>NW_027142357.1:25834553-26459553 GCF_026170545.1 Melanerpes formicivorus
CAGCAAATAGCAGAGATTCTTTCCTTCTTCACTGCAGTTGCCTTTTATGTATTAATATTGCAACATGACAGATGCAAGGTTTTTAAGAGCAGATTATATAGCATCTGCCAGAAGTGACATGTTGTTGATCCCACAGTGGGCAGGGAACAGATGAGGATGTTTCTGAAGGATCATGCCACCTCTTCGATGGGATTCTGGAAGTCTCTTGATGTGTTAATCTTAATTATTTCCTTCTGAGGAATGTTTTCCCAATAACATAACTAATCAAGCAACTCTATGATTAACCCTTTGCAGTTTATCTATACGCTGCCTGAATTGTTAGTGCTAGATATGAGTGCTGGATATGAATGCTGTACTTTGGCAGTGATTGCACAAATGACAAATACAATTACTTCTTCTATTTCTGCTCTATTTATCCTTTTTTTTTTATACTTCTATAAATCACATTTTCCCTTCTCGACACCATGTCCATGCAGGCCCTCAAATAATTATCCAAACTGTATTGCAGTGTGTGGAGTCCTTTATCCTATATATAAACTCCATTACACTTTTTGTGCCTAGACTATAGAATCACTTTGGTTGGGAAAAACCTTAAAGATTATCAAGTCCAACCATTATCTGACTCTACTATGTTTAGTGCTAAATCATGTCCTTTAGCCCCACATCTGTGTGTGTCTTAAACACCTCCAGGGACGGTGATTCAACCATCCCTGGGGAGCCTATTCCAGAGTTAGATAATCATTCCAGTGAAGATTATTATGTAATATCCAATCTAAACCTCCCCTGGCACAAACTGAGGCCTTTTTTTCTTGTCCTATCACTTACTACTAGGGAGAAGAAACTAACATCCACCTTACTATAACCTTCTTTCAGATAGTTGTAGAGAGCAATAAGGTTTCCCCTCAGCCTTTTCTTTTCCAGACTAAACACCTCCAATTGCCCTTAGCTGGCCAAACTGATGGAAACTGATGAAAAGTGGCTTGGTAACAATTCCTGCCAGTTATCTCAGTACCCTTGGATATATACCATCCAGCCCATAGACTTGTGTAAGCCTAAGTGGTGCATCAGGTAACTAACCAACTCCTCTTGGATTATGGGGGTTTCATTCTGCTCCCTGTCCCTATCTCTGGGATCAGGGGGCTGAGTATCCAGTAAACAACTGGTCCTACTACTAAAGACTGAGGCAAAGAAGGTATTAAGTACCTCATGCTTTTCCTTGCCTTAGATCATTATGTTCCCTTGCATTAAGCTTGCTGGCTGACCCAAGGCCATCTGTAACAATGACCAGCCCTCACTATTTACTGTCTCCTGCTTTCCCAGCCCATTTATTTTCTTATTAAGAGTTTGTACACTATGAAAACTTTGCAGATATTGGTATTACACATCCCTCCAGGTTGCTGACATCCTTGAAGAGCAGTGGGACAGGAACATATGCCAGTGGGGCCTTTCCACAGATGCTTTTGTCTCGTAAGAGTTGTGTCTTTTCCAGTTTTGAGTCCCACAAGTCAGCCATTTCTGAGCTGCTGAATGAAGGCCAAATGTATTTTATGTGTTTTTAGTTTCTTAATTAAAACATCCTGTGGGGCAAAGTCAGATGCTTTACAGGGGTCTGTTACACCCAGAAGATTATCTTTAGCCACCAAACTGTTAATTTTATCAAATGAAGATATCAAGTCAGTTTGACAGGATCTGTTTCCCATAAACCCCTGTTGAACAGCCTAATTTATGTTTCCTAACGTAATTGTTTATTAGCCCATGTCATGTTATGATTTCTCTTGGGATGTGTATCAAGCTGTTAGACTTACAGCTATAATGGGAAAACACAGAATCATGAAATTTTGCCTGGAAGAGCCCTCTGAATGTTATCTTCTCCAACAGTGACAACTCAAAGGAGGGTCAACTTCAAAGTCTGCTCAGGGCCTCATCCAGTCTAATTTTTAATCTCTATGAGGACAAAGATTCCATAGCCTCTCTGGGAACTGCACTCAATGGTTTAACACAGACCTTGTGCAGATTTTGCTCTTAATTTGCATTCCAAATTTCCCAAGAGGCAAACTGAGCTCATTGCTTCTCATCCATTCGCTGTGCATCTCTGATGGTTTTCTAGATCCATCTTCTCTTCCAGACTCTGTTAGACAGCTAAAGACAGAAAAATGTTCCTTCATTTTCCTTTCTCTCTCCAGGATGAACAAATATATCTTGCTCTGCTTCCCACTGTACATCATGGAAGCTCTCTGAAGCACCAAGCTCACTGAAAATGGCAGCAGTAAAAATTGTTGTTGATTGTATCACATACCTCAGTACTTTAATAACTAAGAATGCATCCCAGGCTACATCTTTACACTCCATACCGTAAAGGAAGATTGGCAAACACATTTGAGGTAGGCTTATTACACCTGCCTCCAGATGGGATAAATCACCTTAGCTGTACTATTCATTATCACAGAGAGAGTCTCAGAGGTCGATTTAAACAGAAATACTGACTGCTGAAATGAGGTGAGAATAACTCCACCAAAAGAGTGCATGCCCTGGCCAGCTTCTTTGAATATGATGCATGTATACTGTCTAATCTTTATCCTTGCTGTTGAGTATCCTTCTCATTCTTGGTAGAATGCAGAGTTACAGACCTCTAACAATTTAATTTTATTTTTCTTTCTCAAGTACAGGAAAGAGTGTTTTCCTAAACTAATTTTCCCACCCTGAATTGTTGCATTGTATCTGGTACCAGATCCTTTTGTTAGTTTACCTTTGTGTTGTCCATAGTTTCTCCTTGCAGATTCCTACTTCTCTTCCTCATAGCTTCTGATTTATGTCAATTACTGTCAGCTTCTTCATTCTTTTATTTGCTTTACGTAATATTGACATGCTGGTTTGTACATATGTGTATATATGTCTGTAAGTGACTGTATGAGAACTTCCAAGTCCCTGCTATGCCAGCACAGTTTTATAACCAGCATGTCCTCTTTCTAGAGTTACATAATTTCATTTTGGGGGAATCTAATAAAACTTCTGTCAGAAGTTCCTCATTACCATTCATACTTTTTTTTGCCACTGCTCTAAATTTTCCATCTCTACTGCCTTGATTAATAATTAGTTTTGGCTTGGTGTAACTGGCCCATCTGAAACATCAAGTCTATAAAATACACTACCTCTATACACATGAACACATAAACATACAAGCGCGAGTGCATGCACACACACGCAACTTTACTGTAGACCTCTACAGGTCAGAGAACCTAGTCACACTCAGCCTGCCACTGGGAATTCTCCTCACTCTACGCCGTATCTCTTTCCTGGTTAGCATTATGGAAAAGCAAGATAAGCTGGAAACCTTCTTGAGTCACAAGTTAAGAATCCTTGGAGCTTATAATGGTTCCACCCTACTTTAAAATCTGTGAACTTTGTAATTCCCAGGGTAACCAAAATGTCTGACCAAGTCATCCTTAAATGTTCTGCCTCAGTTAAATATAGCTTTGATTGTGCATAAGGTGAAATCATTTAACAGAGAGTTGTCCTTTGTGGTGAACTATAGATATTGCAGCCCTATAGTAGGAAAATTGAGAACTCTAAATTCTATTTTCATACAGTATATGTTCTTAAATGTGAAACATTTTTTTTCTTAGAGGTCACATCAGGGGGTATTTTAGAAGGGTATTTAATTTTGAAGCTTTTAAGCAATGCAGCTACTCAGACTCCTTTGTTCTTTCTAATGAATGAATAGACTTGATAGAATGAAAGAGGCACTCAGTTTCCTGCCTTGGTTTTATATACTTTACATAATGCTCCTTTTAGCTGTCTTGCCTATCTGTCTTACAAAGTAATTGGCTTTGGGGACATCAATACTCTTCATTAATGAAGATTGTTGCTCATTTTATGATCTTTAGAGCACAAAATGTAACTGTGTCATCTTTCCCTGTTCCCCACCTCTAATGTTCTGTCATATTGTGCTCTCACAAATACAATCAATATTGGTAATGCCACAGTGTTAAAGAGGTCCAAAGGAGGTGGGATGTGTGAAGCAACTGGTTTCAATATAACTAGTTTGGATTTTTTTGTCCTCCAGCTGAGAAGCTGAAGCACAATGATTTGTTCCTTTGTTTAGGTCTAATACCCTATTGACTTTCACCACCGTGGGCTGGAGTTCCCCTATGTTTTATGCATTGAAGATCTCCTAGAGTATTGCACACAAACCTTTGTTACAGAGATCTGAAGTTTTGTTTATGGATAGCAAGACTGTGGAATGGAGGAAAAGGAAAGGACAGTGGAATCACAGCCAAGCTAATGCAAATATCTTCCCTCCAGTAGTTGGTAATAGACAATGCCTGCCCTTCCCAGTTGTACTGTTTCTCTGAGAGACATTGAGAGGGTTAGGGAGCTTTGACAGAAAAAAATATAAATATTTTGTTCAGATGAGCTGCTGATAGAGCTTGGTCCACATCATGATTCCAAAATACTATAGAATCATAGAATTCTATGATCCTATGATATTTTGGCCATTGGTCAAAAATATCCCCAAATGCTGTTTTTTTCCTCTCAAGTTATTTCCTGTGAGCAGAGCCACAAAATAATTGCCAAATTGGCCTCTTTCGTGTTGCTAGCCAGCCTCCCTTTTTCTTCCTTTGGAGAGGTGTGGAGACAGTCAGCAGTGTCGTGGATTGATTTCACCAGCTTTGACACCTGTCCAGAAAAACGTTCAGTTAAAATGAATAAACCAACTTTTGCTTTTTTAAAAGCTCTCTCCTACTTTCTAAGAATTACCACGAGGTCTGCTCCATCTCAGAGACCTTTTTGTTCTGTATCTCACATTGACCTTTGTGGGTTTTATCCTGTGAATTGGGCTGAAAGGTAAGGAGGATGAGGAAGAAGAGTTTGATAATCTTGCCGTTGTGAATTTGGTGATTGAAGCCTTGAGAACACACCGAGATGCAATTGCAATTTGGGAAATGTAACTTCATAAAAGGAGACTTGATGGGGTGCTTGCTGCCATGGTTTAGTTGATTAGATGGTGTTGGATGATGGGTTGGACACGATGATCTTGAAGGCCTCTTCCAACCTGGTCTATTCTATTCTATTCTATTCTATTCTATTCTATTCTATTCTATTCTATTCTATTCTATTCTATTCTATTCTATTCTATTCTATTCTACTCTATTCTATTCTACTCTACTCTACTCTATTCTATTCTATTCTATTCTATTCTATCATAAACTTCACTATTTTCTGTGGGAATTACAGTCAGCAGCTATTTCTGATACACAGCACAAAGAGATGTTCCCTCCAATCCCTATGTTTTTCTCTTTGTTCTGTAGTATTCATGTACCATGTCAGGATTTAAACCCCTCCCTCACTTAAAAGCAGTCTTTGTTGAAATTAGGCAAGCTGAACGAAACTGAACTTTTAAAATGTGTGAGAATGGGATTAAAAAACCACCACAACAAAAAAAACCCAACCTGGATCTACTTATCTTCTCTAAACCCTACCTTTCCACTTGGATTTGCATGGTCAACAGTTGGAATTTAGGAAGAAATTTTTGTTTATTTGTTTTCACTACGAACAGATGAAACATGTGGAGACAATAACCAAGGAGACACTGGGAAGACACATTTAGACATTATTTCCTCTTGGCCTCGGTGTTCTACTGTGTCTCCACAGGTGGAGATGCTGACCAGGAGACTGTAAAGCAGATTGTCTTGGGAAAGTCTCCAGCCAGAGGAGAAAGAAACCATGATGTTCCTGCCCTGACAACTGCTTCAGACCCCAACTGATCTGGTAGTGACTTCCAGATTGATCTGGCCTGGGCTACCAATTTGCTCTTCTAAAAATCACTCCATGAATATCCTTAGTGACAATATTGTATCCAGTCTCCATTTGCTAGCCTGCAAGCATTTGCCTTTAAGGAGAGATTTTCAGCATCCTGCTAATATTCCCAGGGGAAAACTCATAGCACACAGCCATTTCTCCGTCATCCCCACCATGGGATGGTGGGGCCTAGTTTTTGTGCGGCATCTGGCTAGACCATCTACTGGTGACATGAATCAAAAAAGGTGATGAGGCTCCTTCTTATGAGGGCTCTTTTGTCCTATACATAAAAGAAAGAACTTGATACTGCCTGCTGCAGGAACAAGTAGTTTTTGTGGTTTATATGAGAGCATGTGATATACAAGAGATTGCCAGGATGGTCGAACTCCTAGGAGCCAGCCAGCAGAGGGAACGGCTGAGACCATGAGGCCATTTCTGCCTTGCCCACTATTTAAAGTTGCCCAGGGCACTCAAGATGCTGTAGCCTGACTGTTCATCCCACCTCCATTCTGTGGTTCGCTGGGATCATGACATTGTCACGTCACAGGAAGGGGCTCCTGGAGGAAAAGCTTTCCTGGAACTGAACTGAGGCTCTAGAGTTCCTTATTAGAGAGCAGTGAGTGGGAACTTCATTGTGCCAGGACAGAAAAGTACAATTTGTGACTTGCTTTTCCCCTAATCATTTGCTCATACACACAACGATACAGCAAAACAGACCAAATATTTCTCCAGTAGCCAGTAAAGGGCAGATGGAGTAGCTGCTGACACTACTTTTTGGTAGTGCTTGGGAGGGATATGAATATCATGCTGAGGAGGAATCTAGTTCTTAGAGAGTGAAGGAGAGAAAAAATAGGACTGGTACAGTATATCTGCAGAGGATTTTGTCTTGATGTTGTTGAGTCTGCAGAACACAAAAAGACCACATGGTTAAGTCTGATTGCATTACCTAGTAATGATTGCACTTACCTCCAGAAATAATTTCTGTGTACACCACAATATGGAGTTTTCTTCAAAAAAAACCTTTTCTGAACTCAGAGTCTGAGTGTGGCTGAGTATAGCTTGGGATCTGGGTCAGGTCTTGTTTTATCCCTGTGGATTTTACCTAATCCTCATTAAGCACTGCCAGAGGTTCTCTAACCTCATTTTCTTCTTTGAATCTTTCTGATAACATCATCTACCAGTCGTGGTTGTTTAGATGTCTTAAGTTTTTTTTCCCCTAAAATAATGTGTATATGAGAGGAAAGATGCCAAATACAAACCACCCATACCCCCCAAAAAAAGGTGAGGAAAAGACTGAGGAATATTAAAAGGAGAAAGTCCTGACTTTGATGGGCGCATTTTCCAAGGAAAATAGAAGAAAATATAACAGACACCAAGAATAAAATCCAATTTTCTGCTGCCAGCCCATTTTATGACTTTGAAAATCAGTCAGTTTTATCCAGCATGGTTTCTGGGAAGGAAAAAAAAGAGGGGACACACACACACACTTCTAATCATATTCAAGTAGGAGCTGTGCAAAACTTGCTGGAAGCCAGCAGTGGTGATGACTGGCTCATTACCATTATATAAATAGTATTTAAAGTGCAGCTGGGCCCTCACATGAGCAGAGACCTAATTGATGCCGAAATACGTTCATTTCACGTCCTGTGACTTCACGTGGAAAATATTACACCGGCTAATTAATGGCAATGAGAAGAGATGATGCATTGCCCTATAAACCAGGCAACTGAAATGCTGAGGACTCCATCCAAAGGGAAGAAGGGGAGGGGGAGAAGAATTTTGGAAGTTTAAAGCATAAAAGGTCCCAGAAAAATAAAATGCATGCTCACATACTTGCAATGACACACACAAAATCATGAAATAGAGACATTCAGGAGGAAATTACTTGCTATTTATCTAATAGCTCTCAAGCCAAATTTGACTTCATTGTATGTCCTTGACAGAAAGACAGCACAAACCCCAATATTTTAGGAGTTTAGGAAAATTCTTGATTCTGGCAATTATGAACACTATCTACCTAATATCCTTTTCAGGCACTTAGCATATCATTATTTAATACATACAAATATAGGTTGGCTCAAACTGGGAATACAAACTGGAGTTAATGGGCAAAATGAATTAGACACTGTTGTGCAGCACATCAGGCAGATAATTATTATGGTTTCCTCTAGCCATAAGTCATACAAAAGTCTTGATTGAAACTTTAACAAATGCTTTTAGTCTAGTCTAATATATGATTAGCCATATTAGAAGGTCTAGTGAACTATGACAAAGGTTGGCCAAAAGGATTAGAAGTGTGGACAAGCTAACTTAGGTAAGGCTGATAGGACTAGATCCATCAATATTTAGGTAGGTGACTGTTTATCAATACTAGATTGTCCCTACCTAAATATGACGCTTCTTTGCTCTAGAAATATCTCCTTCAATCACACAAGTTAAAAAGTCAGCACTGGATATCTGGCAGCTTCCTTGTCTTCAGAGAACTGTTTGGCACATAGATATTACCTATGCTTTGTCTTAGAACAGGATGTGATAGCCCTAAATGCTGGGGTTTCTAATACTCCCCAAGAAGACTTTATGATAGTGCTATTGGTCTCATTGTCTGGAAAACATTGGCTCCAAATTTCTCCTTTATTTTCTTATATTATACATAGTAAATCTCTTCCTAATTTGTCTCCTCTCCCTGCTTCCTCAATGTCTGTTTCTCTGGCTTTTTCCATGATTTTGTTGCATCTTGAGATCTTTGTCCTTTCTGCATATATCATATGCTCCTGTTCTTTCATCATTTATGGATGTTTTCTTTGGATTTCATGATCCTGTCATTGTCTTGCTTTCAACATCAAATACATTGTTCAGGGTTTTGATCTTTCTAGATTTTCTGGCTCATTGATTTGTTCACTCTTCAAGAATCCTGCTGGCCCATGCCATAAAACCAATGTTTTACATAAACACTCAGCTCTTTTTTCTGTATTTGCTTTCTAAATCTTCCCATTAGTTCTTCACGGTGTTTTGTAATGGGCCCAAGTGAATAGAATTATTCTACATCTTTCCTTTATGAAACTTACTCACAAATTACACTCCCCAAATTGCATTTCTTCTACTTTTCTGCCATGGTTGTTCTACATCACTCCTCCCAAATTATTGCTGTTTGTAAATCTCATGAAGTGCCTGATTATTTCCATTTCCAGAGATTAACGAAGATGTTAAATGAGACTCTTGCAGAATCCAAGAAGGCACATCTGTCTCCATGAAACAATATTTATAGCTAAGCCAGCAGCAATGATTTCTGGAGTAGAATCTCAGGAAAGAATTTTTGAAAAGCCAAAAAAATTGTAGTTGAATCAAAGTAATTTCTCAGTGATATTGCTGCACTAGTAAGCATTGTTGATGTGATGCATCAAAGGCCACTCCAAACTAGGGCTGGCTTTCCTCACCTTCTTCAGTGTTCTGCAACACAAGTAGGGCTTACTTGGTTTCTGGAAGCTTAGGGTACCACTTACAGCCAGGACATCACATTAAGTGATATAGCCCCACCAAGGAACAGATTACATTAGCAACTCTCTTTGATTAAATTATTTGATCTCTGTCTACCCACTCTTCCATCATGAAGTCTGCTTCTGATGTTTACTGTCCAAAGAGCTACTGTACTCCTCCCCCCTCTCCCTAAGAAAAATCCATGTCAAAACAAACCCACCCAGACAAAGCTTTCCACTCTATGTGCATCTCTCCTAGGGAAAAGGATAAAGTACAAACAGCACCAGGCAGATGGCAGCTATGTTATTTTCTGCCCAAGTGGCAAGAACTCAGAAACAATGACAATGAAAAAGTGTAAGATCCAGGACAGAACAAGATCAAATAGTCTCTCATAATTTCCTTTCCAAATACTTTCTCATAATTTCCTGTCCAATGGTTCAACATTTCATTTCAGCAAATGTGAATGTCATCTTAATGGCCACAGTGATAGAAATTCAGAGAATCTGTTTTTGAAACTATCTCTCAGAAATACTTGCTTGTAGCTATATGAGCATGCATATTGTGTGTACATTTATCTTGACTTTTTCAGCAAGTAGAGTTAGTATGGAGCACATGCGAGCTATAGAAGGAGAGTGAACTCCCTTTGTGTGATCTTCGAGCCTTCCCAGTATTTGTTGCTTTGCAGTTGTACTTCCCAAATTCATGCCAGCAGTTCCTTTAATCACACCCCCACATGCTTTTGTTTGTTTGTTAAGTGCCAACTGCATGGCCTGGGGCAGGCAAAGGAACTGAGACTTGCCACATTTCAGACTCACACCTGCATCCGTGATGCAAGCATGATCTTCCAAGCATGGTGCGTCTCAGTTACTGACTGTTCAATAAGCATTAATGGGGAGAAGGCTGGTCTAAACGACCTCATATAGGTATTTACTTGCAGCTCCACACCTGCCTGTGACCAGTGACCTTGTCTGGTAGTCTTGGGCTCCCTTGCCCACTGCTCTATTCAATGCATACACCATTTGCAGCTACCTAAGCCTGCTGTAATCACCGTGGTGTAGAGCCTGGATGGAGTCCAATGTGTTTTGCCTGAGGCAGTGAGGAAGATCACCGAAGAAAGATGTGATTTGAAGCATTATCTCCTAGATCCTAATTCATTTCCCTACTGGCAGGGACCTCTCTCCCTCCTCTTGTGGTTTAGTCTGCACACCTGAAATAATGAATGAAAATAGAGCAGGAGTGAGAGGAGAGAGGCTGCTGGGCTGGTATGGGGCTTTGAACACACCCTCTGAGGAGAGCTCCAGTGTGGAGGCTGGCTTGCTTGCTCTGGTGCAGGGGCTTTTTCTAAATTCAGCTGCACTTGGGAGCCCGGGTTACAAACCTTCTCAGGCATAAAAGGTCTGAGATCTCCTTGAGGGATTGCCTCCACTCACCTTCTGTCGAGAAAAATGACCTGCATTTAGTGCTCTGTAGATGGGGAGCCTGTGTGTGCAACTCTGTCTGTGAAGTCTTGAAACAGGGTGATGCCAGAAGACTTCACAAGCAGTTCTCTTACTTGAAGACCTTTGGTAACACAAGAGGTTATAAAAACAATTTGCAATGACCAAGAAACTGACCTAATTTTCTTGAGATGAGTCTGACATGAATAAAGCCTTCCTCCTGTTTCTTGTTTCTCCTGTATGTTTAAATATTGACATGGGTGCCCTTGAAGTTTTATCTTCCACTGGCATGAAAGTTATTCTCCAAAGATTCCTGTTTTTCCATTGCTTTTTATCGTACAAGCAAATGTTAACTCAAGTGAAAAAGCAGAGTCTTGTGAGCTTCAATTTTGGTGAACTGGGCATAAAATAATTGTTTTAGCAATAGAGAAACAGACAGGGGGTAAGGTACAGTTCAGCAAGAGCTTTTAAACTGCCCTTTGTTGGTTTTTTTTTTTCCATTAAAAAAAAATTACTTTTTTTTTTTTCAAATGATTGCTAAGCAAGGCTGCTTCAGAGCTGAGCTGTACCCTTTAAACAGCTTCGACCTAGTGATCTCAAAGAGGAAGAGAAAAAAGTGGCTGAAACCACCAGAAATAATCTCCAGCTGCATCTATGGCTTTGGACAAGTTTGATCCAAACCCAAACACTGACAGATCAGGGCCTGTGCTGTGCAATTTTTCATTTGATACTCTCCAGCTTTGACTTTTATTTGGTGGGGAGCAGGGGGGGAAGGAGAGGAGAACGGAAAGGGTGGGTAGAGGATGAAAGGCACCAGCTATGTCCACACCCTCACATTAAACCCAAAGTCATTTGCTTTAGGTTGTTAAAGAAGACATAGAAGGAAAACAGAAAAAAAAAATAAAAATATAGGAGGAAAAGCAGAAGAAATAGTTTGTAGAGACAGGGCAAAGAGAGGATCTGAAGCTCATATTCCATTGCAAGTTCAGCTGTGCAAATGTAAACCCTACAGAGAAACATATACACTTTTTTTTCCATTTAGTTTTGGCATATATACCTCCTGTTATGCCACTGTCAGGATGGGAAGAATGGAACAGGAAGTTTGGTTTTATTCAGTTCTGCTTGTGCCATGGTGATAGACTTGTAATAGATCATATGAGCACATATATGGTGCCTTCCCAGCTGGTAAGAAACAGATATATAATGTTAGAGGATGACAAGATGCCACTAGAAGAAGTGATGCTGCATCAGAACTTTGTGGAGACTGTCAAGGAGTTGTTTGAGGTCTAGTGCTTTCTTTAGATCCTTGTCTAGATATTCATCCTCTCTCTGATAGCCTGTGACTGTAGGAGGGTAGTCTGAGCTCACACAGCCTGCAAATCCCATCTGCCTCTGGGGCACATGATCCCAATCCTCTCCTAACAGGGATTCTGAGGGGGGACTTATTTGTCCAACATTAGTTGCCAAGAGAGCAGCTGGGAAATGTGGAGGCAGCTGGGCTGGGCATGGTGAATGTCCTTAAAGATTGATGCAGAGTAAGAGTGCAGCTCCAGACAGAAATCCAGACTGGAGGGATTTTGGGCCATTTGTTTGGCGTCAGGGTGGCTGTCTGACCTGGAGGGCATAGCTGGGAGAGGTGCCATGGGAATGGGCGCAAATAAGCTAGTATTGGAAAGTATGGGACTGGCTGAGGGAGAAGGGCTGGAGTACAGCCTATGAACTCTTGAGAAGCTGTATCTAGGTCAGCAAGTAATATCTGCTGCATCAGACTGGCTTTGTCAAACAGAATTAATTTCCTTTGCAGTAGCCACTCCCAGGGCATAAGAAACTCTTCATGGGCACCAAAAACCTTCATGGGGTCAGTGACAGTTTGGAATAATGGTTGGATTAAATAGTATTTTTTGTATGTGTATATTAGGGATCATAGACCACTGTGTTGCTCATAAGAGTGAGTATGTGGCCATTGTAAAGGGCCTTAAGACCCTTCTTGAACTAGACATTACTGCCCAGACATTGTTGCAACAGCTGTTAGTGGGAACAATCCTGCCTCTAATGAAAGGGAGCCAGGAGATAATTTGGCCAAGATGGAGTCAGTTAGGGATCTTCATCAGGAGGACTGCAAAATTTAGCAGGTGTTGTACCATGCTCAAAAGCCCTGAAAGAGCAACCAAAGAGCTTTGGAAAGGCTGTCAAAGTTAATCTGTTAGTGATGAGACTTATTGAAGGTGAAATATAGTGAAGAAAGTTACTGGAGATTCTTTAAGGTTCTTGCTTCAGGGGTTGTACTATTTCCTGTTTTCTGTGTAGCCAGAAGTGCTGCTCACCAGTGATCCACAAACGGAATAGCTTTTGCCTTTGGAGACAGGAATATTCTTTCAGAGTGAAGCCTTTTCAGCAAGAGCTGACCAACCCAAACTCCTTTTTGGGAGGGCAGCTCCTGCTGGGGCAGACGGAATGCTAATCCTCTGCAAACTTTAATTTTGCGAGAGACAAATGTTAACAGAACCTGGCGCTGGAAGGATTTCCTGTAAGGTCAGGGAATGTTCTGAAGATGTGATTCAAACTTTGCCTGTTTCTTTTCCATTGCCACACTCTCTGTTTTTCTTGAATTAGTCAGCTTACTTGTCACTGGATTTTCCTTTAGGTGGACATTGGAGATCGTATTTACAGTGACCTCAGCATGAGTCCTCACTTCTTATATGCTGAGGCTACAGAAGCAAAAATGGGCCAAACTCCTTCACTGGTGTGCTGTCAACAGTTACACTTCACAGGAACCTGGTCTAGTAAGCTTCTTTCCTGATGATACAAAACTGGGAGAAGTGGCTGATGCACCAGAAGGTTCTGCTGTCATTCGGCAAGACCTGGACATATTGGAGAGTTGTGCAGAGGGGAACCTCATGAAGTTCAACAAGGGCAAGTGTAGAGTCATGCACCTGGGGAGGAATAATCCCATGTAGGGGTTAGCCTGCTGGAAAACAAGTCTCTGGAGAAGGACCTGTAAGTCCTGGTGGATAACAAGTTCACAATGATCCATTAATGTGCCCTTGTGGTCAAGAAACCAAATGATATTCTGGGATGCATTAAGATGAGTGTGGCCCACAGGTCAATGGAGGTTCTCTTCCCCCTCTACTTTGCTCTGGTGAGGCAAAACCTGGAGTATTGTGTCCAGTTTCAGGCTCCCCAGTTCAAGAAAGACATGCAACTGCTCCAGTGGAGGGTCATGAGGATCATTAGGGGACTAGAGAGGGGATCTTTTCAATGTTTATAAATAGATGAAGGGTGGAGGTCAAGAGAATGGTGCTGGGCCCTTTTCAGTGGTGCCCAGTGATAGGACAAGGGGCAATGGGTACAAACTAGAACACAGGAACAGGTTTCACTTAAACATAAGGAAAATCTTCTTCACTTTGAGGATGGTGGAACACTGGAACAGGCTGTCCAAAGAGTCTTAGGAGACTTTCAAGAACAGCCTGGATGTCTTCCTGTGCAATCTTACTTATGTGAATCTGGTGTATCTGGGCAGTTAGACTAAATGATCTGCAGAGGTTCCTTCCAGTCCCTTACCATTCTATGATTCTGTGATTCCTTTAACAATTCTTTAACAATGCTGAATTAGATAGGTTATAGTAATTTCTGTCAGAATCTTCATCAAGAAGTTCTCCCTATAAGAAGACAGAAGGGTTGGTAGTTTTTTATCTGTCTCAATATCTGTATTCATGCTGATATAGGGCCCAGAGGCCTCTGTCCTTATAGCTAGAACATGAACAGTATCTAGTGAAACACACACATAGGCACTTACAAAGGTACTTCTGCTCCAGCCTGGAGGGTCTACTGGGGAGTTAATTCTCAATGGCATTGTTCATTCTTTGATCTCACCGATAGTGCCAGCAAAGGAGGCCCCACTTGGGAAGCCACTGCAAAAGCCTTATCTGATTGCATTTATTAATAAGCTAGACTGGATTCGAATGATTCATATAGAAGGGAATGCATCCCACAGCACAATCCACACACCAAAACATGCAATTCTTGCTTTCTTGAGGTGAACTATTCCAAAAGGTTCAGGATAAACAGCATGGAGAAGGCAGTACTGAATTTGGAAACAACATACTAGCTGATGATTGTGTGACATCCAAGCATAACTGATAAGAGAGTAATGGCTGCTGAGCTATCAGCAAGAACACCAAAGAATGACATATCTCATGCAGAGCCATGAGGTATATTGCTCAGAGGACAGCCTGGAACCCATACATGACTACCTGGAAGTAAAGGGCAAGGAGCCACTGGCTGTAAAGACCACGTTTGTTTAAGAGAACTTGCATAGATGGCTTCTGTCCTATAACCAGTATGGTAATAAACAACATGTGCTATTTCCTCATCATCTATCACAGAGGCTATCCTTGGCCAGAGAGAGAAGAAGATTAACTATTCCTGGCTGATCTTTTATTGCTGGGCAGGACCTTCTTAGTTCACGTTCAGATTTAGTAGAACTGGTTTTGTCATTCTCAGATTACCAGTTCAGCTGCTCCATTAGGGGAATGTCCTAGAATGGAGAGCTTCCAAAACTTGAGACTGGAAAATCTGAGCCATGTGCATTTCTCTTATTTAGTTCTCAATATGAATTTGAGACGTATTTAATGTAATGTCAGCTTCATAGGGTCATTGACTCTAAAGTCCAACTCCCAAATGAAAGATTCCTCTGATAGTGTGAACCACTGCGCATTATGTCTCCCATTTGCTTTGCTGCTAGCATTTGCAGTAGAAAGCAGTAGGTTAAAGAAAAATACATGAGGAAGATGAAGCGTGTTCAGTCAGGGAAGACACATGGCACAGCTGTCCCTTAGTTGTTACCATTGTGAATATGGGGGACTTATAAGCCAAAAGCTCACATTGACCCTGATAATTACTTTAATGGCAGGGAAGAACCTCCAGCAATAAAGGAGATCACATTCTTGATTGCTGGAATTCTAATAATTTGTTTTTAATTTTGTAGGTATTTAAGCAGATAAGAAGAAACAAAGATTATTTGCTGGATCTTTGCCTTGGAACAACTATTCATCTTGCTCCGTTTACCTGAGGCTAACAAGTTCCTTTCTTCACCTCTGTCTAGGTGGTATCTCCAGAGACTGAGTTCCTTGAACTAATACAAGTGAGTGAAAAGATTTAAATCCAAATCTCATGCAGGCAAAGAGAATCTTTGCATGGATTTCCAGACACTATGAGTTAGATCACAAACAAGTGCTGCTTTACATTTCCAGTAGTGCAGTGCTGATCCCTTTTGTCTGCAAAAGAAAGGAACCAAAAGATACTCAAAGCTTTTGCCTCTCCAGAAAATGCAAGTTTAAATAGACACACGTGTCCTTAAAGCTTCCTAATAATGTGGCTGCATAACCACATGCTACTGTGCCAGTTTGCTATTCATTCTTTAAGAAGTCACAATCCCATTAGTTTAAAGGCAGTTAAAAAAAAAAATGGTCAGAACAAGCAACTGAACCTGATTTTGAATGGTCATTTCACACCTAACTTCAAACACATATAATAAAGATGCAGCCAACCTAAATTTAGTCTAACTCTATGACTAGTGAACACTTAGACAATTACACAGGTTAGAAATAGAAAGAATACATTAGGCATTTGAAATTAGGATAAATTTACTTTCATCTTATTGCCAAATTTGAATCTGACAGAATGGTCTATCTACACATTTTTCACTAGTTGCTGCCTTCCAGAATAGATGATGGATAGGAAACATCAAGCCAGAAGTGGATGTTACACAGTAAGCTGTAAGCAAAAGGGAGTTGTAATTGAAAGTATTTCTGTGCTATGGCCACTGCTGAGTGGATGGCATGTTAATTATACGATCCCTTCTTCTAAAGCAGTCATCTTCTGGATACCAAGTACAACTCCTGCCATGAGGTCTCTGAAATGTCATCAACAATTGTGTTTTCTGTCCAAAAAATTGAAGGTAACTAATTGTAAGCACCCTTTGCTGATGAACTCAAAGCACCTCCATTGGCTTCTCTTCCTGGAGAGACAGCAAATATTGTGGGTCATGTGCATTAATATTTTTGCACTGACATAACTTTGGCACAGGCCTTGAGTTCTTGCCAAGATGCCACCTGGAATCAACAGCATACTTTTAATGCAACGCAGAGCAACAGCCATATAAAATTAAATCACAAGACCCTATGCAGCCCAGTGCCTTACCTCTGGCAGAGGAACATAAGGTATATCTGGGAAAGAAGCAAGGGGCACAAGCAGATACATCACAATCCTTTTAGCAGTCTTCCCATGGCCTCTGAGTGATTTAAAGTCTTCCTGGACTAAAGATTATTTCTCAGGTTACTGAGACCAAGACACCAAGACATGTGACTGATGGATTAATCACATTTTGAGCATGTGTGTAAGCCAAGTTCCACAATGCCCTGCAAGAGTGTGTCCTTTGATTTAAACACAATTTGTGTGAAAAGGCATTTCTATGAGTTCCAGTGCAACCCACTGCCTGTTAACCTCAGTGGTGTGCTGTTAACTTTATTATGACAAAGAAGTAATTACTAATTGTTCCCTATTCACTTGATTTGCATCATTCATAATTCTGTAGGTTTCTATCATACTCCCCACAGTCACCTAAGCAGAAGCTCTCCAGCCTGTACAGTGCCTCCCAGCAAAGCTGTAGCATCATCCCTTTTCTAGCTTTTTAGTATCTTTGTTTTGTTTTGTTTTGTGTTTTGAGTGGAGTGGGACCAGAACTCCACTGGCATGCCCTCAGTCCATACCACAGTGAAACTATGTTCTCTGGTTTGGTCTCAATTGCGTTTCTGATGTTCTGTGGGCCTCTTGTGACTGCCAGCGTACCCTGAGCTGACATTTTTAAACAATCGACTGTCATGATTCCAAGATCTCTTTGTGAATAGAAATAACTAAATTATAGCTCCTCTGGATAGTGATTCTCCCTCCAACCCCATGTGCATTACTTTATATTCATCAAAATTGTATTTATGGAATTGAAATCCCTGATCATTCATTTTCTTTGTGAGCCTAACATCAGATAAGCACTTCATCTCGTAATGGAGAGCCATTTTAACCGCAGCCAGGACCACTGTCACCTGAACAGATTAGTGGTTCATTGATATTCACTGATACAGCAATCTACAGCTGCATTTTACAAGCATGTCTAAGGTCATTTCTCAGCTCTGCTTTAATTTGAATCAGGCATGATGCAGCATAGTGTAGATGGTTTATAACTGAACCACAGCCATCACATCCAGATGTGAGCAGCACTACCCTGGCAACCTAGGCAGGCTCCTCAAAAAAGGCAAAGGATTGAAATTTCCAGGAGAATCTCTCTTCCAGTCTTCTTCCTAGCAGTGGTGTATTTCCTAGATCTCAGAAGATTTAGAAAGCTGAGCAAGTGTCTGTGCTTGTCAATACATGGATGGGAGTCTTCATTTTGCCTTTCATGGTGTCTTCAGTTCTTTTACGCCTCTTTTCCTCTTTAGCCTCTTGCCTTTTCTGATGCTTCTTTTAAACATGCAGCCACATTTATGAAAGCACTAGCTTCTCTAAACTTTCTTCTGAAACTATGGATCACCATATGTCTGAAAAAAATCTCCTCTGTAGGACAGGATGTTAAATTCAGTACAAATTGTTCTGCTTACCCTTTATTGTGTTGCTTCCTCACTTTGTCATACTTTATGCAGACATTCAAATTCTGGATCAGGGACTGCCATATTTGGTGTTGGTTTGCACTGACCCTAGCCCGACAGGTAACTGATTTTAGAATAAGAGGAAAAGGTGTTTTAAAAGGTGACGCTACATCTGTCACAGAAAGAGCTGGGGTAGTGTATTTTTGGAGAAGGAATAAAAGAAAGAAGGGGCAATCGCAATACTCTTCTGTGTTAGAAATGTCCCTGCTGTTTCATTTTTTACCAACTTTTCAGTCTTTCCCCAGAAACTGTTAAGATGCTTATAGCAGCAAAGGCTTACCCCACCCTCCACCCCCAACTCATTTTGCCTCCTTTTCAGTAATTTTCTTATCATCTGTAAAACTTAGAAATGGCAAATGCCTTCCTGGCTCAGATGTGCATTCAGCTTTCAAAGTCTGCCATTTTATTCCTATCTCTGCCACCAGGATTGTGATGTTGTGCTGAGATATTTCCCCCGCTGGAAAATAAATGTAATTATTTTGGAATCTCCTTTGCAAGTCTGTTGTGAGATCTGCTGACACAACTCACTGTATAAGAGCTGGACAATATTATGATTATTATTATTCTTCCCAAAGTTTGAGAGCAGGCTTGCAATCCCTCCTCCTTTCCCTTTTTCTTTTCATGGAGGAGGCAGTAATTGGCAGCTGATGGGATCTGCAGGACTTATTTTTTGTTATTGACCTTTTCCAAAGCCTCAGCAATTGTTTCTTTCCCTTTCTAAAATAGACATGCAGCTCTAAGAACAAGTCAAAGGCTGAAGTGCTATTTTTGAACAGGTCTCCACACTCATTTTTATTTTATTCTTTTTTATTCCCTTTGCAGCCCCTCCTTAACAAAGACAGAAATGAATGGAATTCCATTTGGAAAGGTATGACAAACAGACGCAAACATGAATGCATCAGGCAAGGCATTCTCTGAAACCTGTTCAATTGGAAGATCAGATTTAGAAAGACATTTGATGCCTAATGAATTGCCACCGATAGGCACAGCAGGGTAACTGCCCATCTAGCTATATAAATAAGCAAGGAAGCATCACACACAAGAAAATATATATTCAAAAGTGTGTATATATGAGATTTGGAGCAGAATTGAAAAGTTGGAATCATGATAAATGGTCTCTGTAAATACCCTTCTAAGTTTTATTTCCTGATTAATATGCTTAATGCTATTTACAGAGGGTTTTTTAACAGCAGTTCTCTGGTTCTAAGCACTTCCTATTGCATTTTCATAGGATCTCAGTTCAGACTTAGATGAGGCTATTGTAGGTCTTCTAATAAGCCTGGTACAGGACTCATGAAATGAATGAGATCTCTGTGGGTTTTTCATGTTCTCAGTTTTCCCAATGTTAGCAAGAAATTCACAACAGTCTTTCCTAACCTTATAGTTGTTCTAGCATCTAGAAGTAGTTCGTGTTTTACCTGGAGGATGGCTGTGGAGGGATTGCCCATTGAGTCAGAATGTCTCCTTCATGTATGAACAAAATGGCAGTCAAGAGCTTTGAGCATCTTGCTGTCAGGCATAGCACATCTGGTGTCTGGTGAATCTTACCCCCAAATCCTGCAGGTTTGGCTGATTTTATCTGCAGAGCAAAACAATGGAAACTTTATGTGTCAGGCTGAAAGCTAAGGAAATCATCTGCCTTGTCCCGACAGCCTGGGGGCCAGCTGAGATTTATTTGTACTCTCGGAACCAGGCTGTGATTCCAGTTCATTTGAGTTTTGATTAGGATAAATTTGATTTGCTCTTGCCTGGAGAGGAGCTGAACTGGTGGCCTAGCAGTGAACAATGTGTTTCAGAAGATCCAAGCAGTAAAGCTGTCTCTGCATGAACTATTATAAATGCAACTTTGTAGAGTGGTCCCTCTGGAGATGTTTCTGACTTCTCATACCAAAGAAAAAGTTTTTGAGATGATGGGTCCCATAAACCCTACAGAATCTGATGTTCTACATGCAGCCTTTTGTGCATGATGTTTACCCCAGGTAAAGAGGGAACATTTCTGCGGGCATTTCTTGCTTGACTGCTGCCAGCACATTGCAAGTTTAACTGTAATACAATAAGGCATCAGGTTGTTGCAGTCAAACTCCAAGCCCACGTCTTTAAATACAACTTGGCGAGTCCCAGTTACCCAGAACATTACCCAGCTCATCCTTTGCTGGCATGAAACACTCCTCCGCCAGGATTTGGTGCATTGAGTGTTGCGTGTTTGGTCTTGACAGGATCAGGAGCTCTTGCAGAGGAAGGTTGCACAAAACGCAGAGAAATGTCTGATCAAGCAGAGATATAAACCAGCAGAGCCCTTTTCATTCTCTTTCGACTTCTTTTCAAGCTCCTTGCTAAAAAGACACCAGATTCAAGGCTGAGCAGGAAACAGACCTTTTCTGGGCGGCAACAGTAATGGGCAGCATTACATCATCAAGGGATAAAATGGCTGGGATTAGACAGATGAAAGCCCCTTGTCCCTCACAGCTCATATCCATCCCCTGGGAAGAGATGTATGTGGGACTTGTCCCTTTAACTCCTGGCTCTGACAGCAGGCTGAAATGTTCTTTATAGAGCAGTCAGACAGCCATTGCTTCATGGACTTTCCCAGTCCTGTGATGCCTTGCCAATATCAAACTGACCACATCATCTTCCGGCTGCTTTGGAGTGAGGAGAAATGTCTTCAATGGCTCTCATTACCTGTTGTTCAGCTTCTGTACATGCCTGTCTGTACAAGCTGCAAGGAGCTAGAAACACCTCACAGTTTGCCTCCATTTGCTCAGCCTTAATTTCCTCATCTATAAACCAGAAACCAAGACCCTTTAGTTCTCCCATCAGTAGCAGGCTAAAGACCTAGTGTAATATAATGCTACTGTTGTGATAATTTTCTGTGATATGACTACCTGCACAATTAAAAAAGTCTTTTTTCTAACCTCCAAAGAGTGCTTGTAATGTGGTGTGTGCTTTCTTACCTTGTTTAGATGATCGTATTAAGGGCTATATCATAAAAGCATGATTCTGGAACAGCAAGACAGCACAGACTTTGCATTTAAATCTGGTCTTCAGGCACAACTGGGAAATGTATTACAGGTTCCAAGAGGCAGTACTGTAACTTCTAGTCCTATTTCCAGTCTTCTATTTTCTACTTTTTTTCCCTGCCTGAGTTTAATTTTAAAATATACTGGCTAGCAATATCCACCAGGCGACGCTAAAGTTATCTGAGATCTTGGGGCACGTTGAAGCCCTGATCACACCCTCCATGCCCTAATCCTGTTCCTTATTGTAGCTGCAGGCAGGCAAGGAGGTTGGCAAGAGACAACCCTGTACCACAGAGAGGCATTGTGATCTTTCAGTTTGCTGATCCAGAGCAACACAGCCCCCCACCCCTTCCAGCCTGAACGCAGGGTGAGGGTGTAGGTGACAGTGATTTTACTGTCACTCCTTTGGCTGTGTGGGCTTAACGGCTGGAGGGCTGTGAAAAAGAGGACTATGTGTTTCTGGCATGCTGAGTGAAGGAGGGAGCTCCAGGCACGGGTGTGATGACAGTAGATGGTGAAATCATTAGCCCAGGATTATAGAGAGAGATGGGGCCTGAGCCACAAGAGCAGAATCTGTATTCAGAGCTCAGGGGTGGTGGAGTTTGGCTTGGGCCCATCTTGAATTTAAACCTCAGTGCAGAATTCACTAGATCCAAGGAAAAAAGAGCAGCACATTCACATGCCAATTATCAATAACAGGGGGGGATATAGAGAAATACCTACCAAATAAATTTTAAAAATATTAATGATTTATTTTTTTTTTTGAGTGGGAAACCCTCTCCTCACTTTTCTATCAAATCTGGCACCTTGATTTCCTTCTTGCTGAGACATACCATCCATAACCAGCACAGTGAACAACATGGCTCTGCTGTGCAATAAATACAGTGACCCAGCTCTCTCGATCCATCCTTTGGAGAGCAATTGTCCTGCCCACCTTGAAAGGAACAAATTGCCTGTCAATGCAGGGTGGTTCAGAGCCAGGGCACCCAAATTCGGCCTCCCTTGGGGAAAAGAAAAGAAAAAGTAAAACCAAAGGTCACCTTCAGATTTCAAGCAAGATTAGAATTTCCCAGGTTCAGGCTTGTTTAATAAGGGGGCTGAACCAGATTGCTAAACTGAAACTTCCTGGTGCACTGGGCATATTTCAGCTTTGGAGTAAAACCGTGTTTCAATCTCTGCAAGTTTGAATCCTTTTCTAGTAATAACTCAATATCCCCCTTGAATAAACCAGTAATGAAGATGGTAGTTAGTTAATGTGGCTGATTCTGTGCTTTGTGACAGTGTCTCTTGCAGTGATAAGGGAAGAGGATTTAGAAGATTGAGTAGTCAGGGATGAAGGCCTGAACATTAATGCAGCTCTGCCAAAACATGAAAAAAAGAGAACTGCTTTGCCTTGCCTCATCTGTTGAAGTTTATTTGTTGGTCTTTTTTTTTTTTTTTTAAGTGCTTCCAACCTAGGATGCTCCATGTTTTATGCCTTTGCAATGATTATTTCAGGAGGATTATTTCAGCTGAAGACAAGACAGTTGGTGGCAGACAGCGTGCACCGAAGGCTATCTGTGAGACATGCACACTTGTAATGCTTGCAGGCATTTAATCATCCTTCTGAACAGAAGTCAACCCTCCTGAGGACCAAGGTCTATGCCAGATAAATAGTTTTGCCCCTAAGCCATTAAAATGCAGCTGGACTGCTATGAGGATGTTGTTGCTACAACCATTTCCACCTTGGTCTTTACCTTCTGGGTATAAACCGATTAAAGGATTTGTGCGTTGGAGAATTGGGATTGCTGCTCTTGATGTTTTGATCTGTTGCTCAAGGTAATAATCTGTGAATGTAAAAATGGCTGCTTGGGCCAAACAACCAACCAGCATCCAAAGGGACTCTGCCTTGGTACCTCACACCAGTGGGCACATGAAGAGCATGAGCAGCAGGCAAACCTGTAGCAGTCTTTCTGCTGATAGTTTTGTCACATGGATGACTTTGTATGTAATGGTTTTCCATGGATTTGTCCCTCATGAACTTATCCAATCACTTGCTGAATTTGGTGTCCTGAGGCAAGGAGTTACCTGTTATGAGAGGAACCAGGGTTTTTTTTGTTCTGAACTTGCCTTCTACTAGTTTAATTTGACATGTGTTCAGGCTCTGCTTCCAGCATGATCTGCACACAGGAATAAAAAAACAACCACCAATCCTCCTTGGGAGTAGCATCAACTCTTTTCTAAATGGAAAATTTCCCCCATGGTGCTTTTAAGCTGTGATGCTACATGTTCACAGAGTTACACGGGCTTGGATCAGAGACAGCTCTGCCGAGAGGTTTACATGTTCATGATAATGCATGGGCTGGTTTGACTGGCACAGCAAAATAGTTACTTAAAACTCCCTTCTAGTGACTGTCTTCTGTTTTGAACTTGACCTCCAGAACACTGATTTCTGCTCTACCAGAAAGAATAATTTGCTGTAGCTATTTTTTTTTTCTGTAAATAAATCAGTCTAGCCCAGATTTTAACCTTTTACAGAAATGTAATCAGCCACCCAGAAAATCTAGAAGGGATGGAAGATGTGGGAAGACATCTTTGCAAAATACAAAGACATTCATTTTTCAACTGATCAACTGAGCTTTCAGGTTCCATGGACTATATGACAGCACTAATTGGAAGCACTAATTGGCACATTTAGAAACTAATCCTTCAATGCAGAAGTAAAATAGCCATTCAGTAATAATCCCTCTTGGAACAAATACAGGAAATTCAATATCTTTGCAGAGTCCAAAGTTAGGCTGGGGCCATGGGTTTAGTAAACAGCTTCTCCAGGGATTGCATTTGTAAACCATAAACAGATTAAGAAAACCCACTCCTGCAAAATAGCCTCCACACAGTGATTTTTTTCCCTTACTTAAATCCCATCTGCATTTGCAAAATCTCCAAGAGTCATAGCAAAGAGTCATGACAGAAAGGAATGTTCTTGCAATGCAATGTTTTGCTTGACCAGGTAAAGAAGGGAGGAGAAAAAGAAAAGAGTGAAAGAGAGAGAGGTGTCCTGCAAAACAAATAAAAGGCAATGTGTTTTTTGTGGTGTAGGGTTTTTCTTTTGTTTTGTTGTTGGGGGGGGGGGGGGGTGTTGTTTGTTTGGGGATTTTTTGGTTTTGGTTTTTTTTTCCCCAAGAGGCCTCCAAAGTGATTGTGTGACTCTGGGAGTCATAGATGGTTTGCATAGTCTTTGCTATCAGATCTCGCTGGCCAACTACATTGTTAGAAGACACAAGTATACTGGATGCAAACAAAGAAACTTCAGGAATTGATTAGAAACCTAGTGGAGGTAGAGGAAAGAAGAAAAAAATATCTTGTAGCTATATATCCCTTCTGGGATTCCTCATGATAGCAAATGGCATCTATAGCCAGAATCATCTTTCATGCACAAGTTGCAGATATGCTCCTTGGTTTTGTGTCCATATCTTTCAAAAACATAAAGAGCTGATCTTCATGAATACAGGCTGAAGATGAAAGATATATGACTGGGGAAAACTCTTATATCCCTGCTATTGAAAAAGATGTCTGTAAGGGAAGCTTAAAACTGTAAGGGGAAAAAAAGAAAACCAAAAGTCAACAGAACTAGGAACAAATGGCAAAAAGCCACCAATGTATATGCAGCATTGTGTAGAGTATTATGCATATTATAGAGTGGAGGAAAAAACACGTGTACTGTAAAGCAAAACACTATCCCTTACACTCAGGGGGTTATACAGAATGGTTCCCAGCAATCAGCTCCATGAATACTCTTCTTCCCAAAGAGGAAGGTCTTCAAAAAAACCACTGAGAGCAGACTTGATAGGAATATTTAAATATTCAAATTCAGTTTTCAACTGAATGGAGAAAACACTGTTAAAGAGCTAATGGCACTGCATTTCTGATAGAGATCAAACAACTTAATTACTTAAAATGTGGGAAAAATCAAAGAAGGTCAGACTTGATCTTGCTGTGCTATTACAAGGTGAAAAATTAAGTCCATTTTCACTATCAGAAAGGAAGCAAAAAGTTAAAAAAAACCCAAGAAACAATGGGAAAGGGAAAAGGAAAACTCTCCCTTTGTTAGGCCACTTTTTAGCTGCTCTTAAGGTTGTTCTGTCCTAATGGTTCACTTTCTGGTATGGACATCTGCTTAGTGGGAACTGTGCTGAACTCACTTATTCATTTCACAGCATCACGGGTGGTTAGCTGTGTGTAGCAAAGCCCAGGCCATGTGCATGCAGACAATGGGTTCACTGATGAGCAACAGAGCAAGAAACAATCAAGGAAGTGTTACTATACCCATTTTAGGAAACTGAGGTAGAGAGAGGGAAAGAATAAAAATTCAACTGTCTACATGAGTCACCCAAAAGCAGCAATCAAAGGCAGCAGTCAAGCTCTAATCTTCAGTCATGAGATACTCTAAATCTAACCACTGAGATTTTCTTCTATTCAGCAAATTGTGAATGACCTGTTTCTGGGACTCACCTATGCTAAGGCAATCTTTGATGTGGTGGTTGAAGATTCCATGCCTTGTTTTACCCTTTGGTCTTCTGTTGATTTTTTTTTTCCAAATAGCATTACACAATTTCACCTATGTGCAATGTTTTAGGCGAAACATGATGTAGAGAGATGTACATAATGTAGATGTCTTACAAGCTTCTAGCTGATTTCATGAGAATTCTGCTTCAAATATCACACCAGCCTTTTGCATATGGAGCTGCCAAGTATCTGTGAACAAGATTTGATGTTGATGTGACAAAGAAGGACACAATATCCACCAAAATCAAAGTAATTCTGAGTACAGCTGGACAGCTACAGGACGCTAGTGGTAAAACAAGATCAAGGTCAATGCTAAAGGTGGGCTGGACAATGAAAGTTCTTGAACCTTGTGACCCTCGCAGCACCAAGGAGTATTTCCACTGAGCCAAGCTGGTGGAGGAAAACTACTATAAGAAAGCCAGGGGAATATTGCATTGTTTTCCATTCATGCTGGTATGTTGCCTAAATGTAATCCTCAAATTCATCTGGGAATTTGAAAGATTTTTTTTTTTTCCTTTAGATTTTTTTGAAGTAGACTGAGCAGAGAGAGTAAAGGAATTCTAGTTGTATCACTGCTCCAATAAGTTGATTTATGTGTTGGTTTTATATTTTATAAAGTAATAATTAGAAGCACAGAGTTCTGCATGAATTGATAACAGTGTAGGTCTGGAATTACTTCCAGGAGTTCCTAGTCTCAGGTTTTGCTATATGTTGAGTACAGGTGATCCTGAAAAACATTAGGATACAACTGATCCATAGGAAGTTGCATTCAGTCTTCCTGACATCACAAGTAGACTGAATGTCACTTAAAGTTTGTCCAAAGCTCACCCAAAACATAAAATCATAGAATCAATAAGGTTGGAAGAGACCTCAAAGATTGTCAAGTCCAACCTGTCACCACAGACTTCATGACTACTAAACCATGGCACCAAGTGCCACATCCAATCCCCTCTTGAACATCTCCAGGGATGGTGACTGTGAGAGACTAAAAGTTTGTCTCTCTTGGTGTGACTCAACAAGGATAAAATCACTTGCTGCTTGCCCAGACAATTGCTGATATGTGTTGGGCAGAGCCACTGGAAGGAAGGTGCAAAGACCAATCCTGGATGCAAATCAGCTTGTGATTACATCATGATAACACTGGACTACAACAATGGACCCAAGGACCCAGCCATCATGCCTTTAGGGCAAGATAATCTCCACCCATCAAGTATCCTGGGAAGGGTGACACAATGGATTCACCACCTGTTTCCTGATGTGTAAGGAGTGAGGGGGCTTGTCTGGATGGAGAGGGAGGAGGCAGAGGCCCCCCCCTCCATCCAGAACCTTGCCCAAACACACAGAAATACACAGAAAGATTTCCGGGGGAACGATACCTGGACATTTACCTAAGGATGATTTCCTGGCCCCTGGAATTCCTGAGGGACAATACTTGGATACATACCTAAGGACTAAAAACTGTATAAAAGACTTGAGCAACTACTGGCTTGTTAGGGAGAAAAATGGAGATGAAGGAAAACACAGGAGACGGACCATGCCGCTGAGAAGGGAAAGCCGGGACAATGCTGCTCTGGAGAAAAGAGGCTGCCCAGAGGACCACATCTCTTCTCCAGCCAAAGCCTCAGCACCCTTTCTCTACAGACCCAGGCTGCCCAGAGGACCACATCTCTTCTCCAGCCAGAGCCTCAGCACTGTTCCTGTACCAACCCAACATCTCCCCAGAGGACCACATCTCTTCTCCAGCAAAAGCCTCAGCACCGTTTCTCTACAGACCCAACATCTCCTGCAGCACCTTTCCTCCACAGACTCAAACTGTCTTGGGGGGCATGAGGGGTGTGGTAATATAATTCCTTTCCTCTTCTCTCTCTCTTCTCTCTCTCCCTCTCTATTTTCTCCCTCTCCCCTTCTTATGTCCACTTTATTTATGTAATAAATAGTCTAGCTGTTGATATTTTGGCCTCATTTGTGCCTCTAATTTCACAACACAGGAATATTTAAAAGAACTGTGTCTCTGGACCGAGACAGTGACTCCACCACCTCCCTGGGCAGCCCATTCCAATGGCTAACAACTCTCTCTGTGAAGAACTGTCTCCTCACCTCAAGCCTAAACTTCCCTTGGCACAGGTTGAGACTGTGTCCTCTTGTTCTGGTGCTGGTTGCCTGGGAGAAGAGACCAACCCCCTCCTGGCTACAACCTCCCTTCAGGTAGTTGTAGAGAGCAATAAGGTCTCCCCTGAGCCTCCTCTTCTCCAGGCTAAACAACTCCAGCTCCCTCAGCCTCTCCTCGTAGGGCTTGTGCTCGAGGCCTCCCACCATCCTTGTTGCCCTTCTCTGGACACATTCAAGAGTCAAAATGTCCTTCCTAAACTGAGGGGCCCAGAACTGGACACAGTACTCAAGGTGTGGCCTAACCAGTGCTGAGTACAGGGGCAGAATGATTTCCCTGCTCCTGCTGGCCATACTATTCTTGATGCAGGCATGAACTGCTCTCACATGAAGCTGGCACTAGGCTTCCTAGAGGGTATCCTTGTCATATTTCCCCATATTAGATATCTGTGAGGTTACTAAAGCTTCACAGTCTCTGCACATAACGCTCCAGGATTTCAGATATTGTTTAAGTTAAACAGCAGCAACACACACAGAAGATAGTCTGAATTCCTGTTCCTGACTCCCCTTTCTCTTCTCATCTACCTGCAGGTGCCTCTGAAATAGAAATCTTTTGGATGCATCCCATGGGAGTCAGTGGGGGAAATGTTGTCTCCTGTGAGATTCAGGCGCCAGCTCTTTGGGGATGTTCAGATCGTATGTCTAGACAAGATAACACCCCTTTCTGAACCCAGGAGCTATCCCTGGGGGGACCTATTATTCATATATAAAACACCAAGAGAAACTTTCCATGCATGCAGCTTCCTCTTTCTTTCCCTCCTCCCCGTGGGAATTTGCTTGGTTTAACCCTTCCATCTCTATAAGGCAATTGCTTTCCTGCTGAAAGCCATAACTGTTTACTCTTCCACCCTTCAGGGCTCAGCATTCTGCACCTGCAAAAACAGTGCAGCTGGCTGAACAAAGCCAGGTGAGCCTTCAACATTGGCTTTTATGTGAAGTCCAAATCCCAGAGACACCTCCTCTTTTCCCCGTGGAGAAAACAGCTCTTGGAATACATCTTCAGCCCTGCCTGTAGTGACCAAGCAGCACAAAGTACCTGGCAGTTTGCCTGAAGAATTCACCTGGAGTCACTTCTGATCCACAGTGTAAAAGAATAATTGGGATAAGCAAGGTACAGAAAGAACACAAGACACCTTATTCCAACCTGCTTTCAGTTACATCATGCCTCTAGAAAGCCTTGTGAGTTAATGTAACTTTGGAATAGGTTAAGAGAATGGCTTGCATTCTGGGTGACAGTAATGGGAAGTAAAGCATCTTTCAGGACTAAGGAATGGGTAAAACTAGTGCATTCTACCTGGACTTGCATTTTCCCTTTCTGGATGGGCCAAGGGCTGCACACATCTCCTTCATGTTTGCCATGACAGATCATGGACAAATGGTACTGATTTTGCATGAGCTAGTCTGATTGTGCAAATTCATCAGCAGATATTTTGAAGCCTGTGTTCATGATTATTTTTTAACTTAATCTCGAGCATTGAAGTGTAACAACCATCAGGTACTTGCAAGGTCTTTAATATGTGGAGACCAATTTAGTGTCTCTGCTTTCTGGTTCTCCTCAGCATATTGTCCCTTTTGCTTGAGGCTTTAAGTTTGGATTATAATAGTCAAATCAACACAGAGCAGTTGCTCTGAGAAGCTATGCTTTGATCTGTATCTTGCAACATAAAAAGAGACATCTATTAAAAAAAAATTATATTTATCCCAACAGCTCAGTTGTTGAAAGACACGAGGAAATTGCACATCTTTATGAGGTCAGGCTGGCAGAAGAGTAGAGAAATTTGGTCCCTTCAGTGACTGCTATGTCCACAAATTATCTGGATCTTGGATATTACTGACCACATGCATCAAGTTATGAGACACTTTCAGGCAAGAGTAGTATAGAACTCCTCCTGATTAGATGCCTCCAGGCAGGTGCTGTGTTTATACTGTGTGGATCTAGCACCTCTTTCCATGGAGAATGAAAGAACAAGGGGCAGTGGAAGAAAAGAAAATGGCATCCATTTGACATAAATGATACTTACTGAACAAAACAACAAACTGTTGCTTGAACTGCAGGGTTTTAAGCAATATGGAGAATGAAAGAACAAGGAACAGTGGAAGAAAAGAAAATGGTATCCATTTGACATAAATGATACTTACTGAACAAAACAACAAACTGTTGCTTGAACTGCAGGGTTTTAAGCAATATCATATCTGATTCATCACAGTTATAGAGGCCCATGGCTAGATCAGAGTAGTAGAATTTCTTTGGTAGCAACATTGTAGAAAATTTAAACATTCTTTATTAATGTCTCTGCATGTAGAGAGATGTGGGATGTTGCACTTCTGTGACAAGTGCACTCAGATCCCTGTCCATTAGTGACTAACAATGGTTTTAAACAACTTCACTGAGGCATAAATAATTTGAGACCAGTAGGCCTAGATAACTTGCACCCAAGAATCCTAACAAAGCTTGTCTGAAAAGCCAGCTCATTTGGCCTACCTGGTAAATTGCAGTAGATCAGAGCAGCTAATTTTGTGCCTATATTCAAAAAGGCCAAGTAAGATGACCCAACTAAAAGTATGTCAGTTAACTTGAAACTAGCCTTAGGTGAAAAGATAATAAAAAACCCAAAACAAAACAACAAATCCACCAGTCAGTTAAAAATTAGAGAACAAATCTATGTAGGGTCAGTCAACATGGTTTAACAGAAATGGGCTATGTTGAACCAACAAATGGGCTATGTTGAACCAACATAATTTCATTCTTTGATGAGATCACAAGTTTGGTTAGCAAATGTCACTGTGGAAAGATAATGGACCATTGTAAGGACCTTATCTTGCCCAACACGTTAATTTCCAAACAAGTCATTCAGTCTAATTCCAACAAATTCTGCTCGAAATGGGAGCTGATTAAACAGCTGTGCAATAAAGATTTATGAACTAGGGCACTTTTACAAATGAGGAGTTTCTGAAGAAGCTAAAAGAGATGTGGGAATAAAATCTCCTGGTATTATCCAAGGGCTTGCTGAGATAAAACTGTAAGAAACTAGCAGGAACATTCACTAATATTTTTTTTTTCCATTTTGCAAAAAGCACAGAACAATCCTCCTACACACAAACATTCCTGCTATGCAAAGAAGCAATGAAAAAAAAAAAAGATGAGAAATAGGTAAAAATCTGAATCTTAGCTTAATTTAAACTTGGTTGAGAACAAAAACAGTATTTCAGCCCCTCACAATATGTTCTGCTGAAATTTTTTTCTCATGGAAATGAAGTGAGACTTCAATTAAAAAGAGACGTAGCAATCAAGATGCTTAATAAACTAAAGCCTATTCAAATGAACACATACATGGGAACAAACAAACAATTTTTGAGATAAGCCTAAAAAAGAGAACTGTTTTCTGTGAAGTGGTGACACCAAAGGAGTCATAGTGGGCATGTAGCTGAGCCTGTGGAAAAATTGCACTCAGAGTGGTTATCAGTGGTTCACTGACAAAATGGAAGGCTATAAAGAGTAAAATTATGCAGGGCTTTGTTCCTGCTTCCTCTGCTATTCAATATTTTCACTAATATCTGAAAGCTGGAATACAGAATGGGTTACTAAGCTTGTAGGTGACATGAAAAAAAAAAAAGTAAAAAAAAAAAGTTGGTCTTCAGGGGGAATGAATACAAATGTTCATTCCACAGGCAGCATTTATAATTTTCCCAACCATGGAGTGGGTACTGCTCTCTGGGTAACAGGGATCTAAGATTGCAGAGGAGCATAATTTTAATATGAGTCAACAGAGTCGTAATATTGCAAAAAAGGCAAACAATGTAGAGGATGCATAAACACAAGTGTCGCCTGCAAAATAGGTGCAGTAATCCTTTCCCACAGCTCAACACTGATAAATCCTTAGCTGGAGGCTTTTCCAAAGTCCTATGGGTAATTTTGGACCTGTGATGCCAAATGTGATGCAGATCAACTGGAGGAAGCTGAGAGATGAATGACAAGGTCAGCGATTTAGTAAACATGACCTCTAGAATGACCTGTTGTTTATCCTAGACTGTAGGTACGTAAAAGGATGCTGCAGAAAGGAAATGGATGATGTTCCTCCATGCTCATGACAAACCAAACCAAACCATGACTTGCTGGAACGTGTCCAGAGAAGGGCAACAAAGTTGGTGTGGGGTTTGGAGCACAAGCCTTATAAGGAGAGGCTGAGGGATCAGGGGTTGCTTAGCCTGGAGGAAGGTTGTAGACAGGCAGGAGCTGGTCTCTTTTCCCAGGCAACCAGCACCAGAACAAGAGGAACAGTCTCAAGCTGCACCAGGAGAGGTTTAGACTGAATGTTAGGAAGAAATTCTTCAGAGAGAGAGTGATTGCCCATTTGAATGTGCTGCCCAGGGAGGTGGTGGAGTCACCAACATTGGAGGTGTTTAGAAGGAGACTGGATGTGGTGCTTAGTGCCATGGTTTAGTTGATTAGATGGTGTTGGATGATGCGTTGGATGTGATGAACTTGGAGGTCTCTTCCAACCTGGTTTATTGTATTGTATTGTATTGTATTGTATTGTATTGTATTGTATTGTATGCTATGCTGTGCTATGCTATGCTATGCTATGCTATGCTATGCTATGCTAAAGTCATGGCTTAAAACCAGGAGAGGATCCCAGATATGAAAGAGGAAAAAAGTTTTCTGATCAGAAGGTAGTGAATCCCTCAAGTACATTGCCTGGGGTGTTGTTCTCCTGGGAAGACTACTGGAGGTCTTTAAGAACAAATTAGAGAAACATCTGTATGGATAACACAGATGAAATCAATCCTGAATTAGGGCAGGGAGATGGGCTGGAAAGGGACCTTAAAATCCCTGTAATTTGTGAGCATTTTGATGAAAGAAACAATGCAATAGATATTATAACAGAACAGAAAGGTGTGCTAATTAGAAGTAAAGCCATGGCTCTTCATACAGGCATGTACTCAGCAAAACATGCCACGGCTCTTGCTTTCTTCAGCAGAATGACACAAGGTATGACGGAGAAAGCATTTAATTGAAGCTCAAGTTTTGCAATGGAAACATAAGATATCTGTGAACTTCTCGTTTCTGTAGCAATTGCAGCCAAAGAAAGTGGGAATACTTGTTAAGTTGATGAAAATTTTTATTTCATAATGAAAATTATATTATTTCTTGTTTGGAAATGATATTGTATTTCAAAACTGATCTTTAAAAAGACAAAAGTTTCATGGAAGATTTAAAAGGTGTTGAACTTCTTCAAAACAAAACCTAACATTTTTCTTTGACCTAGAATGAATTTTGGGATTTTGCTCTCAAAAAACCAAAATCAAAACCAAACCCAAAACCAAACAAAATCCAAAAATATCAGTCCAAAATAAAATTTTCCCCTCACCAATATTTTCATTGGTGATGAAACAGAAAAAGCTCAGTATTCTCTGGTCCTATTTGTCTAGCTTTTTGAGATCAACTTGGGAGAGTCTTGATTCATAGCAGCTGTGCGTCAGCCCCTTTCTACTTATTTTCTCCAGACAGTCTTGATTAAGATTTTACTTTCTCTCCTTTGCACTGCAGCCTTTCTCTCTTATTAATTTGCAGCAACAGGGAGGTAGCTAATATATTACTCTACACCATAATATCACATAGGTGCAGAAAAAGCAATGAAAATATTGTCAAGGGTGAAGACAAGAGCCTTGATGGCTCAATAAAAGAGCTAGCAGATGAAGTGTAGTGGTCTCTGATACTTAAGAAAGTGTGTTAGTACTTTCTTTAGTTTTTAAGACAAAAGGACTTATGATTTGTCAACATATGTTTTTCCTTCTTCCCTTCCTTTCCATCATGCACATCTTGTGGGTGATATCTCCAGTCAAGTGTAATTAACTCACCTTTTGCTCTTCTAACCTTTCATTGTTAGAGGAGCAGAATTGTCCCCCCTTTGCTTGCAAGCAGGATTGTAGCAAGAAGGATTGTAGCAAGCAGTGCCCCCAGCCCTATTCTGCTTTCCTCTCTGACCAGTCCTACCCACTTACTTTGTGTGTGCTTTTCACACTCCTTAAAGCAGCGCCCCCAGCCCTATTCTGCTTTTTCTCTGACCAGTCCTACCCACTTACTTTGTGTGTGCTCCTCACACTTAAATCAGTAAGTCTCACAGGGTTCAGGAGGGGGCTTTTCACCCCTATCCTCCCTTACCTCTGCCTGCCCACTTTCATTTCCCCCAGACCCATTTCTCCATCAAGCATCTCCATGAAAAGATACCAGACTTTTACTCCCTGAGTAACTAGGCTGCTGTTGTTCAGACAAGAACTTGCTTTTGAAGTGGGGTTATCAGAATTTGTCCAACTGCTTCAGAGATTCACGAAGGACACTTTCCAGTACACAAACTTGTGGGGTGGTGCCTCTGTGTTTGGGGGTCTATTTTATTTCTGCAGTTACTCACTTGTGCATTTAAATGTGAGCTTTGGGGAGGGCTCCTGCTTGAGGCAACTTCTTTGTAGTTGATTTATTTATTTTTGGTTTTTTGAAGTACAGATTGCCTGACTTCTCTCAGGCAACATATGTAAAATCAAGTATCTGAGTTAGGTCTTGTTTGCACCAGGGCTCATTGACACCAGCTGTGAAGCTCTAGGGGTATCAAACCAATGGAAACATGCTCAGAGCCATGACCTGTGAATTTCTAGATGACTTACCAGGCTGAAAAGAAAAAAGAATATTTAGAAAAAATATCTGTATGCCCTTGCCAAGCAAATCTTTAAAGTCTGTGTTCCTCCTCCAGTGCTTATTGGACATGGTCTTTTCTACAGGCAAGGGAAATTGATACAGTTATTTGTCTTTAAGCCACTATGCAGTTGTTGTTTAATTCTGTGGCATGTTAATTCAATGACCCCCATTTATTTTATCTTGTCCCATCAAGTTATGAAAAGGATGTTGTCATGGATTGAGTTGAACCTGCTGCTGTTATTCATACCATGCTGCAGCCATGCCAGCTTCAATGCAGTGAAAGTGCTAACAAGAGCAAAATATTACAGGGCTTGAAGTTCAGATTGCAACATGGGAGGCAAGAACAAGCTGATTCAAAAATGTAGCCCAGGAAGCTGTCAAGAGTTCTATTTTCTGACCTATTCCTCTGAGTTCAGGGCATGGAAGTAAACTTTTCTTGTGGCCAACAAGGTCTTAACTGGAGATGAAGCTTCTGTGAAAGTCCATGCAAAGACTTCTAACACCAGTGACTCTTGTTCCCTCTCCCAACTTTACTGTGTTTTGCTGCATCTGAGTGTTTCTAAAGTATGTTTTGTTTGGACTCCTGATTAAGAAGCCAGGTCATGAAGTTTATGTTTCTCCCACATTGCAACCATGCTAAGACAAAAGAGTGAGCAAATACCTTTGACTGTCCAGAGCAGAAGGAACAGGATCATTAAGGTTATTTTCGGCCATCATCACTGTCTTCTAGAAGACATGTCCCACTCTCAACCACAAGAGATTCCAGAGTACTGCCTCCAGTTCTGGAGCCCCTATTACAAGAGGGATATGGAGGTGCTGGAATGTGTCCAGAGAAGGGCCACGAGGATGATCAGAGGGCTGGAGCACCTCTCCTGTGAGGACAGACTGAAGGAGTTGGGGCTGTTCAGTCTGCAGAAGAGAAGGCTCCAAGGTGACCTAATTGTGGCCTTCCAGTATCTGAAGGGGGCCTACAGGAAGGCTGGGGAGGGACTTCTCAGGATCTCAGGTAGTGATAGGACTAGGGGGAATGGAATGAAGCTGGAGGTGGGGAGATTCAGGCTAGATGTGAGGAGGAGGTTCTTCACCATGAGGGTGGTGAAACCCTGGAATGGGTTGTCCAGGAGGTGGTTGGGGCCCCATCCCTGTTGGTGTTTAAGAGCAGGCTGGATGAGGCTCTGTCCAGCCTGATCTAGTGTGGGGTGTCCCTGCCCATGGCAGGGGGATTGGAACTAGATGATCCTTGTGGTCCCTTCCAACCCTGACTGATACTATGATACTATGATACAATTTTGGATGACAGTAGGACCACTTTGTCTACCTGTCCTCTATCATCTTGTTGAATTGTCCAAGGACTTTATAGGCAAGCTGTAACAAAGAAGTAACTCTATTTGAGTAAAGTGGGTATAAATTATCTTTCAAAAGGGTTTCAAGAGGATAGAATAAACACACCTAGGCCAGCATTCTCATTCCTGAGGATGAATCTGGCACTGGGCAGGGTGTATATGTTTCATTATAAAGTCTGTGTGAATACAGTAGATGGCATGGGATGTCTCTCCTCAATATAATTTATATCTCCTCTGACACTGTATGCAGTTCCATTTCTCTCCAAATTAAGAGTGCAAGTAATTCAACCCACCTGAGAACAAAAGGTGCAAGAAATCTGTCTTCAAACAGGATGAGCGAGTGCTAATGAAAACCAAGAATTGAGTGTGAGTGTGTTACAAAGGAAAATTTTGCCTCTGAAAAGGGTTTTATGTTTCCCTGAAGCCCTGAGTAGCTGCATTTGTATCAGCTCCACAGCCTGTCTGATATTGATATGTCTGAGCTGTCTTTGAAAGACTGACTCTTTCTTCTGATAAATAAATAGAAGCCCAGATTTTTTTTCACCCATCTGCAAGAGAAATCATTATGAAATTAACCAGTGATCAACCAAACCACATGGGGAGCTCAGAAAGTTTTTTTAGGCGTTTTCCAATGGCTGGTGTTCTCCATCTGGTTGTGATTAGCTATGAAATATAATTTTCAGTGCTGATCACTTTTGGGTAGACCATACAATTAAGGTATTTGAAAACCAAACATTTCTAAACCACTGACTGTTGGGGAGATGGCTTAGAAACAACAGCCCATTTTCAAAAAAGATGATTAGGAAAGGGAGCCTAAAAATTTAAGATAACATTGAAAAAGAAACAGATAGTGACTTGAAAAAGTCCAGATAAGGAAAAAAACCGAACCAACCAAACAAAACAAAAAGTATTTTAACTGCTTCTCTAGTACTTTCAGACTGACATTATTTGAATGCTTAAGAAATCCATCTTGGTTTCTGTGTATTTCTATGGATTCATGGTGCTACATGAGGAATGTATTACTCAGAAGTAAAACCTGCAACAGTTTGAAAATAAGGGATATTTGCAGTGATGGGAGGAATTTCAGCTCTGTAACCCCTTTTTGGACTTTATAATTGCAAATTTGAAATAGGAAGGATGGCAGGACTGAAGGTCCAGAAACAAATTTGGACGTGCCTCTGTTCTTCTGGTACACTGCTGATAATTTCTCTTTCCCAACTAAACTCAGCTCACTTTGGCTCACCTCCCACTATCCTCAGGCAGCTGCATTTTTCTTCTTAAGCAATTCCAAAACTGTTCGTTGCTGTAGATAAGTGCCTGCTGCATTCTCACCTGAAGAATGATTTTTAAGCCAGGAAGTTTGGTGAAGTTCCATTTTGACTAATTTATCAGTTATCTATGAAGATAGAGACTGCAGAAAAACACAACCGTATGATTCGGTGGCTGGTGCAGGAACACATGTTCAGGAGTGAGCCAGAAATGAACAGCTTTGCACTCTTGCAGAGTTCAGATACAGATGTGAATGCTGCTGAGGCACTACTGTGTAATTCACTTAAATTAAACTAAAATCAGGATCTGTATCTTGGGGAAGGCTCAACCCAGACCTCAGAAAAAGTGGTAAAGCCCATCTCTAGCAACAGTACTGATACTGTAATCAACAGTGTTTTGAAAATAATTGGGTAACATGAGGATAGGATATATTTGGATTTCCTCAAACTCAGTAGCCACCTTTGACAAAGGAGAAAATAGATTTTGTATCCTGCAAAGGAAGTTAAGAGGGCATCACAGAAGCCTCCAGAATCTGAGATAAGGTTTGGCTAAGCCTTTTAACACTTGGATGCTTAAGCAAAGATAACCTCGAAGTTTTTGGCAACCCTGCCAACAACTAGCTGAAACACAGAAGGACCAGGTAATTATCTGATGTGGTAAGAGCAATTATGGGAAATGTGTAAAAGGTAAGGCAAATTCTACCTGACACCAAGGCTTACTCTCACAGATGGGATTTTCATACTCAGTGTGAGTTCTTTGCCTTGTCTCTGGATTTTAATGTTTGCTTGAATGCGTCTACTTGGTGGGCCAAGCCTTATCATGGCTTTGCCTCCGTCCGAGTCAATCCTCCAAAAAGCTGGAATGTCATGGGCTTGTGGAGAATGGGAAGTCAGGTCTTGGCTCCCTCTCCCAATCTGTTATTAGGATGGGGAGGCTGTAACAATTCCTAATTTTTCATTTTTTGAACAGTTGTTACTTAGAACATGTTTATAGTCAAATCTGTGAATCTAGACCTCCCCAGACATTGGGAAGACTACATCCTAGCATGTCAGCTCGTCTAAGCAGTGTGCAGCAGTTGCTAAATCCCTGGAAAGCACCTAGGGAGCTTCCATAAACACCTTTTAAAATTATAATGATAGTTAATGACCTAATTTCCAGCCAGCCAAAATACCTGTGGAATCAAAGTCCCATATCTGACTTAATCTAAACTCCTGGGAGGTTTTGTTCTGGACTTAATCTTCACAATTATTGCTTTCTGTCTGGCATTTTTTTTGGCCAAATCAAGACCTCAGTTTGGATACCTATGTAGGCACAGATACTTATTTATTTTCTGTACAATACCAGAGATTGCATTATGGTGGAACAGGGTCTCAAGAGAAACGCTGTTTTACCACCCTTCAATGAGGCAGATGTTTTTGCAGTACACATTGTATAGACAGCAGTCAAGCCTCAAAAAGCTTCAGCAAAAGGAGAGTATATGTCCTCCTAAATGTATTACTCCCATTACAGTTATGCTCTGCTTAATTTCCAAGCCCAAATTTTCTTTGCAGTAAACTGGATTTTTCTCTTTAGCATTTCATCACTTACTATAGTAAAATAGTGACCCTCAACCTCTTTGTGACAACTTGCCACAGACTGAAGAACAATTCTTCATGCCTCTCTCCAACTAAATTTTTTCCCCTCTTTTTTTTTTTTGTTTGGTGGTTGGTTGTTTTTTTGTTGTTGTTTTGTTTAACTAGTTTGGCAGTGATTTCTGAATTCTACCTATAACTTCTGTCTGTTCTAGACAGACATTGAAGCTGCATTGCTGTCAGTTCAGAGTGAGACCATTCTTCATGGGACTCTGGGCAAATCTATACAACCTATAAAGTCAGCGTATTCTGCTTGCTCTTGCAAGACAACCTTTTGTGGTGAGTTACTCATAATTATCAGTTAATTGTCATGGATCTTACGCTGCCAAGAATCTGAGGATGTGCAGACTGGATGCTGGTACAATTTCCAGCTCACAGGGTACTTAGCTATTCCAGCAAAGTCTTCAACACCTCTCTACAGCCACATGCCCACAAGCATGTATTCTGCTGCAAATCACATTAAGAGGATTTCTGACTTGTGATATCATCTCCCTTTCCTAATACACTGGATAGAGTTGATTGGTTCAATTTAACCATCTTCATTTTTTTAATTTATTTTTTTTTCTGATCTTAATTTGAAAAATCATCTGTGTCATTATGAAGTTCTGGGCCCCTCAGTTTAGGAAAGATGTTGACTTGCTGGAACATGTACAGAAAAGGGCAACAAAGTTGGTAAGGGGTTTGGAACACAAGCCCTATGAGGAGAGGCTGAGGGAGCTGGAGTTGCTTAGCCTGGAGAAGAGGAGGCTCAGGGGAAACCTTATTGCTCTCTACAACTACCTGAAGGGAGGTTGTAGACAAGTGGGGGCTGGTCTCTTCTCCCAGGCAACCAGCACCAGAGCAAGAGGATGCAGTCTCAAGCTGCACCAGGAGAGGTTTAGACTGGATGTTAAGAAGAAATTCTTCAGAGAGAGAGTGATTGCCCATTGGAATGTGCTGCCCAGGGAGGTGGTGGAGTCCCCATCATTGGTGGTGGTTAGGAAAAGACTTGATGGGGTTCTTGTTTGCATGGTTTAGTTGATTAGATGGTGTCGGATGATGGGTTGGGCGTGATGATCTCGCAGGTGTCTTCCAACCTTGTTTGGTTTGGTTTGGTTTGGTTTGGTTTGGTTTGGTTTGGTCTGGTCTATTCTATTCTATTCTATTCTATTCTATTCTATTCTATTCTATTCTATTCTATTCTATTCTAGTACATGAAATGTTCTCCGATAGTGTGAGACATGCACAGAAAGTCCTAAAACTAATCTAGTGAGAGAAATTAAGTTTTCCTCTTCTTTGTCTTAGGTTTACTATGACCATCAGAAAAATAACTTCCCAGCTGTACAGGATAAGTCTCTTTCATGTAGCTGGCTTCTGTTTTTGCTGGACAATCTTTCCCTCATAGCACTTAGGTACTTTTCGTAAGACAAGGGCATGGGACCAGCCCTGGGCAGTAACCACTGGACTGCTTGTGTGTCACGTACCTGAGAACAGGTCACCTTTCTCCAAAATTGTGCCAGTCAGATGTGGTGAATATGATGTGAAAGGCTCCATCCCTCACTCAGCAGGAACATATACTGTGCAGAAATTTGATCAATATCCTGTTATGCATCCTTCCTAGGAGGGGAGCCGCTTCCCAGGGGGGACATTCGGTCATATTCTGTCTCTGTATTCAGAGAAGCACAGCTTCCCCTTTGCGCAGCTTACAGGCAGATTAGTCTTGCAGTCTAGTCAGTAAAATGTCTACACAGTATTATTTCTATTTATAGCTGAATTAATTTCTGGGTACATTGCATCCAGAAAAAAAAAAAACACAATAAGGAAACAAAGACAATCCATAGACTGTTGGTGTTTTAGGACACAGTCTCAGGCTGCACCAGGGGAGGTTTAGGCGGGATGTTAGGAAAAAGTTCTATACAGAGCGAGTGATTGCCCATTGGAATGGGCTGCCTGGGGAGGTGATGGAGTCACCATCATTGGAGGTCTTCAGGAGGAGACTTGCTGGGGTGCTTGGTGCCATGGTTTAGTTGTTTAGGTGGGTTGGATTGGTTGATGGGTTGGATGCAATGATCTTGAAGGTCTCTTCCAACCTGGTTTCTTCTATTATTCTATTCTATTATTATTATTAAATAGATTCACATAGCCATATGATATTCAGGAGCTCAAAAATGCCACATCCTGGATTATACTTTATGCAATTGTGTTAAAAATAGAGAGGTTTCAAACAATCTCTGAACCAGCAGAAAATCAGAAACCGGCCAGCTTGGACGACCAAGACCAGACCTTGATTAGATACATGGTTTGGTACATGTGAAACTGTTTTTTGTTTGCTTGTTTTTTTTTTTAAATATATACTCACTGTCATAGTTATTTCACCCTTTTTCTAAGTACAGCTCTGTTTTCCTGGCCTAATTACAGTGAGTCAGCATAAAATCACTTAACCATCATACATGCTACTTTATCTGCTCTGCTTTATGAGCTTGCAGGTGCCAGAACAATGTTTAAATGCTTCTTATCTTCAATTTCACAAATATGTATATACACATAGATATAGATAGATAAATATATAAACCAGGAGTGCTCTGAACCAAATTACTCATTTAGGATGATGATTTTAATATATTTGTTATAGAGATATTTGTATTTTTCCTTTAAAAATGGTAAGTCAATTTATATTCCACATAAACTGCATTAATGTAGTGTTAGTATTAAAATAATTTACTACTGAGTCAGAGTCTGAACTCCTTTCAGAATAGAATAGAATAGAATAGAATAGAATAGAATAGAATAGAATAGAATAGAATAGAATAGAATTAACCAGGTTGGAAAATACCTTTGAGATCATTGAGTCCAACCTATGACCCAACACCATCTAATCAACTAAACCATGGCACTGAGTGCCTCATCCAGTCTCTTAAACACTTCCAGTGATGGTGACTCCACCACCTCCCTGGGCAGCTCATTCCAATGGCCAATCACTCTTTCTGTGAAGAACCTCTTCCTAACATCCAGGCTAAACCTCCTCTGGCACAGCTTGAGACTGTGTCCTCTTGTTCTGGTGCTGGTTGCTTGAGCAAGGCAAGAGCAAGGCTTGAGCAAGGCACCGGCAACTAGAAATCAGCCTGTGTATAAATTTTGCCCAAGATGATTGGGCCAATAGGGCAACTGAAACCAGCACATAGCTACTCTATAAGAAGGGGTTCTGCCAGGCTGTGGCCAGAACACATGCCCTTACCATAGATACCGGATTGTTTACCAGACATACATGGTTCTGTCCCCTTTATTCCTTTTTCCTGCATTCCCCTGACTTTCTGCAGAAAGGAGGGGAAAGAGAGGGACCATGTCTAGACACCTTAGTGTCTGGGTTTGTACTGGGGCCATTTGGCCCTATCATGACAGAGATATGGTAGGAAACAAATATTACACCTTTAGTGAAGGTTGGGGTAAAAAGAATCAAGTCACCATACTGAGGTAAAAAAAAAAGAAAAATGATGAAGGGTTTAACAAGTTTCATCTTGACATTAACACTAAATGAGCCCAGCTTTGCAAAATATACCAAAGTTGCTCAGAGCAGGCCACTGACAGAGAAACAGATGTTTCAATTTGGAACTGAACATACGTTTATCAGAGGACAGATTCCAGCTTTGCAGCGTCCTCTAGGGTTGAACTAGGAACTATGCTGTGTCAGTACTGGCCACTGCCCTAAACTGATCAGGCAGCTGGACTGGATGATCATTATATGTCCCTTCCAATGGAAATAGCTCTATTCTAATCAATGTAAGGGTCTGAGAGGATGCATCCATCCATTCTATACAAGATTGTTTTTTGACACCCAGCTAAACATTCATATCTAATCTATCTAAATATTTATCCTCATTGCTGTGTGATTGCAAGACACACCAAACAGGAAAAAGCACAATCCACCAGCTGATTCAGACAGAGAACATTGGCTAGGGCTGTGGGGTGGGACATAGCTGCTATCTTGATGTACTGAGAATGGCTTTGTACGTGCAGCTGTGTGCATCTGGTGCTGAGCACTCACTCTGCAGGTACAATTCCCAGTTCTAGTCTTCCCTGCACTCTTGGGCAAAACAGAGCCTTAGCAAAGATGTAAAGAAATTTATTTTAAAAGAGGTTTGTGTAAGAGAGAGGTGATGTGACAGAGCCCTATTACTGTTGGCAAAGATTTCGGTGTTCCTTTTAGGGAAATAACAATCTTTTGGGTTGTGACTGGCTTGCTGAGCACTTCTCTTGCCATATAATTGCCCATGAAATCGCAACCCATACGGTTAAAATATTAAACAGGGTAACATTACACTTTTTAATCCATAGCTGAGACAAAGCAGAGATCAGGAATAATCCTGCTCAACAGCCCCACATTTACTCTCTTATGTGGGAGATGTTGATTAGCTGTTAAGTAGAAACACATTTTTTAAAGTTACATAATCTGATGCTCAGATTTCCCCCTCCCCCTTGAAAAGAATTAAACTAAATATTATGAGAAATTAAAAAGTTATTCAGTTCGTTGGTTTTGGGGGCAAGGGGGTGCACCTGCAGCTGGGGTTTTCCTTTTCTTTTCTCCCAAACCCATCGCTCAGTGAAACACATTTCTGCAGTGCATTGTGCATAAGATCACACATTCAAGTCTTCAAAACCTGACTCAGCTGTTACTCAGTACTTCCTCTGGCAAAAGCAATGGAAATTTGCCTGAAGGAAGACTGGAGACTGAATGAAAATGGCAGGAGATATGAGGAACTGAGACAGAGAAAAACTGGAAGGAGAAAGGAACTCTTACCTCATTCATGACCTATGATGAACTTTCCCAGCACCCCTTGGGACAACCCTCACTGGGCACTGGATAACTTCCTGATGTTTTTTTTATCTTGATCTGACCTCTCTTCCACAGAGCTGCTTTTGAATATGATCCTTGGACCCACACTAAATCAATTTTGTGGCCTGTTGTTCTTTATGCAGGTACAAAAAGGCAGAGCATGAGCCTTTCTATAAGGGGTCTCTAGTTCTGCCTGCTACCTGCTGTCCTGTATGCAGATTGTGCTGGGACATGGTCTTGTGCACTCTCAGGAGAAATTATTGGACAGAATAATGCTCCCCAGTCTTGGTCATATTTCTGCTTGTAGTTTTATGAGCAAGGTCCTGTGGTAAAAAAATGTTCCAGCTGTGGTCCTTATGGTAACGTACAGAAATCAACAGAGTAAATCTACACAGAAAATACATTTAAGAAATGTTCTTCATTTGGCATAGATAGCCTAAGTTAGTCAACATTTTTTCGAGCACTACTGGTGCCAAAACAGTTCAGAACAGTTTGAGTTAGGCTAATAAAGGATCCTAAAGTTGAATTTGAACCCCCGTTATAAGTCATCTCGAGTTGAGAATATTGCTTATTTTCCGTTTAGTTCCTCCCTCCATTTTTTTTCCCCTTTGAAGTACAGTCATTCCTGCCAACAGGCACCTAAATAAAATTGGAGGGATTTTTCAGAAGTGCTGAGCACAAACGAATCTAATCAAAATCAGAAAAAGCTGTGGGTGTCCAGAAATTTTAGGTGCCCAAACAGGGATTTGGCTGCAGAGAGTTAGACGCCCTTGTTTGAGAACTTTTGGCTCAGAAATGTACTACCCAACCCATTGTATGAGTGTAATGTTCACTGAAATGTGAAATGTCAAGCTCTGTTTAAAACTCTGGGAAACTAATACAGTCCATGTACAGTTCTGCAGCATTCACCTGGGAAACTGGCCCTTTTTTAATTTGTTGCAATTACTTAGGAAAAAAGACTCAGTGCAAGAATTATAATGTTGATGTTCTGTCCATTTTTCCTCTTTCTGTCCCTTTTATTTAGTTATTTATTAAAAAAAAAATATTTATATCTTCCCCTTATTTTCATCTTTCTGGTATTTCAGCATGTAAACAATGCCAAAGCAATAACCCTGAAAGCAATTTACTGGGTTGAAATTGAGGTGAAAGATTATATCACTCTCCAAATCTGAGCTCTGGGGCCAGCTCAATTGACACTGCACCAACATTTTGCAAAAGTACTTTGTGTAGTGGGCACAAATAGCTAGAGGGATATCAGCATATACCTGAAGACACAAAGATGACCCTCGTTTTACGGTGACTTCAGACTTTCAACTCCTTACAGCGATGGAACATCTAGCCCAAAGTGATCTAAACAACAGTCAACCAGTGCTGAGGGAAATACTGTGCAGAACGGAGGGGGTTTTGGCTTCCATGTGCAAAGCCTCAGCACAAGAGTATCAAGGGCAAGAACTGTGATTTTGTGAGTTTTGCTTCTGTGAAGCAGAAAGTAGACTGAAAATGGGGAGAAAGAGAGGACAGAAAGAAAACCTGAATTATAGGCTCTGACAAAACATCCAAGTAGCTGGAAACTGGGTTTGGCTAAAAGAAGAAGGACAAACATCAATCAATATAGATGTTATTTCCAAGCTTTCAAAAGGGCATTGCAGTCCAAATTTCTGGACCAGGAGTCAGACCCTTGCCCAGTAGCAGCCGTGTTTTTTGTACCCGATCCCCCCTTAACATTTTCCATTTTAGCCAAGTCTCTCCATACTTCCGCTCTTGCTCTTTGAAATTCAGATGAAACAGCTGCAGGCTGCACCATGCCAGGCAACTACTTCTTTAATTTTTCTCTCTCACAATAATCAGAAAAAAATTAAGCTGGTTGACGCTGCATGAATGAAGAGGTTAATCAAAACCAGACCCTGCTGGTGGCCCAGTTCCAGTTCAGCTCAGATGGGTTGCAAGGGTAGAGCTGACTCCATGCAAACTTCTGAATTAAGATGCAGATGCTTGGACAGGGCCTGGGATATGTGGGACTGAGCTGAGAGGCCCCTTGTATTATAGATTTTATTAATGATGGATTCTGATCTTGTTGGTGCTCAGCCCTCTACTCAGGACATCTGTCTGCCCTCCTTTCCTTCCCAACTTCCATCCTGAGGCGATTGCTCATCAGAAAACCACCCACTGCTCGTCACGGTTAAGCATGAACAAGCATCCTCAGAAGAGGCCATCATGGGCCACTGGGAACATATGTGTCTAACTATTTTCCATTAGTATTAATTAAATTTTTAAAAGTCAGCTCTTTCACTGCTCTCTTTCGCTGGAACTAGTAGAGGTAAGTCTGATTCTGGCAAACATGTTTACAACCCTTAGTGTGAGCATAGCTAGATATGTGTGCTCAGAGGAGAAAGTCCCAAGCTTATGACCTAGATGACCAAATGTCTCCAGGCTTGACTAAGGGGCTCTGAAATAAATTTCTTTTCCTTGCAGAAACTCACTGGAAATAGCTGTTAAGAATTTGATTTTGAGAAGTGATGTCAACAAGAAACTGCAGATGCTTAAGGCACCCAACTCTCAGACCCATAGGCCAGGGTTCAGGCCATTAAACATGAGATATCAAACTGAAATCTCTGAATCAGGCATTTAATAGCTGAGGGCTTCCTCTGTGAAACAAACATTTAGGCTTGAGATGAGGAGAAAGTTCTTCACAGAGAGTTGTTAGCCATTGGAATGGGCTGCTCAGGGTGGTAGTGGAGTCACCGTCCCTGGAGGTGTTCAAGAGGGCATTGGACGTGGCATTTGGTGCCATGGTCTAGTACTCATGAGGTCTTGGGTGACAGGTTGGACTTTGAGGTCTTTTCCAACCTTGTTGATTCTATAATTTGTACAGAAGAGTTCAAAGCCTTCATTTTCTAAATCGATATTCAATTTAGGTATGGATGGAACCTACTGCTTCCTAGCACTTCACTCAGGAGTGGGATGTCTAGGGTCTGGAGGTCTCGATTCAACCTGTGCTTGGCCTGTTTTCTACTCTATAACTGAAAATGGCTACAAGAGGCAAATGCTGCATCCTACTGTGTTTCACACAGTAATGGTTAATAGTAAAAATTAAAAGTAATTAAATCTGGAGAGTGTGGGACATTCATTTTTCTCTGAGTTCTAGCAAGATGAGAAAGGGTTAAAAGGGTTTTAAAGAATGTGAAATTTACACATTTCACTGTTCAGTATGAAGGAGGAGAGCTGAAACAATGAGAAAGTTACATTCCAAAGGTTGATAATACAAGAAAAATCTACCAACTTGGCTTTCAAACCCTAATGGAGACCATTTGGACAAAACAAAACCAAACAAACCTAAACCAAACAAAACAAAGCAAACCAAAACAGTGTATTCATCTGGAAATTATTGAGGGTCACTCCCTATGAAAAGGGTACAAGGAAAGTGGAGTCAGTCATATACATATGATCCAGAAGAAGTTAAATGTCCTCCTGCACAACCATTGAAAAACTGCCCTATAGCTAGAATTCATGAGCAGTTAAGAAAGAGAACTACATTCTGTTTTTTTCACAGACCCTTCTGGAACTGGCAGATATTTTAATAATATAAGGACAATTCTCACCTTGGATAGTTTGGTTGGATATTCCAGCAAGAAAACACAAGTCATAGAATTTTGTGTAGAGTATCCCAGCATCCTATGTGCCCAGGAGCAGTCCCATCTCTTCAGTCAGGACTTTGGCAGCTGGCCCTTTAGTTCAAATCTCCTGTAAAGAGAAGGCCTTGAACAGTATGGATGTTTTCTGTACTTAGCCTCTGACAGCCCTTAGATCCATCATTAAATTGGTGCACTTCCCAGCTCCTCTGGCTAGGCTCTTTGGCAACAGCGAAATCCCCCGACCTACTTATTCCTAATCCTTGTCCCTGGTAAACTAGCGAAAAAAGGATCTCTGCTGTCCTGAAGATGGTTTCAGACCTTTGAGAAGCATCTGTGAAGCCCTTTACTCATGTAGTGCTTTCCTTCCTGTTGTGTTGGGGGAAAAGGGATCCTGGCATATTTTGTGCAATGCAGTCTCTGAAGAGTTGTCCACACGCTATCATCTATTGAGGCAAAGGGCATTTAATGTGGTTTTGGCAAGGGCCTGGCAGTGGAAACCTCCATGATACCTACTGTTACCCGGTGGATGTGCTTGTTTTCCATTTGGAAACATTCTGTTGAGTAAAATCCTGGCTAAGAAAGCTCCCTGGATATCCCATTTCTATTATTTTTCAAAGCAGAAGGAAGTGTTATGTTCCTGAAGCGTGGCACAATTGCAGAATTTGCCTCTGCCCATTTCCTCATTAATACCCTTAGCAACTGGGCAGATCAGAATATTTCCATGCTGAATTCCTCTAGAAGAGAATTATCTAAGTGGATGTTCTTTTCACAAGAGAACTCACCTCGAGGTTACTCAGAAGTTACTTGGTGATAGCTGGGTGATAGGCTGTCATTTGTAAGAACTTTTTCTGCCCTTCAGCACTCCATCTGCAGTATAGAAGTAAGAAGACTTTGTGGAGGAACTCTGAAAGAAGATCCATGGAGACAAATGGAGGTACTAAGGGAGAGGAAATGCACACATATAATATGTGTTACAACTAGTAGCATTAAATATTGCCTAGACAAAAAAGCCATTGATAAACCCTTGATTGTCATCCTGAATTTTCTGCTTTGGAGAGACCAGTTTGTGTGTTTGAATACTGACATTTAGCATCTCTATGTAGATGCCTACAAATGTTCATACCTACACATATTTAAGGTATCCTTACTGATGAGATTTTTGATTTGCTAGATCGATTATCAGAACTTAATATGTGTAATTCAGGCAAAAACTATCACTGCTTAACGCTACTTTCCCAGTCTAAGACAGTTTGCTACTTGTTGGTGCCTTTGTGGAATGTTTCTAAAGACAAATGCTCCATGGAAACAGAACTACTTCTTGAACTCTACCAAAGCAAAATCTAATCACATTGATTCTCTGTCTATACTATTGATACCAGTCCAGCATGGATGAATGAACTGAATATAGAAAGGAGACTGTGACAGAAACATGACTTTTAAGTTCATTTGAAATTGAGAATTCAAAACAAAAAGAAAACCTCACAGTTTCTTACCAGTTTAGCACACAAACAGAAGTTTCCATTTTCCTCTCTCTTGTCTTCAGAACTGTACAATTTTAGGCAGTTTTAAGTCGCTGCTTTGAATGAAATGGAAATTATTTCCCTCTATTTTGGCTTTCAGAAGTTATAAAAGTTCGTTTCAGATCAAAAATGTAGAGGCTAGACTGCTAGAATTTCCCATAAAAATGCTAATTAAAAGGAAAATACCCAAGAAAATGCTGCTTTTGCACAAACCTGTCCTTGTTTTGTTGTTCTGTTTTTCAACAGAGAGAAGCCTCTTAAAAAAAATCCTCCCCTCTTATTCCCTAAACCCTGCACAGTCCCTATTTCAGAGGAATATGTCATGCTCTGCTCCGCTTTTTAGTCACAACAACTGGTAGGGCATCCCATTTCACAAAACTCTTGCAGTGAGTGTCGTCTTGTGCTATCTGAAGAGATAAGGAAGCTTGTGATGGTTAGTGGGGCAGAAAGACTCCTGTGTTCTATCTTGTTTCCATCATAGTGCAGTAGAGGGCAGTGTTTGGGCCCCTCACTACAAGAAGGGCATTAAGATGCTGGAGCCTGTCCAAATAAGAAAAAAGCTGGTGAAGGGTATAGAGAACAAGCCTTATAAGAATTAGCTAAGGGAACCAGGTTTGTTTAGCCTAGAGAAAAGGAGACTGAGGGAAGACCTTGTCACTCTCTACAACTAGCTGAAAGAAACTTGCAGCGAGGTGGGGATCTCTTCCCCCAAGTAACAAGCAATAGGACAAGAGAAGATGGCCTCAGGTTGTGCCAGGGGATGTTTAGATTGGATCTTAGGAAAATATTCTTCACTAGAAGGGTTGTCAAGCATTGGAACAGGCTGCTCAGTGACGTGGCATAGTAACCAACCCTGGAGGTATTTAAAAGAAGTGTAGATGTGGTGTTTAGGGACATGACTCAGTAGTGACCTAGCACTTAGGTTAATGGTTGAGCTTGCAGATCTTAAATGTCTCTTCCAATCAAAATGATTCTATGATTCTATAATAGTGCAAATTCCTAAGCCTAATTAAAAACCAAACAATACAAACAAAGAACTCAAGCAAAAATCCAAAGCAATAACTACTATCAGTGTCAACCTCACACAACTGATCTCCCCTGCAAGTTACCTAGCATCCACCAGGTTCAGTGAAGCTCTCTGTTTTTATAAGCTCTGATTTGGTGGAATTTCAAGTATTTCACATGAGCCATCTGTTCTGTATTTTTTAATTTTCCTTCCCCCCCTCCTTCTCCACCACCCCCCCCCCCCCCCCCCCCCCAAACCCCCTTGTTTTCCAGAATGACAGAGCCATGGAGAGAAGTTTCTGAAATCATCTGACTGTTTAAGTTCCTGCTGGAATCTTTCATCTAATGTTACTGGAATTTCCAAATAATGTATTAATAAATTGTACCATACAGCTAATTAACTCATGTGTGAGAGTTCTGGAGAAGTACATACTGCATGTATACATATTTAAACATACACATGTATATGTATATAAACACACACATACCTATCTATCTATCCATCCATCCATCTATCTATCTATCTATCTATCTACCTATCTATCTATCTATCTATCTATCTATCTATCTATCTATCTATCTATCTATCTACCTACCTCTTTGTAAATCTAAGTAATCAGCAGACTCTATTCCAAGGAAGTTCAGGGCTGAAGAAGCTGTTTATGCATCAGTGGCCTCAAAAACTCAACCACATAATGTTAAGGAGAGTGGCAAACTGTAACAGGGAAACCCGGAGCTGAGGGTGAGTTATCACTAGTGTATGAAACGTTTTGTGAGTCAGAAGTGAGTTCTTTCACCAGACCTGGCTTTAGGAGCAAGTGCTCAGCACTCAAATTAGCCCTACCCCTAACAGATCTTGATGGTCTCTCTTTTTCGCAAGCATCACTCAAGAATGTTTGTAAAAATGATGAAACCTCAGATAATAAAAGAATATCACCCCATGAAAAGGACTGGAACAGAAGCTGAAATATGGTAGCAATTTCACTCTTGGTATATCTCCGGGCAAAGTTTGAATGAACTCCAACCCAAACAGAGCAACTCACCTTTATCTATAGTACAATGCTATTGCACATCATTTAGCCTTTTGTGTCAGGTCTTGTTGAAACACTCCTTTCTAAGCCTCCTAATTGATCCCAACACATACCATCTAGCTTCCTCACAGTTAATATGATGCATTCTAATATCAGTACAGATATCAGTGCAAATGCTAGCACTAACACTGCCTTTTCATGCCACATGTAGTTGCTTTTTCCACTAAATAAGTTCATCAGTCTTGACTTAGCATTTTTGTGCCCACTTCACAGATGGGTCAGTTGAGAAACAAAGAGACTTTTATTTAGGACAAAGCAACAAAATGCATTGAGTGCCCAGAAAGTTTCTTTTTATATATCTGTATATTAAATGCTATTTCCCTTGCCCCTCAATCACTAGCCTAAGAAATATTTAAGAGAGTCTGAACCTGAGACTTGTGGTGTTTTCCCATGTTTTGCTTTCACAGGAGAAGCAGACTGCATGCCTTCCACCAGTGCAATACAAGCACAAAAACTTGGAGGCTACCTCAGCATTTTCCATAGGAGTGTGTGCCAGGCAGCTGTCTGAGATGTGGCATGCTCTTCATCCGTGCTTTGTGTGAGCACATCACCAACAGCATGACTTCTGGTAGTCATTTGCCTACATATTCTCTTCTACCCTGCTCCAGGTAAATATTATATTCTCTGAGGAAGGAGCCAAGAAAATCTTCCTGCCTGATTTTGATTTCCTGAAGTTGTGAGGAGGTAGAGGAATTCATGCATAAATAGAAGCACAGTTGGCACAATCATAAGGGATGATGTGGACTCGGGTCTCTTACCATCATACTCCAGAACATAGCTAAATCCTCTTTCTGGGCTGAATTTTCTGTCCAAGCTGGACACAGTAAGTGCCGCAAGGAGGTGGCTGTAGGTGAGGGCAAGTCTAGGGTAATTTTTCTCTCTGAGGAAGTAACAGAGCTCCAGGCAAGTCTGGGACACTTAGCTGGCAAGCTAGCATTATTTTGGCCTTCAGTTACAGGCACCAGGGAGACTGGCCAAAATGAGTGGCAGCTGGCAGACCCTGGTGTTATAACATGATATGATGACACTTCTGCCATGATTTTAGGCCCTCAGGCATGGAAGGAGCCCAGCCTTGGACCTCCAGCATTAGAGAAGAGCTGCCTGCAGTGAATCATGTCAGAACAGGGATCAAGCCTGAATATTCCACTTTCTCCAGGAGAAAAACAAAGCAGAGGCCAGCACAGACAGGTGTGTGAGCCCTGCTGAAATATGAAGTGCACTCCAGGGAGAAAGTGCAATCAAAAGAGGGACTTGTCTTACTTTAGACCTGGGCTGTGCATCATGTCTGTCTCTTGCTACCAGTTCAAAAATCTCCATCCTACATATGACCTGTGTGTAGTCCCCAATGCACGGTTTAAGACCATTAGTAATACATTTCCAAAATAAGATTAAAATAGGACTAAGCAGAGAACTGTGGTCAGAGTTAGTGGGAGAGAGGGGAAGCCTAGAGATTGGAAAGGATTAGGGTTGCACCAGTATATCTGGTCATCGCCTTGCTGTTCTGCTTTGATGTGGTTCTCCGGAGAAGACTGCAAGAACAGGTTTTGCAGCTTTTGCTAGACATGAACTTCTGAGCAAGAAGGCAAAATGGGAAGGAAGGACTAGGAAAAGAAAAGATCAGCCTTCATTCTCTTAAAGCTCTTTAGTACGTGTGGCTCCTGCTTAGTTTTGTAAATGTCTGAGTGCTACAGCACATGCTCTTGGAGACAGACCTTGCATGTCATGGTTTAGCAAAGGTGAGGCTTGAAATGCTTGTCACCAGTCCAGTGACAACACTGGCAATATGTCTCACCTGGAGTTTCAGTATTATTTCCATGGCACTCTGTGGTATTACATGCACATCTATGTGTCTACATAAGAAGTGAATGTGTGTGGGAGTGCTTGCATGCATGTGAAATAAATAACCTCCAGGAATATGTCTGAATTTTTTGTAATCTGGACATCATAAAGTAAAGCTGGACACTCATTCATGACAGAGCCTGGTGGAGAGGATCCTCTGAAGCATACATCACACTGAAAAATTAAAAAGCCTAAGCAAGTAGTCTGCAGGCTACGTACAAGGCAACTGAGCAGCCACAAGCAAGACAGAGCATGCCACGCTCACTCACTCATTAACAATGCAGTAGGCCCAGGCCCATGGTAGACCAAGGCCCATGGTAGACCAACCTATTCAAACATTTGGGCTAATTTCAGGACACCTAAATAGGCTGATGGAGTTAGCAAGATGCAGCAAGATGCCCAAGGCCACCTGCTTCAGAGCAGCATGCCTCCTTGTGCAAATGAAACACATTTTTTCCCAGCTGACCCACCACAGAAATAATGGGATGTGCTGCAGAGGGGCCTATTAATCACAGCAGAAGATGGGAGAAGTAGTATCACTTTGCATCTCCACTGGTGCTAATGCCCTGCCCCACAACCCTGCAGAGTGACTGCAGCTGTTGTGGACAGGGTTGTCTGCTCCCTCTTTTGGTGTGGTCAGGGCTCTCCCTGAAACACAGCCTCATGCCTCTTCTGCAGGATGAGCACCTGGGGAAGTACCTGGAGTCAGGTTATAACTAGCTGGGCCATGCTGACCACAGCCCAAGAGTTACCATCTAACTAGATCAAGAGATGGATGGCAAATTTTCTTCACCTATTTTAGAGAAAGGTAGCACAACCACAGATTATTAAAGGTGCTTAGACACCTAGCTCCTAGGACTGGGATCAGCAGCACTTACCCAGGGACCCTGGAGCAGAAAACAAGTTTCAATCAACTTGCAAGTTCTACCCTACACCCACCTCATCCTGTAGGTGCTGCATGAACTTCAGTGTTCCCAGTCTTACAAGTACCTGTTCAAGGCAACAGCTGTTCTCATCGCTGGGAGCATCCTTTTTTAATTCCCTTGTTACATCTGTTAACTCATTTGCCCCCTGTGAGAAGGAAAATGAATCACGGATGTCTTTTGTTTGCTAAATGTTAACAGCCCTGTGGAAAAACCCTCATAAAATATTCATCCTGCTCTTCTAAATTATACAGTTACAGTTCTAACAAGCCCCAGAGAAGAGCTCTTCATTCTCTCAAAGGTACAGTCAAAGATTTCCGCAGGCTTTTCTGTACTCTGCATCACCCTCAGCCAAAGTTTCTGCTCTCTCAAGCTCTCTGCTGCTTTTATTCTTACATATCTTTGTGCGTATAGCACTACAATGGAAGTAAAGGTTTTCAAATGCATTCATCCACGTTCCTGCTTTAATGGTAAAGGAAAGGAACATCTTTGCTGTTGCAAATGCAAGGAATGACTTGGGGGTAGGGGAGTGGGGAGGGGCAGGTGTCAGCAAGTGAATACTGCTCACTTGGGAAAAGGCAAGGGAGGGGTCTAAGATGTTTCCAAACCAGAAGGCAGTTGCAAAACCTTGGATGTTACACCATCCATTGCTTTCTTGGGTGAAGGAAAATAGTTATACTCTTGGAAGTATTCACCCTCCTCTTGGTTGTACCAGCAAGGCAGAACAGAGAAGCCTTCCTGGTCCTTATCTTCCTATTGGTTTGCCTCCACTTTTCTCACCCAAACTAGGTTCATGTTTCCACACTAAGAGGATGAGCACAGATGAACAGGACCACCTTTATCTCTGCCCTCTGCCTCCTGCTTTCCTTGTGGCTCCAACGTGTCTTGTTCCTGAGCCGATTTCTGATAATGTACAAAAAGCTAAACAATCCTCAGATACTTTTTGTTACTTGAAAGCACCAGGGAGTGAAGGAAAAAGGGAGGAGGAGAGATTTAGACTGGAAGAGAGGGAAGAGGGTTTTAATGCCAGCTCCCTTTCTGAATAAACATTATGGATAATGACTTGCAGATCTTCAATGTGGCCTGTATTACTTCAGGCTGATTTGTTCCATACAGTGACCTGAGCGAGCCTGTGAGACTTAAGGCATGTGCCTTGCTGTGTTTCTGACTCTTTTTTGAGTCTGAAGCCAGAAGTTGCCCATAGCAAGCTGATGATGATCTCATGGCTGTGCTGTGGGGTCCTGCCTGCAAATTAGGTTTACTAGTGAGCAGGGATAAAATACCTTATGCACGGTCCTGTTTGTATCGAGGGGTATTCTCTACTACGGTGTTTGTTACCAATGGCCAGAGAAAAAGCTGCCTTTCCCAGCCCTGAGCAGGCTGCTATGCATCCCTCAGCCTCTTCACAGTCACAGCCAGGGAAGAAGAGAAAAGTTCATCCTGCTTTGTGCAGGAGAAGAGGTCTCAGGGGAGAGGGGATGGTGGGAGGGTGGTTTATGAGGCATTGTCGTTTGCTGGCTTCAACCAACAGTGGCCATGCTAGCATGCAGAAACATCTCCCAGCACTTTAGTCATTCCCCTGAAAGAGAACATCATTGTCAAGAGAAAACTGCTCACTGGCAGCCTCTGGGTGTTCAAGGGGGGCAGTGAGGAGAGGATGTCTTTTTCCAAAAGATGAATTAACTTGGGAACTTCCTTCTTTAGAGTAATTAGCAAAGTAGATGCATTTGTAGGAGGAAGCTGTTGGGGAGGTGGTCTTACCTCCTGGGGCAGGAGCAAGTAGTTGGGCCCCTGCTTCAAACCACTAGCAAGTGTCACAGGCCACTGGGAGAGCCATGAAGGCAGAGGAGGGTTTGCAGAAACACCAGTAAAGATTAGAGAATCAGTCTTGGGGAACAGCTTGTTTCTGAGACCCTGAGGGAAACTTCTTGATTCTTAATTAGGTAAAAGTCAGTCATTCTCCTCCGTCATTTTTGCTGGCAGGGTTTAATCTAATTTTGGAAAACACACAAGCTGATGGGAGGGATGGAGTAAGCTGCATTTCAAAGAGAAGGAAAAAAGCTCTCCCTTTCCTTCTGAGCCATTCGTTCCTGTGTGCCTTTCGTCAGCAAGTGTCTTTCCAGGCTGGCTGTAGGACTGCATTGAAATTAGCCAACAATCCCACTGAACTTTGCAGGAGTGGGTTGGACTTTCAGACATGCCAGAACTTGAGAAACAAAGCATGTACTAAACAATAATACCCTTAAATCCTCTAAAAAAATAAAAGAAAGAAAGAAAGAAAGAAAGAAAGAAAGAAAGGAAGAAAGAAAGGAAAGAAAGAAGGAAAGAAAAGCAGGAAAGAAGGAAAGAAAGAAGGAAGGAAAGAAAGAAGGAAAGAAAGAAGGAAAGAAAGAAGGAAAGAAAGAAAGAAGGAAAGAAAGAAAGAAGGAAAGAAAGAAAGAAAGAAAGAAAGAAAGAAAGAAAGAAAGAAAGAAAGAAAGAAAGAAAGAAAGAAAGAAAGAAAGAAAGAAAGAAAGAAAGAAAGAAAGAAAGAAAGAAAGAAAGAAAGAAAGAAAGAAAGAAAGAAAGAAAGAAGGAAAGAAGGAAAGGAGAGGAAAGGAAGGAAGGAAGGAAGGAAGGAAGGAAGGAAGGAAGGAAGGAAGGAAGGAAGGAAGGAAGGAAGGAAGGAAGGAAGGAAGGAAGGAAGGAAGGAAGAAGGAAGGAAAGGAAGGAAGGAAAGAAGGAAGAAAGGAAGGAAGGAAGGAAAGAAAGAAAGAAAGAAAAAGAAAGAAAAAGAAAGAAAAAGAAAGAAAAAAGAGAAAGAAAGAAAGAAAGAAAGAAAGAAAGAGAAAGAAAGAAATAAAGAAAAAGAAAGAAAGAAAGAAAGAAAAAGAAAGAAAGAAAGAGAGAAAGAAAGACAGAAAGAATGAAAGAAAGAAAGAAAGAAAGAGAAAGAAAGAAAGAAAGAAAGAAAGAAAGAAAGAAAGAAAGAAAGAAAGAAAGAAAGAAAGAAAGAAAGAAAGAAAGAAAGAAAGAGAAAGAAAGAGAAAGAAAGAAAGAAAGAAAGAAAAAGAAAGAAAGAAAGAAAGAGAGAGAGAGAAAGAAAGAAAGAAAGAAAGAAAGAAAGAAAGAAAGAGGGAGGAAAAGAAAAAAACTCCGGTTTCACAGTACATAAAGTGCTCTTGTTTCCCTGGGACATAGTCTATAAGTGGAAAGGAAAAAAGAAACTTCTAAGAAATTGCAGCTAATAACTTTATTAAATGCAGAAAGGTTTCCTTTTTACATATAGTGATGCCCAGTAGCACCATCAACATTTTTGTTAACAAGCCCCCAGTTTTCATGGCTTTATTAGCCATAAAACCCTGCTTTTCGGTTCAATCTGCCATGAGTTCTCAGTTCCTGCCTCCTTCTAGTCTGAAGCCTGGAGAGTACACACAAATGTAATTCAAACCCTTACTCCACCCTGATTTGAACTACCAGAACACCATTAGAAAGACTCCTTATTTGTGTCTCAAAGAAGTAGAAAAAGTGGAGGCACGAGTCTTTGTGTTTATACCACAAAGGAACAGCATTAGAATTAGATTCTTTTCAACAATACAATGAGATTGGTTTGGTTGTGCTTAATGCTGCAGGAATGTAAAATGAAACATGAGGCAGGTTTCCAGGGTAGTGTTTCCTGTGAAACAGTCTGGCTTCATGTAGGAGTTGTAGGAGAGAGAGGGGGAAAGAGATTCAGTCTGACATTTTGGTGTCTAATGCTTTATTATCTCCCCTGCATAGGGCTGCTTTGAACTTATCTTGCTCTCAAAGGTAAGGGTTACCTAAGTACAAGACATATTAAAAGCACCTTGATAACCTTGAGAGACTTTTGAAAAAAACAAGACAAAACAAAAAACAAAACCCAAGGCCCATCCCAAAAATATTCAGTTCTCCTATACTGGTGGTCAAATGTATATGGAAGGCAAGGTCCTTCTTTCCAGCTCTCTCAAGGAATGAGGAGGGCAAAGGGGTGAAATGGGAAGTGAAAGCAATATCAGATTTTGGAGTCAAAACTATCTGAATAGGATTAGAATATATTTTCCCTGCATCCCAGCCCGGTGTTCCAACCACCAGAGTGTTGCTTTGTGATTAGAAATCTCCTTTGTACTTTTAAAAGACACCTCACTGCTTGCTGTCTATGTGTAAGGGGGAGCAAGAGTTAAGATACCTGCACATTGATGACAAAAGTGCCTTGATCTTGAAATTTCTTAGGTATCCACCTTAGTAAGCCTGGTTCAGGAATCTTCTTGCTTTTGTTTACCTATGAAATGTTTTACAGAGCCACTTGATCTTACCTGTTGGAGGGAATTTGGCATTTGACCACATATCAAGAAAATGTCTTGTCCTGTTTGGGGATATGCAGCCATGAAAGACTCTTTGTGCTAGGAGCCATGGTTGCTTATTTGCACAAAAATCAATACTCTCTGGGATACACACTGAAAGAATCAAAAATATTTGTTCAACTCCTACTTCTCACAAAACATCTTGGATCCACATGTTTTAGGAGATGCTCCATATCATTAGATTTTAACTCAGTCTACTTTGAGTTTGTCAAGGTCTCCAGCTAAGCGCTGGACTGCCCTTTGACTCCAAAGTGTTTCTTAGATACCTCCTACTTGGTTATGGTACTATTAGATATCCAGATGATTGAGATATTCCTCAGAATTAGTATTCAGATGGCTCAGTTTTATTGTAAAGAATTCAGCATCATGGGAACAGATTTGTTAAGCCAATAATCACTAGTCTGAACTCCAATGAATAGCAGGGATGTCTAAGAACCATAGATCAACTTCCATGCACAGAATTTAGAAAGACACACCCTGGGACAGTCAACGTTCTGGTTCAAGCATGTTTCTATGTCCAGGAAATATGTATTCAAGTTTCCTTAAGTGTCAGGAACCTGTGTGTTTGCTCTCATTAAGGATTTAGTCTGGGGAAAATCCTTTAGTAGGCATCTGGCCCCATAGGACTATGTCGTGAAGACCTTTTGAAATCTACCCGAGTTAAAGAAAACCCTGTGTGGGACTGGGCTTTGGAGAGGCAAGTACCTTATGTTGCTTTAGGGTGAAATATATCAGAAAGATTTCTAGGTGATCCTTTGTATCATTTACCTCTGCCAGACTTACCCACTCCCTTCTGCTCCCTTTCTTTGGCAACACATTGCAAACACACAGAAAGGTGGCTATTCATGGCCTGGCAGGTGGAAGATTAATTCTGACAGAGGAAGAATTTCTTGATGAAGTGACTTCAAAGGCAAAATACCATGGAGAGGGAGGGGAGATCAGGCAACACTTGTGTGAAGGAAGAAGAGGGAGGCTGTGCCAGTTGGCATCAAACACAAGAAGAATAACCTTCGTCCTCAGGGTTGACACTGGCAGCCCTGCTTAGTGCATTGGCAGCTTTGCTTGTATTGCAGTTTCAGCTTCCCCCAGCTCCTGTCTGATTCACATCCAGGGGCATAAAGGGCACCTGGCCCATGTCCAGTGCCTGCACCAGGTAGAGCAAAGAAAGCTTTGAAAGAAATGATAGAGGTATGTAATAAATCCCTTCTGGGAAAACTGAGCTCTTTATCCCTCCTTCCTGCTCAGCCTGTTGTGGTAAAGCTGAATAAATCCCTGATGGCCTTGAGGTAAAGATTTCCACCCCTTGTCACAGGCTGTATTTACAAGTAGGTTTAAAAACATTTATTATTAATAGCTAATTTATTCACATGGTCTTCTTCAGACACATGAATAAGCTGATCCACCTGCCTTGGTGAATGCCATGGGAGATGTCTGACTGACTGACGTCTTTCTTTTGGAGTGCCTTCCAGTGGAAATTTCTCTCATGAAGTGGGTGTCTCAAGGAGATTATGTTGGCATTTGAACTGGGGGCATGGGTGGAAATAAATGCCAGAATAATATCCCTGCTAGTAGGTACTAGTGTCTCACCTAAGAGCAGAGTTTCTATGAAGCTTCCACACAATCAAAATGAGCCTTCAGGAGTGAAACAGTAATTAGCCATGATTCTTTGCAACTTTTCCACCAAAGCACTCTTGTTCTCATTAAAACCAGAAAAATACACTGTCCTGGACATGGATGAACATAGGTAAGTGTTTGATCTTGTGGAGTTAGCTGCATTTCATCCTGAAACATTTTATCATACAGGATCATGAAGGTGTATTCATTGTGAGAAGCAGCAGTTCTTATGCAGCAGAGAGAAATTCTTGTCATACTCCAGTGCAGGATCAGACTATGTGGGAAACTGAAGGAGATGGAAGTTACCACACTAGCAAACTAGTCAGGTCTTTGAAGCATATCTGCAACCCTTGTGAAAAATGTGCTTTAGTTTCCTAATACATTTTAAAGTGTGCTACATAAACACCAAGACAGTTCTGAAAACTCAGCATGGTTCTCACAAATCTCTCATTTAAGAGTTAAGGAAACTCATCCTGGATTAATCTATAAGACTGTTAGACATATGCAAACAGAAGTCAGTTGAAGCTCATCAGCCAAAGAAATCTTTGTCTCAGGTGACTTGTTAACGTAATTTCACCTGAACTTCTTTCCCTTTTCCTGTGGAAAGTAATTGTCTGACTAGTTTAGATAGTGGAGAGCCAAACAACAGACTTTGAAATAATACAGCCTCACAAGTCTGCTGTGTAGGTTTTCTAACTTACCAAACCCAGTACTCGGAATTGTCTCAGAAGGCAGGTTCCAAGTGCAGCAAATTTCTCTGAGCTGGACTGAACTTGCGAAAAGATCAAGAAAAATCAACATCAAAGTTGGGTTTTTTAATACAAACCAGCAAGGATTATGTACACTGTCAAGGAGCACCCTTTCATCAGATTCTACTGCTAGGTAAGGAGCAGCTTCATGTTTCCTTGAGAATTATGAAGGTGTTTAACCAAGTTAAAATCAAAGTGTGCCAAGTGTGTTATTTCTGATAATATCCATGGCCATATAAATGGATGAGAAAAAAACTTTGGTGGCTCTGAGAAACATATTTATTCTGAGACAATGAAATGCAGGTTCTAGATCTCTTCCCAGCACTTATAGCTGGTTTTAATACTCTTTATCCAATTTTAAAGGCCAAAGACAAAGTGTGAGGTAAAGGAAAAATGGGATTCAGTGCAGGATAAGTGTAGAGTGTTGCACCTGGGGAATAATAATCCCCTGCTTGGGTACAGGTTAGGGGCTGACCTGCTGAAAAGCAGATCTTTGGAGAAGGACCTGGGAGTGCTGCTGGACAACTTCACAATGAGCCAGCAATGTGCCCTTGTGGGCAAGAAGGCCAGTAGTATTCTGGGGTACATTAAGAAGAGTGTGGACAGGGAGGTTCTCCTCCCTCTCTGCTCTGCCCTGATGAGGCTACATCTGCATTATTGTGTCCAGTTCTGGGCTCCCCAATTCAAGAGGGACAGGAAACTACTGAGAGAGTCCAATGGAGGGCTATGAGGATGATGAAGGGACTGGATCATATCCCCTATGAGGAGTGGCTGAGTTACCTCAGGCTCTGGAATAGAGAAGACTGAAAGGGAATCTTATAAATACATATAAACATCTAAAGTATGAGGATGGGGCTGGTCTCTTCCCAATGGTAGCCAGTGATAGGACAAGTGGCAACGGATACAAACTGGAACTCAGGAAATTTCACTTGAACTGAAGGAGAAAATTCCTTACTTTGAGAGTGACAGAGCACTGGAACAGGCTGCCCAGAGAAATTGTGGAGTCTCCTCTGGAGATTTTAAAAACCAGCCTGGATGTGTTCCTGTGTAATCTGATCTAAGCATACCTGCATTAGCAGGGGGAGATGGACTAGATGACCTCCAGAGGACCTTTCCAACCCCTACCGTTCTGATTCTGTGATTCTACGATTCTGAGTGAACAGCTGGGAGTGAGGAATTTTGGTGGAATGGTGCTTGGAAACAACTTTAAGATGCAAAGTAGGAAATGCTGCTTCTAACTTCTTCCATCCTCCACAGATGTCAGCCAGGGTTTGTATCTACCACAGCCTTTCTAACGTGTTAGTGGCAGATCTGAAGCAATTGTATCTCCAATGAACTTGCAATACTCCTATAGCAACCTCTGTAAACACATTGTCACAGAATTGAGGCCAGCAGCCAAATTACCAGTTCACTGTAAGTGAAGCAGCAGCCAACACCTCTTGTCCTCATCCAGGAATGCTACAAAGCCACCACTGACTCTGGTTGCTTCCTTCAGTTTACATGGTTTCTTCCATTCATGTGTTGTTTTAACTTCCAAATCTAACAGCACCACAAGTTGGTGATCTCAGAATGTCTCTCTCTTTCTCCATACAAGAAGAAAATATTCCAATAGTTTGCATCATTATCTGTTTTTTCTCGAGGGTCAGAAACTCCAGTCTAACTCATTTTAGGTATGGAGTTTATTATCAACTTCTCCTAAAATTCAAATGTTTTAAGGGCTGGGGCTTAGCTGTCACTTCTTGGAGTAGTGCCTAGCAGGAAGGACAGCTGTTGCTGATGTTTGATGAGTGCTGGCTGCTCCTGGGAGAACAAAAAAATGGGGAATAAAATGTGTTTTCTCCTGTTTACCACTACAAAGAAGAAGAAGAAGAAGAAGAAGAAGTCATAGTTCCTACAGCACTATTTAGCACTGGTACGTAGAGAGGGTTTTGCAGAATATGGCAAGGGCATGTTATTATAGATTAGCTATGGTGATACTGTGATTTGCAGAGAAATAGAATAGAATAGAATAGAATAGAATAGAATAGAATAGAATAGAATAGAATAGAATAGAATAGAATAGAATAGAATAGAATAGAATAGAATTAACCAGGTTGGAAAAGACCTTTGAGATCATCAAGTCCAACCTATCACCCAACACCATCTAATCAACTAAATCATGGCACCAAGTGCCTCATCCAGTCTCCTCTTAAACACTTCCAGTGATGGTGACTTCACCACAACCCTGGGCAGCCCATTCCAATGACCAGTAACTCTTTCTGGGAAGAACTTCTTCCTATCATCCAGCCTAAACCTCCCCTGGTACATCTTGAGACTGTGTCCTCTTGTTCTGGTGCTGGTTGCCTGGGAGAAGAGACCAACCCCCTCCTGGCTACAATCTCCCTTCAGGGAGTTGTAGACAGCAATAAGATCTCCCCAGACCCTCCTGTTCTCGAGGCTAAGCAGCCCTAGGCCCCCCTTCTTACTCTCCTGGATGCAAAGGGACAAGTGAAAGTGCAGGGAGTTGTTAGAAATTAGCCAAAACAGTGCAGCCAAGGTCAAGCAGAAGCCAGCACAGACAGAGTTAGTATCTCCCAGAGTGAAGAAGCCAAAAGAGAGAAAGACTTTACCAAACTAATTCTTATGGTAGATATCTCTCCAATGGGATTGTCTAGAAGTATTATTATCTTCCTTTTTACACCCAGTGGTGATTTATTTACATTTTACTACTTCCTGTTCAAGATCGGTGGAAATTTTAATGGTAAAGACTAAACCTACCACATCAAGAAAAGGTTTTATCATTTTAAACCTTTTCCTATATGCTGTCAATGCATATCCCTGTTCAAAGACTGATAACAATTCTTCAAAGGTAATACCAGTTGAACATCTTGTGAGTTACCATTTTGTAACGTTGGCCAGCTGGATGAATGTGGAGTCTTCCCCATCCTTCCTTTTCCTTCTCTTCCCTTTCTTTCCTGTATGATTAATGGTAAATTCATAGATGCAGTGGGGCTCAAGTGAGTTCACACTGCACTTTCAATCTTAGATCCTTGATCTAGCTCAGAGCTTTGCTGAAGTCCAGCTCTTCAGTAATGAGAAGTTGTCCCCAATGACTATCTTCAACATTGTTTTTCCACTATACCTTCCATTTTAATTGACTATGTTTTATTTCTTGTTTGTGGCATGGTTACAACATCCTTGTTCTGTGATTCTCCCCCTTGTACATTTAAATTCCTGGTGTGCACTCAACCTGAGTTCCAGGTTAGTGCAATTTTCCCATACACAAATATGTATTTACTGAACAGCTTTAGAAATTATTTGTGTGGGATTTAAGATAACATTGAAATTCCTTTTGCTCATGATTTATAAAGCTATTTACCCCGTGTCTAGACACTCTCAATATTTTCATTTACCCGATGGAAAAATAAACGATGGATTATTCTTTCCAAACCTCCATTGGAGAGGGGAAAAAAGATCTTCATTGTGCAAGTGAATGCTCATCTCTCAAGTCAGCCAGGAAGAAGCTGCTAAGAGGCAATAGACATGGAGGATGAGTCCAGTTACTGCTGTAATCAGGTGTAGAACTTGGATAAGGAAAGGAAATGGAGAGTTTTTTATAGCTCCAGGGTGAAGAAGGAGAAAACAAGCTATTATGCCAGAGACATTTTTCTTGGGCTGATTGCAAAATTAGCTGGAGCTGAACTTAATTGATTGTGTAGGCAGATGAAACAACTTGAGATGACTATAAATAGTAACAATCTTGCTTTCCATGCAGCTGTAAATCTGAGCTGAAGATCTATCTTAAATGCATTGTGAACATTCGCAAAAAAGGGAGGGGAAGGAAAAGAAAAGAAAAGAAAAGAAAAGAAAAGAAAAGAAAAGAAAAGAAAAGAAAAGAAAAGAAAAGAAAAGAAAAGAAAAGAAAAGAAAAGAAAAGAAAAGAAAAGAAAAGAAAAGAAAAGAAAAGAAAAGAAAAGAAAAGAAAAGAAAAGAAAAGAAAAGAAAAGAAAAGAAAAGAAAAGAAAAGAAAAGAAAAGAAAAGAAAAGAAAAGTAAAGAAAAGTGTGGCCACACAGCCCAGTCTCTGGAAATGGGAAAGACATGTTGTACTCTGTGAAGATTGCAAATATGTGGGCAGACCCTTGTCTCACTGGGTTTTTTTTCTCCTTAATATGAGGGAGTAATTTTTTCATCAGGGTTAAGATTCATGTTTAAATTCTGCTCTACCAGCTGTGATGAGCAATAGCCTGATGAGAGACAGCTATGGTTGAAAACCCAAAAGAGAGATGTTTGTCAATGCTAGAGCCTCCTTTGCACACAGCAGGTGGCAGGTTTTAGCATCTGTACCTGTACCTCCAGTCTAGCTGGTCTCCAGAGAAGATGATCTGCCTGCAGTGTAAAGACTACAGGTATGGATGTATCCTTCCTTGCATCACTCCCTGGAGAGCTGTCAGGGGACCTAACCTTTCATCCACATGGAGATGCTCTTAGTCCTCTGTCCATCTGCAGGAGTGGGCCACCCTGTAGACACCAACTGATGACATAATTCTCACAGTTTAAGGCCACAAGGTTAGAATGCCATCATCTGAAATTACAGGATATTTTGAAATAATAACTGCATAGCTGGAATTCAGTTAGGATGGAAGTTGTCATATCTGGACTTTTTCAAAGAGGGTCATCAAGCTTTTACCACAAGCATTTCTGTTTGAGTCATACCTGTGGGCTGCACTCTGCTCTGTTTTGTTGGGATCTGTATTTACCAGGGAAGACTTCCCACACTGAAGAGTTATGGTTTACAGATACAAGCCAGACAAAAGGGTAGGAGGAGAAAAGACAAACACAGAGGTTTACCCAGCCATTTCAGCAGGCCACTGGCTGATCTGGAGGCTGCTTTCTTCATTCATCTCTCACAGGAGGGCATCTAGAGTGACTGTTTTAGAAGCAGATCGAGGAAGGAGCATTTGCATGGTCACCTGAGTACAGAGCATGAACAGTAACCTTTCCAGCTTGGGTAACATCTTTGGTTGGCCACACTTATACTGGGTGATGACAAGGCAGTTCAGATGCCAACAAAGGCTGTGCAGAAAGGAATGACAAGCTGGGTCAGTGCAGCAGGGCACTTTATGTTGCATGTGCTCTGCTAGCCCATGTGATGTACCTGAGAGACACCACTTTAAAGGCAAGACTTGATTGACTTTGCTATGTCATTGAGGCCTGCAGAGCCCCATCCAGATCAACAAAGAACTTCTGTAATGTTATTTTTCTAAATACAGAGTATTTGTATGAATTTCCAAACTGTTTACCCAGAAGCTCTAGGGAATGAGCCTCTATGCTTACTCTTAGAACAAGCCCACAAGGTATTGATGTGACTGTAATTCCTCTCTGTGACCCATTAAAGCACGCCAGAAGCCTGGGACCCCTCCAACACACAAGAAGCACCTGGATGCTCTTAAAATGAATGTTAGATAGGCAGAGTTTATTCTTCTGGGTTCATTCATGTGTTTGGTTTGACCTAGCCTGCCAGGCAAAGTCTGCTCAGTACATGTTGCAAAGTCTGCTCTATCAACAGCACCAACTGTGGCAAGTAAAACAAGGCAGTAGTTTGACTTCTAAAATATCTGGGGGAAAACCCTCTTGGATTGTATTTCTCATGTCCTTTGTTCACTGATAAGAAAATGCCAATGCAAAAGCCTAGGACTAACCCCTCCCTGCCACAAAAAATCATGCATGCACTCTCCATCTGACCTGTCACCTCCCTCCTGACAACTGAAAGCATCTGTGTTTATCTTCTTTTTTACTCAGTTTCAAAAGACAATTGTCTGCTTTCATGGGGCATTTTTTTTTTATCAGCTTCAGGCCCAGGAACCTAAAAAGAATTAACCTGGAGGTCACTTTCCAGCCATTTCACTACTCAGTCAGAAGAATTACCTTGGAGCTTCCATGTTTAATCAAGACATTTTTACAGCTTTTCTACTAACAGGAAAGGTCCACTTTGAATGAAGATAAAATCCATCAAATGATGTAATTAATTTATTCTGGCGTCTCAAAGTCTCTGTCCACTTCAGTAAAAGTCTGTGTGTGTGTGTATGAGAGCATCATGGAGAGGAAAAATTCTTTTCAGAAGGGTGGGGATAGGAGGATTGTTGGGCCTGTTCTTCAAGTTCAGTTTCAACATTGCTGTCCTGATGAACCCCATCTGATGGCTCTGAAAAGGCAAACATGGCAAAAATCTTTACAATATACCCTGCTTAGGTCTGTATGTCAGGTTTGGTCCCTGCTTTCAGTAGCTTCTAGAAGTGTACCTTTAATTTGGAAAACTCTTAGCCCTTTGGCATGGCACTATCCTTTCATGAGACGTGGGAATCAGTTATGTAAACTCTCATTTGCATGCCTCTATCTGCTAGTGTGCTGTAGCATTCATCTTGTGTTTGCAAAACATCTGCTCACCCTTATCCTGATCATAGAGGTGAACAAGAAACTTAGGGTCTTCTATGAAGTCTGTGTCCACGCACAGCCACGGCCAGGGTTCCCTTTCCTTTGCTTCTGCAGCAGTAAGTATTCTTTGCATTTTTGAGACAATCTAACTTACATTGTACCCCATATTGTTCCATATTCAATGTGAGTTGCCATATATGTCTGAACTGGAATAAGGTGTATCCAAAACTCAGGGCCTCTACCAGGAGAAGAAGAGAGTTGCATGATCTCTGAAATATCTGTATTGACACATTTCAGCCATCTGTGTAGCAAGGAATGAGGAAAGGCTTTTGTACCTCTTACCCACTCACACTTCTTTCATGTTTTGCCCAGTTGGACATCTGGTGTGTTTTTTGCTACACACCCAATGCTGAGCTTTCATTCCAGGTGACCCATTCTGATCCTATCAGAGCTGACTTCTGCCCTTATAAATGTGTGAAACTCCAGGCTTGTCTTGAGGCAGAGCCAAACACTAGAAATCTTGCTCAGCAATGGGTCAACCTCAAAGGGTTTGAAGCATCTGCTCTTTTGTGCTCCCAGGGATTCACACACCGATGCCCACAACTGTCAGTTTCTGAGTGAGGCAGGTGGTATTGTCCTGAGTGTCTGGCCGAGCTGATTCCACCACTGCAGAATTTTCTGCAGTTCATCTTAAATTTATTTCCCACTGGAACCATGCAAGAAGAGACTTGCTACTGGCATTATGTTAATGGAAACTGAATGGATGCATCTGGTCCAACCTATTGTACTCAACGGACACCCCAGCTGAGATTGCACAGGGATCTAAAGTAAGCAACAGCTGTAAGGTCTTGCAGAAAGAAGTTGCAAGAGGATCTTTATTTGGCACTGTAGAAGGGAGGACATTGTTCCAAGATCTAAAGAGACTGAGGCATTAGTCTGGGAGGAGGATACCAATATGCTGAGACATCAAGAGAGTTTAGCTATACACATCACAGTGATTCAACAGAAAGTATGAGTTTTGATCCCTTGGCAGAGATTTCCCAAATCAAGGGACTTTTAAAATTGTATCCAACACTGACAGAATTAGCTGATCCTCAAGTTATAGGTATTAATATTGCCATCTGTGACAGTCCCAATCCAGTATGAATCTCAAATGTGCTGTCTAATTCTGCCTGTAGTAATATTACACATGTTCAGCATTATCATCTTATCTCTACTGAGCATAAAATTATTGCCTTAAATGCAAATTCTGCCTTCTTCATCTCACACACTAATGTCAAATTTCTGCTAAGAGTAAAATTTTGGGGACTTCTGACTTCAAACATATATGTAGCAAATAAGCTGTCAGAGATATAGTCAAACATTTCTGCATCTCAAAATGGGAAAGGGAGGATCAGGGATCTTATTTCAAGGCAGGCATAGAGCCTTACGAGGAAAGTACAGGGGAGTGTAGAAGCTGCAAGACAAGTCAGTAGTCTGGGTGGGGTGAAGAGCAACTGGGAAGGGAGTGATGAAGTCAAAACAGAAAAAGTTATTGTGTGGATCAAAGTCCTGTGAGAGGCACAGGAGACATTTTTATGGTGAATACCATGAGTAGTGATGGGATTCAGCCATATTCTGAAGGTTTTGGGGTAGAGGAGGAGACAGATTTCCCAACAAAATTAATCTTTCTTGCTCCTTTATCTCTTCACTTCTTGAGAGCTCTACATTTGACTCTGTACCAGAACTTATATCTTCACTTTATTTTGCAGTCTTTTGCCTAAGTGTGTTTCTAGCCTCTTGCCTTCCTGTGTGCTCCTATCAATAACAGGATGGCTTAGCACCGGTTTCTCAGTTCACTCTAGCCAGGGTCTTTCCCTCTTAGTCATTATTCATTTGCTCAAATCTGTCTGGTTGAGGGCCAAATGCCCTAAATTCCAAGGGCTTCTTATTTGTGTTTCTTTTCTCTCCTTGCGAGATGAAATGGTGCTGTGGACTCTTAGTCCAGGAGGTGGAAGTGGAGAGGGATTTCTGTCATGTCTAATTCTCTATAATAGCTTAATGATCCTTCTGCTATTTAACAGCAGCAGGTAGAATGAAGATATAAAGAGAACAAATCACTATGTTTAGGCAATCTCAAATACGTTTTAGCCATTCATTCCTGTGATTTCAAAGAATGAGGAATTAATTTTGCTAATACTTCTGGAATGAGATATCTCCCTGCACCAGCTCTTGTCCTCAGCAGGCTTAAAGGCACAAGCTGGCTAGTTTAAGTGAAAGCAATTAATGGAGACATTTTTACTACCCTTATTAAAGGAAGAAGAAGTCTTTGATATAACACAATATGCACTAGATGATGCAATTAATTTATTTTGGCTGGTCAGCTCTCTCCCCTGGGTCTGTGTGTTATTAGAGGGTGGTGCAACGGTTGTTCTTCCCACTGTTTGTAGGCCCTAGGGTCAGGTTCTGCTCCACCAATAACATGATTCATCTCTGCATAAAACAATTCCTCAAGTGATACCAAAGTGACCGCAACATCAGTCAGCTTCCAATCATTTGGATCTAGTAATGATGCCTACTTCCCCAGAATCCTCTTTAGAGCAGCTCACACACTTGTTCCTAACCGCAGAATGAAAGTCAGCAGGGAACATGTTGGTTTTCACAAAATATCATGTGAGAAAGGCCTTGGGCTGGATATCATTTATGTTTCTGCCTTCAATAATATGTGTCTTTTCACATCCAAGTAAGTTGGATGCCCTTGTAGCAAGACAGGCTTGTCCTAATGTGGGTGCATATTGGAGAAAAGGACGACACTGTGATGGCAGGCAACACGCCCAACTTTGGCTACCCAATACAATCAAATACTTCTGAGTTTAATGCAGAGAAATGATTATGGATGTGGCAATTCAATTCCTAGTTGCCCTTTGGAGGAGCTCCATTTGGACCAATAGGCTGTAAAAAGAGCCAAAGTTATCAAGCAGATAAAGAGATACCAAAAATTGATGTGAAAACCCTTTAGCTCCCCATTCTTTCCTCCTCCATCCTTTCTTCTCTAGCTTCTTTTAAACAAGTGTCTTCTAGTTGAGGTATGAGAAAGAACTAATTATGGGTAGATTAAGACAACCTAAGTTCATCTTGGAACCCTGAAAGAATTATTTTTAGAGCATACCCTCTGAGTATTAAAAAAAGCAAAGAGACCTTAGCCAGCCCCACCCCAGATAACATAGTGCCTCTGCGGGGACAGTTCCACTGTGTTTCTCATAGCTAATGGAAGCTAGGGAGGGGGAAACAATGGGATGGAGAATTTGCATCCTCTGGGTGGAAGAAAGATTTGGGGGGAAAGTAATGAAACTGGATTTTAAAATTAAATTCTTATGGTCTGCATAAGTAGAACTACTGGTTATGCAACAGCTCCGAAGTTCATGTAGTAAGATTAGGTTCTTTATGACATGGCAAATGGACCTAAAAAGAAGTTGTACTGTCAGAGGGTCATAATCTGAATTTAGTTAGAAAAGTAATCTCTCACTCTATGAAAAATATCTTTTTCAGCAGGTCTGCATCAAAGAATTACTGCCTAATTATGGCTAAAGGAACAAGGGAGTTAATTGTATAATATTTCCTGTATTCAGGTCATTTCTCTTCTCTGTGGTGGAGGTAATCAATGAGGATCTATGAACACATCCTAATACTTTTTTACCGTATCCTAGGCAGCATCAAGAGGAGTGTGGCCAGCAGGGCAAGAGAGGTGATACTGATCCTTTATTCTGCTCTTGTGACACCCCACCTCAAATATTGCATCCAGTTCTGGTATCCCCATCATGTTGGAATGAGTTCAGAGGAATGCCACAAGGATGGTCCAAGGGCTGGAACACCTCTGCTATGAGGATAGGCTGAGGGAGCTGGGATTATTCAGCTAAGAGCAGAGAAGACTCCGGGGGGACCTTATAGTTGCCTTCCAATACCTGATGGGATCCTACAGGAAGGCTGGGGAGGGACTTTTCATAAAGGTGTTCAGCAACAGGATAAGGGGCAGAGAGTTTTAAGCTGAGGGAGAGTAAGTTTAGACTGGATCTTAAGAAGAAGTTCTTCAGTCCAGTGGTGGTGAGGCTCTGGAACAGTTTACCCCCTCCCTGGGAGTGTTCAAGGCCAGTTTGGATGAGGAGCCGAGTCCAGATGAGAGGCATCCTTGCCCATGGCAGGGAGACTGGAGTAAGTGATCTCTGAGGCATCTTCCAACCTGGGCCATTCTATGATGATTCTATGAACTTTACTTTCTTCTGTGGCAGGATATAACCGTATCGCTTACAGGAGATTCTCAGTTAAATAAAAGCCTAAACCTGATTTGGTCATGGAGACAGATAGAATAGAATAGAATAGAATAAACCAGGTTGGAAGAGACCTTCAAGATCATCGCGTCCAACCTATCACCCAACACCGCCTAATCAACTAACCCATGGCACCAAGCACCCTGTCAAGTCTCCTCCTGAACACCTCCAGTGACGGCGACTCCACCACCTCCCCGGGCAGTCCATTCCAATGGGCAATCACTCTCTCTGTGTAAAACTTCCTCCTGACCTCCAGCCTGAACTTCCCCTGGCGCAGCCTGAGACTGTGTCCTCTTGTTCTGGTGCTGGCTGCCTGGGAGAATAGACCAACCACTGCCTCTTTACAACCCCCCTTCAGGTAGTTGTAGAGAGCAACAAGGTCACCCCTGAGTCTCCTCCTCTCCAGGCTAAGCAGCCCCAGCTTCCTCAGCCTCTCCTCATAGGGCTTGTGTTCCAAGATCTTGTCCTCTAGAGAAAGAAACCTCAGCCTTAATACTCTTAGTTATCAAATATTCTTTTTTCTTTCTTTCTTTTTATTTTTTTTTTCCCCTGGAGGTTTAGAACAAGATACCCTGCTAATCAGAGAACTGACTACAGCAACTTTATGATTTCCTCGAATTTGACATTATTTTACAGTGACCAGTTTGGTTTCTGCCTGTCCTACACAGAAAAAAACACTGAGAGACATTTAGGCAGATGAGTATGTTCTGACAATGGCATTTGGAGGACAAGGACATATTTTTGCCAGGAAACACTCAGTATTTTAAAATATTTAGGGTTGTTTTTTTGTTGGGGGGGTTTGTTTTTGTTTGGTTTTGTTTTCAAGTATTTGGCAATATTTATTCCACACGGGGTACAGCTCTGACAAAGCTGCAAGATTCATGACGATTCATTCACTCCAAATGCTCTAGGCATATTAAGGCCTTGATCATGTTGCATTCAGGAGATCTGAGATCCTGTCAAATTCATTGCATATTTCACCCAAATGTGTCTCCTGCTGGATAGATGTGCATGAATCCCTTTGCAGTAGTAGGATATTTTGAACTCTGTGGAAATCAGTGCCAAGTTCACAGTGGATGCACACAAGGCTTTGTACTCTCCCTGTCTTGGTTCAGGACCTGTGGCAGAGAAGAAAATTAGGAAAAAAAGTGATCTTCTGCCTAAATTCTTCCTTGTAATTTATATGTGTGAGACCTATGATCTCATGGAAATCTATCTTGTGACCGTTAGGTACTATGAACATGTCATCAATTTGGTTGTGTTACCCGCTCTGTCCCCTACGAGCCACCTCTAGCAAAATCATTGCTGTATCAAGGAAGGAATCTGCTTGAAACTACTCAAACCACCAGCTGCATCTTAACCTCTTGGATACTAGTGTTTAACTCATAAAATAAAAGGTCAGCTACAAATTAAATGAAAGTAAAGACATGTAAACTGCATCTTCCAAAACACAATCAGTGTTCACTTCACCCAGATCCTGCGGAATTACGGTGCCAGCCAAAGACTAATTACCTGCCCAGCACTCATTGGAACACCAGGTACTGGAAGTATGAAATTATCACTAATATTTGTCACTTACACTGTGCTAGAACACAGGGTGTGTTAGGTGATCTCTATATAGTGGAAAGATATGACCTACTCCTTGCATTGCCAAAAGATCATATTTTTTGGCTAGCAATGTACTGAGTGGGAAAGGGCAATACAGTACACACAGAGTATTTCCTTGAAAAAGTACCATGCATTTTCCCCTGGGTTTTGCCTCAGCAGACTGTGGTGAGTTTATCTGAAAGCTATGGCCTTAGTATCTTGCTCACTGTGTTGTGCCCTATTGTCAACATATGTGTGTGGCCATAATTTGACAAATACAGTGTGAATGAGTGTGATGCAGATTCAGTGTTCAAAGATACACATAATACTCTACTGTGGGATTTTGGGTGTTGTTATACTGCTGAAAAAATACATATCAGCTATACTTTGCTGCCTCTCAGCCAGCTGGCACCTATTGACCCAAAGTGGACTCTTGAGGAGGTATGCATCCTTCTGATCCTTCCACACATCTCCAGGCTCCTAATAAAGGTGTAAAATTAGAGGAAGTCTCTTTTGAGACTCCTTCTATAGTCAGATGAGGAAGGTTGACTGCAGCTAAGACTTGAAGCACTCTTTGAAGGATTTCACCTTTATAGTGTGGCAAGGAGGACCAAGGAAGTTATAGTCTCCCTGTATTTGGCACTAGTGAGGCCACACCTTGAATACAGTGTTCATTTGGATCGTGACCAAAGTAGAGCTGGTGAAGGGTTTACAGAATGAGTCCATTGATGAGCAGTTGAGGCACCTGAGATTGTTTAGTTTGGAGAAAAGGAGGGTGAGGGGAGATCCTATTGCTCTCTGCAACCTGAAAGGAGGTTGTAGCAAGGTGAGTGTCAGACTATTTTCTCAGGTAACAAGGGATAGGATTAGAGGAAATGGCCTCAAGCTGCCCCAAGGGACATTTAGATTGGATATTAGAAAAAAAATGTCTTCACTGAAAGGATTGTGAAGCATTGCACAGGCTGCCCAGGGAATTGTTTGAACCACCACCCCTGGGGTTATTTAAAAGGGATGTGCTTAGGGACGTATCTTTGGTGGACTTTGCAGTGTTAGATTTATGGCTGAACTTTGTGATCTTAAAGGTCTTTTTAACCTAGATGATTCTACAATTCAATGATTCTATTCATAAACTACAGAGACAGGGGTTTGAGTGCTTAAAATTAGATGGAATAAGTTTGGGTATTATTAAAGCAGAAATGTAAAGCAGAATGGAGAGCTCACGGCCAGATGGATTACTTGAATTTTAAGATCTGTAACAGCAGCAGCCTATTTGAGAGCCTTACCCTGCAGTAAAGGGGGACTTATTCTGGGTGCTCAATACCTGCTAGTTTGCAGTTCACTGATGGATTCTCTGGATTACAATAGTCTGTAGGGTGAAGACCTTACAGAGTGTGAGGCTATCACTATGGAGTGGTCAGAATGAAAGAACTGGAAGTACTCCAAATCTCACTGTAGTGGTTTTAGGCTATGCCTTTAAAATTTAGTTTCAGATTTTGAGCAGAAAAGTAGAAAAATATAAATAAATCACTATTGGGTGTGAAAAGGAAAACAAAAGATTATTGTAAACAAATTCATTGGATAAATATCTAGAATAAGATAGGCTATACTGTAACAATTTTCTCTTTTCTCTTCTGATCTCTGCTGGTTTTGCTGTGCTTGGGAGAGATTAACATGCTCGCTTGTCAGCTGGCCTTGGCTGAGCTGTTTGATTAAGTCTAACCCCTGCTTTCTCTCAGCTCCTTTTTCTCTCTTGGGACGGGGTGGGGGGCTGGGGGGGGCAGTGGAATGGCTTCCCTGGCCTCTGACTAAATGAGTTTTCATGTTGTTTGCTAATTGTAAATATCTGTATACTATTGTAAATACTGTATATTTTCTACATATTCATTGCATTCCATTGTATAGTGTAGATTTTGCTTGTAAATACAGCTTCATTTGCTTCTGAGTTGGTCTGGCAAAGTTAATGCTGGGGGGAAACTTCAACCCACCACATTACAAAACCAATAATTGGTGCCGAACATGGGGGCTCAAAATCTGTAACTAAGTTTTAAAGGCATAGCCTAAAACCACCACACTCACAACACTAATTTATGAAATCTCAGTACTACCAAGACTACTTCGATTTTTATACTTCCATGTTAATCAAGTGTTGCCTTCTCATTGAAGACCCAGAAAATGAGGAAGGTCAAACTGAGCAGGAAAAATGGAGTGTCTAATCAGTGTCACAAAGAGAAGGGAAAACTACACAACCCTGTTAAGCTTAGAACTTGCAAGCCCACTTTGGAGTTCTTGCGCTATTACAACCTTCACATGTGATGGTGGGCAGTCTCCTTAGAAGTAGACCCACATAGTTTTAGGTATATGAGCTATCAAGTGGAACTTATTGCATCCTGGTTTCCTTTTAGAAGCAGGTGGGCTAAAGCTAAATGAAAAACTAGGTTCCCCAATGAAGAGACCTTATGTTTCCTACTGATAATACCAAAACCAGGAATGACCTTAAATCTTGCCTTCTGCTCTGAGTATCGAGAAAATATCAGGATTCCTAACTTTCCCCTCCTTCCTTGGCATAAGCAGATGTGCCATTTTTAAGTCAAAACACAAAGCAAAACCAGTCTCTGGGGAAGTAATGCTATTTTATTACCATGATAAATGGAATTGGCGGGAAAGTCATACACACTGGTTAAAAAAAAACCAAAACACAGAAAAACAAACAAACAAACAAACAAAAACCAAAAAACCAAACACAACAAAACCCAAGAAAACCACAACAACAAACCACTGAACTGAGAAAGAATATTTTATTTTTAAATTGGCCCAAATCATTTTGGGTCAGATGAGTTCAGTAATGAATTACTTTCCAGTAACAGTGTAGGGTAACAGTTCAGGGTATTTTCTCAGTAGATGGGACACTCTTTGTTACCCTGTAATGCAATGCAGATGTTTCTCTTTTTGAGTTGTAAAAGGATGATTGCCTATATGAGTTTTCAGAGTCTCTAGGTATGAAACAACTCACACAATCCAGGCAGGGAGACTGCAGAGAGCCTACTTCTAAACTACGTATCTCAGAAGGCTATGACACAAGGGGAAAGCACAGTTTGAACACTGAAGTGACTTGAAGCAGAGTACTTTGGGGTCATTTTAACACACCACAACAATTTTTATTCCAAAATGTTGAAATGTTTTGTTTTGTTTGAAAATGTCAGGCAAAATGCTTTGACTTTGCCAGAAAAGAGTTTGTTTGGGGTTGTGTTTTCTTTTCCCAAAATTTCCACCCAGAGAAAAAGTCTTGACATTTCAGGTCTTTGTTCCAATGCGGGATAAAAACAAACACTGAAATGTCAGGATTTGCTGCAGGATGAAAATTCCGGATTTTGCCCAGTTGCTGGTGTAATGCCTTGGCCCCAGCATTTATATTGTACTTTGAAGTATGAGTGGATGTTCAGAGGGTGGGATTTTGAAACAGGAGATTATATGTTCAAAGGAACTTAGAAACCTATGTTATCCATTCCCTGTGTTGTCTTAGACTGTTTCAGCATCGAATTTAACAAGTAGTCAATGCGCATAAACTTGAAGAAGGTGATAGCATAATGCAGTTCAGAAGTTCTTGTCTCTTGACTTTGTTTTCACTCCTTGTATGAGGAGAGAAACTCTATTTGGTTTGTATCCAATTTTAGGTTGATTCATGAAAATCAGGAACTAATGGAAGCCCTTGTCTTGAAGTTGTTCAAGTATTCCTGGGTGAGGTGTGGTGGAAGAAAGAACAACAAAGTGTCCTTAGACAGCTCGACTCAAGCAACTTTTGGAGACATCTCAACAAATATGACAAATGTGGTCACATGCCCTATTTTCTGTGAGTCATCAAGCATCATAAATCTGGATCACTGTCACAATATACTCTGTATGAACATCCTTAGAGGAATTGGTTCTGCAAGCATTCAACAATACATTGGTGGGAATGAGCTACAAGAAGATTATGTGTGGACATTGCTTTACGGGGTACAAGCACAATGACAGTAGGATTTAGAGTTTTACTGCTTTGATGGATTTCTTAAGAAACCATTCTTTATATGGCCAAACACAGAGTCCAAATTAAACAGATAAAGAAATACATAAGGGCTGAACGCTGTTTTCAGTTAAGTCTGAATAATCTAAGTGATCCAATGGCAATACTTGTTTCTCATTCATAAACACCCAGAGGTGGTGGTACGTCCTAGCTCTGACGACCAGGATGCATTTAGGTGAAGAAAAGCACAAGGTTGATGAACACAAAAGCATTCTTCTTCAGACAGCCCGGAACCCTGCCTACCAGGCAGTTTAGGACTGCAGGAAACATTGCATGTGCACAGAAACTCTTCTATGCTTCCTCTGGACATAGAATCATAGGATCACAGAATCACAGAATCACAGAATCATAGGATCATAGAATCAATAAGGTTGGAAAAGACCTCCGAGATCCAGCATTTAGCATTGGGAAGCTCAGATCAGGCCTTCACACTTGGAAGCCACCAGTAGAGCTGTCACTCATGCATTACCATCACCTGTTTTGGTCAAAGAGGCTGTTGGATCAGAGCCTTGCTGATGTGATGCACTGAGCTGTTGGACTTAAACATGCTTCCTGATAGCCACTGCCCATCCTAACCTATGCAAAGGTGAGACACTGCAGAGAGCATCTACACTCTGGAACAGGCTAAGAGGTACCTGCTTGAATCTCCTTAAATTAAACAGCCCTTTTATACCAACATATAAATAAAGTTGCTTTACCTCTATATTTAACAGTACTCTTTTGATCAGGAAGTTCATTGCCCAAGGCCCTGGGAGATGTCAATTTTTGTTTTAAATTATTTTTTTTTCTCTGAACAAGAAGTGGCAGCTCTCACTTCCTAAATTTGTGTTACTTGGTTAACAGGTCTGACAAGATCTGAACACCCTCAACTAGGAATTTCTAATATGTACTGTCAAAATTGGTCAGAAGGGTACAGACCTTTACAAGGCAACTCTGATAGATGGACTGGTATTTTCAACATCCCAGATGGACTTCTATTTTAAACTCTTGAACAGCCCAGTCTCAGAGGAGATCATTTTGAGTGCACAGGGAACATGCAGTTATGTGAGTAATTTGTGGAGGACATATTTCACGGTGTAATGAAAAAACATGAGCGCTAAAAATTATGTAAAAGCTACAAAAATTACATCCTTATTATTTATTTCACAATATCTCTGAGATATGGGATAAACTGGGTTCAATGTTGTATGTTCACATTAGGAAAAATATTTTTTTTTCCAAAAGAGATTTTTTTCCCTCCTGTAACACACATTTTTTGAAACCAGACACTGGTTTCCTGAAGAAATAGATGATTGATCTCAGCTGGGCATGGAAAAAGGCCAACATTCCTCCACCTCCACAGTACTGTGCTTTGCCCCCGACAGATACCAGTGGCTTAGACTGATATGTCATTCTGGATCTAGACACTAGACACTCTTGAAAAGAAAGATGTGAGGAGAGTTTTCCAGTGAAAAGAGCATGAGTCTACTTGCACTCACTGAAGATGTGTGGGGTTTTCAGAAACAGAGGGACTTGCTTGTCCATACTGCTGAGTCAATGGGGGTTAAAACATGATCCCTTGACTGCAGCAATCTAGCCCTCTGGGAACTGGACCAGCATGTCATGAATGCCAGTGCATTTTTCAGAAATGGCCTGACAAGCAAACTTGTTCTCAGGAGATCACCTACAAGGGTTCATTACTCTGCATTAATTTCACTCTCGCTCTGGGACAAAATTATCACCTTCTCAATCTTCTCAACACCTGAAGAGAGAAATTACACAGGATGCCTACTCTGCTTTGAGTCCCACCCACACCCTGAATGCTGGACTGCCTCACAGATACCTCTGGCCTGCCTGCAGACTGCCTCTGCAGGCATGTTGAGTCCCGTTCTATCCAGCTGGCAGATTTGACCAGACTGAGCCCTACTAGCTTGAAGGGATGTTCTCCAGCTATGCAAGAGGCCATGGTCAAAGATTTAGCATGTGAGCAGGAGGCAAGTACAGTCTTGAGGCCACTGCTAGCAGATAATAAAGACATATCCAGAACACAAAGTAGAAAACTCAAAGGACACCAGCTCTGAAGACACTGAGTTAGGGCCCAAACTAGCTGACATTTCAGTATGAAGGCAAAAAATAACATATGCTACAATACCCAAACAGTCCCTTTCCACTAGCCTAAGAGAAATTTATCCATGAACCATAGCTGAGTCAGTACCTTGCATGTGAAGAGACCGTGTATTTCACAGTATCACAGTATCACAGCATCACCAAAGTTGGAAGAGACCTCAAAGATCATCAAGTCCAACCTGTCACCACAGACCTCATGACTAGACCATGGCGCCAAGTGCCACATCCAATCCCCTCTTGAACACCTCCAGGGATGGTGATTTCACCACCTCCTCCCTGGGCAGCCCATTCCAATCATGAATGACTCTCCTCACCTCGAGCCTAAACTTCCCCTGGTGCAGATCACCAAGATGTCAATCCTTTGTCTTACAGAACTTTTGCATCACTCCTTCCCTTCTGGAACAGAAATGATTTGCATATCTAATTTGTAAGGAAACAATTAGAAGTCTGGATTAGACTTCATCCTTCTTTTTTCCTAAGAGGTGCCAAAACTAAATCCAAAGATTTTTTTCTGTTTGCTCTTCTGGACATCTTCTAACACCCATTGCTTCAACTTGGCACAACCTTGCTTAACCAATACTTTGCATCTTCTCATAAGCCTTGCATAGTTCCAGTGTCAGACTAAACTGCAAGCTACAGGCATCATCACAACAAACCTGTTGGTGTGATGACTGAGTATCCATGGCATCAAGAAGATTGAATTCCAAACTGATGTTGGAGGTTGGTGAGGAGCAACCAACTCATTTTCTATTATGAAAAAGTAAACACTGGACAGTCTTACATTGACAGAACTAACCAGCCCAAGGGGAAAGAAAACAAGAGAAAGGAAAAGAAAAAACTCTGTGCAGTTCCCACTGTTTTTCCTTTAACTAGAATGACTGAAAATTTGCAGCTTCCTCACAAGGGAAATGATTTTATCTGCTGATGTTGGAAAAGTTTGGAGACTGACTCAGTCAATGGAATCGTGCAAGGTAGTGTGGAAAAAAAAAGCCCAAAAAAACAGTTGTAGAAGAAAAATAATAGTAAAACATATCTCAAAAATAGAAACATAGAACTACTGAATGGTGTTAGCAGCTGAAATGCAACATGACTCACCAGAACATTTTTTAAATGAAAACCATTGTCCCTTTTGCCTTAGGTCAGCCACTATGCTGGATGAAGTGAAGAGGAACAATAGACAAAGTACTGTATTCAGACTCATCTGATGTATATCCTAATCCTGACTTTAACCCTGCCATGCTGTGTTATCCTAGGCAGGTGTGCTTGCAGCCCAGAAAGCCAACTATATGTGGGCTGCATCAAAAGAAAGGTGACCAGCAGGATAAGGGAAGTGATTCTTCCACTCTACTCTGCCCTTGTGAGACCACATCTGGAGTACTGCGTCCTGTTCTGGTATCGCAAACACAAGAAGAATATCAAACTGTTGGAGCAGGTCTAGAAGAGGCCATGAAGATGATCAGAGGCCTGGAGCACCTCCTCTATGGGGATAGGCTGTGAAAGTTTGGTCTGTTCAGCCTGGAGAAGAGAAGACTCTAGGAAGACCTTATAGAAGCCTTCCAGTACATGAAGGAGACCAACAAGAAAGGGGGGGAGGGACTGTTTACAAGTGGTTGCAGTGATAGGATGAGACAGAATGGCTTTAAGATGGAAAAGGGTAGATTTAGGGTAGATATTAGGAAGAAATTCTTTACAGTAAGGGTGGTGAGACACTAGAACAGATTGCCCAGGGAGATTGTGGATACCCTCTCCTTGGAGTGGTTCAAGGCTCGGTTCAAAGATAGGTCTTGAGCAACTGGATCTAGTGCAAGGTGTCCCCCATGGCAGGGGAGCTGGAATTAGATGCTCTTTACGGTCCCTTCCAACCCAAACCATTCAATGATTTTGTGTTCCTACATTCCATGCCTTTCCTGGGACTCATCTTTCCTCCTACATTTTGCCTGTCTTCTCTACTCTAACTGTGACTACTGGGGCAGGGAAGGAGACAATGTTCCTTGGTTGAGAAACACTCTGAGTGTGGCTTAGTTCAACAGAAGTCCTCTGAGCAGCCAGAAGGCTTGCTGTTGAACTCCTGTTCCGGTCTCCCCAGCCTCATCGTCATCTTGCTGGGAAACAACTGAGCTCTTGGCTTGTTCTAGGCTTCTTCAGTGGCACCAGGAAATTGCTCTGAAGCAGGGGATTTCCCTGAATGGCAGGGATTCCCCACATTTTCCTGGAATCCCAGACAGTAGTACTGGAATTCCCAGAATTCAAGGCAGTCGGCTGTTTTTTTTGGTTTGTTGTTGGTTTTTTTTCCTTGGTTTGGGGATTTTTTTTTTTTCCTCTGGTTTTATTTTTCACTTCAGAAAGCAGCAAGACAAAGGTCTTTTCATTTTGCCTATCCTTCTCACCCCTAAAAAAAAAAAAAACAATGAAAATCAAACAATCAAACAGTATACTGCAGTGCATAGGAAATTATGTCTGCCCTCTTCCTACAAAATTAGAGAAGAGACATATTTTATTAAAATGTTAGAATTGCTCAGGAAGTCATTCCTGCTTAGGGCTACAGGATAGGATCTTTATGTCCCTCCTTAAGTTTTCACATATGAGCTCAAGAAGAGCAATGTCAGGGTCAGACCACAAGTTCAGCTGTGCTGGCATCCATGGCAGGACACTGCAAGCATGTTGTGAACTTTCTTCAGAGCACCCTTGCTGCCTCCAGTCCTCTGTGGCTGTTACTGAATCAGAGGCAGTGTTTCAGAAAAGTTTTTTCTTCCTGAAACCCCCCTAGTCATGTTTTGAACACAGGTAAAAATCTGTGGCAATTATGATGGCTTAGCTATGTTCCTGGTATGTGCATTAGTACCAAACAACCTGGTTTCTCTGACATTGACTGTGAAGGCTGAGTTTAGGATTCTAGACTCCATTTATCATCTATGGAGATACACATAAACCCTCAGGAAGCAATTAGTCTTGTCTTGGGCTACATGTCTTGAACGGGTAAAAAGCTACCTAGCCTTTATCTCCTCACTCTCCCTATGTAAAGGCAGTCTAGGGTGGATAACTCAGCTTTAGAAAACAAAACATAGACATTCAGGGGTTGGGGTAATGTCTACTACTTCCCCCTACAAGCAGTCATTATCTGTGACAATTTTTCCAGCTATCCAGGATCACAGGTGACCTGTGAACAGGTGAACACAGATCAAGAATAGGATGCATCAACTTTTTTGCAACTCTGCTTTGATACTCTGCTGGCTGACAGAGCAGGTATCTGTGGAAAGCAAGAGGTGTGCTGAACAGTGTTTTGCATCCAGCTGTAAGATGCAGCTAGAAAATCCCTGAACTGCCAATTGTGGCAGCTGGGAGAAGATCCTAAGGGACAGATCACTCAGATGGACCCTTTTTTGTACTCTTTTCCTTCCATTCTTTGAGACAGGATGAAGGATCATGGACTGTAGATCTGACTCCATGACAGATATCTTTTAATTTCTTCTTATGATAGCTTGCCTAGGAGCTACTGGAATACAAAAAAATATCAAAAATGACAGGCATGGAAAAGCAGAAATATTCACCAGTGTGGGAGATGTTCCATTCAAGTCCTTAAAATTATTAGGCACTGAGCACAGAGAATTGGTTACAAATAAGTGTCTTAAACCCCACATTTAAAACAGTTGATCATTTCATCTTCACTACAAGGAGGGAATCAGAGACTTTTGCCTTCTCCATTCTTAGGCACCATAGAAACTACATCTTTCAGGTCAATCAGGATTGTACCCTCTATTTTACCATGCTAGAACTGGGATGGCAGTCAGTACAGCACAGAGAAGTCTTCACAGTGTACACATGTCCAGCAGAAGTAGATACGTGGATTTGTCTCTTATAAACAATCATGTCTTGATTCAAAGAGATTCAGCTGTACATACAGCATAATTCATTGCTTTCCTCTCTTTCACTCATTTTACCCCAGCTGAATGCTATGCTCTATTAGAAGACCATTTCTTTGCAGAGCCAAGCCATTACTGATACAGGAGGAAACCTCTGAATATTCAACAGCATCACTGAATAGTAACATAGCTGAGCAGTATTAAAAAAGGTTTAATGAAACAAAGATTCATGACACAGAGAGTGTTTTTTCTGCATTAAAATTCTGTTTATTAAGGTAACTGACATTTCTACAACATTCCTCTCCAGGCAAGGTTTGGAACTTTCACAGGCAGAAATGAGAGGATGGTGAACAGAGTCTAAAATCACGTGGAGGTTTCTTTCTCAGAATAATCTCCTTTTATTTCTCCCCAACAGCTGCTTACACTACCACTGTATCAGTTTAGAAAGACTCAGTCCTTAAGATAGCCCTCAGATTCTCCCTTTGGACTCTTTCCCCATCTCCGTTGCAAACAAAGCCTTCACCTCATAAGAACACAACACTTAATATGATTTTTCTCCCTGTGAGATTTACTTATTTGATGTAATTCTGTTAACATCAAAGGCATTGTGGCAAGGAATCATCTGGGATCTTGTGTACAGATCTTGTGTTCCAGGATGGAGGAACTCACATTCCTCCACCACATCCAAAACCTGTCAGGGATTATCAATACTCTGAAAAGCAACTCAACTGCCTTTAGAATGGGCAAAGAATTTCTCCACTCCTTATTTTCCTCCTTCATTTTCCCTGGGCTACATTACTTCCCCTGTGTTTTTTCACTTTTCAGACCATGATATTCCTGATGATTCCTAGATCTCCAGAATCCTTCTTCGTCCTGTTGTTGTTGCTGACACACAGCTTTGTCTGGAGCCAGATTTAATTAGACCACAAGAAAAATGAACCACAATGAAGTTACATCAAGGGTATGACTTCAAGCCACCAGAGCCAGGAAACAGAAAGACTGGGGGAAAAAAAGAAAAGAAAAATAAAATAGAGAAAAAAGGAGAAGAAAAATTAAGAACAAACTTTGTCCTAACCTTCTGATGTCCCACTTTTAGGACAGCTATGATGCTCAAGTACATTTTGCAGAGTAGGGAGTTGATGAGAAAAAAGCTTGGATGGAGAAGGAAGGGCCCAAAGAGGATCTTTCAAAATGCTTTAACCCTGAAGCTTTATTGCTAGTGGGTTTGATGTTGTGCCAAGCTTTATGACACTTACATCAAGGTTACTCCCCGCAGTGATGCACCATCGAAGCTAAATCACCTACCCATAATGGAATTTACAATGATTTCACTGTGCCTTGGTTGAGAACACGTTATCATTAACTTCCCTTTTTTATTACCCCGAATGCCTTTCCAGCTCACAGCATACTGTGCTTCAGGAACTTTTTTTGCTGCCATAATGGTACGTCATTGTGTAAATTCAGCAGTGAATACAATAAAGATCTAGTCTATCCCAAGGCCTCCAGGCACTGAGGTAATAGAAATAATAAAGGAAGAAAATGGTGTGCAGCTCTGCTGTCTGGAGTATGGAAATTGATATGGGTGACTGACACTGATGCAATTCATTCTTACTGAATGGAGGCAAAGGGCCCATAAAAGGACTCTTCCTGCACAGCATCAGCAGAGCTATACCAGCTCCAATATGCTTCTCTAGTTGGAAGGGACTAGCCTAGCTATTGAAACACAGTAGAATTTGAAGCTGTGCTTTCTGAAGTTTGGGGCTTGTGCTTTCTGAAGTTTGGGGCTTGTTTTTCCATTTCATTGATTACTTGCAATAAATATTTTAACAAAATGAAAACAGAAGAGACAACATTGTCTGAGCATTTCCACCAGCACCTTCTGTACCTTCAGATGTATGCCGTCTGGCCCCATAGCCTTGTGTGTGTCTAAGTGGTGCAGCAGGTCACTAACTATCTCATCTTGGATTATGGGGGCATAATTCTGCTCCCCATCCCTATCTTCCAGCTCAAGAGGCTGGCTATCTAGCAAACAACTGCCCTTACTAATAAAGGCTGAGGCAAAGAAAGTATTGAGTACTTCAGCCTTTTCCTTATCCTTGACCAATATGTTCTGCCCTGCATCCAACAAAGGCCAGAGATTCTCCTTAGCCTTCCTTTTGTTGCTAATATATTTGAAGAACCATTTCTTATTCTCTCTAACAGCTGAAGCCAAGTTAACTTCCAATTCAGCTTTGGTCCTTCTAATTTTCTTCCTGCATAGTCTTATGAGAACCTTTTAGTCCTCCCAAGTGGCCTGCTGCAACAACCACAAACTCACCTGCTCTCCATAAGCTGCAGCCTCTGTTCAGCCAAGCCAGCCTTCTTCCCCACCAATTTGTCTTTTGGCACATGGGGACTGGCTGTTCCTGCACCTTTAGGACTTCCCTGTTGAGCAATGTCCAGTCTTCTTGGCCTCCTTGGCTCTTCAGGACTGTCTCTCAAGGAACTCTGTTGACCAGTCTCAGAAACAGGCCAAAGTTTGCCCATTGGAATTCCAAGGAGGCAGTTATACTGGCCCCACTTTTTACCTCTCCAGCACCTAAGAACTTTATCATTTCATGATCGCTGTGCCCAAGATAGCCCCCAATCACTACATCACTCACAAGCCCTTCTGTATTCACAAACAGCAGGGGACCTTCCCTAGTTGGCTTCACCACCAGCTGTGTCAAGAAGTTCTCCTCCACACATTCTAGGAACCTCCAGGACTGCTCCCTCTCTGCTGTGCTGTATTTCCAGTAGATGTCAGGAAAATTGAAGTCCCCCACATGAACAATGGCTGGTGATGGTGAGACTTCTTCCAGGTGCCTAAAGAGTATTTTATCCATCTCTTCATCCTGGTTGGGTGGTCTATAACAGACTCTCACCAGGATATCTGCCTTGTTGGCCTTCCCCCTGATAAACACCCATAAATATTCAACTTTATCATCACCACCATTGATTACTTGACAATCAAAACACTCCTTGACATACAGGGCCACACCACAGCCTCTCCTTCTCTATCCCTTCTGAAGAGTGTGTAGCCATTGATTGTGCCAGTATTGGGATTGGGTAAGCTCACAAAATGGAGATAGGGAGCTTCGCTCTGTCATGAACTCTTTAGTGGAATTTCCTGGTTAATTGCATCCCAGATGAGTTAAATGGCAAGGGAACAGAAAGGTGAGGCAGGTGAGGCTAGGCAAATGGGGCATCTATAAAAGCAGGCAGAGTTATACAGCAAGCTTGCTTTTCAGTAGGGCTCATCTGGCAGCTGGTTGGAGTTAGCAGGAGATGAGAGAGGCTTTGTTAGTGTTGTATGCCACCTACTTTTAAATGCAGCTCAGTGGGGAACTTTGTTGGGTATGGGAGGGGTTTGGCTTTTGCTCATCCTCTCTTTGCAGATGGAGTCAGGCTCTTCAAAGAACAAAGTTAGTCTTCTTATTATCTACCCTTTGGCATTTCTGCATGAATCATCAGTGTACTTAGTTGAATAGAGAACAGTTATCAAGTTAACCACAGAATTTTGCAAACCACCTCAGCATCGTTGTAGGTATCTCAAACACACCTACCCTTTCTTCAGGTGTAAGGGAAGAAAATACTAGAAATAGGTAAATGATCTCTTGTTTGCTCTACTTGTTGTCCTGTGCAGTGAACCAAGGGAAAACTATTGAAGTTGAGCAATATCCTGTTATATGTCTTCTCTCATATTTTGAAAGACAGAGACTGGAAAAATAAGGCAATATAATCTGATTTAGAGAATCTGCTTGTGAGAAGAAACTGAAAAAAGTGGGAAATTGAATGCGGGGCTTGTTCATTGAGTCTGTAGACAGATGCACACACACACAAGCAGCCTTTACAGCGATCAGGAGTAAGTGATGAGTTTGCTGTTATTAGATATTTTCTGCCAAGTACAACAAGGTTTTGAGAAAGCATGAATCTTTCAGCAAGTAACAGAAACATTTACAGTTAGGAATATGCATCAAGGGAAAATGAGATATTATGGAAGAGATGACCCTTGAGATAAATCATTCTGAGAATCAAGGAAGCTAGTTACTTTTTTCTGCTTCTTTGCCTGCCTTCCTGGAGGACTCTGCATAAGACTTTTCCCTTCTAACCTTGTTTCTCATTTGGTTGGCACTCGCAGTGGAAGGATCTTCTCTTCTACAACAACTAATCTTTTTATTTACTCTTTAGTCTCTAAAAGTCCCCCAAAATGAAAAAAAACAATCTTCCTAGTCTCTCTTTTCCTTGGGACTGGTAATCATTTTATCTCTTGGGCAAGCTGCTGGTGTCTTCCTCTAAAACATCTATTCTGGTCCTTGGTCCTGTTGTCTCCCTCAGCATAGACAAGAGTAAGCCTATCCTTAGAGAATGTAAAAGCTCTTCCTTCTGAAAAAGTGCCACAGACCTGAGAAAAACCACATGATTTCAGGAGCAGAAAGAATTTGAGGAGGAGTGATTCCTTACCCTGCTCCAAGAGGGTACCTAGAGAATGGTCTGTGCTGCCTGCTGTGCTCCATTTTGAGGCTAGCAGAGGAAGAAGCAGGCAGCAGGTCATTTGCAACATGCACTCCTTGATCATCCTAGTGTCACTACCTGCGGAGTCATGTTCATCTCCCTGCACACTTTGCACATATCAGCAGGTCCAGCTTGTCAGATCCAAAGCTTGATCTGTTAGCCACTAGGCCACCTGGATTTCTGTGGACCTCTGTGAGACACCTGATAATGATCTGTTATGATGGGTCCTGTCTTTTCTGATTTGCTAACCTAAGGGGTTGTTTTAATGCAGAGAGAGTTTGTCTGTGCTGAGGAGAAATTTCAGAAGCAGCAGCGGGCAGAAAAAGCTAGAAAGTTTTTTGAGAGTTTTGGTGCCAAATCTTGTTCTCTAATGATGTCCACAACAGGGACATCTGAGACTTCGGACTCACTGACTGTGCACACTATTTGCACAGATCAGAAGGCATAGTCCAAGATATAAAGTGGTTTTGTGGAGAAAGCTCAAACTCAAGCTTGCCATCCTAATGTGGGCCTTTGTGTTCCTGTCATGAATAGTTCAAGCAAAACCATGCATGGTACAGCTCTGCTTGGCAAATAATGAGCAGAGCATCTGGAACAGCCTGCAAGAGCCATAGAGGAGTAAGGGTCAAGCATCCTGACAGTAAGCTAGCAATAGAGAGATGACAAAACAGACCTGTGTTTGTAGGATGAATCTCCTACTGTTTCTGGACACAGTGTCTCAGCAGAAGCAGAGGCTTTGTAAATTAGGGATTGGGCTGGTTTCCCTTCTCCATATTGTGCATTTTTAGTGGCCTTAAAATACCTTTAGAAAATACAGGACGTGGGTATGTAGTCAGAGCATTTTTCTACCACTGGAAATGTTGTTCCTGCACTGAGATGCCTTCATTCTCCACTTTCTTCTCCCCTCTGAAATGGAAATGCATGAGTGAGCTTATGTATTATTTGTAGACTTGCATACAGGCCAGATCTTCTCATGGCTGAATTACTAGCCAGCCGCTCAGGCTGTCCCAAAGAAATGCTTTCTCTCGTGAAACTTTCCAAGCCAGTTTAATCCACATTGGGTGGCAAACTCCATATGCTCTTCCCTTGCTGGAACACCCTTTGCATTCACCAGAGCCTAGATAGCTCTGGGTAGTTCCAGCAATGATTCGGTCTGTGGAACTGATTTTCCAGCTGAATGTGTTGTGCTGCATGGTTCCCCTCTACCTGGGTTGTCTCTCATTCTGTGGATGGGGAAGAAAAGGGTTAAGAAGGAAAGGGGGAGGAAGCTAATTCTTTGGAAATATTAACATGTCCTCTTTCTCCAAAGCAGGAGACTCAGTGGCTTGACTCAAAGATGCCTCAACAGCTGTATCACAGGAGGACATCATAGTTGGGGATTCCTGCAGGACCAAATGGATCTGTGCTCTTCTCTTCCTGACAGGGATGTCTCTTCTTTGTTTCCCCCTATCTCCTAAATGTCATATACACTCGCAACCCTCTTATGGGCTGGTTTGGAGCTGCATCTCTGTTTCTGTCTATAGGGCCAAGGTTACTCCTATGACAGGATTCAGCAGAGGGGGCTATTACACATAGGCATTTACATTTTTCCTAGCCTGGAAGGAGAATGCAAACTTCTAAGGGGACACTGAAATATTACCATTTTTTAAATGCCAGCTCCTTTTCAGAGTGGGAAGGTGAAAAAAGTAGCAGTGTTTTATGTCTTCTTCCCCTCTGATTGTTTGAGGAGTTTAATCCATGTGTGTGTGTGTATTTTTTTATTTGTTTGTTTGGTTGTTTTTTATTTTGTTCTGCTATAACTGACCAGCAGAAACTGATATTTTGTTCTGCTATAACTGACCAACAGGAATTGATTCTTGTTGCAGATTTCCTCCTCATACCTAAGTTCTTAGTGTTTTGGGAGGAGTTTCCTGACTGCCTCTGTTACAAGGCTGCTGTTAATAGCAAAATTAATTGGCTTTGCATTTCTAACCTGCATGCCATGGCCTGGGTTTCTCCTGTGATAGAAAACATCTGCATTTGCTATAGCTCCATAAAAAGAAGGATGTTTTAGTTTCCCTTCACCACCACCATGAAGAACTCTGAAGTTTTGCTTGATCCCTAGAGGAGCAGCTTCATGTATAGACAGCTGAGGGAGTTACAGACAGATTGCAAGAACTGTCCTTGCTGCAGAATGGGGACAAGCATCCTGAAGAAGGGCATATTTATTGGTTCCACTTTCCCTGAGAAGAGGAACAAGGTGGCATGGATGGTGCTGAGGGACTGTTGTTCCAGTCAGCCAGGGCAGTTTGACAAGCACAGTAAGAAGCGTGTTGCAAGCAGCTTTCAGGCTTGCAACAGAGACCTGTTTGTTTCCCCTGTTTAATTTGGGAACCATGCATCCAAGCACACTTGGTATGTCTCCATGTGTAAGCCTATACTGCAGCCTATTGATTTCCTTCACCCTTGGCAAGGCTATCACAGCAGATTTTGGCTTTGCCAGTAATCTCTTGAGCTGATGAGACTAGAAATTCAAATGAGAGCTTAACTCGCTGACTGCACTGCCCACATGATGGCTGCTCCTTTGGCTCTGATCTGGAGGAACTCAGCTGTCTGTTTGGGTAAGAAAACTTTGGTACAGGGCAGGAATGACTGGTTCCCATCTGTGCTCTGTGTCTACAAACAGCGTGGATGAAACTGGTTCCAAGGATTTGGCTCTACAAACCAGATTTGGAACATGAACACATCTCCCAGAGGCCACATAGGTACAGACTGTTATTTTTGATGCATATCTGGTTTTAATCTGGAAGCAAGCCCCTGGATACAGCCACCTGGCTCCTAAACAGTAATGTGTGTTGCCTAGCAATAAAAGAAGATACTGGATCCATTTCATCCTCTTCTTGTTCAAGAACCAACCAGAGAAAAGATGAGTTTATAGTGAGGAACTAACATCATTTTTTCAGGATGTCTCTTTTACCACCACACATCTTTATCAGGAGCCCTGGTTTTAGTGCTCCAAACTGTGGCTTCCGCAGAGAGCTAGTGTATGTTTGCATAAACATTGTTTGCAGCATTATTTTCTCCAGGTTTTTCAAATTGAGAGTACTGTCAGTCATCTTGAATTTTCCTGCCCCAACTAAAAGTAACCATAACAAATGAAAATACAGGCAAATACGTGTTTGCATAAAGGTGAGAAGGTTTCTCCGAGTCAGCAGATGAGAAGGCACCAGTAAATTCTATTCCAGGATTAGTATACTTAATCTGGACAAATTTTTCCAGATTACTTCATAGCATAAAAGTCCACAGAAAGCCAGTGCCCTGGGCCATCACTAATAGAAGGCAAGAAGTAATCCTAACAGCAATGGTATGTTTATCAACTTCTAAGTAACTTTATTCATTTCCAAGGAGAATAATTAAAAATAAAAGCAAGTTTCACAATAATAGTCACATCTGACAGAGATTTTTTCTATCTAATCCTAACTGGGAAGGGAAATTATCTTAAGTATTGCTATACAGTCTCTTCTTTACTTTGAATTGCTTCCAAATAATAGGCCTAAGTTAACCTGTGAGTGATTGACCATTGGAATGGGTTGGCTGGGGAGGTGGTGGATTTGCCATCATTGGAGGTGTTTAGGAGGAGACTTGATAGGGTGCTTGGTGCCATGGTTTAGTTGATTAGATGTGTTGGATGATGTGTTGGACACAATGATCTTGAAGGTCTCTTAGGCGTTCAAGAGGAGATTGGACATGGCACTTGGTGCCATGGTCTAGTCATGGGGTCTGTGTTGATAGGTTGGACTCGATGATCCTCGAGGTCCTTTCCAACCTAAGTGATACTGTGATGCTGTGATACTGTGATTCCAACTTGGTCTGGTCTATTCTATTCTATTCTATTCTATTCTATTCTATTCTATTCTATTCTATTCTATTCTATTCTATTCCACTCCATTCCATTCCATTCCATTCCATTCCATTCCATTCCATTCCATTCCATTCCATTCCATTCCATTCCGTTCCATTCCATTCCATTCCATTCTGTCATGTGTTGATGAATTTCAAATATCTGTCTGTGTCAAGCCTTTACAACAAATGTAAATTTTGTCCAGCAGTAGCATAGTGTTTAAGGTCACCAAAACAATTGTGAAGATGTTGGATTGATTTCACTGCTTGAAGAAGTGGAATTCCAGTAGTCAGTGCACGGGGGTCTGAATCACTGCTGCTAGAGAGAGGCGAAAGTATCCCTCTTTTATGTAAGCCACCATATGATGCTCTGAAATTATATCATGACAACTTCAGGCATCCAGGAATGGACCACAAAAGGCTGCTGTCAGTAAGATTCATTAAACCCCCATTCTCCAACATGCTATGACCTTTTAAATGTTTTTAGGAAGTCATGGAATTCTATCCCTGAAGGGGGTACGGTGGGGTTTTTTTTTAACAGTTTTGAAGTAAGTGCCTTCATCTATCACTTCTTAAGAACTTTGAAAAGTTTCATTCAATGAAATTTAAAAAAAAAATCAATTAAATTTCATTTCATTTGGAACAAACCTTAAAAGGTAAAACATCTTAATTTGTTCCATTTCTAACCACATGGGATAGGGAGAAACACAGGAAAAACCTGGATGCTTCAACTGACTATGGAAAGAAGTGAAATTTGCAGAAGTTCTTTTTGAGACGTGTCAATGTTTAAATTCACTGTGTCTGAAACCTATGTTAATGGAGAGCCTAAAGCTGGTATCAGATCTAATAAATTTTCTTTTAAGAAATTGAAACAATCAGCTTGGATTTACCGCACACAAATCAGGTTCAACCAGCCTGATTGCCCGTTGTGATTAAATGGCTATGTGGAGAAGAGGAGAGCAGTGGAGATATTATACCATGATTTATTAACCATTTGGAGTCAGTCTGTCATAGCAGTCTTGTTATAAAGCTGAGGAAATATGCACTGGATGATCAAACCATTAACTTAAAAAAAATATATCTGAAATGCCAAGTTCAAAAAGTAATATTCAGTGGTTTGGTGCCCACCAATAGTGTCTGGTAGCTAAAGGAACACTCCTGGTATCTACCCTGTAGTACATTTTTTTTTAGCAGCGATCTGGATGATGACACAGAATGAATCCTCATCATATTTGCAGATGACAGTGATTTAAGGGGAATGGTTGGTGTTTCAAATCAGAGAACGTTTGGATAAGATGGAGAAATTTGAATGTTGGACCAACAGAAACTTTACAACACTCAGGAAGAACAAGAACCCATATAGTAGAATCACCCCATGCATTGATACTGTCTGGGAAGAAATTGGCTGAGTAGTAGCCTTCCCCAGAAGCATTTGGGTGTTCTGATAGATGTCAGATTGAAGATGTGCCAGCAGTGCACTGTCCCTGTAAATAAGGCAAATTGCCTGCTGAGCTGCATTAGGAGCAAAGAAGGCAGAAGCTTGAAGGAAGCAGGGAAGGATACATGCATTCCAGCAAGGCTACAGTAGCTTGATCTTCACTGTTCTCTGCCTCAGCCCAACTTAGATACTCAGTCCTCTATCACTTGATACCAGCATCACTCCAGGTAAGGACACAAGACAGTAAGATCAAAGCTACCTTGGGTACCATTCTGTCGGTTCCAGTTACACCTATGGTTGAAGTGGAGACACATTTATGTCTTGATTTGCTTCTGGGAGTTCCATCCTCTTCCTCTCTTACTCCTCCCCTGCACCTCAAAGCTTGCAGTCAACCTCAGCTAAATACCAAAAGACACCAGAAATGTGAGACAGCTGCTCAGATGCTCAAAGAAATGATCTGAGAAGAAAGAGCCAGGTGATGCATCCCGGGAAATGGATCTTGTCCTAAGAGGAAAATGCATTCATCATTCAGATAACTTCTGCCACAGAAAAGCCATCTGGATAAACAAGGGCAGAGTTACACAATCATTGTGCAGATCCTCATCTCTTCCTGGCCAGTTGCAGAAAGGCAGATGTGTGGCTGCTTCTGTGAGCAGAGAGAATAGGAGACTGTAGTGAAAGAAAGCACAGACAAGGATTTATGAGGATAGCAGACAACAGAGTGAGTGCTATTCTTCCTTTGCGACATCCTTTGTGTCACGCACAAGACTCATAATTAGAAGTTGGTCAGTGTAGCTCTCAGACCAGCACAGTTATGTGACCAGGAGGCACAAAAACAAGAGAAAATGGGAAGTCATCCTGCAGACTCCCTCCTTCTCCAGCTTCTCCACTGCTAAACAAGGATAAACATCATATCAGGACCCACTTTCTTCCTACTACTGCTCAGCTAACAGTTCCTTTTAACCCGCTGGAGTCATCTGTCCTCATACAGCAGCCCTGTGTCCTTACATCTCTCCTCGATACCTCTTACCCTGTTCTCCAGCCCTTCAGCAGGAGCTGAGGGATTTTCAGTTCTCTCCTTCATGTCCTGTCTCACAAAAGGAAGGATGTACTGTGAGACATTTGCTGGCTCAAGAAGTCAAAGGAGGAGTCTGCTGGAAGAGTGGGAAACTGAAGTTCAGTAGAAATATTTGGAGTATTGTGATGATTTTCTACAAAGCCGGCACAGAGGAGGAATAAATCCTTGCTAACGATTCACAGGCTGCATTTTCTTCAATGTTCCTATTTATAGCCCAAAATCACAGGAGAAACACTAACCAAAGAAGGTCAAAAATCACCTGCATCTTACGGAGGAGTAGACCTTTGAGAAAGAGTCGTGTTCATTGCTAGTTTTTCAGTTTGGAAAGTGTCAACACTGAAATCTGACTGATTGCTTCAGAAAGTGGATGAATCCTATACAACGCAGAAGTCATGCAAGACTTGAGCCCTGCACAGGCATCAACCCTCCTCACTCAAGAGCAAAATCTCTACACCAGGCTGAGAAGTTATAGCCAGCTGTGCGAATTCACAGATTGGGCTGAATCCCTCATTCATAGTGGAATATTTTTTGAGAGAGAGGCCATTATGAGAACAGGCTTGGAAGCTAGCTAGAATATCACAAATCCATTGAGCAGCTGAGATAACAAGAACAGACACAGGAGAGTTAAGGGCAGAAGGAAATGGGTGTACAGTGTGTGTCATAAATTACAAAAGACGAGTAAGCAGGGTGTGCATGGGAGACTGAATGCCATGAGCAAAGGTCGGGACCAGACACTAAAATGAAAAGGTGCATGTGTGATGCAGCAGAAACTGCAACTTAACCAGCTTATGGGAAAATCCACAAGTGGATTGGAAAGGAAATATTTTTTTATTTACTTTTGCCTGCCCCCTCCCAAGTACTGTGGATTAATAGCTGGGACAAACTGTTGATAGTGGAACAGACTCTCTAGACACCAAGTTTTACACCCTTGCTTTGAGGCTGCCAGTTAAAGCTGGAGCACCTCAGAGGGCCACAGCATCTACAGAAATTGGTATTCCCTATAGGACAGGCATGGGATGCCTGGCTGCAGTGCCTGCTTCTGTGAGAGACAGATGGAGTAGTTACTCACCATAAAAATGGAGGCAGCAGACTGAAAGGTTGATGAGATACTGGGGCTGGCCTCTGAGATCCATACATTCCCTTCCAGCATACAGGGAGATGCTGTAGGTAATCCCTCACTTCATCTCCTCCCACTTCCCACTAGAGAGCTGGACACCGCTGGAGAGTGATTTAAATTCCTGCTCTTGCCTCATCTACACTCATGCTGCAAAAGCCAGAGGTCCACCTCAGGGCTGCCAGTGTGGCTTCAGCACCGTCAGCGCAGGTTCCTCTCGCTCTGCCCAAGGGAAGAGCTGTGCAGTATTCAAAACAGTAACTTATGCTGCAGAAGAAGCTGACTTCAGTCTTTATTTTCACTGCTTAAGTCCCCTATGTCTTGTGACATGGTTCCTCATTCATAAACAGTAAAAAATGCTGGTTCCTTATTCTGAAGAAGATGTAGGGCAAATACTTTGAGATGCTCTGAAACAGTTGTGGAAACTATGGAGTGTTGCAGGTGTGAACTCTAACCATGTTCATACATAAAATATCTTCATACAGCATTATTTGCACAAGGGATGTGAAAATTAGTCTTTCAATATTTGGGCTGTTTCTTAAATCTCAGGGTTCTGGTTTTTTCCTGACCGAAAACATGGCCTTTTATATACATATATAAAAATACTTTGAAAAGAAAAGCCAGAGATATGTTCCCAGCTTTCCTGGTAGAAGAAAGATACAATCAGTGACCCAAATATGACCAGTCCTCAAACTAGAAAGAAAATAAAAAGGAGCTTCAAAGTTCTTAATTTATTTTTTCTCCCTTAAACCCTTCACCCTGCATTTCAGTGTCTTGGGGGCTTTTGTACTCTGTGGGGTTTGTGCTTTTCCAAAGTGTTTCTCTAAGGCACAAGCACACTTGCAGAACTGCAGGCAAGGAAACCCAGCATATTTTCAACAGTCACTGTGGTAGTCTGAACTCCTGGATGAATCTAGCCCACTCCTCTCCTCTCTGCCACCCTGTTTGACATATTTAAAATGTACAAAGATTTTCCTTTAAGATACCAGGCCTTCCCATTGTGCTGACTTTTATTGGATTTCAGGTGCCATTTAGTCAACTCCCTCAGCTGCTCGAATTCTTTAAATGCTAGGATCATATTTCACCTGATCTGGCACTGAACCATGCTCGCTATCTCACCCCAAAATTAATTAAACCATAAATTTTCAGAATAAACATGCAGCATCCACTATCACTGAAACAGTCTGGGCTTTGTTGAGCAAACTTCTGCAAGAACAAAGCTGCCTCTTTCTCTTTCTTCCCACCCTGCACTTCTCTTGATGTGTATCAGCAAATACAGTAAATACAGTATCATCCTTCCCAGTTCTTGTTTTGCTGTTGTCACCATTTTATAAACTCGGGAGAAACTGCAACAGATAAACAGGGTGAGATCTTACAGGAGAGCTTCAAAACTACTAATATGAAGAGGAGCTGTTCTCCAAGATGAATACAAGTATTTTCTCTTTTTTTTTTTGCAAGCAGCCCTGGAAAGTACTAGTTTAATTTGCCCATTACCTCAGCTTCTCATTTCTATAATGAAATTTGCTTTATGGCACTGCTGCTGAGTAGTTAAAAACCCATTAATGAAGGAGAGATGGTTAGCTAATGCACCCAAGGAGATCATTTAGGTATGCACAAAATTGTTAGTGATAATCCTGTAGCTGTCTCAGAATAAATAGTCTGTCCTTCTAAACCCTCCCTATCCCATAACCATCAAACTTAGGCTATGACAACAGTTTTTAAAGCCTGGAAGATAGCACTTTCCATTCCAAAACATCTCCTAATAGCTAAAGCAGGGATTTCCATTTTCTGTCCTGGAATCTCTCTCAGATTTGAAGAAAGCTTACCCCTGAACCTTGTTTAATTTTAATTACAGATAGGTGGTTGTTCCAGTTAGAAAGCACTGCCTCTCCCCACATTGCAGGACCAAGAACTCCTCAACTTCACCAACATGATTTCACCCTTGTCCTCAGGTCTCCTAATTCTATCAGAGCCCCCAAAGAAATTGGATGGCTGTTTGACTGGGAGACATATAAAGCCTTGTCTGGTTGCTATAGACAGTGTAACCACAGGTGGCATTTTTATTCCTTGAATCAACTGACAGCCAACACCCTTGCCTGGTATTCAAGATTGCTCTGGGTTGATAGATATAAATCTTAGCTCCTGACCAGCTCTGGTCTTTAGAAATTCTATAGTACAATTGATTGCAGCTCTGGTGCAAATGGCAGTGTCCTGACTGTATTCCAGCTCTTCTGATTTACACTCTTCTTTCCTGTTTTAATAGGATGCTGTGCTCTTCTTCAGCTCCAAAGCTTCTGCCTAGTGCAGATAAAGGTTGTTTCTCTCTAGCCAAAATAAAGTGGGTCTTTTTTTTATTCTAGGGTGTTTTTGATGAATAGCGACACAGAAAGTTGAATGTGGTGTTTGTTTTTGCTGAGCCTCACATCTTTCATCCCAGGTGAAATCTGAACTCCTGTGCTACAGGATCTTGACTGTGGACTGAGATCCTCAGGGTATGGGGCCTTAATTTTACACTTGTTGCTGCCAGGATGCTCAAGTCAGCCAGAGAGCTCAAGCGTAGAGCCAGGTGTCAAGATCAAAGTGTCGTCTGATGCGGTACGTTATCATTATCATCTGCTGGCTTGGTTCTACTCAGTCCTGAGGTTTCCATGGAGAGCCTCCCAGCTCTGCTAGCAAACTAGGAATACGATGTCTTTATGAAAAACACAACAAGAACAACCTCTTCTCTAGCATGTCTGCTTCTGTTCTTAATCGCAGACCTAAAAAACAATACTGAGGGAAGAGAATACAGAAGTTTTTACACCAATTATTCCTTGAAACTTTGGAACTGGTGATATATGCCAGGTCTGAGTTTTCCTTGAAAGATCCTGCAGGCTGTTGTCTATTGCATATTTTTCACCTGCTGCCATGGACAGACTAATGAATAACTGTGCACTGCAAAACCAGAGAGCAGACCCTTGGTTCCTAAGGCATTTATCAGCCCTAATTTAGACAAGAGCATTTCCCTTCACTTCAGGCTTTCCCTCCGAACAGCATCTCCTGCCAGGATGTCCTGCTGCCTGCTGGAACTAATGTGGCTGAAATATCCCTCAGGATTCTCCTTGAGGTCAGGAACTCAGCCTCTGGATCCTCTTCAGCTCTCTTTTCTAGCCCCTGAAACTGGATGTTGCCAAGTTAATTTTGATTCCCCATCTCATTCTTCATATTTTCCGAAGTCATCTCTCACTGGCAAAGAAAGACTTGGAGACGAGAGAAGAGGGTAGAGTCCAGGCCTGGATTGCCTCTTTCCCTCTGTAATTTAAGACACCGCCTTTCATCCCTGAGTACATTTTTTCAGTATACTATGATGTGCTACCTCCCAAGCCATTGGACTTTCCAGCCCAGTGTGTTGAGTTGTCCTCAAAATTTGGGGATTTTCCTTGCCCTCCATAAGGTTTTGGTTTTGGTTTTGTTTTTGGTTTTGTTTTTTTTCTGACACAAAAAGACCTTGGAACGCATCCTCTTTTTTTTCTCCCTCCCCCCCCCCCCCCCCCTTTTGTTAAATGCCACAGCTCTCCACCCCCCACCCCCCACCCCTGTTTTGCTAAGCTAAACCTTTCTTGCCCTTTCCCCCTTTCTGTCCTGTTCTCTTCCCAGATTCATTATTGTCTTCCAAAGAGACAAATCTTGGCCCAAACTGTATTGCATTTCCCTGCTTTCTGCTGCCAGCCACTTTGTCTAAGGAAACCTATATATCTCAGAAACTTTCTCAGGAAAATGGTTCTCAAGAGAATATCTTTTGACTCACATTTCTCCTCTCTGAAATCCACTCCAGATCTTGTAGATTTGGTCTAGCTGGCAAGCATGGATTTTTTCCATCCTCATTCAGGGCACTTTTTATTGCTTCCTTCCTTTCCTCATCATATTGTGCCCAGTGAGCTTTTTAACGCAGGTCAGTATCTCATTGTTTGTCAGAAAAACAGTTGACTTACTGACTTTCCAGATTTGTGCCAGTAATCAAGTTATGCCTAGTTTGACTGAAGCCTTCTTTGAGGTCTTCCAAGTCCTATTAGTTTTGCTTTGTGCATTGTTTTACCCAGGGAGAAAATACAAGACATCCAAGACATCTGGGTTTTAAACATCTGCTCTGTAGCCCACTGTAGTCCTTCCTACGTGCAGACCTTAACCTTCTCCAGTGGTGTCCAGTAGAGGTGAAGGGCCTTAGGCCCCATCACAAAGGAAAAAGGTTAAGTACTAGATGAATCCTCCAGACTACTCTCCTGCTGAGACGCATTACAGCATAAATGGATGAGGCAGGTGGGTAGTGGGTGTATCCTGCAAGAGGCTGTGGCTCAGGCTGGTTCTTGTCATGGGGCTGTTGTGTGTGCCTGAACACTCCTCTCTGAGGCTTCAGTCCAGCTACTGGCCAGGAGCAGCGAACCTGGCACAGCTTCTATTGTCCTCTCTTTCTCAGAAAGTGTTGCTCTTTCTTCTCTCATTCATCTCTGTAATCATGCATTACCCCTTTCCCAGACTCATATCACAAAGCTGTGTATCTTTTACCAGATGTGGCCTTAATGTGAGCCTTCTATCCTCAAATTGCCGAAATGCCTGATTGCTCACAGGACTGGCACTGGGTAATTTAACAGGTTGTTTTTCACAGTGTAGGATGAACAGCTGATCTTAGGACAGCCTGTTTCTTTGAGCAAGAAATTAAAGTGTTACTACATTTTGCATTTCCCTAGCAACACAGGGAAAATGATAGAGTTCCTCTGCTGATTCATCTGCTTTTACAGTTTTGGGTGTTATGTTTATTTTCCCAAAGAGTTTTTTTCTTTCCCAGACTCTCCCAGGTCCCAAGGTCGGAGCTGATGTCTGCACTCCAAGTGCATCCTGTTTGTCATAGAATCATTTAATTGCCATTTAAGAGAACTTATGCAACTGACCTTTAACACAGCAGTCTCCCTGCTGCACTTAATTCCTTGCGCTGACATATGAAAAGAAAGAAAAAAACCTTGGTTTTGGCTAATGGGAAAGTCTTCCCACAGGGAAGATGAAAAAGGCAGGTGGGGTGAAGGAGCTGATGTTGTTCAGAGTGGTCGGTGGTTACACAAAGGGCTTGGTTTGGATGTTCCCTGCTTCCAGGGGAAACTACAGTACTAATTGTTCTGCAGTGAGAGGGAGAAGTTGTTGTGTGGTTGTTGTTTTTAATGGGGGAAATGGATGGTGTTGCAAGCACGTTTATTTTATTTCTATATCACTGCAGAGCAGTTGCACAAATACACTTCTCTAACCTCAGAAGAGAGGATGTGTTAGGATTTGGGAGAGAACATAGGGTGGAGAGGAAGAACTAGATTGCTCTTGTCTGTCCATATTCATTTCAACCCATAGCTTTGATGAATAATCAGGCGGTAATGTCTGACACCATCTGGCAGTGGATTGGCCAGGTTGCCAATCTGGGCCCAGAGTTATAGGATGTTGTAAATCCTTTCCTTTCCTGACTAGACGGCCACAGTTTTCAAAACTAGAGAATAGCTGATATTGAATTACAGATATGTTATATCCCACTTTCTAAATAAACAATGAATTAGGTGACATGAGGAGAGTCTTGAATACTGGATACTTGTGCTCATCCTTGTGAATTGGCTGTGAAATTCAAGCCATAAATAGAAGACTGCCCCTGAGGCAAGCGGTAATATACAAAATCACACACAGAAACAAATCATAGCTCAAGATTTTCAGAAGTGAAAATACTCCAATTATCCTCCATTTTACTGCATATTTTGTGCATCACAGGCACAGGAGCTGCTGAAATCCCTGCAATGAGGACTTTGTGGCTTCACTTCTGTTCTCTAAAGTTTTGAGATATCGACTGCAAATGGAATTCAGAGTTAATGAATGTGGTAGAGTTTCAATAGGAGTTCAGCTACTCTTCATGTGTATCGAAGGCAGAGTGATAACTTGCTGAAGAGAAAGAACCCCACCACCTTTCCTTCCTTCTGTAAATCTACTGAATGATATGAAGTACAACACACTAATACCAGTATCTCTTGCCATGACCTCAATAAATCATAGGCAAGTTTCCCTAAAAATGGTCTCCTCTCAGACACCTTTTGTTTGCATCTCAGGGCCCTTACCTCTATACAGGTAAGGGTATGTAGCATTTGGGGTGGAGAGAAGCACACCTCTTATTAACTAGGAAACCCAGATTTTATGCACAGACTGCTGAAGACAGGGATATATGCCGTGATATTTCATTCATTTGTGATGTGGCTCCTTACCCCCTGAGAGCTGGAGATACAGTCCATTTATCATCAGTCACAAACAAACAATGTGTATTTTTAGCTTCTCCTTTTGGAGAAGATAAAAAAATAGTTTGAATTAGCATGACATGACTTAGGTGGGGACCCTTTTATGTTGTTTTTTATTTGTTTAGATAATTGGGTCACAGGAAAGCACTCCTGTGAGAACCACTCTTATTCCCAGAGATCCAGAGAGGTGAAGGGGAGGGAGAAAGTTGAGACTAATGCCAAAATAAAACATCCTGTGCAAAAAAAAAAAGCCATTGTCCACGTAGCACTACTTTTAAGGTAATTTAGAAGGACAGCCGAGAAGTTCATCTTTAAATCTGCTTTTTTCATTGAGTGTCTGTACCTTAAAATACAGCATCTGTACAAGCTGGTTTCATCTTTGTCAGATAACAGAGCACACATAACTCAGCATGGTGTGTCCCATATTTTTTAAACCCAGACTTTGTATGACAATTCCTCACTGTTCATTTGTGTACTGTCCAGATGGTCAATGTCTTACAACTAGTATCTAGATTCAGGGGGTTTTAATAGTTTTGATTTTTATTATTCCACACCCCCCCCCCCCCCCCCCCCCCCCCCAAATTTCAGCTTTTCATTTGGTTCTCACAAATATTTTGATAAAATCTCTTTTAATCTGTAATCTAATTACATGTACTGTGTTTCCATGCATAGTTTGTGGTTTTTGAGCTAGCAGCTTTAGACTCTTGCAGCCAAGAAGAATTTCATCACAGAAAACTCACCAGCCATTTTGTAATTATACCTGATTTAATTAAGAATCAATTCACTTATTGAAAAAAATCCCTCTTCTATTGTTTTTTGAACCTGGTGGTGGGATCTTTCTGTGTGTGGCAGCAACCTCAAATAATTAGCCTGGTGCCAAGTGAAGACTGTTAAACCTCCATTATCCTAACCATCTGACTGGATGGAGAGAGAGGATGTTTTGTCAGTAATTTTTGTCTTGACATGTTGTAAAAACGGCTTCTGAAAATCTACATGGAGGTAAATGTGTTTGGGTTTGAGCAATATTCCCCAACAGCCTGTCCAGAACAAGCCTGTGGGTTCACTAAATAGCACACCTGCAGTGTGGTCAAGACTGTACTGTGCAATGTGGTCTCTCTGTCCTGCTCCTCATACTGCTGTGTTAAAGAATCAGGGACATGATCCAGTGAGCAATTCTGTTTGTGGCAGCACAGGAGAACATTGATGGATTTGTGGTGGTGTTCCACTTTGGAAAAACACCAGTCAAGAAATGTCATCTCCCACTGCCCCATCCTCTCAAACATCTAACGCGAGAGGTTTGAGTGAAGCATCCATTCGGCTCCTGGACAGTCATCACATGTAGCCCAGCAGACATCACAACACACTTTCAGCGAGATCTTGTCCTTCCACCACTTGTGTTATGAGCATGTGACAAATAGCTCCATTCCTCTCTCCTGGATGTCCAAAGTTATCCTTCTGAACTCCTTTCTTTTTTGCTTCCTCATCCACTTTCTGTTGCCACACATCTGGCTTTGACCATGCAGCCACTTCTTGGATCTGACTGCTAGCAGCTGTCTGCTGCCAGCTCTTTCCCACAGAGGATAGGAATGGGATCCAAAAGGCAAGGGGAAATGAAGGACAACCTGGAAAAGTCCACAGCAGGTGGACTTTCAGAGAGAAATGAATCTTCACAGAAACATTGCCTTTCTCCCTTCTGTCCTCTCAGTTCATGAGTGTCTCTCTCTTATCTCTGCCCCATCCACTTCTCCATTTCTGAAAATGTAGTCCGTCCCCTCCATCTCCTTTATCTCTGAATGAGCTCTCTCTGAATGTGGACTTCTACAGCAGGTTGTGTTACCACATGTATCACTGAGAGCACCTGTTGATGAATACAGCAGAAAAGGTGCATAGATGAAAAAATGATACACCCTGCTTAAACCATTAGGATAGAGACATTTATTTCATTTGTCCAGTGGCAGATGCCAACTAGATGCAGCTGGAGAATTCAGTCTATGCAGCACTTCCTCCTTGTCTGAGCAGGAATATTTCATGGTTATGAGGTGCCAACAGCAGTATGTGTGAGAGCTGAAAAATCGAAGACTCAGAGCCTAGAAATGTACTGTGTCATATGGTAACAACAGAACATCACATTCAATCTTCAGGGGTGTCAAATGAAACCTCTTGATACCATTAAGGAAACTGAACCATCTTCAAAAGCATGCAGTGATAAAGGTCTTCATGCTGGAGTAAGAGAGAAAGACAAGGGAAAATTAGGTTTGACCAAAACCCACCTTAAAACTTGGAAGCCTTTCTGATGCCTTTCTTAGCTTTGGATTTAGTCCTTTCTGTCCATTTGTGGGTTTGGCCTCATGATAAAACCCAGAGCCAGAGAGCTCTGAGCAGAGACAGATTAGCATCTTGTTTTCAGCAGCCTAAGTCCAGGATATATGGATTAGTTTATTTTGCAGATGCCAACAGCTAACACGTCCATTGTGTTCAACGTACTCAGTGCTGTGAAGCTGCTGCTAAAAGAGGACAGACATTTTAGCAGTCTTATTATCAGCCCACATGCACTGGAGATGGATCCTTGGCTTTTAGTTCACCCTTGGTCTCAGTCTTATTTCAGTGCATTGTCCTGCTAATCATCAAGCACTCTGAGCTGCATTTTATTAAGTTGCTTGGAGGCCCCCTGGCATCAGCAAAGTGAATATACTTGTGGTGATATTATTATTATTAGATTTAGGCTAATAAAAGGATAACAACCCAGCAAAAGTCCTTTAATCAGCCTATGCTGTGCAGGCAAAACCAAAGCTTCTTATTGTGATATTTCTGCCTCTAGCTACACAGGGTCCTGTTCATGTGAGTGGAGAAAAAATAAGAAAGATCATCAGCTGAGTAATTTGCAAGGCTTTGTTTCTTTGATGAATTTTATTCCTTTTCTCTGTTACTTAATTGGTCTGGAATTTCCTCCCCCTTACTCAGAATTTCACAGAAAGAACGACTAACATTCAGTAACAAAACCTCTGCTGCACCAGTAACTTGCAGACTTACCCACATGCAGAAAGATCCCAGTTCTTCCTTAGTGCAGGCTGAAGGAGATGGTCGTCTGCTGGATCAAAGTAAAACCAGGACCAGCCAGAAACCAACATCAAGTTGAAAACACGTGTGGGTAGCAACAAAGGAAATTCCCCAGGGTAATTACTGAATCTACTCAGTGCTTTGTTTGTCTGGAAAAACATAGCAAATGCTTCCCTACTTCATCAGAGCATTATGAAGATAACTTCCAGTAAAAAGTAGGAAGACAAACACTCCTAGGAGGATGGTGACACATGAACCCCTTCGAGACTAGAATGGCTTCATTCACTCCCTGGCTCCCACTAGCTGGTCTGTGTCTCAGTGGATTCAGATGTAACCCTTTCTGACAGAACAACTTCATTTGTATAGCTATGAAACTGCCATGAAGAGAAACAAACCCATGCATCAGTATAGGTGGGTGATTGACCTGTTGGACACCAGAGCAGGGGAGAGGGACCTGGGGATCCTGGTGGGTAGAAGGATGGTCATGAGACAGCAATGTGCCTTTGTGGCCAAGAAGGTAAATGGTATCCTGGGGTGTGTTAGAAGGGGTGTAGTTAGTAAGTTGAGAGAGGTTCTCCTCCCGCTCTGCTCTGCCCTGGTGAGGCCATATCTGGAATATTGTATCCAGTTCTGGGCCCCTTTGTTCAAGGACAGGGAACTGCTTGAAAGTGTCCAGTACAGAGCCACAAAGATGATTAAGGGAATGGAACATCTCCCTTTTGAGGAAAGGCTGAGGGTCTCTTTAACTGGAAGAAGAGAAAACTGAGGGGTGACCTCATTAACATTTACAAATATATGAATGGTGAGTCAGGAAGATGGAGCCAGGCTCTTCTCAGTGATGTCCAATGACAGGACAAGGGATAATGGGTGCAAGCTGGAGCATGGGAGATTATGGAAAAGCTTCCACTGTGAAGGTGACAAAACACTGAAACTGGCTGCCCAGAGAGGTTGTGGAGTCTCCTTCTCTGGACACATTCAAAAGCTTTCTGGATATGTTCCTGTGTTACCTGCTCTGGGTGATCCTGCTTTGTCAGAGGGGTTGGACTAGGTGATTTTTCAGGGTCTCTTCCAGTCCCTAATGTTTTGTGAATCTGTAAACCTTCAGCACCTACACTGTGTGCACAATTGTGTTTCCTATCAGTCACTGCCTAACTGTGTGTGCACCTCCTGTTCTGGTAGTGGCAGTACTCTCCAGAACTTGTGCATATTTCCCTCCTTTTGGTATCTATTATACCTCACCTTTGTGATGGTTCTGCTTAGGAACACTCTGTACTGACAGTACATATGTTCACTTTTCCTAGCTTTTCTTTCACTCATTCTTGCTGATCCTGCTGATCAGACTCATACCTCCCTCCTTTTATAAATCCAGTCCTCTGGGTTTGTTTTCCTTTCATACTATCTCTATTTTCTTTGAGTTTTGGGTTTTTTTTAGATTCATTTACATGGCTATTTGCTGGGGAGATAACAGCTTCTGAAGCTCACCTGGAGAGAATTAATTTCAAACTCACACTGAATTTCAGTTTCACACCTTGATTTTGTCTCTTGTGAAAAAAAAAAAAAAAAATAAAAAATTATCTGTGCTTCTGAGCAGTTCAGAACTCCTTAAAACTGGCCTGAACTTGAAAAAAAGCTTGAATGTATCTCTACAAATTATTGCCTATAGAATAGAATAGAATTAACCAGGCTGGAGGAGACCTTTGAGATCATAGTATCATAGTATCAGTCATCGAGTCCAACCTATCATTCAACACTATCTAATCAACTAAACCATGGCACCAACTTCCTCATCCAGTCTCTTCCTAAACAACTCCAGTGATGGTAACTCCACCACCTCCCTGGGCAGCCCACTGGCCAAAACAATCCCATGCAGTGCTACAGGCTGGGGTCAGAGTGGCTGGAGAGCGGCCAGGCAGAAAGGGATCTGGGGGTTCTAGTTGATACTAGGCTGAATATGAGCCAGCAGTGTGCCCAGGTGGCCAAGAAGGCCAGTGGCATCCTGGCCTGTATCAGGAATAGAATGGCTAGCAGGAGCAGGGAAGTCATTGTGCCCCTGGACCCAGCACTTATTAGGCCACACCTTGAGTACTGCGTCCAGTTCTGGGCCCCTCAGTTTAGGAAAGATGTTGAGTTGCTGGAACGTGTCCAGAGAAGGGAGCAAGGCTGGTGAGGGGTCTGGAGCACAAACCATCATAACTACAAATGTGTGCAGGATGTGCCAACACAGAGTTAAATGAACTGTGTCTCTCCACAGGTAATCTTGTTGCAAGGCAGTCTCAAGACACAGAGGTGATACATCTGTGAGAATGCATCTCCCCTGGTTCCCTATGGACTGTATACATCCTCCTATTCCTGCTCTGAAATAATTCCCCACTGGCCTCTTGGTGAGTCCAGGGAGGGAGTGGTGTGGCCCTTTGTTGCACAGGGTTCAGTGGATGCTCTACAAGGAGATCTGAAACCTCTGGAGTGTGGATGGGACTGGTTGAGCTCTGAAGTAAAAGCAGTTATGCAAGGTTTTGCTATGAAACATGGCACATCCGAGAAGACAGTGTGCTTGCAGTGATGTGAATGCAGTGCAACCTATAACTTGAGTTGAATCAGATCCCACACATCTGAGGAGCCTGTGGAAGAGCCCTCTTGAAGGACATCCTCAAGGGCACAGTGATTGTGTTTATACTAAGGTGTAGGAGAGATCCTGAGGTCAAATATGCAGTCTGTCCACATTACTTGTCTGCGGGAAGGCCTTGGAGCTAATCGTGGTGCAATCTAGCTGATACTCCCAGTGTAGCAGTGTGAACACCCTCAATTTATACCCTACAGAAATCTGGAGGTACAGCCAAATTATCTGGCAAGAAACTAGACAGTAATAACAGTCACTTCTGAAGACAACCAGTCATTCCTACCTCAGAACCTAGGGGGAACTGAATTCTTACTGTGCAGCTGATCTAATCCTTACCATAGATCTGATCAACGCAAAGTCATTCTTCTCCCTAGGTCAGACTGTGCTGACTCTCATGCAGCCTGACCGGCCTTGGGCCCTGGAAAGCTGCATTAGCATCCACATGTACAAACCCACAAAATTAGAGCAGGCATGCAGGAGCTGGAATAGCCAAATGGGTTTTGAATTTGTTCTCTTCAGAAAGAACTCCAAAGCAAACTCCAAAATCTAAGGCTCCTGGGGAATAGCATAACGAACATGATGTCAGTAGTGAAGAGACCAGAATTATTATTTAATTTCCACTCTTTGGAAATCTTTGCTGCGTATCTGTCTGAAACAAAAGAAAAGTTTAATGTTGAAAGGACCTTGCAAGACTATTTGATGATTCTATCTTGTTTCTTAGCACATGATAGAATCACAGAATGGTCCAGGCTGGAGTGGACCTCCAAAGGTCGTCCAGTCTGCCCTCCCCACAGTCAGCAGGGACATCCCCAACTAGCACAGGCTGCCCAGGGCATTGTCAAACTGCACCTTGAATATCTCCAGAGAAGGAACCTCAACCACCTCCCTGGGCAACCTGTTCCAGTGTTCCACCACCCTCATAGTGAAGAACTTGTTCCTAATACCTAATCTAAATCTGCTCTTCTCCAGCTTAAAGCCATTGCCCCTTGTCCTGTCACTGCAGGTCTCTGCAGGACTCTTCCATCCTTCTTGTAGGCCTCCTTCAGGTACTGGAACATTGCTATTAGATCTCCCCAGAGCCTCCTCTTCTCCAGGCTGAACAACCCCAGGGCCCTTAGCCTGTCCTCATAGCAGAGGTGCTCCAACTCCTTGATCAATCTTGTGTCCCTCTTCTGGACCCACTCCATCAGGTCCATGTCCTTCCTGTATTGAGGGCTTCAGACCTGTACACAGTACTCCAGGTGAGATCTCACCAGAGTCAAGTGGCAGAATCGCCTCTCTGGATCTGCTGGCAATGCATCTTCTGATGCAGCCCAGGATGTGATTGACCTTCTGGGCTGCAAGCACACACTACCTGCTCATGTCCAGCTTCTCATCCATCAGCACACCCAAGTCCTTTCTAATACCTCATCCCCCAGTCTGTATTGATAACAAAGATTGTTCCAGCCCAGGTGTAGAACCCTGCTCTTGCTCTTATTGAACTTCGTGAGGTTCACATGGACCCACCTCTCCAGCTTGTCCTGGTCCCTCTGGATGACACCTCATCCCTCTGGCTTATCAACAGTACCATCAGTGCATACCATTGAACCGGGAAATCGAGAAAAGAAGTCTACCTTATTTTTTTAGTGACTCTTTAGTGGAAAATATGAGTCTGGGTGAACAATTTATACACATATTGCAAAAGAAATAATAGCTTCCCATCCACTGAAATAATAGTTTCCCACCCATACTCCTCACCTCTGTCCCTATATTCGTATTTCTTGACCTGGAATTTTCTAAGATGCCCTTCAATAACCTCTCCCTTACTCTTTCAAAACCAGAGATATTCTAGGGCTGTTGCTTTAAACTGATTTTTTTTTTTTTTTAATCCATAAATTTAAAAAAATTACATTTCTAAGGTATTTTATTACTATTTCCTAGGAATATTTATGTATTCTACAACCAGGAAGAGAGAAGAAGAAGAAGAAAAAAAGCGATCTTCTAATTGTTCTGTTCCCTCTCAAGGGCTAGAAAGCCTCACTCAGTAATTCCCACTTTTATGCTTGTAATTTTGTGGTTGAACCAGCATGCAAATTTTAAGACAACTCCCTGCCTTGATTTCACCAAGTGTTTAGTGACTATCTTGCAGTGGTTAATTATCTTCATGCTGAAAGTCAGAGCCTTGCAGCTCATTTTTTAGTGTACCTTCTGATTTCACGTTGCAACCACTGAATCTCCTGCCTTTGTTGACTAGCTCAGAAAACTCTCCTCCACTAAACATGCTCTTCCAGTGAGTCTTAAGATTGCTGCAGGATCTGGAGCTCATTAGGCATGTTCCAAAGATACAAGACAGGACTGTGACTTGCAATCTGAAGGGAGAGGAAAAGAAAACAAAAAAAGGAAATGGATAAAAAAAGAGTGATGCATAACAAGTCTTTCACTTTACTGTGGGTCTTGATTCTACCTTTGCTCTGCCTTGTTCAAGAGGGCTTAGGATGAAGGACAGGACATCTCAGAATAAAAAGCTGAGCTCCATCTTCATGAGTACTGTCTCATCTCCAGGGTTCGAGGAGTTACGCTCAGCCCTGTTTCTCCACTACACATTAAAGACTCAATCTGCTTACCTAATTTAGAAGCTGGGATAGTTCCCACAAGCTGAATTTATTCCCTGGAGCTGAGGTAACTTGGAAGACTGAGTCAGGTCTCAAGGTAAGCCTGGAGTGCCTAAATGCTTTGCAACGTAGGAGCAGCGCTTCAGATAAGGAATTAGTGTAACACTATTTGCTGGCTGTTGCTATGTCCCTCTGCAGCTCTGACTAAATGTGAGGGAGGGAAGAAGGTAGAGTATTCAAACTGCAGTGGAGAGCAGGAGGAAATTTTGTGGCCTTTGTCTGTTTCTCCTGCGCTGTAAGGTTTATCATTGCGTGAGTAGTGCCTTTGCTTTCCATGAACTCCTTGTGACACTTTCACTTGGCTGCCATTGTGCCATCCCAGCTAAACATCATCAGTGTGACCCTTTTTGAAAAGTGTTAAACAGAGCCTTCTTGGTAGGTCAGCATGGGGTTTTGGGGAAAAAGGAAAGCCACATCCTGTCAGGTGTCTGAGAAAGACTTGGTACAAGTCAGTTCACCTAAAATGTGTGCACACATATCTCCTTTTTTTTTTTTTCCAGACAACATATCTTTTAGTTAACATCAACAAATCAGCAGCTGAGCTGTCAGATGTGGAAGGAAATGCAAGTAGAGCAGCAGCTGTGTGTAGGCTGAGCTATATGTAAGTGTCACTGGGTCCAGTTAGCTGGGAAGGACTGGTGTAACTCAGGTCACAGGAGAAAATAGACAAAAGACTGAGGGGTAATACAGACAAGGCAAGATATGCACTGGCAAAGCTGCTTGGTTTTCTGCAGTGGGGCTGAACAGTGGTGAAACTGTCCATGGGTATATAGTCAGCTCCAGGTAGAGAGATGAGAAAGTGGTCATTGCAAAGTTGCAAGGGAGTCTACTTTCACCAGATCTGAGTGAGAGGTCCTCTCCTGGCTGTACAGAAGCACAGTTCCACATCCAACAGGCAGGGATGAGAGCAGTTCAGAGGAATCTCAGAGCAATATTTCCCTGCTTCACCCCTCCACACACTTACCCCCATCTCTTCTGGATCAAGGCCACACCACCTTGTTGTGGTGGTGGGCCTGCATCTGCTTTGGGTTAGGTTTGACTCTAGCTTGTTGTTGCTAGTGTGACCTGAAACTTTAATGACTATTTCCTACTGAACTCAAAGTTTCCCAATTAAGCAGGACAGCAGGTAAACAGGAGAAAGAAAGCTTTAACAGAGAGCTTTGCCAGAGCTCTGTTGGATCATCCAGTGAGTACTGGAGAACTTGGCAGAAGAATCACAGGGTTGGATCAGGGTTATTCATTTTTTGCTAACTACTCCTGACATTTCTCTTCTCACACAGATGCAGGGCACTCAAAGTTTTTGCCAGAGGTTCCTCTACACAGGTTCACATCTTGCTCTTTGTCCATTGACACAAGCCTTGAAAGGGGGAAAAAAAAAACCTTAATTGCTCTAGGATGGAGGAGGCAAAGAAAAGAGAAAAATAATTTTAAAAGCATAACTGTAATCCGCAGGATATACAGGAGCTGTGGAACAGGGAAGGGTGTGCTTGAGCAAACTCTAAGATGTCATTTGGCCAGAGCTTCTGCCTCCAAGGTCACCCAAGTATTTTGACTGAATAATAAAATGTTGTGTGTCGTGTCCTGAAACCTGGGAGGACTGGGAAACAGCAGGGGTGAAGGAGTAACATAGCAGGGGGAAAAGGAGGGTGTGGGAGACAACTCAGTCTTTATTGCTCTAAACACTATGGAGCCTGATCACACAAATATTTGCAGATACTGGCAGTAGCATATGTAGCACAGAGTATGTGATCCTCTTAAGATGGATCCCACATTTATTTTTCTTTAATTGCTGGATGTTGCAGCTTGTCCGCCCAGCCCCTGCAGAGGAGACAAACAAGAAGCCAGAATCATGAGTATTAACTCTCTATCCCCTTAAATTTTGCTGCTGGCATCTCAGCTTGGAGGAAAACAAAACGCACACACACATGAAAAAAACCAACACAACAAAATAAAACAAAAACCAGTGGCCTAGAGAAGGAGAAGGAAGTGCAAAGGGAAACCCTACCACTAAGGACATTGTTCTTTCCTGTGGGATTTCAAGAAACCATTCAGAAAGGGACAGTAATTTCCCTACTGGTATCTCAAAGGGAAAGAATCAGGTCTACTTTCTTCCAAAATATTCTTTCCCTTAAAAATTAAACCACCCTCCCTCTGAAAAATATCTCCTAACACCCTATGCAGGAAAGTGGTATTGGTGCATGTTTGTATGCCACCAGCTATCTGCATGATAAGCACAGCCAGCAATTCCTAAGATCAAAAAAGAAAATTAAATAAAAGAAACAAATAGATAAATTCATCTTCTCTTTGCCAGGATAAATATCCCAGATTCATAGACTTTTTAGCTCTCTGAACCTGCAGTGCCTCCTAAAAGGTGAAACTTGAAGTGTCATATGCACTTTGTTTACTTAATCAAGGATGGAATACCTGTTTTATTAAACCTGGACTGCTTGTTGAAAATCCCAAACTGAGCATGTTAACTGTAGGTAAAAATTGAACAAAAGCCTATAAGGAGATCAGAAATTAAGCCCAGGATGCTATGTGGAGTAGTACTCCAGGGGTTTCATCTTCTCTGCAGATCTATCCTGTGTCAGCTGACTTCTGTAACTGTCTCCATCTCACATCACACACACACACATACAAATAAAAAAAGACGAAGGAAAATGAAGTAGTTCCACTCTTTAGTTCTCCTGTAGTAAAAACACAGCAATAAAGAGATGTGGAAAGCCTGGAAAAAAGTTTCTAGTTCTATTCTGGTCCCTTGTTGTTGAACAATATTTTTTAATGAAGGGAAGAGGAGTTGTGTTTTAAAGAAAAAGAGAAGGAGGTGGGTAAGGGGATTGGGAGGTCAGCAACCCTTTTTGTAAGTGAAAGCAAGTCAGGAAAGAGTTAAGAGATTTACTTTCATGGAAAAGAGGGCAGAGTAATTGAGGGCTTTCCCCTCTTTTAAAGTAACAGGGGCTTTCTCTATAAATAAAGTCTCTAAAATATATTATAACATTTATCTTTTCCAATACTTAATATACATTTCATTCTGTGCTCACATAAATCAAGCAATCAAGAGCAGAAGCTATCAAGTAGTTCCCCAAAAGACAATACATTTGCTTTTGCCACCACTGCACTATAAACAGAACAGATCTGCAAAGGGAGTTATACGGAGGTCTGTGTCAGTAGATACTGATGATTAGCACAGGCCAGCTGCTGACTGTGAGATCTATTGCTGTTCATGTGTGGGTCACTGCCTGAGGTATGATATCTCATCTGAGACTGAAATCTGAACTGATGGACTCGAATCAAGCTCCAGTAGAAGGCTTTGTAGATGTGATCCAAACATCTATGAGTCTGCAGAATGTTTCCAAAAGTGAATGGAGTTAGACAGCAGAACTGTTTGTGTAGGTCCAGGGCACAATGAGAGCGAAGAATTTTCTTCAAGTGAAAAAAATAAAATAAATGTTGCCTCTGCTTGTAAGAAGAGATAGTGCAGGCTTCCAAAGTAAGCCTTGGGACCTTAAACCAAACCAAATGCTTTCAGATTGTTCTTCTTTCCCCTGGAAAATGGATATAGACCCGGGCAATGTCTTTAGTTCATTGTGGCTCTTTGGAAAATGGTCATAATCCCACCTTCACTACATAAAGAAGCCTCCTGAACCATAATGAAATTATGGATTACTCTAGTGGTGCTTCCCCTGATGGGAGAAATAGGAGCACTGCCCAACTTTTTGTGTGTGGACTGTAGGTGCTCAGCTGTTGTCTGAGTGAAAATCAGGTTGCTACTCATTGGATAGTGTGCCTAGTGTCCTACAAAGGCTTAGGGTGCTTGGGTCCACAATGGGCTCCAGAGGTTGGGGGCCTAGCTCTAGTAGTAATTGACAGCTATATGGTACCAAGTAGTATGGGGACTGCATTAGAGCAAGAATAAATAGTGCTTCTACTCAAAATGATCATCAGAAGCAGCAGATACTCAGAGAAACATCTCTGAGAGGGGATCACCTCACAGTCCTCAAATAAGCCTGAGGTTAGATCTTTATGCAAGTAAACACTATCAACTATGGCAAATCTTCTGAAAATCAGAATAGATTCAAGAGAAATTGTATTCTCCATGGTACATCAAACTAGTTTTTCTCCTGGTCTTCCACAGGAAACAGTGGCATGGAAGGGCATGTTCAAATCAGAAGGCAGTAAAGGACTTCAAGAGATAGGATAGAAACATGAGCAACACAGCTTCTAGGTTGAGTTAGCATCAGAAACCACTTCCTGTGAAAGGGGTTATCCTTGCTGGGTAGTCTAAGGAAGACTGAATCTTCAGAAGTAATAATAGATTTAATATTTATAGTACAAATTAGCAATTATTTTATGAAATGCTTTGCAAGGATCCACCTCACCTGGGTGTCCTTGGACAATTTTTTGCTCTTAATGGTTGCTCTTGTAAAAGAGAACAGAAGCAGCAAGGGATTCCTTTCTGTCATGATCTTTGTCAACCTCTCCTGCTGGAGAAACTGAGACTTATCCAAACTATGACCAGTTAGACAACATCAGAATTAAATAACGGGTTTGGAAGAGGCTGCTGTCAATTTCTGTGTCCATATAAAGACCAAGCATAATCTGAGGATGCCTTTTCAGAGCTCCTTCAAAATAATATCGCTGTTAGTTTAAGCTCCATGCCACCACAGAGTACTCCTCTGTCTTTTTCTCTACTTCTCTCTGGAGTCTGGTTCATCATGCATTTTTTGCACAGCCTGAACTTGCTTGCTAGAGGTCAAACACTGATGCTTTTATTCCTGCCTCAGTCCTCCTGACTGAGGAAATGATAAATATTTGCTTAAAATTAAACCCATTTTGGTCTGGAACTTCAGCAACAAAACAGTTTGGACACTGCAAAAGAGTAAAGGATCCAGCATGCCTTGCCTCCCTCCTCCCACTCCCCTCACCCTGGGACTCCAAAAAGACTCAAAGTATTTTGCACAATATTTGAAAATAAATATTGCTCATCCTTGAGCCGACAGTTTTGAGCCCAGACAGGCTCAGGATTTATAACGGAAAGAGTGATGCAAGCTTAACACTATGTGAGCCGTTTGTTGTTACCATCCAACAACCAGCTCCCATCCGGTCTCCTTCTTGCAAGAATGGTCATTTTCTTCCAAAATATTCCAAGAACGCAAGACACTGTGCTGATTAACCCCTTCCTAAGGGATTTGAACCCCAGCAGTGTTAGTTGTCGTGCCTAGAAGGCCTAGAAAGTAACAGATACTGTTTTATTATTGTTATGCTTCAGATGCCTTTTTTTTCTAGTGCAAAGACTTTTATTTGAGATCAGTCAAAGACTGGAATAAACATCTGGGGAAGGAAATTATTGGATAACATTATTAATTTGGAGGAAAGGGCAGATGTAGAGAAGTCATCTCTCATTCCCAGCCCTTTCTGAAGAGAGCTATCGTGGCTTGCCCACAGGCCTAATAATCTTCATCATTTTGAAAGGGAAAAAATCCCACAAGGAAAAATAAGTGAAGATGGAGGTATTGAACAAGCTGATCTGTAAAGATAATTTCTTCCATGTTTTGCACTTGCTCAACTGTTTGACTCATGAGAGCAGAATAATGCCAAGGTGTTATGGACTCTGGAAGTTCAGTTCCCTGCAGATAGGGACTTGCCTGGAGTTTGAGCAATTACCTAAGAGGAGCATCCTGTACCTGAACACCAAGCTTCCCACGGAACCATGCACCAACAATCAATTCCATCTGAGGCTTTCCCTGCCTCTGGCTTCACCCCGGCTGGTAGCACACAAGACCATGTGTGTTCATGTGAACCACAGAGAGAGAGTACATAGAATCATAGAATCATAGAATCAACAAGGTTGGAAAAGACCTCAAGGATCATCAAGTCCAACCTGTCACCCAAGACCTCATGACTACTAGACCATGGCACCAAGTGCCTTGTCAAATCCTCTCTTGAACATGGTGAGAAATGCTCCAGTGCAATCTTCTCTCCTTGCTCTCCTCTCCATTCCATCTCTCACCTCACCTTGAGTGCTGCTGATAGTTTTCCCACAACAAAGTTTACTATGAAGGAGAGAGGAGGAGAAGGGGAGGAGGGAAGGAGGGGAGGGGAGACATGGTGAGGGGAGGGGAGGGGGGAAAGGAGAGAGGAGAAGCAGCCCCAGTTTCAGGGAGCAGTGGCACAAGTGGAGCCCTGTGGCATGCACAGCCAGGCACATGATCATGCCAATGTACCAATTATCCTTTATAAATAGCTGTGAGCAGATGTTCAGCCGGCAAGTGTCGGTTGAAGCCATTACAGCTCACAGATGCTTGGTGTGGCCCTCCAGCCAAGGATTACCTCTCCCACAGCTCTGCTGGCAGTCAGCTCTGCTTCAAGCAAAAGTCAGCTGGATTAGCTCATACCACCTGGATCAGCTGCTTGAGCGGTGCCAGCTGACTTGACACTGCAGCAGATGGGGAGTGCTCTCATATACCTTTTGGTTGGTAGCAATCAGGGGTCAGACTTCTTCCAGGTAGCACAGCAAGGTCTGGAGGAATGCATTTTGCCCCGCTGCAACCTACAGGTGCACTTGGAAAGACAATGTGCATGTTTTGCATGCTCAGAAGAACATGTAGCCAGGAGCTTTTGTTAAGCCCCTAGCACTCAAATGGCTCCCATAACCTTTTCTCTTCCCTCCTCCTCTTTAGTCTGGATGGTAATTCTTGAGCACAAACTGCCCTTTTACTTTGACTTGTGTAACATCCAACACAGTGGAAGACCACCTATAAATATATAATGACAAACCTGAGAGGGAGGTCATATGGAGTTTATCTTGTGCGTGTAGAACACATATCACAGATGGTCCAAACCTGATTCAGCACCTTTAACTTCCATAGTATAAGAGAAAAATAGTTTAGTCATATTCCCCCATTTCTTTTCTGTGCCTCACACATCCAGTATTACATTCACAGACACATAAAGAAACAGTAGATCAATGATGTGAACATATGGCTTTTCTCCTGCTATGCTGACATATATATGGCAAGATACACACAGTTGCAAAGTGCAAGAGCACACGGAGAAACCCCCTCTCCACAAAATGAAACAGATAAGTTAGGCAAACTGTGAGCTGGGAGGGATCTTGTTTTCTCTCTTTGTTTTGGTTTGGTTTGTTGGTTTGTTTTTATTTTATTTTTTCTTTCCTGTTGAGAGTCTATCAAAATTGGTATCACTGCCTGGACTCAGATGACAGCAATGCCACTCCTGATTCCCTGCCTCAGCAGTATTGTTTTTGCTTTGTTAAACCTGGAATCCAAATTTCATTAGCACAAAAATTAAAATGAAAATAAACCTTGAGAAAACTGAACTCTGGGTCAGAAAAGCAGAGAGGTGATTGACAGTTAAGGAGGAAAGGGAGGTAAATGATGTGATTAGCCATTCACCTGTGGGGGGAAGGTGATTTGTGAAAAATCAAATATGATATCAGAATGGATGCTGGGGCCAAGGCGATATATGAACTTGCACACACAAAGGAAAGAGATCCTATCTGTACTGATGAATTCTCTTGGAGAGAGCTTGGGAGCCTTAGCCAAGCCTCACAAAGCAGTGAGCTCCTGACATGCATCCAAGAAGAATGAGTCTATTGACTTGCCCAGCGCTATGTTTGCAAGCTGGAGCTCTTCTGTGAGAGATTAGCTGCTACCTCAGTGCATTGAAGAAACCTCAAGCTGTCCTTAAAGATTAATATAGGTGTAGAATAATTTCTTCACTTTGACACGTGAAAGTCCATTTTGTCAAGGCATGTGACAGAGGGAGAAGGTGGTGCTAAGAAAGGAGCAAAGGAAATCGCTTTTAATAGATCCCATAAGCCAGGGTCCCACTGAATAGCACGCCCTCAGTTACATTGTTTCTCTCCCAGCCTGGAACTCTGCCTATTCAAGTATCTCCAGTTACAGGTCTTCCTGACCCAGAGACTGAAAGAACAGGACAGACCCTTGTGTCAAATACAGAACAGTGGATCTTTTGCCGTGAGCACTGTCCACTGGTTTACAGGGTTCCCTGCTGCCACAGGGACTCCATAGGGCACCCCCATGTGTATGCAGAATCCCTCCTGCTCAGTGAGTCTTCCATAAATGGGTTACTCCACAAGAAAGCAACTCAACATACAGATTCTGCTCCAAATCTCTGATGTCAGATGGTCCTTGCTCCTGAAGGCTCCATTGCTGCAAATCTAAAAAAGAAAGAAGAAATCAAGAATTGCTATGAAGCCACCTCCTAAAGGTCATCACATTAGTATTACAGTTTTTTTCCATGGGGAACTTTTCTACTCAGTCTCCAAAAGGGAGGAGGGCTGGAATTTATAGTCCACTGAAGTCTTCTGATTTTAGTCACAGGAAGAAACAAAGCAATTAGCAGTAGATCAATTTTCCCCTGATATACTTCCCAGGGACCTTTGACCATTGTACTATTTGAGAATGAGCTTCTTGGAGAAGAAAAGATGTCCACATTGTGGACACATGCTCTCTGTTTTGAGCCACCTAAGACTAGCTGCTTGTATAAATGTTCCCTAACTTTTTTCCAATCTGATTGGCCCATTTTGCAAAGAACTCATTATTTAAGTAGTTAACTAATCCAGCTTGTTGTGGCTGAAATGAGTAAGTGAGCATGCAATGGGAGAAGCTGTTGGCAGGAGAGGTGTGACAAGTACAAGGGGAAGTGATTTCTCCCATCAGCACAGCCATTGGCAGAGGGCATATCTGTCTGCACCATTAATCTCTACTGAGATTGTCACTGTGGTACTGTGGGGAGGAAGCAGTTCACTCCTCTGAAAGCCAGAAGATTATCTATTGTGGCTTCTGGCACTATATATAAGACATAGTTTTTAGCCTGAAATGCTCTCAGACAGCATATTTACCTCTGCTTCTGCTTCAAAAGGATTTGGGGACATGGTTGAACTGGGGACAAGCTTTCAAGATAGCCTTGGCCTCGTGGAATCTCAGATTTTGGCCCTGGAGAGCCATCCGCCCTCCAGAAACTGGATTTAAAGTAGATTTCGGCACACATAAAGCAGCCCTCCAGCCTCCAACCCTTCTGGTGACAACTGCAGGAGAAATGATCCTGTTTGTGCCATGGCACGTAGCACTGACATGACTGTCCCAATACAGCTTGCCAGCTCAGAAGGAGAGCTGAGTTTGTGGTGAGGATGGGCACCTGCTGACTCTCTGCACGAGTTCTGGAGCCTAGCCCTGGGGGATCGGCCAATGCCCGCCTCTGCAGTTGCTTTTCTGAAAATGAAACAAAGCTGTTGGGGCTTTTGGCCTAGCAAGCAATAAATTCACAGTGAAAGCAGCAGAAACAAAGCTATTCTAAAGCTGCTTCATTTTTCAACCTAAAAAAAAAAAAAAATTAAAAAAAAAAAAAGCTCAGCTTTAAGCTCAGCTTTAAGAAGGGTTTGTTCTGGACCTTCACAGTAATGGTAGGAAAATGCTCTGAAAGAATATTTCCTAGAGATGCAGAACCTGAGGCAACAGAAAGGCTGCAAATCTCAAAAAAATAGCCAATTACACAATCAAACAAATGGTGGAGGGTAATAATTTATATAACTTGTGTCTGGAACATCCTCACAGTCAAAGATCTTCAGGGGTTTGCCGCAAATCACCCTCCATGCCTCTATATGGGAGAGGAGACTGAAGTACTGAACACACTCCAAAACTGTACGCAGCTGGGGTGTTTTGTTTTTTTTCATATAACAAATCAGTTACCAGACCTGGAGCAGAACACAGGTTTCTTGAAGTCCAGCTCACTGCATGACTCGCAGCCTCTCCCTCCCTCTGATTCAAGTGCAGAAGTCCAGCTGCTATCATGCAGAGCTGTGCCCAAGCCACTTCTGGTCAAAGGAATAACGGAGTTTTACACCATCAGGCACATGAATTTGCCATGTTAGCCTTAGATCAGGAAGCCTGTCCCCCCAGTACTGTCTGCTCTTCTGTGAACCTATTGCCTTAATTTGGACTTGTTCAGAGATCCCTGGCTTGCCTTTCTGTTGCTGGGTGGAGACTTGCTGTGAGCTAGGGCTTCTTTTTGGGTTTGAATTTTTCCCCTCTTTCATTCCAGCAGAATTGCAACAATGCCTGTTTCGTGTTGTTCCATGGGGCTTCCCTTTGTAAAGAAAACTCATCAGCCTTGCTAATATAATCACTCAGCAATGCCATGTCAAAATGTGAGTAGATGAATAACCACAGTCTTTTCAACACATCTCTCTGTGCAAACAGATGTTTAGAAAGAATGCAAATGTTGCAGGAAAAAAAGTCAGCAAGTGATAATGTCGGAGCGATTGTGGCCTGCAGGCTTATGCTATGGGTATGGCTACTGCAGCAGTGGAGTGAAATGGAGACAAACTTTCTTCATTAAAAAAAATAAATAGGAAGAAATTCTAAGTTGTCAGCATCATTAGCTCTAAGATCCTGGCCAATTTCCGTATCACTGCCACCTCACACCCTTCCAAGTGATGTCCCTTTCAGTTTGTGGATTACTTTATGGGTTTTCCCATGAAGCCCTTGAGTGTTAGAAACAGCACATGAGAAAGTTGTCTTATGTCACAGATGAACTATTTTATTCCATTTATCATTCATGTCCTTCTCAGGAGTTATACACAGAACCAAGGCTAGAAATCTGTACTTGCAGCACTGTGCTTCAGAGCTTCTGCATAGCCTGAGTGTGAAACAGTCATCATAATCCACTCCAGAGAGAGGAATAGCGTGCTTCCACAGTGGTATTCTGCCTTTTGGGTACTAACAGCTTAACTCAAAAGCCCCACAGAGAGAAAGAGAAAAAGAGGAAATTCATTACAATTTGATCCATCTAATACAGCAACTTCTGTGGCCTCAGTGTCTGAAGGAGGTGGTGGAGTCACCATCATTGGAGGTGTTCAGGAGGAGACTTGATGGGGTGCTTGGTGCCATGGTTTAGTTGTTTAGGTGGGTTGGATTGGTTGATGGGTTGGACACGATGATCTTGAAGGTCTCTTCCAAACTGGTCTGGTCTGGTCTATTCTATTCTATTCTATTCTGTTCTATTCTATTCTATTTCAGAATGTTTGCAAGATAGACTTTTTTTTTTTTCTCTTAGTATGCAGTGGTATTAATTTTCCATTTTATGGAAGACAGTTGAAGTACAACTCTCACACTTCAGTACAACTCTCACACTTCAGTATTTTATCCCTAACCTAATTTTATATGTCTGAAAGGAAGATACTGCAGGCTAAGCTAGTTCTTCAAGATTGTTTGCAAGGTGTGGAGAGAAGTTACTATTAGAAGGTGATTCCCCTGTCCAAACATACATGTTTAAGCAATTCCAAAATATTTCCCTTGAGATTCCTTCCTTGGCCCTGTCATGATTTTTTACACTTTCTCCTTAATGCATCTTCCTGTTCAAGGATCTAATATTTGTTGAATGGGATGTGACACTCTTCTGCTATAATATTTGCTGCTTCTAGTGTAAAAACAGATGGATACTGTGTCCAGGACATAAGCATCCTTTGGGATGCCTGACATTCTAGATATATAAGATAATGGTGAGGCTAATTACTAATGAACCAAAGGAAGTTCTAAAAGAGAAAGTTAAAACAAAGAGATGTTTGTTCATTCCCAGCTGGGCTTCCACAGAGTCAAAGTATCACACCCATGAAGCCCTGGTGTGTTCATATATCTCTATATTAGTGCACACAAAAAAGATAAAGTGGTGCCAGCATTTCCATTATGCTGTGTCACTTGCAAAGTTTTGAAAGTCAGGCATAGATAAAAGCACTCTGGAAGACACTTTAGCAGATGGCATCCTGACTTGTGAGTGAATTTGGTTGATTTTGCTTCCCATGTACATTTTTTGACTTTGTTTGTTTTTTTTTTTCCTTAAAAAAAAGACCAGAAAATTACTCCAGATATACACAAGACCCAAAGCCATTATGACACAAAAGCATTACTATGGGCTACAAGACCACTTAGCAGGAGAGAAAAATAATGATGTGCAAATATCTGAAGATTATCCAAGATCAGTCATTCAGGGAGGTCCAGGGTGGAGAGGGGCTAACACAAGATGTAGAGTATTAAGAGCAGTGGGTTGAGGCTGAGCAAAGGAAAAATCAGCTTGAGGAAAACTTTCCTATGAGTAGACTAGTATCCCAAGGCAGGAGATGGAAATCTGATTGTTTGAGTCATACAGCCCAGGACTGGCCCTGTTTCTGAAGAGCTGTTGTGGTGAGCTTGTCCCACATGGGCAGGAAGAAGCCTGTGTACCTTGGAGATTTCAGTTCTCCACTTGGATGACTCACTTCAAAGTGAAGGATGAATTTTAAGTTGATAGGTTAACTGCCTGAGCAATGCTTGCCAGAACACGTGTCTCTCTGCTAAAAGGGGAAGACTTCATTGCTTAGATAGTGCTAAAGTTTCACCTGCTCTGTAGGCATACCAGAAACCATCAGTTGTTAAGCCACCTCTACCCACCAGTACAAAAGAAATACAGAAAACATTACCTTCTCTCCTCTGACCCTGGCAGCAATGACTGTTTATGGTGCAGAACAGACTGTTTGTTTGAAGTCAGAAAATGCATAGGAATGGAGAGAAAGACAGTTCAGTGCCTGGGAAGCTCAAGGCTGCAACTTCTAACAGTCCTATAGAGCATTGTGAGAACCCTAAGAACCATTTTTAAAGGTTCCTTCATTCACCCAAACAAGTCCCACCCACAGTCTTCCCTTCCCTTCTCCCTGTAGGTGTTTTTCAGGAGAAGAATCTTCTTTGCTTACTTAGCCCAGTTAAATCCTATCTTTTCATCGACCCATAAATTATTAGTTCACATAGTTGCTCTTAAGGATTGAATCCAAGCCTGATTCTACCCCTGGCCTGTGATGTTTTCTAGGTGCAAGGCTGAGTCTCCTTTTCTTTGAAGGTTCCACTCTAATTCAGCCAGGATGAAAACCGATCCTAGTATAGGACCTTCACTTTCTCACTCCTTTTTCATTAACACCTTCTTGAATGGCATCTCTCCAACTGCTTATTTCTTCCCACTGGTGCTGACAGCTGATGGAAACGATGATATTTTCACTGAGTGGACGTACTTATTAAGTCCAGCATTAAACACAGAAAATGGGGACAGTTTCCCATTACACATCTCAGTTATGTTTCCATACCAGAATGCCAGTTTGAGATATCAATCGGATCAGTGTCCATGTACACTGAAACAGGCCCCAATATAATCCAGAACTTGGAACCCTTGTATGGTACTAAGCACCTCATTAAGTTAGTATCTCTAGAGAAGCTACTATAGATATAGAAAGCAGGTGAGCCAGGAAGTGTGTCATAATGATGGCCATCTTTGAAGTGCAGGGTGAAAGACTGAGGTCTCAAACACCCTGACCTTGAAGATAAACCAAAGTGGTAATTTGGGTTGTTCCATGTGTAGGACTAAGTTCAAAAGTGGCATGGATCAGAGGGGTTTATCCAGACCTTCTCTGAAATTTGGATCAGACTTGGCCTGTTTGCTTTGATGAGTAGAGCATCTGCAGGCCTTTTTGCTAATCGCTCAGCAACAATGATATAAATAAAACCCTGGACTATAGGGCTATCCTGACAATTTCTCCTGCCCTTTCCTACAGTGGGGGCTTATTCCATGTAATACTACTTATATCTACATGGAAACTGTGGTGTGGGATTTTTTTTTTGTGTGTGTGTGTCCTTTTTTTCCTTTCTTTCTTTTTTAATCTTGGCTAGGAAACAGGAAAAGCTCTATCAAGTTAATGATTAATGCAAGGAATCACATGCTCACATATTGAACAAATAAATATAAGCTAATATAAATAGGAAAGTACTCTTGGAATTTGTCAGTCAGTGGTCTTATTATCTTGAACTCCAAAGCCAAAATTGCAGACTATGCTTTACAGATGCTTTCCCCACTCCTTCTCCTCCTTTTCCTTTTTGTAAGCTTGTGGCTCACTTACTAGGAATTGCTTCTCTGACAGTAAATTTGCTCCCCTTGTCAAATGAGTTTGGCAAATGTTAGTGAAAAGGTTGCTAGTAAATATTCTTTGAAAACTTTTACAGGTTTCTGAGGGTGCATGAAAACTGTTTGTGCTACAGTTCACCAAACTTCCACCCCACCAGAGACCTGGGAAATTCTTCACCATGTTTTTTTCCACAACTATTCCTCCATTCCCAGGATGCTACAGACACTGCTTTCTCCTGAAAAGTCTCACACATGAAAACAGGGCAGAAAGAATGTTTTTAATGGAATAAAGCTGGAGGTGGGGAGATTCAGAACGGACGTGAGGAAGGAGTTCTTCACCATGAGAGTGGTGAAGCCCTGGAATGGGTTGTCCAGGGAGGTGGTTGAGGCCCCATCCTTGGAGGTGTTTAAGATGAAGCTGGATGAGGCTCTGGGCAGCCTGATCTAGTGTGGGGTGTCCCTGCCCATGGCAGGGGGGTTGGAACTAGATGATCCTTGTGGCCCCTTCCAACCCTGTCTGATTCTATGATTCTACGATCTCTTTTTTTTCCATCTGATTATCGGAGTCTTCCTTGACATTCAGGTGCTCAGCTCTCAAGGTCAGGTAGATAAAGAGTTTTGTTTGGGATCATTGATATATTGTTGGAAGAAGACTTTCCTATTATTTTTGGTTGTCTTCTCTTCTCTTTTATTTTTTTCTTTTTTTTTTTTTTAATTTCCCTGAATCAGGTCTTCAATTTTGGACCAGTGCAGCAGAAGCAGAAGTTCCTGTGACAGCCATCAGTAGTGAAGAAGTCTGAATTTTCAAGTGGCAACTGTATATTGTCTTTCATCGTTAATCCGTTGGCTTTAGGCAGGGGCACGCTGGTGAACCTGTTCCTGCTTTAGGGTTCATGAGGCTGAATTTGTGTGCCAAAATCCACATTATCAAAAACTTTCAAGTAGATTCATGTTAATTCTCCCAGAATTACTCATTAAAATAATAATAATTTTAAAAAATCAAAATAAAAGCCCACAAACTACTGGTTGTTTAGCAGAGAAATATTATCTAAGAGTTCCTCTGCATTGGATGTTTTCACTAAATTCTTCTCCTCTGTTTGCTGTTTTGACTCTGTGAGTTCCCCTATGGTAAGACAGACCTTTGGTTGCAAGTCCCTCCAGGATCTCACATGAAATGAGCATGCTAGGCATCAGTAGTACAGTTTGCAATCTCCTATTCAAGATCTCAGCTGAGAGGCCATGCAAACTATTGGCCAAAGCTGAAAAATATAAATGAAATATTGAGCCAGTTTCAGGGTTTAAAGGAGAAGGAGAACAGAAAATCTTTGCTAATTCCCAACGTTTTTACTGATTCAGCATCCAAACAAATGCAAGTTTCTTTTTGACATGGAGACACGTCCAAGACTAAAGCCTGGACCTGGCTGCAGTTTTGTGTTGCATGAAGGTTTGTAACCAGACCTCCACTCTACAGCTGGCCCTTAGCCAATACTCACAAAGTAGAGAGAAACCCCTCTTTGATTATTAATGGAGCCCAGAAACTAGAGCACAGCTGAACAAAGCTATAGCTTTGGATGGTAATATTAGGTGCCAAACAGGACACCCCATACTGGGTAATAATGCCAAGGGGCAGGGAACAACATTTTGCAGTCATAAATTATTCACATTCAAGGAATACTCAGGGGTTCACTTCCACCAGGAATTCAACATTTTGTTCTTCACAGCTGAATCAGGGTCTCCAAGAAAGACCTAGGTCTTCCCAAATTCTGATGTGAATGTTGTAGATTCGGCAGAACTGTGCCCAGACTTTTGAGCACTGGAAATTTTCCATGGCAGTAGTTTTGCTAATTAGGTCCTTTTTCTATACTTCCCTCCAAGCCCTCTTCCATAAGTACTCCATCTGCTTTAAGAGCCTAGGCTGCTGGAGTTGGCCACATAATCAATTTACCATCCCCAAGCTTGGCTGACTTTGATAAAGAGGATTTAGGGGGTTAATTTGAGCCCTCATATTTCTGAGGGGACGCTATACTTAGGAAACTTTCTGCATTGCGCTTCAGCATGGATTAGTTGTTCTGCTTCCCATAAAACCTTATGTCTGCCAGCTTGCTAGGATTAGAACTAAAATGGAGTGTGTAGATCCCATAGCCACAAATAGAGCTTCTGCAATAGTCCTGCTTGGCTTGGGATATGAGCCAAAGTTATAAATATTGAGGGCTTGATTTTTCAGCCCATCACAGTTGCAGAGTGTATATATGTGTGTGTATATATATATATATATATGTATGTGTATATATACATAGATAGATATGTGCTTATGTGTGTGATACTTCACACCCATGGTCACCCTGAATGCACACAAGGAAACTTTTCTTGCTGTCCTCTGAAACTTCTTATGCCAGAACAGAGCCACGCTACTATTAGCCGTGTTCTGCAACACAGAATAAATCAGAATTTCTGCCCTCAGTGAGACAATCTTGAAATGTTTAGCTCTCAAAGGACAAATCTCTCTGTGATATGGCTTTATTCACAAGTAAAAATCACCTGGAGACCTGATCAAAAAGGGACACTTTTCCATTTAGCACTGTGTACCTCTGCTGCCTGCTTTCCCTGAAGGGAGGGTCTTCCTGGGAAATACAAAAGAAAAATGTCAGACTAGTCATCTTGTTTCTCAAAGCCTGTTGTATCTTTCTCTGGCTTGTTTGTAGACCTTGATTAAATCTTGAAATGGGCACAGCTGTTGCTGGTACTAACTGCCAACCTCCTCTTTAAATGAGCAACACTAATTCTGTGTTCGGTATGTTACTGCTCATGAAAGATGGTGAATGGGCTGCTTGCCAGCAGAGGTCCACAGACATGAAGGCTGGTGGTGCAAACACTCTGCAGCATGTCATGAAGAAGGCAGTCTGTGAGGCAGAACAGCTATAAGGGCCTTGAGGTGCTGCTGCTCATGGGCTGTTATCTAGCTATACTTAGCTGGAATATTCCTGAAAGTTTCAATATTGAAAACAGGAGAGGAAGAACCAACAGAATTTCATAACCTCCATTTCTGACACTCTCCAAGCCCAGTGTCTACTCTGAATGGCTATAGAGAGGCAAAGACACACAGGTGCTGTGAAGCAGAATTACTCCTCCCCTCTCTGAATTCCCACTGTTCCAAACAGGATCAGGATCAAAAATTATCTCTTCTCTCTCACTCCTGCATCCTTGGAAGAAAGGAAGTGTAGACAACACACATAGAAAAGTATCCAATCTGGAAAGTTGTTGTAATTGCAGGCAAAGGCAGAACATTCTCTTTTCCCAGACCAACTCCACCTTCTCTTGCAGATTGTGTTAGTCCAAAAGCCCTGCTACAGCAAAATGCTAGGCATAGATGGAAGGGAATGAAGACAAATAGGTTTTCCTTGGTGACAATACTTGAAAACCTCGGACCAAGCTCAAAAGAGCCCAGTGAAGGGTATCATGTAGATAGGGTCAGAGCAAACCCAACTATGCCTAGCACTAAAGATTTTCAAATTTGAGAGGCTATTCCATACATCTGTATTAAATCTGCCCACTTCTTGCTGTGTGGGTCATCTTTGTGCCAAGTTTTCCTTGTAAATCAGGAGCAAAAAATATACTCCAGGCTTGGTGCCACGCAGTGAAAACATATGTCTTGTCTGTAGATAATTGTACAGAAACTAGAGCCTTTTATTTTCCCCGAGAACAGGCCCCTGACAATCAAACCCTGTCTTTCTGAGGCACTTGATTTGGTATCTCATCACATAGTTTTTGAGGATTTCTTATGTCTGACTTTACCTTCCCCTACCACCTGCAAGGTGGAGAGGTGCTGTCGGTTTCTCATACTGACAAATTCTTCCAAATATACATACTTTAAATGATTTTCCTCCCGAAGTACTCCAATAATCTCAACTGACCTTGCTCATGTTGAATTTCTTAGGTGAAAAAGTAAATTGATCTGACACATTAAAACTTATTCCTGTTTTTGTTTTGAAAAATTACACAGATGTAGCTATATTTAACTTTTCTTAAACAGAGTTAAGCCTTTTTTTTTTTCTTCTCTCCTCCTTTAACCAAACTGTGAAAATTAAATAAAAAGGCTTATTTTGGACTGGATGGAAGACTTATATTTGACCTCCCAATAAAACAAACTACTTTCTGTTGTTGATGCTGTACTAGAAACAACTCAGGTGAAACTCAGTCTACATATTTTTCATGCAGATTTTTAAGCTTGTCATATATATATGTGTGTGTGTCTGTGTGTGTATTATTTCATTATCTATTATATCAATAAAGGTTGTGGAATAGGTGATTTAAATACCTTACTTTACCTTACACAGGACACTGGTGACAGAGAACTGTATGGAGATCTGGAGATCTCCCAGTCCTAGGGTATTGCAGGAAAGTGCATGAACTGGGACTCACCCTTCTTTTCAAAGCCTTTCCAGTTATCTCCTCACTCTGCAAACCAAGTGAAATTCTTTTCAGAAGTCACCCAGTGAACTGGACTGTAAGAACTGATGCCAAGGATTTTTTGTGCTTTCAGATACTCTTTTTTTTCTTTTCTTTTTTCTTAGAAATAATCTTTCACAGAGTTAGGACACGCTTTCTCTCTCTCCCCACTTCCCCACACATTTTCTGTTTCTGCTTTTATTCACTGTAAATCTGGAAGACTTCTGATTTGAAAAGCATATTTTCTCTTCTGTTAGGAAAGGACAGAGGTCTGGCAAGTTTGGCTTTGCCATCTGCCCTGTCAGCGACAGCTCTTGCACTTCCAACTTATCCCATGGAGATGACCTTCCATTAGCATGAGATATGGGGGTTGTTACTGCACATAAAGCAGGCAGGCCTGGATCCAGCTCTGTCAACGCTAGATCCACAGAGGAGAAACCCCAGCCTAACTGCTCTTTGTGTGCCTAAATATCTTGCTGTGGCCAGACCTGACAGTGCTGCAGATGGCAGGAGACCATGCCTCCACATTGTAGATGCTCTGTTCAGTGTCCTGAGCAACAGCCTGACGAATTTTTCCACCCTTCAGAGGGAAATTAAATTCTTTGTCAGAGCTGGGAAATCCCCAGAATGGCCTTAAACCACGTTCTTCATAACACAGTTGACACTTTGCAGTGTGCTCTGTTCATGCCCGCGCGTGCACATGCACACAGCAGCTTGCTGCTCAGTCCTCCCCAGGGACAGCCGGGAGAGTTTATTTCACAGTAGCTCACATACAGTGATTAAAAAATGGCTCTTACAGTCCCTCTGAGGCTTCAGATCCTCCTTCTGGGCTAATGCCAGCACCCTTTGAAAGCAGCAAAAGATACACATTTCCTTGGTCAAAACCGAGTCCCTCTGTGTCATTTCCCACCTTGTTTACTCACTGCAGCTCTGAGCTGGACACACTCAATAGCCTGGGAGAACCAGACAGGTAACTCACTTCCTCTCCCAGATATTTAAGTGAAGATTTACAAGCTTTTGCCAGAAAGCAGTAATTCCCAACTGGTGTGACTTCTTTACATGATAGGCCACCTCCACTGGATACTCTTGGGGTCTGGATGGCAGAGGAGCTTAGGAAAATTCACACGGTTCCTTGGGACTGTGGAGATGGCTTGCAAGGTGACCTGTTGCCTGTGTCCTCAGGTGAGCTCCCTGGCTTGTTTCCTGCTCTCAGGATGGGTTGAAGGCTGCCCTGTACCTCTGACAAACACTGAGCATAACCATAGCATGGGGCTGGCTTGCAAGCCCTCCTATCTCCCTCTGCATCCATCTTCTGGTGAAACATCATGGAGTCTGTGCCATTAGAGCAGGCTAGGGGTACGCAGGTGGGAATTGCACTACACCACTGACCTTTGCTCAGCGACCCAAGAAGATGCAAGTTCAAGAAGTGGGTGCTGACAGCAGTCAGTGCTGTTTGCCTGCTGAAGCTATGGGCTTCCAGGTGGTGTGAGGGAGATGTCTGAAGATCACTAAATCACCTGACTGGGCTAAGAAACAGATGGGAACCATGTGGCCCTTTGAGCCGTATCACAGTGCTTTGAAGTTTTCTGCACAAATTCAGGAACCAGGATCCTGTGCCCCCCTGGTTCTGACTGGCAAAAATATTTCAGATGCTCTGACAGGTTCAATAAGAAACTCAGGCCCCACAATGTACCTTTGCCTGTAAATTCTGGCCTTCTCTGATTTGGTACAGTCTTCCCCTGCGCCAGTCACTTTGTACACCTCCTCTGCTTTTACTCTGGTTGTGTGCCCTGAAGAAATGATCTGGGGAGGCAGTTGTGTAAGTGGGACTGATCTGAGGAGAGGCAGTGGTCTGGAGAGAGGGATGGTGTAATAGCAGAGACATGGGGCAAATCTTTCCCCAACAAAAGGCTTGGAAGCAATGCCATACGCATCCTTAAGAAGGATGGAAGTGCTTTCCCAGCTGTGCTCACCTGGATGCTGCCTAAAGATTCAGTTGAGGAGAGAGCCAAAGTTTAATGAGAAGAGCACGTGGGCTGCCAGCTGGGTCAGGAACTGTTCCCATGGTCACGCGGAGTTTACAGGACAAAGCAAGAGATACACATTTGCTGCAAATGTCTGAGAACAGGAAGTGAGTTGAGCCAGGAAGAGGGGGCAGGGAGAAAGAAATGGTAGCCAGAAAAGAGGTTTAGCTTTGGACTGAGGTACCACAGTGTCCAAGACAAAGGTGGTACAACTGTGCTTTGCATTGGTGTGAATGTGTAGGACCATGCTCCCTTCTCTGGCCTGGAGCAAAGGAGACAAGACATGCGATGGTGCCTAGAAGGCTAGTGTTGGGGATATTTAAGCTTCAAAATTCTCTGTGGGGGCAGATGGAAGCACTTAGCACCCTGCCTAAGTCTGAAGGAAGGTTGTTCCATAAATCGCCAAGAGCTAGCACAAAATGCCCCTGTTCCTGTGATGAGGATACAGGAGCTCAGAGCAAAGCACAATGCATTGTCCAAAGGCATGCAGCAAGTAGACCTCAGACAAGAACTGACCATTTTTCTGAATTCCCCTTACCAAAAAGCCACATTTTAATAGGAAGATTGTGCCTTACAACCCTGCACCCACTCCTTCCTAATTCACATTACTAAGATGTTTGCACTGATCTGTCCTGGTTTGTCCTCTTCTCTCTGGAGAGCTGTTCACCCAGGGTTGCAGAGAAATTCTAGTCCTATGCTCCACGGGGATTTCTCCTGCGTCTGCAGTAAAATTTCAAGGATTCACTTGCCCTGTGGCCAAAGGTTTGGACACCTGCCTGAAGTACTAAGAGGCGCTGGCTGGGATTTCCCCAGCAGCCCGCAGGAGTCAGCAGCTCAGACTGCCAGCAAGGGAGCAGTGCCTCAGGTCGTCAGGCTCCCTTCAAATCCTTCACGAAGAAGGCAAAGGCTGCCCATACCAGGTGTCTTTCTGGCTCCAGCACCCCCAAATCCCACCCCCTGTGCCTGAAGTGATGCAGAAACCATTGCTGCTGCTGGCAGCCATCTGAAAACTGCTGATGTCCCCAGCCTGTCTGCAGATGTGCCCTCCTCTCCTTCCTGGACCTTTCCAGACTGGTTGAGTTTGTTGGGTTTTGGTGTGGTTTACACAGATTCTTTGGGAAAGTTTCTCACACCAACTTGCCCCTAAGTTCTCATATAAAAAGAAATAAATCCTGACATTACACTTGCCAGAAGCTTTTAGCTGGAGTAAAAGCTGGTAGCTGCTTTCTTTTTTTTTATTATTATTTATTTTTTTTAAGTGGTTGTTTTAATTTAAAAAGATAAATAAATTCAAAGGCACCAGTCCAGGCACTGGTTTTAATTTCTGGGAGGATAAAAAAGCATCTGAAATCACTACCATCTTTCTTTCTTTCTTGAGACTTGTAACTTAAAGCGACCAAAAATGATTGTGCTTTTTGACAACGAGCAGAACATTATCCTCCAGGCATCCAGAACAGGAACTTTTCTGAACCATTCTGAATTAAAATCTTTCCTTGCAGTTTTGAATTTGGTGATAAGAAATATCTAATGGTTGGATTATACATTCACCACACATCCACCCAACACATGCTTTTTATTTTCATCATAGAATCATAGAGTCATAGAATCAACAAAGTTGGAAAAGACCTCAAAGATCATCAAGTCCAACCTGTCACCCAAGACCTCATGACTACTAGACCATGGCACTGAGTGCCACGTCCAATCCCCTCTTGAACACCACCAGGGATGGTGACTCCACCACCTCCCTGGGCAGCCCATTCCAATGGCGAATGACTCTCTCAGTGAAGAACTTTCTCCTACAGCTTTACTGTAAAAAATACATAGAAATGAGTTCTGGAGAAAGAGACAGAAATCTTTTGTGGAGTCAGTCATCAGGCTTTGAGGGAGAAGAGACTCATAAAGCAGCAATTTGGGTCCATCTCTAAAATTAAATGGCAGAAACTGCTGATACATATGGAAGAATTTAGAATAAAATAAACAATTAGAATAAACCAAACCAGGTTGGAAGAGACCTTCAAGATCATCGTGTCCAACCCATCAACCAATCCAACCCACCCAAACAGCTAACCCATGGCACCAGGCACCCCATCAAGTCTCCTTCTGAACACCTTCAATGACGGCGACTCCACCACCTCCCCGGGCAGCCCATTCCAATGGGCAATCACTCTCTCTGTATAGAACTTCTTCCTAACATCCAACCTGAACCTCCCCTGGTGCAGCCTGAGACTGTGTCCTCTTGTTCTGGTACTGGGTGCCTGGGAGAAGAGACCATCATCAGCCTGTCTCCAACCTCCCTTCAGGTAGTTGTAGAGAGCAATAAGGTCACCCCTGAGTCTCCTCTTCTCCAGGCTAAGCAGCCCCAGCTCCCTCAGCCTCTCCTCATAGGGCTTGTGTTCCAAACCCCTCACCAACTTTGTTGCTCTTCTCTGGACTTGTTCCAGCAAGTCAACCTCCTTCCTAAACTGAGGGGCCCAGAACTGGACACAGTTCTTGGGAAAGGCAGATCTAGACGAGAATGACCAACACTAATATCTTAGTAATACCCAAAAGTTTTGGCCCAGAATATTTTCTTTGTCTTCCCCCACCCCCCCACCCCTCCTTTTATTTTTTTTTTTTTTTTGTTATTTTTTATTTGTAAGTGCCTTGCAGCTGACACATCTATGCCAGTAAGTGAGTGCAGTCTGAGTCACTGTTTTATATAGATCTGTCCATAAACTCATGGAACTGATTTTTGAAATTTCTTGTCAAAGAGGAGGAAGGTTCAGGGTAAGGTGGGAAGAACTGATGAAGGAAAGGGCAGGGGACTCTTCAGTTTTTCTTACCCCCTTTGCTGAGGCTTTGTGCTGAGGGTTTGATTTTTAGCAGACTGATTAGATGGTTGATCCTAGAGAGGTGGTGTTAGAAATGCCTCTGATGGGTTTGTAACAAATGAAGGTTTACAAGGGCCGTGCCGGATGCAGCATCAGAAGGAAGGCTTCAGTCAGTTTTGCAGCATCTGATATGAGTTCTCCAGGTTTGGGAGAGTAAGGGTTGACTCTCGTTGAGTGTACAGCCAAGTGTCTGTCCTTCGTCTGCTTGCTGTGCTCAGGCTCCAAACACAGCCACTGAACATGCTGTGCCATCCTTAATGACTAGCAAGTATCTAGCTGCTCTTTAAATCAGGACTCAGTCCTGTTTATTCCCAAAGAGGGATTTCCTAGAATTTTGCAGCAAGGAATGAATCAGAGGCATTCCTAGGCTTTTCAACTCTGGCCACCCGCAGCTCCTGGGCTTCACCCCTTATTATCTCACTGATGGGGGAGCCCAGGTAGGGATGACTGCATTTCTGTCCCCAAAGCAGGATGTGTTAAGCTCCCAGAGTCAAATTTGTGTCCATTTCACAGGAAGGCTTGTTCAGTTGTCACACAGGATATGTTTGGCTGGCCAGGTTGATCTCCATGGAGGTAAAAAGCAAGGCAGAAATGCCAATAATTCCAGCTTTGGCAGGGATAGCTTTGGTAAGGACACATCTTTCCAGAAGTTGCAATGTTACAATAGTTTCCAAATATGTTTTGTTCCTCAGCTTTGCAAGGTATGTTTTTCTCACCAAGAGGAGATGTAGTGGGCTGGCAGTGCACTTAGGTAGGACTCTAAGGGTCCAGTTCTGGGCCCCTCAGTTTAGGAAGGATGTTGACTTGCTGGAACAAGTCCAGAGAAGGGCCCTATGAAGAGAGACCGAGGGAGCTGGGGTTGCTTAGCCTGGAGAGGAAGAGACTCAGGGGTGACCTTATTGCTCTCTACAACTACCTGAAGGGAGGTTGGAGACAGGCAGATGTTGGTCTCTTCTCCCAGGCAGCCAGTACCAGAACAAGAGGACACAGTCTCAGGCTGCACCAGGGGAGATTTAGGTTGGATGCTAGGAAGAAGTTCTACACAGAGAGAGTGATTGCCCATTGGAATGGGCTGCCCGGGGAGGTGGTGGAGTCACCATCATTGGAGGTCTTCAGGAGGAGACTTGATGGGGTGCTTGGTGCCATGGTTTAGTTGTTTAGGTGGGTAGGATTGGTTGATGGGTTGGACATGATGATCTTGAAGGTCTCTTCCAACCTGGTTTATTATTCTATTCTATTATTCTCTCTTGCCCCTTGTTGTTTGGTTTTTTTTTCATGTTTGTTGGGTTTTTTTGTAGGCTTGTGTCAGGGTTGTTGTAGGTAGGACTCCATTAACTTACAACAAGATCTCGTCTGCTCTGGTAATACAGCTTCCAATTTGCTGTGGACTGAAGCACCCTTGCAAATCCATCATATTAAAAGAAAATGCAGTAAAACTGATGGAGAAAAACTGAAGATCAGGTCTCTGCTGAGACTCTAATCTGGGTAAAAGAGCCACAGGTACAATTCAGTGCTCTAAAGGCAGCTGTTTTCTGTGTTTTTCTTTTTGTTTGTTTGTTTGATTGATTGATTGCTTTTTGTTTGGGGTTTTTTGTTTACTTGTTTTTGGTGTTTGGGTTTTCTGTTTGTTTGTTTTGTTGTTGGGTTTTTGGTGTGGGGTTTTTTTTGAGCTGTCTGGCTGATTATACCTGCAAGGAGACAGGGATTGCTTGCTGCTGCTGCCAGCAATGCTGCTCAGGGTTTGTGAAGGCAATACACCATGCCAAATGCCCACCACTGAAACGTCTAGTCCCATACACAAGGTGGTGTTGCTAAGTGCCTTAGGTGGGCATCATCTAGGTCTGTAGTACATGACATGTGTGTTCTGAGTACTGGAAAAGGTGCAGACTTGCATGCTGCTGGCCCCTGATGGTGTTCAGCAGGAGGCAAGTGGGGATGCACACAGCTGAACTATTCTGAAAGCCACAGCCTCCAGAGATGAGGTTGACATATGCTGTGGGCCTTTCCCTATCCTCCTGTGTTTCTGTGCTGCTGCTTCCTTGCGCACTCCTTCACAAAACAGAGGAGATGGAGGTAGATCCAAAACTAAACCAATCTCCCTGTCCTGAAAAGAGAGGGAAGCTTTGCTTGCATGTTACCAAAGTAACCAAGAAAGCAACCTCCTGATACTGCTGTGAGTCCTCAGTTGGTTTTATAGCCATTTGGCAAGGTCTTTCCCACCAAATGATATTACCAGAGACTGTGAGCAAAGCCCTTCTAATGAGGAAAACTGCTGCTTTCTGTAACTGCTAATGTAATAAGTGGCAATTTTATGGCTAAATCAGAAGACAGGGGAGAGAGGGAGAAGCAGAAAACCTCTCTATTTTAAAATGCAGCCAAAAAAATCTGCAGGAATCTACTGCTGCCAATTATTTTAACAGCTCCAACCTGTTTCCCCAGCAGAAAGAAAAAAATAAAAATACTCCCTCCAGCCCCTCCTTCCCTGTCCTTTGGGAGAAGAGGGGTTTGGATTAGCTCTTCAGAGTGAAAACAAACACATCAGGGCTTTTATAGAGCCAAGCTGTTCCTGCTTCTTGAGAGCGGAGCGAGAAAAGATCTAACAGGTGCTGCATGATTTTATATGGCAGCATCGCAAGAGGTGCTGGTTCTTGCTTGTGAAAGGAGGCTTTCTTTGCCCTTCAGCTGGTGCCTTCCTCTATCCCTGGAGTCGATGATTTTACTTTAACAACTTATGGTGGTTATTTAAGCTCCAAGCCGTACAGAAGGCTAAGCTTGTATCTGTCATGCTCCTTCCCCCTGCCAAAGGTGGGTCCTGCGGTGAGGGACTTCCTCAGCAGCTGGTGGGATTCCTGCTGCTCCATTCCATGCCACACCATGAGTGTTCCTGGGGATCCAGGTGCTGCTAAGGCCAGAGCTAGAAAACTGACTTTCTCAAACAACCCAACTCCATGTTCAGGTCTGCATGGAGGTAATCCTACAAAGTGGGCTGCTAAGTACTGCCCAACCCTCCTCAAAGTCCCAGGAGTGAGCTGCATTTCATGTTGTTAATCAGCAGAAGACATGCATTCTACAGTAACTAAATGGCTTTGAAACACTCATGAACCCTAAGCAACCTCGGGACAACTAATCTTTCTCCACACTAGATGGGAGAAAGATAGAGAGGGGCCAAGCAGCCGCAAAGTGGAAAAATTTTCAAAATACGATGACATATAAATGTAAGCACTAACATCATTTCCAGGGAGTCCCCAGACGAACCCCACAGGCCCTGGCCCTGCCTTGCAATGTGTTAAGCAAGGAGCTACAGAGGCCTCCACATCCTTTGGAGGAGAGATGTAGCGTGTGACCACATCCCCATGGCAAACGGCTACCAGGCAGAGGTGACGCAATGGGAATAGAAGAGGTCAAATCGCAGCTATTTTAGAAGCTCTGCTGAGAGAAACGCTTGAACTGAGCCACGTTTGGGGCTGGCCTTTTATTGTCTTGTTGATCTTGCCATAAAAATAACCTTCAAATTAGCCACAGCTGTTAGCAGGTTTCATCGTTAAAATTTTGTTTGGTCTCTGAGGGGAAGGAAATAAGTCGCTTTTTTCCCCCTCCTTTTCTCCCTCTCCTTCATACCCCACACACATACACCATGGTGTCTAGACCTGGGTTTTTCCAGTGTGGCTGGCAGACTATTGTCAGATAAGACAGTAGAAACCACTCCACAAACTTTTTAATGTCTTGTAGGAACCATCCCTTCTCACTTGACACGCATTCTCATGCACACAAGCAAAGAAATAATTGCGCTGAGGGAAAATTCAAGCTATAAACAAACCTTCAAAGTTTTAGCTGCATTTTTACTTGTCTGGAAATGTGGCAATACCACGCGAGGCTGGCTGTTGTACAGATCCACTAAGCAGACTAATAGAGTGCAGATCAGCAGCAGAGAACATATGCAAGCCACACAGCTATGCATCCAAATAAATATGGAAGTCCTTTAGCACCTGGCTTTCTTGCAGCCTCACTGTCCTCTTCAGCAGCACCATACTTGGGAGGGTAGAGAAGCCCTCAGCAGAAGCAGGAGTGTTTCTCTGATTAAGCTGGTAATCTGCAATGTGCATCTTTTCCTTCGTGCCTTTTTACTCCAGGGAGTCAAAGTTTGAGGACAATCTCAAGACTGCAAGAGGAAACAGGAGGTGCTGTGGAACTGACAGGGACATTGAAGCCTTACAGCGATTCAGCTAGTGATTTTTTGCCTATTTCCTGTCTTGTTAGGCTGAGCTGTCACTCAGTCTAGTTCTTTGCAACAGGACCTAACTGGCTTTGTTGCTAGGTAATCATGAGGGTGGGTATTTTCTGGTAGTATTAAATCAAAGTCCATGCTTTACAGAGGATTTTGCTTGGGATTTTCTGGCAATTTCATTGTTGGTTGTTATTGTTAAACCAGAAAATTTTGTAGAAATGTATTGATTTGAGAGAAAAGTGTCCCTTACCTGCAATGGCTTATGAGGTCTAAAAAGGATGGAGTAGATGACTCATTTGAAGTGAGGAGGCTCAGCCTCAGATTCCGGCTGTATTTTTCTGTCATTTTGTTTTCAAACAAACATCATTTCACCTTGGTGCTTGTAGAAGTTCACTGACAGCGCCTGCAATGTGGCTGTCCCCTCAGCTGAACAAGGCCACATAAAGAACAGACTCAGATGAAGGGGCAGAAATCTGCAGCATAGGGATAAGATGAGTTTCAGGGAACAGAAAGAGCTGAAGCAGTTTATTATTTCCTTGCAGACACCACCTACTGCTCCTGCCCAGGCATTTTCTTTTGCCAAAGGGAGGCTGTGATAGGTGGTAACTCCTCTAATCTGTCCTGTCATGCAAGAAATAAGACGTTTTACTCACTCTGCCCCACAGTCCAATGAATTTTCAGTCATGCAAAGTTTAAAAGTAAGAAGGAATTCACTCAGGATCTGAACCAATGTTTTTCACCACACAGATTAGTGCTCTGCTTTCCAGGAGGAAGGTGGGGAATTCAACGAGGGGCAGAAGGCGATGAGGGCATTTGCTGTCTCTTGGCTGTATTTCAAACACCCCAGTTTTATTCCACATTTCAGTAAAGCCTTGTTTCTGAAACCTCAGCACTTCTTTGTGAAATGGCATTCTTGGGCTGCAGCCAGCCTGAAAAGACAGTGTCTGAGGTTATCAGTTCAGCTTCAGCCCAGGAATGATCAAGGAAAAAGAAAAGAAAAATCCATTAGGGCTTGACAGCTGGATTTGACTTTATGTGGAATGGGTAGGTGAGTTAAGACCAACTGGAGCAAAGTAAAGTGCATTTTTGGTTATTTTCACTCTTCCCAACTGATAGTAGCTGGCAAAAGCCAGGGGCTGAGAAGAGCACATAAAATCCTGTATCACCCCAGACAGACTGATGTGAAATATATATGTATCCCCAGATACAAGCCCCATGCCACCCCTGATACATCCCATTGATACTGAATGATACTGAATGATCTGACTATTAACATAGTAGCCAAACAAAGAACTGAGGACAAGAAGAGACAGCTGGATCATGGAAGCCTAGTTCCCTGCTATTTCTAGTCACTACTGCATATCATCACTTTCACAGCTGGATTTAAGTTGCAGCAGCTATAGGTTCTCAAATATCACAGCAATGCTCCCACGAGAGTACCAGAACAACAGAACCCTGTGGAAGGCTGTTTGCTTGGGTTTTCACCCTTACTCTACATATGGCTATTTGAAGAAAGTTAAGGTTTTCCTAACTTTCCAGTTTGAACTTGACTTGTTCCCAATTCGAACCAAGCTGCATCAGGAAAGGACATTTTCAAGGGTGAAAAAGAATATATATTTCACTTTTCCTCCCCACTCTCCTCTAAGCATCAGATAAAACAAGCAGTCTCTTCCAGGACGCTCTCAGCAGTATGAAGTGTATTTGTAAAGGGAGAACACAAAATCAGGTTACATGTGAGGTAGTATTTCCCCATGATATCCTCTCAGCAACCTCTTGTTCAGGAGATGTTCAAGTTGGAGGCAGATTTTAGACTGTTGAATTAATTTCCAGTGAACTGGTTCTCCCAAACTTTATCTGTTTTTTAATCCACTTCTGCCTTTGATTTCCACAGTAACCTGTGGCAGTGGGTCCCACAGCATTAAACAACTGTTCCCAGAAACCCAGAAGAGTGGAAAAAATACATTTTTTAAATGTTGGTTTGGTGGTGCTTAGCCCTTATAAACAATCAGGTATTCATTTCGCCAATGATCTACCTGGCTGCCAACCCTCAAGAGCTTAGATGAAAACCCCAGCAGTGGACTGTCATCCACTAGGAGAGCTAATGCTCAATTTTATGATCCAGGATTTAGCAAGAATTAGCAGAATCAGCTGCAGAGCTGAGTGTCAGATGTGCAAACTTTCTGAGACCTATTGCATTGGGATTTAAGTGGAACTCACAGCCCAGCTCAGGTTTGCAATGCTGCTTTTCTTCCGTTGTTAGCCCTTTTCCTGCCTGCTTCTGTAACTCTTACTCTCAAGCACGTACAGGTAACAAGGGATACAAAAGCAGGACTAAAATGGTTTACAGACCCACATACAAAGAAAAGCTCTCATACTAGATGTCAGCCTCTTGCTGAACTTCAAAGCATCTTTTTGTGAAATGAGTCAGAAATCTCTGAGTCTTACGTGGATGCTAGATCTCCAGGAATATCTGGGGGAGGTAAGGAAGGTAGCTGCCTACTTTAAATATACCTGGAAACTGCTTCAGTTTTAATTTGGCTTTTGACTATCATTTTCCTTCTTCTGATGATATTTGCTGACCTTAATATGCAGGCTGTGCCACTGAACCTGGTGAAAAATGGGTCAATAGGTTGCAACTATGGAAAGCATCTATATTCTGAACAATTCTCTTTTGCACTTTTCACTGTTCTTTTCAACCTTTTCTGTCAACTGGGTGGGATGTGAATGAGTTCTGGAGAAGACAGCGGAGCCATTCATCAGTTCACGACAGACAGCTTGAAGTGACAAGCTGATATTGAAAACAGCATATGGAAGACCTTAATGTGTGGAGATTTATGAAACTGCCTCAGAAACAAAGCAAGAAACACATCCCACTCACCCACCCACTCCTTTCAACAGTTTCCCTCTTGCAAGGTCTGAAGGTCTGATCCAGCTAGATGACAAGTTTTTGGGAAGCAAACTAATTGGGAGAGACTTGGCCCCTGCAGTACCCTCAGCACTTGCCATGATGTGTTCACTGTCTCTTTCTAAATCTGGGAATAAGATAAATGATCCATCTCATGGTGCAATTTTGAGACACTTGTTGCTTTTATGGGAAGCACTTCACTTGCTTCTTCCCCCCTCAGTCTTCAATGAAAAGCAAAGCAGTTAATGAAGAGTAATTTATGTAAGACAAAGCATAGAACAGGTGTAGAAAATCATGGATATGGAAGGTTTTTGATATAAATCATTTGGGGCTATGTACTAAAACACTCCCAGGAGCCCCAGATCATGCACAGCTTTGATCAGAAAGATGGAGACTGGGAGCATCAGTGGTGGTGATACTGGTGAGACATGATAAAAGCTCCACAGGGATCCGTCAGTCCTTGGAGGTACAAGGCCATGGACCCAGAGAGCTAAAGTGTCGAGGGCCAGGACTGTCAGCTAATTTTCATTGTTACCCTGAAGGATCTGCACCAACACACCTGTGTCATGGGAAAATTAGCTCCCATACAGAAGCTGCTTGGATATGTGTGTCTCAGTAAGACAGGTTCCCTCTCCCCTTACCCATCTCACAGATTCTTGATTAGACAGAGTTTAGCTTTCATCTTCCACTTACATACAAGGAATCATCCTTTTCAATTTTTCCAGTAGTTTCTTCTTTTAAAAAAAAACCATATACATACCAAGAAGACAAAGCATATGTCTTCTATCTATTTGGGGCTCTAGTTGCAAAAAAAGACACCTCAGCCTCTTTCTTCATCTTTTGGGATTTTTTTAAGAGCACTGGTATGTAATGTTTTTACTTTTGGTGTCTCCTTTAAGGACCCTAATGTTAAAGGAGACATTCAAGCATTTCAGTTCTTGTTTTGTTTTTCTGCTTGCCTGTTTTGCTAGTTCTTTTTGGGAGAGGGAGTACTGACATTTTGTTCCTTCAAAATCAAACTTACTCAGGTTGAGGTTCTCTCTCTTGTTTGCAAAAAAGATTGATAGGAAGAATTTGCATCCTGCTATCAAAGTGCAAGCCTGTTTACATGTGCATATCTGAATGCTTTATAATCTAAGCATTTGCTCTTTCTTTTTATTTTTTTCTGAAATGTGATGGGTTTGCCTTAGCCAAAAACATCCCTGCCTCATACTTTTCATCCTCAAGAAGCTTTGAGCATTTTCGTCTTCATCTATCTTAAATCTTGTCACTTAACTTGTGCCCTTTCCACTGATTACCCGTAGTGATTAAGGTTAAATTCTGCTGATCTGCACACCAGGATGTGCCACCGAATAATCCTGAGCTCTTTAATAGTGCATCCACCACCTCCATGTAGCACAAGTAGGATTTGAAGCTTGCAGACCCTTTATAGGTGCTTTGAGTTTGCACCAAATAAATCTGGAACAATCACGGAAAAACAAATGATATCAAAGCACAGTCCTACCTGTCTGGTAGATCTTTAAACTTCTATTTCTTCTAAGTGTTTATCCTCTCTCTACATTCCTCCATTAGGCTTGTGCTAGTCAGAATTAACCCCACCTGTCTGCAGGGGATGAATGGATTTCCAGCACACTAAGTCAGCACTCTACACTTTCCTCTGAAAAAGCCCTTGAGATTTAGTGACAGAACAGACAAGAACACTATTAAAAAATATAAAATATCTGTAAAATATCTTCCTCCTAGGAGCTGACAAGGGGATTTCTCTTCACCTTACTCCAAGGCCATGGTTTAGTACCATATTAGTCTGGGAAACTGAGTGTTCTCCATGCACACAAAAGTGAATTTCTAACACGTTTTCACTTAGGCATACCCTAGGATATAAATATATGTATTCACACAACTGAAAAATGTGTTCACTCCTCAGCTTCAGGATTGTGGTGGTCTCAGTTAACCAAGTTGTCAGTACTTTGTGGCATTTAATACATTTTCTTGCACATTAACTGCTTGTCATGAGTGGAAAAATTATAGGCAGTTCCTTATGCCTTCTGTTGGAGGCAAGATCCTTTCCTGGATGGTCTTTTGATCTTTCATTAATCCTGATGCTGAGAGCTCACAGTATGCAGTGGTTTCATGTGAGCTCAGATGAGGCTATAAACACTAAGGGAGTGGTGAATAATTGGGTGGCTCTGTCCTGTGGGACTACAGCCTCCTCTTCTCCCCTATCCTATCGAGGCAGTGGTCCTTTCTTAGTGTCATATTTCCAATTCCTCATGTTGCTGCAGGCAGAAGGATAGAGGGCAGCTCTAAGAGAAATACACATAGGACAACAATTCCTCTATTAAGAAGGTATCTCTAGATGATAAGGAAACTAGAGTGTGGCAAGAGATACTGGTGTGCACCAGTGTATCTCTTTTGATTTCTGTATATTATCTACATCAGCAGAGGACCAGGGCAAAGACTGGAGGTAGAAGGAAAGAAGGTGCAGGCATGACCGAGTCCGTGTTATGGCTAAGAGGCAGAAGTAGAACCCAGGGCTCCCAGTCATGACAGCCCCCTGAAGCCTTCCCTTGAATTGCCTTGATTAGTATGACGTCTTGCCCCTGGCAACTATGTGGCATTGAGTCTATAGAGAAAAAAATATGAGCCTTGAGAATAATTGGTTCCTTGATAGTAAATTGCACAAAGGTCAAAGTGTGCTGGGGAGAGCGAGACAGCTGAAAAGTCACATTCCCTGCAGGCGCTGTGGCACTGACATCTTACGCCTGCAAAAACTGTGAATCACAGATAATCTGTTGTGAGATAATCTGTTGTGATGCCATGACTTCTTGCACCAGAGCACTGCGAGATCCCAGCACAAACACTGTGGTTTCTCAGCTGGCAACACTGAATCTCTTTGTACCAGGTCAGGTTGTGTATGGGGGCGGGGGGTGGGGGGGAGATTTAGACAAGGTTTTCATGTTATGTGATCTGTCTTGTTGCATTATTCTAACAAATGAGACACTAGAAAGCCACTCTGTTGTCTGTCTGTCTATACGCCATGGAGAGGACCTCTCTTTCTTCCCCTCAGCTCTGACAGCTGTGATTTACTTGAGACAAACCTGGTATCTGTGAAGGATCTTCCTTCTTGTGGGGACTGTGGAAAACTTGAGGTACAGTGCCTCTCTCTCATGTCTCCATCAGCCATATTAGACTTTCTTTAAAAGATGAAGACCTTTTCAAACTACTGACCCCAAGCCTCTCAGTGGGTGTAAAGCCTTTCATCCAACATGAAAGGCTTTACATCCACAATTCCCCTCTTTTTGCACCTTCATCCTCAAAGGGGCTCAAGCCTTCAGCATAGGACTTTGACAGGACAAGTCACAGTAACAAAACAATGAGAATTCAGATTCATGCCCAGAAGACTGAACCTACAAGAAAAGTGTTCAGAATCCAACCAAAAGGATGTGGTGTTAAATACAGTACCTGACATTGTGCAGCCAGTAGCTGATAATAAGTAACTTTCTTTTTTTTTAAGATGATCCATGACTGAAAGCATTACTGTAGGCTGTAAGATGTTAACCTGCAATGAAAGTCAGAGAGGATCACAAAGCAGGAGGAAGACTGGGAAATGTACTGACAATCTTTATACCTTGCCTTGCTTTGCCTTCGCGCTATTCAATAAAAGAGAAATCCTTGGCCTGACTGCAGCTAGAAATGGGTCTCAGACTGCCACTGCCCATATGCCAGTCATCACAGGGTGTTATGAGTAGGTATCAAGGGTATGAGTTCCTGGCTGTAGTTATTTCTTTTGGGAAAAAAAAAAAAGAACCTACAGAGGAAAGCAAAGGGATACAGACTGTTCAGCTGCTTCCAAGCCAACGCCACACAGTGTCTCAGGGAACACTGCCTTGCATTATTTACTTCCCAAGGCCATCAGTTAGTTGATATGAGAAATGAGAAGCCTGGACATAGAAGGCCATTTCCTCTCATCTCAGTGATCTCTGTTCAGGTCTGATAGCCACCAACGCCTTACGGTCAAGACCGTGCAGAACTTCTCCCAGTGTAGTGTGAAATTTGCTGCAGAAGAACAGAAACATCTGCTTAGAGCCAGGAAGTGGCTGCTGGCTAGGTTTGGCAACAAGGGAATGTGTGTTTAATGCACTCTTACCTCATCAGTAGGTGTCACTACAGCAAAAGACAGGGTCCAGTGGAAAGTTTCAGAGGAGAAGAGAGTGGGGTACATCAGCCAGCCAATCAGATGCGGAGTCAGTCCAGTGTTTCCTGACTACAACCAGAGATGGATCTAGGTTTATAAATTGCTTGTAATAAGGCTATAGGAAATGAAAGATTAAGGAAATGAGTCATTAAGTGATTACAAAGACATGTGGAGCGCACACAGTTGTGGCCGCCAGTAACTGTGCGTTGAGCAACCATAAATTTCTTCTACGGGGGTTTTGGGAGTGTTCCTGCTGAACTTGTACGCAGTAGTGAGTTACGGTTGGGTGGATGTACTTGAAATGAAGCAGTAGCAAGTTTCAGCCACTCTTAGCACAAAACCCACAAAAGAGTTTTCTGCAACTCAACATCACACTTTTGATGCCAGGCCCGGTGGCCAGTCCCAGAAGAAATACTAGAAATATTGCAACAATTGAGAAACAGACACCCTCTGACACAGTAGGATTTAGGTCTGGAGTTCAGCATCAATGTGGAAGCATTAATCAAGGCTCAGTTAAAACCTCTTTGTCAGGGCCGATATCTGAAAGCTGACAATACAGCCTTATGCTAGAACCAGCTTCTTGCTTAGTTTCTACTTCACTGCCAACAGAAGCCCCAGTAGCTGTTCTTTCTCCTGCAAGGTGTTTTCCTAGTGTGCTGGGACTAACATTCAGCAATGTAATGTGGGGAAGTGTGGATAACCAGGACTTGTGTGTGTAGAAAGCAGGAGATGAGGGAAGAGAGTGGCTGCACATGTTCAGTGGGTGCTGATGAACAGAAGCCCTCTGGTGTACCTGGAGGCCTTTGCTCACACCATGGTGACCGTCCTTCAATTCCCAGCCTCTTGGACAGCAACCTTTCTGGAGAGGCCTCTTTCTCTGTGTTCCCCCGCAAAGCCAGGATTGAAGATCCGTAAACAGCTCTGTCCATTTTAAGAGTCCAGCACTTTAGAGACAATATGGGAAGCAGGATTCAGAAGCTGTCATTCCAGGCAGCTGGCTTAAGTCAGAGAACATTTCAAAATGGATGGTTTGGCATCTAAATCTATCTTTTTAATCCTGTTCTTTGGGAAGCAGTCAGGAAAAAAATACCTGAAAGACACTGTAGGTCATCCTTGCTGCCTGCTATCAAATCCCTTGCTCTGAATGACCCTCTTGCAGATCTTTATTGTAGAGATATCCTGCACCAGAATGTGTCACACAGCAGCTCCAAACCCTTTTGCAAGCATGTTGCCAAGTATTCAAATACTATGGAAGGAGGAAATGAGGAATCAGGTATGTTTGATGTTGTCCTAATGGCTTTACTCAAGACATACATAAAGAGATAATGGCCCAGACACAGAGGAGTATTAAACAATATGAGATAGGTTCTCTAAGTCCTTTCGGAGACTTTCTCCACAGCATTTTGCTTCCAAAGTGAGTTGATTCTCTACCAACACCTCTGTAGGCTACAAGTGCTGGCCTTCATACTGTCTCTAGTCCTCCATGCCTTGTTCACTGCTGGCTCTCTCTCCCATATATCTGACTCCCTAACCCACTTCCATTCCAGGAATATCATGGTAGATGCAGTAATAAGCTGCCATATAACAAAATAAAGGCCTTGAGAACAGAGATCTTAGATTATTTTTTTTTTAAGTCCCCATTTTCATTACCTTTCTTCCAGTTTCATTTCATATTTGCATTCAGCCTCCTGAGATTCTTCATGGTCTTCCATATAAATGGTAGTTTGGATTCATACTGTATTGTTTCGCACCCAAGTCAGTTTCACATGGCTGCAGTGCTTATAATCACAACTTGGTTTCACTCACTTCCCAAATAAACTACCCAATCTCTACATATGGAATACAAACAGTAAATCCATTTCCTATTTGATTCTGCTCCCCTGGTTTCCTTTCTGTTGGGAAGCTCTCTGTCTTAGGAGGCTGAGGCACTTCCAGATTTTCTGTAATGGGCTGATAGATGGCAGAGTATGGAATGAAAAATCCACCCTTCATACTACTGCAGGAGAAGCAGTAATCTAGGCATTGGTGTGTACTTAAAGAAGCTCAGTATATGAGAGTTCCCGACCCTACGATTTTAAATCTGACTAGATAAGGGAGCCAAAGAGTGGGAGGTGAAACAGAAGCCCAGAGAGTTGAAAAGTTTGTCATAGCAGATCTGGGACTGCTGCCCAGGCCTTCTAAGCACAGCTGGGTGATGATATTATGGTTAATAATACTACTAATAAATAAAAATAAATGTACCAAAAGCTAATGTTACAGAAGGACTAAAAGAAATCACCAAACTGAGCAGAATGTGGTGAATATTTTTGGCCAAGGAACACATCGGTGTTGACGTCTTTCAAAATCCCTCAGGCATTTTCAAAAGAAAATTTTTAGAGATATTTTGAAATGGTACTTCACAATTGAAAATGCATTTAAAAATAAACTTTTAAATGCATTTAAGAGCAACAAAAGTGAAGGAAGAAAGGAAGAAAGGAAGAAAGGAAGAAAGGAAGAAAGGAAGAAAGGAAGAAAGGAAGAAAGAAAAAGAAAGGAAGAAAGAAAAAGAGAAAGAAAGAGAAAGAAAGAAAGAAAGAAAGAAAGAAAGAAAGAAAGAAAGAAAGAAAGAAAGAAAGAAAGAAAGAAAGAAAGAAAGAAAGAAAGAAAGAAAGAAAGAAAGAAAGAGAAAGAAAGAAAAAGAAAGAAAGAAAGAAAGAAAGAAAGAAAGAAAGAAAGAAAGAAAGAAAGAAAGAAAGAAAGAGAAAGAAAGAAAGAAAGAAAGAAAGAAAGAAAGAAAGAAAGAAAGAAAGAAAGAAAGAAAGAAAGAAAGAAAGAAAGAAAGAAAGAGAAAGAAAGAAAGAAAGAAAGAAAGAAAGAAAGAAAGAAAGAAAGAAAGAAAGAAAAAGAGAAAGAGAGAAAGAAAGAAAAAGAGGAAGGAAGGAAGGAAGGAAGGAAGGAAGGAAGGAAGGAAGGAAGGAAGGAAGGAAGGAAGGAAGGAAGGAAGGAAGGAAGGAAGGAAGGAAGGAAGGAAGGAAGGGAGGGAGGGAGGGAGGGAGGGAGGGAGGGAGGAAGGAAGGGAAAAGGCAACTCTCAAAGTACTAAGTGTAGAAAGTCTTTCTATTCAGTCCAATTAAACTGTTCTTTCAGATCCAAAATCAGTCTTTTTATTTCTATCCAACACCTCCATAGATTATCAAGTTTGTTGAGCTTTTTTCTTTCTTTCTTTCTGATTTTCCATTTTGGTGACCAGATCAAAATATGTATCAATCACCCAGCTCCACCCATAAATCCTAATGAAAATACACGTCCCATGGACTACATTAAACTTTTTTAGTTAAACATTGCAACAATGAAAAACTCTCTCTCCCAGACATTTTAACTACATCACCACAGTAACTAGCCTACCATGCTACAGCTTCTACTACAATATTTCTTTGTGGCACAGATAACTGTGACCAAGCCCTTGCTAATGTAATTCATGAGAGGGAGCAGCATGATTGAAACAATACTCACGCTTCAGGGTTGACCTCTAAACCTGTCATAAGTCACAAGTGTCAAAATCAAGCAAGGTTATACAGGAGAGGTTATGAAATTTCATCACTTATACAGATGTTGGATTTTCCATGCTGTAATGACAGAGTCAGACAACTTACCTGATTGTGCATGTCCCAATGAAATGAGCAAACTTATTTTATTTTTACTGGTTTGGGGGGGGTTAGATGATGCTTGGTATTTCTACAACAGTTCATTTGTTCATTTTCTGTACATTTTCTGCCATTAGAGAAGGGTTTTTTTTGCTCTCTTAGCATTGCTTTGTATGAGACAATGCATCAGCACCTTCCATTCTGAGCAAATCCAGCCAAAAAGAACTTTGAGCAAGTATATTCTCCCTGATGAAATGTAGAGAGGAGCAGAAGTAGCTGTTTCACAGCACAATGTTTAGAAAAGCTCAGGAAAGAAAGGAGAAAAGGCATATGCCTGTAGATGACGATGGAGCAGAAAACTAAAGGAGAAACAAGGTAACTGATATAACAACAATCCTACCAAGAGTTGGTGATCAGCTCTTGCAGAAAATGTCAAGTGATCTTAAATCATTAGGAGCAACTGTAGCTGTATTTATGTCTCATCAGAAAAGCTCCCCTAGTGCTCTCTGCTGAACCACCCCTCCTGTCTCAAGCTGCATTAGGGGAGGTTTAGACTGGATGTTAGGAAGAAATTCTTCATAGAGAGAGTGATTGCCCATTGGAATGGGCTGCCCAGGGAGGCGGTGGAGTCGCCATCATTGGAGGTATAGAATAGAATAGAATAGAATAGAATAGAATAGAATAGAATAGAATAGAATAGAATAGAATAGACCAGACCAGGTTGGTAGGACGAGATTTGATGGGGTGCTTGGTGCCATGGTTTAGTTGATTAGGTGGTGTTGGATGATAGGTTGGACACGATGATCTTGAAGGTCTCTTCCAACCTGGTTTATTCTTTTCTGTCATAGAATTACAGAATGCCAGGTTGGAAAGGGCCCCAGGGATCATCTGGTCCAACCATACTATGGTTTAAATGAGGTAGTCCAGCACCCATTAGCCCTTGTCTTTTACACATGACTCTTTGTAAAAATGGAGTCTCCATTCTCCTGATAAGCCCTATTTGTGTACATGGTAATAAGGTGTGCCCTGAGACTTCTCTTCTCAAGGCTGAAAAAACCTCAGTTCTTTCAGCCTTTCTTCATATGGCAGACCTTCCAGTTATCTGGTCATGCTCCTGGCCCTTCTCTGGACACTTTACAGCCTGACCACATCTTTTTTGTACAGTGGGGACCAAAACCACACACAATACTCCAGGTGTGATCTGACAAATACTGAGTATAGTGGGACAATGACTCCTTTATCTCTGCAGGTAATGCCCTTCTTGATGCAACCCAACATCCTGTTGACTTTCTTTGCCACTGTATCACACTGTTCACAAATGTTGGCCTCCTTGTCCACCAAGGTCCTTTTCCACAGGGCTGGTCTCCAGCCAGGTGGATCCCAGTCTGAGCTTCATTCCTGGGTTATGTATTCCCAGGTGCAAGACCCTACACTTGTCGCTGCTGAACTTTGTAAGGTTCTTGCTATCCCACTCATTCTGCCTGTCCAGGTCTTTCTGGAGGGTGGCTCTCCCTTCTGAAGTGTCAACTTCCCCACTCATTTTGGTGTCATTTACAAACTTCAACAGAGTGCTCTTGATCCCAACATCCAGATCACTTTTTACGATATTAAATGGCACTGGGCCTGATATCGATCCCTGGGCTACCCCACTTGTGAGTGGCTACCAGGTAGAGAGAACTATTTACTGCCACCCTCTGTGTACAGCCTGTCAGCCAGTTCCCCACCCACCACACAGACCACCTATCTAAACCATAACACATCAGTTTCTCTAGGATAGTTGTGGGGAGGGTGTCAAAAGCCTTGGAGAAGTCCAGGTAGACAATGTCAGCTGCTCATCCTGCATCAGCTGAGTGAGTTACTGTGTTGTAGAAGGCGATCGGGTTTGTCAAGCACAGTTTGCCCTGGTGATGAATTTGTGTTGGCTTTTCCTAATCACATGCTGACTTGTGATAGTCCCTAGTAGTATTTGTTCCATAACTTTCCCAGGGACTGAAGTGAGGCTAATGGGTCTATAATTACCTGGGTCCTCCTTGGAACCTTTCTGGTAGATGGGGGTGACACTAGCCTTCTTCCAATGTTCAGGGATGCATCATGATCTCCATGACTGCTCCAGGATTATGGAGAGAGGCCTTGTAAACACATGAACATCTACAAGCAGGACATCTTGACATCCTATTGTGTCTAATGTCTGAGAGAAAAGTGGTGCCCACTGATGACTAAGACTTTTCTTTTGGTCCTTCCGTGCCCTCCAAACGTGCATTGTACTCAAACTACTAGATCCATAGAGAAGAGAGGTAGGTATGAATTGTCTCCTATATCAAAACCCATGTTAGAAGAACATTCCTGGACAGTCCCAACAGAGTTCTCTAACTTCTTGAATTTTTCAGGAGTCACCTAATTACTTCCAAGGCTTCTCAGAAATACCTAGAGTTTTCCAGACAGAGTGGCCTTTGAGAATCTGCATTGTGACCATCAGGAATCCATTAATATTGCCCCATATGAATTCATGTTGTCCAGAGAGTGATAACACACTGAAGAGATAAATCAGTTTGGCAAAGTCTTGCCTTCAGCTTGCACACACAACAGAGTAATCCTGGGAGCCCTCAGAAAAACACATGTGTATACTGAAGGCAGGATTTTCTTTTTTCCTTTTTTTTTTTTTTTTCTTCCAGGAGGACTAAAATGAACATAAATAAATTTGAGTGTCAGAGCACAGAAAGAAAGAGAAAACAATGAAGCTAAAAACACAGCATCAGCAGGAGATCTACCTATGACTCAGGAAATTTACCAGAGGAATAAAGATCATGAGCTGTATTCAGGCTGGCCACAATAGATGCCCTAACATACAAGCAGCAGTTTTCTCTGGTGATTGCAGAGGGAACCAGGTTCTGATAGTCCATCACTGTAACTTGCTAAATATGATCCTAAGCTGACTGCTGACAAAGATGCCTGCAATGTTTGCCAGCTGAGAGTGGCAGCATGGCAAGCATGAGGTAGGATGGATGATCAGTCTCACAGTACTTTGATCTTGAGATGCCAATAAGACCTTTGAAGATTGACTATCTTCTCCAGTGCATGCAACTATTCAACTGATAACAACTGATATTCTTAAAATTACCCAGCATGCCCTTGCACAAATCTGTCTCAGAGTTTTGTTGTTCTTACTGATTAGACCCTCTTTCACTTTTTTTTTGATCTTGAGATAATCCATCATGAGCATGGACAATAGGTTATCCACACACATACTGCAGCTGTCCTCCCAGCATTGGAAGACTTGTCCTGTTGCATTGCAATCCAAAGCAATCCCACAACATCCAGAAATTTGCTTTGAAAGTTACTTACATGGGCATTTCAAAACCAAAAACAAACAAGTAAGCCATCATGACAACAAATAGCTGTGTTTAAAGGCACTCATGCAAGAAAAGACAGGTTGGTTGGCCAACCTGTAGAGGAACAAAGAAGCTTTTGTGGCCATTGCCAAAGATTGTCCTAGGAGTTTGCTCCAGCATTTTTAGAAACTATAGTAACAGTCATGTGTGTGTGTGTGTGTGTGTGTGTGTCCCCAACGTGGTAAATCTGATCCTTGTTAATGTGAATTAATACCAGGTTTCAGTGCAGCCACTGGGGTAATGTGATGCTCTGGAGTGCTGTAATCCTAAACAGAGCATTAGGAGAGCAGCTCACATCACAGCTGTGGCTCCTTGCAGGTGTTTCTTACCCAGGCAGCTCCTTCAGCAGCATGTCTGTGACTGCATGAGAGGCACAGGGGGAACTCTGTCATCATCAGACAATAGGCGTCCCTGGAAGAAATGAGCTGATCCAGCACTGGCTTTACCAGGAGGGGTGAGGAGGCGGAAGTCTGGAGTGATATGAGTCTTAGATAGCTTGTACAAAAGAAGAGTGAAGTAGCTGAATGAACAAAACAGATACCTCTGTGTGACCTCCTTCCCCTGTGTACTGGGCACGCGATGCCTGCGTACACATGTGCTCTTTGTTCCAGGGAGTGGTGTTCCCATTGCTCCTGCCCCACCACTTTCCCTTATCCTCCCCCTTAAGCCCTAGCTCACAGATTTCATCAACAATCTCCACTATTCATTTTTCAGGGGCACCAAAGGGAAACATCAGTCCCCTAAGTGAAGTTCTGCCTCCTTTGGGACTGTCCTGCTTTCCCACCCATCCTTCATCACCCTCCCCCCTGAAGCTTTGCATCGTGCCTGTCTGCAGTCACAACTCAATATTGGGTTTCAGTAGGCCTCCAGCTGACCTGGTGGGTTCATCCTGTAAAAATATCACTTGTACCATTCGTCTCTCTGATTACTCCTGGCTCATAACAGGTGGGGCTGCCAGCTTGAAGGGGGAGGCAAGATGGAAGAGTTGCTCTTTACTGCATGCCCTCCTCCTCAGAGGGGATGAAAAAAAACAGCACATTTGTTCATTCCCCCAGCTGTTTTCCCAAGGTCTGGGGTTTTTCAGAAAAGAGTTTTGTATGAGTCCACTTTTTAAAGTTTAGAACCACTGGAGTCAACTGAGGGACACAACCTGCACTTGCTTACTTTAATATCCAGCATAGACTCTTTCAGTTTTGACACAGGTCCTCATCAAATTCCCAGCTGACTTCTGTGATCCTCTCACCACTGCAGAAACACATCAGACATTTATTTAGTCTCACAACAAATTCAATGCTTCCTGATAGACATTTGGGCCAAGAACTACCCTTTTTAGCTGTTGGGTCTTGGTTTACAGTCTTGGTTGCAGTGGGTGGGAACATGGGAGACAAAGAAATAGGGTGGAAACAACTACAAGCTAACAAAACATTTGGGTTTCAGAAATAGATATTAGAGGCAGGGACTTCTATTTAACTCAGAGAAGTAGGTCAGATTTGAACAGTTTACAGCATGGGTATGTTTTAGTTGTAGATCTTAACTCAATGGCTTGGGCCATTTCTGCTGTGATGTAATCTACGGAATATTGTGCAAAAATGCAAAAGATTTTCCTCTTCCTCTTGAGAACAACTTTAAATTCCTCCTGTAATGAGGTAGTTGTGAACAGCTTGGTGGCCTAGGGTGGCCTAGCTAAATAAGGATATGCATAAAAGGTTTCTATACAAAGCAGGAGGGATTTAATGACACAAAGTTCAAAGAAGTTCTTGAATAAATAAGAACAGACAAGCTTCAGGGATAGGAAATGGCCATGATCTTTCTGAAGAGCAGTCAGTAGCACAAGAATTAATTAGAGTTACATCGGAGGAGAGCTGAACAGAAAACTAGATTTGAAAAAGAAAATTTATTTCCAAGCCCTCTTCCTATCCATCAGAAGAAGAGGCTTTGAAAGAAAGCATGCATACCAGAAAAGTGAATGTTTCCAGTGAATTCTGTGTGTGTAACTTTCATCAGCCTGCAAATCTCTAATCAGTACCCAGAGAGGAAAAGAGAATCTGTACCAGCAAGTGATTTTGCAACTGAAAACAGACTGCATTTTCCTGGTTGCCTTCCACATATTTCTTATTTCCTAATGTATTTTTCCAGCTGAGACTTATCCAATGTAGAAACATTAAATTCATTAAGATGATCAGAGATGACCAGGTATGTGGTCCCTGATAACCTCCACTATATCTGATCTGTAAGATACAATAGGCTTTGGATGGAGACATGGAGAGCTGGGGTTTTCTCTTTTTTCCTTGCAAAGCTGTAATGAGGAATTATTTAAGGATGCTGCCACCAAGCTGGATGTTTCCTGCACAGCAGGGGGAGGCTGATTATAAGCATTGACTTTGTCACCTAGAAGACACAGCAATGCTCAAAATGAAATGACTTAGGAAGAGAGAGAGAGATCACTGCACCAGCCAGACTGAAGGAGGATTTCAGTCAGGTTTTTTCAAAAGGGGGCATTTTCTGTGTAGCCATCAAACAACCTAAGTACCAATATTTGAATTTTAAGGCTCACAATAATCTCTGTCTTCCCTTCTGGGTTTTGGTGCATTTCACAATGGAATCCAGCAAACCAATTTAACTTCCCAGTACTCATTTTTCCGCTCAAGCAGTTCTGCTTGGAGACTGCAGGCAATAGGAACCCATGCATTTTTCAAGAAAAGCAGAGTTGCTGGTGAACTCTGAAATACAATTCTAGGCTATTTCTACACGTGGATAGTTGCAGACTCTTTTGGAAGTAGAAAATCCTATCTTATCATATACATATCACTGTTTTCATCAGTTTCCTTTAAGTTGCACTGTCCCTTACCCAAAAGAAAAAACAAAAAATGGAAAAAAACCCCTGCACATTAGAAAGGGACAATGGTCTGCCTTTCCATAGTGCTTAGATGAAGCACAAAGGACTTTATACAGCATATTATACTGTATGATATTTGTTTCTCTTTTACAGATTCGAGAACACTATGTCTCTTTATTCTTTTATGTCTCTTGCCTGTATTTCTTGGAAAAGGGAATTGGAGTTGTTGCTGAGAATTTAATAGGTGTTGTGCTTAAAATGGACACATCTTCATAAAATTTCATCAGTCCAAAGAGATCTGGGCAGCTAAATATAAATCTATTTTCCCTTCTCCAGTAGGTATCACTTCTTTGATACCTTCATTGTTGTAATCTTGCCAGTTTTCCATGTTTGAGAAGGGAAGTAGACCAAAAAGAACATACATTTATAAATCACAAACATGTCAGTAAAGAAACCTTTTCTTATAAAAAGAAAGAACTGAGTCCATTTCTCCAAGTACTATAGATATCCCAAAATAAACAAACCCACTGATGTCTTTCCTTTGCAAGTAATTTTTAAAGAGCAAATTAGCTTGTCACAACTGGGAGTATCATCGTCATGACTACTTTGAAATCATAAAGCAGGTGACATGAAATAGTGTGTTTTTTCTTGCTATGCCTGCTTGGTATAAGCTTCCTAAAAACTTCAAGATTTGCTCTGGGGATGAATTTGGCCTGCAGGGGTCTTTCATTTACCTTGATTTATTGTGATCATTCAAAGCGTATTCTTATTTGGATGGTCAGGGATTTACACACGTAGCTGCCATTAACACTAAAGGGTGATACCATTAAGACAAATGTACAGTTAATCTCTGCCACTGTAGAGATAAAAATATACCTCGGAGAGTGCTCTGTCTGGGCTGGAAATGTTCATTATCTGAGTTTCATTTCACAGCATGGAGTAGCTTTAAAAGGCAGCTGTATAATTTTACCACCCTCACCCTCTATTTTTTAGGGGGAAGGAGAGGAAAGAAAATGAGAAAGATGAAAGAAAATGACATTGTTTCCTTCAAGCCTCAAAATGTAGGCAGTTTCACATGAATAGTAGGGAGTATTGGATTATTTTTCATCTCTTCCCTGGATCACCATCATAGCAGGATTGCTTCTTCCTTCTCTTCCTGCTTTTATTTTAGTAGTGTCGCAGCGGTCCTTGAAGAGAGAGCTTCCAAATCTTTCCCAAAATTCATGCCAACCTGTAGACTTATGTGAAACAAGAGATGATCCATACCTCAGAGAGCTTACAATAGACAAAAGAGTAGAGCCAGATGGAAATTCAAATCGTAAGAGTCAGGAAGTATCTTTTCATTCCTCTCCATCTACCTACAGTCTAGCACAGTTTAACATTACTGGTGTTCCGTCCTGTGGCATGGGGTCTTTTTTGCAATTAAATGTCTAAACAAAGAATGGACAGGGAGGTGTAGTTGCCCCAGAAAAGCTCTGGAGATTCAAGCAGGAGGTTCAGGTGAAGATCACATTAAGGTAAGTAACGGAGGAGTGAAGACTCATACTCCAGGGGTACTAGGCCTGATTGCCTGTTTCTTACTTGCTACGGTCAGGGCACAAGAATTGTGTGCCAGGCCCTTCCAAAAGAGGATCTGACAGCAACAGACTCTATGCCAGCCTTCATCCCATCCTGACAAGCCTCTCCTAAGGATACAAAGTAGCTGGGTGTGGAAATAAAACACTGGCTCATATTCTAAGACATCTTTCTCTCAGGTGTCTTTGTCACCAGCTGAAGTGGCTCACTGAGCCATTGTCACAGTAAAACCAAAGTTTGCAAAGCACAGTTGTAATCTAGCCTTATTCACTCAGTAGCCACTAGTATTCAAAGATACCAGCACCTTAGCTTGTGGCCATTGGGTAGTTACTTCACCATTAGCAAGTGAAAGTACACCCAGCTTCATCTGTCAAATGATGGGCAGGGAAATATACAGAACCCAAAGGTCTGTCTCAAAGGTCTTTTCTCAAAGTCTTACAATGAGCCTCTGCAGGATGCCATCCCTTTCTATGCTCTCCTAATTGAAGAGATGCTATTTCTGACCTGTGGACCACCCTGCTGCAGAGCACCTGTAGCACAGTAAGACACCCAAAGAAAACATCGGGGGACATGCCCTGTTAGACTATCACAATCAAAAAGAAACTGAGGCAGTCCAATGCAGTGAACACAGCAAAGACCAGTGACTTCATTCCTGACCCTGGGCAAGGTACTTCATCTTTTTATACCTTTCTCTTTCTTCCTCACATTTTATGTGTGTCTCTTTTATAGCAAATATAACTCACTGAAGGTAAACCACAGGAAGAGAACTTGTGCATGTCTACATTAGAGGCTGTCATTAATTTATGTTTTTCCTCAGTTGCTTTAGTGAAGCTATTTAAATTACCAGCATAGGCTGTGATTTGGGCAGGGACTGTGCCTTTTGGTTTCTTCTGTCTGTGATTTTATTATTGCATTGGACACCACCACACATTTTAAGTAGTTCTCTGCCTTCAACTGTAACTGAATATTGCATTTATATAGCCCATTAGACTCTCTTGTTATGGTAATATGGATTCTATATTTCAAACACCACTAAACAGTTTTCCATTCTTGTGGGTGATTCCAGGTTTGTAAATTTCGCTTTGCTGCACAATGTCATTCAAGAACCTGACCCAGCAAAACTGCTACAGATCTCACAAGACCCCTGGCACAACACATAAGAGAAAATGTTTTGCACAAACAGCAAATGCAAGCAGTGAGGAGGAGGTACAGAATGAATGTGGTTCTCATTTAATTGCTTTTAAAGCTTTTTGTCGTCTTTTTCTCATTTCCCCTCCTGCCCAAGACCAGAATATCAGGCATGTAACAGAATCCGTTCCGATTAGAAGGTTTTGTTACAGCTGTAATAAGCTTCCATGCAGGGAAGGTCCCCGGAGACCTATATTTCATCTCAACTTTCCCCACAGCATTAAACAGAGGGTTTGATTCTTGAAAATAGAGATCAAAATTCTCTCCTTCTGCACTCAACACTGGAAAGTGATGAGAACTGACAATTCCAAGGCTCAATGTGAAACTGCCATGGTCTGGGCTGAAACTGCTGGTGTGATAACAGATTTTGGGAATGTTTCCACTTTCATCTGTTTGTTTATTATTCTTATTAATTATTCTTAGGCTTGTGATTTGGGGGAGAGAGGGTGGGAGGAGGAAAAAGAGAAGAAAAAAGGGAGTCAGTAGCTTGGCAGCACATAGGCTAAATCTAAACACCACTCACATTCTCTATACCCTGGAAAAACCTGGATCTTATACAACAATTTTTGTAACAGCATCAGTTGGATAAACCAGCAACTTACTTGGAAGGAATCTTTGCTTTCCTAGAATTCATGTAACTAAGAGATAAAATGACCTTGAGGGATGGCAGCTTTCCTTGTAAAATACATTAACTCTTTCAGAGCAAGCCTCGCTGACGATCCTCCTTTACCCATTCTGTGGCAAATCGCAAAGGACAGCAGAGTTTGGCCAAAGCTTGCCAATGGTGATGCCTTGAAACATCACCAGGTTTCACATTCAGCCTCAGTTCTGCTGATTTAGAAGGGACACTTTAAAAACTTCTGATCAATATTATCTCTGACTGCTGACAAATTTAATGCAAGCAAATTACTTGACCCATGTTTACTCCTCCCCATTCAAACAATCTCAGAGAGGATGACATAGACCCACTTTGTTGTGCTTTGAAATAAACTAGCAACCAGGTTGTTAGCACAAGGTCTCTCCCAAAGTGGCAGTCTCTTTAATTGCTCCATTGAACTATTTCTGTTCCCATGGTTCTGCAACAGTGATTTCTGAGATGAAAATGAGGAATGAGACAGCTGGGCAGCAACCAGTCAAATGTGCTGTGCAACTGCTTCAGAAATGACCAGCCCTGAGATGAACAGAGCTGACTGAGTGTGGACTCTGGGGCATATCGTTACTTGGCTGGATTTTCTGCTGTTTAAAAATAGTGTTTTCTCTTCTGTAACTTTTGTGTTCAGAGGGTTTCTCTTCCCTCTGCCCTAGTAGCCTATTTTCACAATAATAGCAGGAACGCTATGCTCCTTTTTACCCTGTGTCAGCTTTGGTCAGTGGATAGAGTCAAGGTTGTTAGTGGGTGACTGACAGAGTCTTTCCTTGAAAAAGACTGTGGAGGAAAATTCAAAGTGATCATGGAAGCCACTTAGTAGGGAGAAGCAGCAGGAGCTGACTTTTTACTGGTTGCTCTAGATCCAGATGTTGTGTCTGTAAGGAAGACTGTTCCATATTTCAGCATATTTCTACAGAGACAGATTCTGATAGTTTCCACTTTTCTCTTTTCACTTTTCACTTTTCAGACTATACTCTAAGACCAATTGCTGCAAACCTTTTGGATTTAAAGAACACCATGGAGATCCTTTGCCCTGAGTAGAGGTATCCCATCTGTGCTCAGACAACACCTTCCCTTAAATTTGTCACCCCTTTTGCGCAGAAATGAGGACTTTCCTCCCTTCCTTGTAGTCACTCCTAGGTTTCACACAGAGTGGGCTGCATTTCACTGACAACTGAGCTTGATCCAGAGGGATAAATATTCCCTTCTGTTTAATCAAGAAAAAAAGAGCTTAAGACATTAAATAATGTCTGTGGAAGAACTCTTGTCTTTTCTGTGTGTTCCTCAGCTGTCATCACTCTGCAAAAGACAGTTCAACCAATCTCTAGCAAGACCTTTGAAATTAAAGGAGAGAATGGTCTACCTGCTCAGCACTTGTCCTCTTGCTGAGCCTGTAGCTGTTGGTGAACAGTTGCCCCAGCTTCTGCAGCTTCATGAATTTTCATAAAAGAGAGAGATGAGTGTTAAAATCAGAGCTATATCCCAAAGTGCCATGTCTATATGTTTTTTCACCACCTACCTGGTTATGGTCCTCCCATTGCTTCTTCTGTATCAGGGGCTTACGTGGCTGGGAGATGGACTGCATACCTCATTCCCCACTCACTCAGTCCTAGCAGAAAGGTGAAAGAAAGAGGTCTACAAAGCAACAAGGCAGTGATTTAGCCAGGCCAGAAGCTTACGCAGCAGCTCTGCAAGGGCTCATACAAACACACACACCTTTGGCTGCTGGAACCTGTTTGACTGCCAGAGGGGACATGAGCCAGAAGACCAGGTCACCCAAAAAAATCAAAAAATGGAAAAGAACCCAGAACCAACAAACCAACAATGAGAAAAAAAAAATAAAAAATTAAAAAGCAGCACGTATCCCTCCTCCAAAATAACAACAGAATCAGCCCTGCAATAGCCCCAGCGAAGCTAGCAGAGCCCCCATCAGGGATGAATTTGCCCTGGTGTAACTAATTTCCCTTTGGAAGAGCTGCTAGCAGGGATCTCAGATTAAAATCTCTCTCTCCTCCAATAGGAAGCACCTCCAGGAGCTCAGCATCTCCCCTCCCTTCCCCACAGCATGAAGCATGAGTCCAAGTCCCAGTGTGAGACTTGAACCTACAGTGACCTTCAGAGTCCTGCAGTGAAGGATGTATTAGCCAATGAGTCATGTTGACTCTGGCTTGAATCTAAATAGGCTTCTTCTCTCATACCAGAGAAACCACGTTCACACAGCCACGGACGCTGCTTGTATCGGATAACCCTTAGTGCAAGAGTTGGGTGGTGCTTGTTGATGTCATCCTTGCCTAGAGGGAAGGGGTGAGCAATGGGGTGGGGATGTCAAAATCCAGTTACTCCAGAAGTTACATCCTCTCTGTAATTTAGGATGCAGAAGAAATTGTCATCCAAATTGAACAGTAGAGATAAATTAACCCTCTGGTTAATAAAAAAGATGATGACTCCTGTTTCTCTGTTTTCTTTGTAGGGATTAAAAAAGGTATGGTTGCTCATCCTACACCTTTTTGATAGGTAATTTTTAACTTCCTTTTGTGCCTGTCCTGTAAAGGGCAAACTCACCTTCCAGCTTTTGTAGTGCCACCATGAAGGTACTTTTCGGGCCTTCCAGTCTCCCAATGTGGACTAGATAACAGAATTGGTCAGCACTCTTAACTCACTTTCTCCATGCTCCTTACAGAGACATCATCCACTTGGGATCTCCACACTCCCTCTGCAGGTATTGGTGTAAGTAAAGATGGATTAAAATGTGAACATGCAATCAAGCAACCTTTCAATGAAATAATAGAGAGTGTGAGTAGGAATTTCTGACCAAATCAGCTGGTGACATTCCTGGACCACAGCTGGGAGGCAGCAGCTTTCAGATGAGAAGCAATACCAACTGAACCTTCCAGCCATAGATGCTGTGCAAGAGTCTGTGACTCACTGAACAAACGGAGAGATGGTTATCTCCTACAAGATGACAACTTGGCATCATATAGAGGGGATTTTACCTAGTACTGGAAAGCAGCCTACTGTCAGCTGGACGGAGCAGCTGGTCAGCAGGACATTTACTCACATTTCACTTGAGGTATTCAGGTGGTTGAGAGCTTAATGCAAGATAACACTCCGTGTCTGGGTAGGGGATTCTGTATCCAGCTGTAAGCACAGGCTGATGAAATCCAGTTATTCATGCTGATATTTGCCAGGACACTGACCACTTCAAACAGAGGTTATCCTCTTTCTACCTGCCTGATAACCAGCAGGATATTTGTGCTAAAATATTTTGCTTCTATTTGTCTTTGTTTTGCAGCTGAACAAAGAGAGCATTGTTTTCAGGATATCAAAACTGATTTCACTTCAATGAGCTTAAATTACCAGCTATATATCAAGGGAAATATATATCAGCCAGACCAACATCTTTCTCAGCTCCTGCATCCACCCACCTATCCCCTAGAAATATGTCAATACTATTCACAAGTCCTTATGCAATTCTGAATCCTCACTGATGCTGCCCATTATTACTTATTGACATCCCTAATTGTTTGCAAGCAAAGGCAAAATGGCATTGATAGGAAACCTGAGAAAGTAACAGAGATTTACTGGTCAGGAAAACACTAGTTCTCCTTTCCTTATTCATACTGTGGTTCATTGGGCTGTCAAGTAATGCAAATAACATTCATGGTATTAGCCTGTACTTAAAATAAATGCTTCCTGTGGTTCTTACATATCTCCATTTCATCATATAGCACCTGAAAGAAAAAAAAAAAATTAAAAAAAAAAAAAAAAGGAAGGAAAAAAGTTGTTTGTTGCCTCTTGTTGTACTCCACTGATGCACATGTTTGTCCTGGAGACATAAGTGCGTGGGCTGCACAGCTGCAGTTCTGGTTTCAGTATACTGTGCCTTTAAATATGAGTAGGCAGCCTGCCTGTAGGGCTGGGAGGGTGTAAATCTGGAAAGGCACTTAAGAGAAATAAGAAGTACTTTTTGCAATGTCATTCCTATAGGAAAGCACAAGGCTACAAATTCAGTGGGAAACAAGTCCTCCAACCTGATACCCAAGTTCAGTGTTTACTCAGAGCTAGCAAAATCAGATAAACTAAGGAAACCTCTGCTCCAAGAGCTGGCTCTTCTGAAGAGCAAGTTGGATGACCCTGCCTAAGGCTGGCTGTTCGTGCAGCCAGCAACCCCACAGTGGAGCCATGCAACTACTGCTGTGAACAGATCTTTCTGAGAATGACCGCTGACAATCCAAATGGTGTGTCTCCAAGGCACATTGGCCTGAAGGAAGCACCAGTCTGACCTGCCGCTCCCCCACCATACACTCACACCCCTTGGGTTTTGCAATTTCTTCATCTCACTGGTGCCAGGGAGTCTCCTACAGATGTTCTGAGACAACAGTCTCTAAGGAGGTTAGGTCTACGCCACAGGGTGAAGAGTGTTTTGAGAACCAAATTAAGCACCCTATAGCTTCTATCTTCATCACACTGTTGGCTGCAGCTCAAGCTTAAAAATGCCTGTGCTTGGGTTTAAGATGGGCTAAACTTGGAATGATCCTTGATAGGATGGACTGTAGCCTAAAGAATCATCTACAATTCCCATTTGTGCAGACTCATGTGGATAAGAGCTCAGGCTCAATTTAAGGCAACAAACAAGTTCCTTACTTGGCAGTCAGCCTATGTCCATGCCCACGCGCATGGGCTTGGGCCCATGCAAACATACCACCATGGTTCTGTAGACACTGCTTTATAGCAGTTACACTCAGCTCTTCTCACTTTATATGATTTCCAAGTTCTCCATACCCACGCTATTATTTTCCTTTTTCTTTCCACATGGGGAAAAAGGACTTGTCCATAATCCTGCAGCAAGCCAACACCAGAACTAGGAGAGCAACCCAGCCCTTGTCACTGTAATGCCACAGACTTTTTCTGTCAAACTGCTGGTCATGCTTGAATAAGGACATTTCTTCTAGACTAGTCAAAGCCTAAAAGTGAGACTTTTGTCCCATCATCCCCTCCACAAGTTACAATGGATTGCTGCATATGTCTCCAGGTGACTGGAGCAGTTATGTATAACGTGGGATAATTTTGCTTTTATTTGTTGGGATTTTGGGTGGAGGGTTTTTTTGAGATCACAATTGAAAACAAAACATCAAGCAAACAAAACCAAACCATAAAACCATCTATCAGATCCTTTAGGGCAGGAGATCACAGAATCATAGAATTACAGAATCATAGAATCACAGAATCATAGAATCACAGAATGTTAGGGGATGAAAGGGACCTCGAAAGATCATCTAGTGCAATCCCAACAAGCATCTTCCTGTCACTGTTCTCTGATGTTTTGTTGCATACACACATGGTCATTTTCTAGAATCATTAGCAATAATGGTAGAGCACATAGATCAGATGCAAACTGCTTTAAAATGGATTGCTGTGGTGCTGTGTTCAGAGACTGCCTGGTCATGTTCATTGTATGAGTTTTGGACATATATTTGGAGACAGTGTTCATACAGAGGTCAGTGAGGGACAGAAGAAGCTACCTGGTCTTGGTTACTCAAAAGGTGGCTTATTAATGTGGATTAGGCTTCTCCACAGGAGAAGACACAGTCATGCTAGATTATTTAGTTGACTCAGTCAAACAAGTAGCCACAGCATAAATCTCCCTGCTCCTTTCATCTCACCTAGAATCAGAATGGTGTGTTTGTCAATAGGGGACTGAAGTCATGAATCAGCATTCAGCGAATGTTTTCAGTTCTTTACAGATGGTTGCTTTATCAATTGGCAGTTTTAGATAACCTGCATGGAGGCAGAGAGATACCAAAGGATTTTATCCTGAAGCTCAAAGCTCCAGAAACAGTGGTGAGCATAAGATCTTACCTACCGATAAGATGTTTCCTGTGCAAATAGAAGCATTTTATATATAGCCTGTTCTCGTCACATGAATCTGTCATGCTGTGAAGACAGAGAAACATAATGTCAACAGGCTCCTGAGCTGCCCATAAGCAGGTGAATTCACATTAGCATCTCTTCCTCCAGGACAACTCTGTATGTCACTGCAGAGGACTCAAACACAGATGTGATTTAGGCTGTTTGTCAACAGTTGTGACTTTGCAGAAGTTGCACTATGATGGGTCCAAAACAGTTTAAGGATGAAAGGCTTAGGATCTTCTCTCTACCTTGCAGCTACTAGATCACACATGGAGGCAGAACTGAGTCACCTCATTGCATTTTCGTGGCTTGATGACTTTAATGTCTACTTATTTGTGTGCATAAAAAGAGAACTACACTTGGACTGATCTCTTGGCAGTGCTGAATACTACCTCATGATGTATTGATGGGTAAGGGTTTTTATACTTGTCCTTCATTGCTGGCAGTCATCTGTAAATTCTCCAATATATCTTTCTAGACAAATATATTCTGCGTGTCTACATTTGTTTCCATGCTGAGAGGGCTCAAAGGCAAGCATATTTCAGAAGAGTTAAGAGCTCTATCCAATGTTTTTGCTCATTAATTCTCTTCAGCCAAATTTCCAAATTGCCTTATTTATTTACTGTAAGCCACACTGAAATTCCATCTGGTTAAGTACTAGGCCTGGATTTTGCAGGTCTTTCAAGGTCTTGCACACTTGAAAAGAAGTTTTGCAAAGTATTTTTATTTTGCATACTGCAAAGAGAGCAGATCAGCACCTCTGTAGGTGCCTCGAGTCTAATATTCCTTGTGCTAAGAGGAAGTCACACTGAAAATTCTGCAGTATGTGACACCTGCTCTGAAAGGGAGCATTGGTCCCAAACAATTGCACCTATGGTTTTCAAATGCCAGAGTACAGTGAGTGATGGATTAGGAAGAGAGAAAAGATACATTACTTTTGTTTGTTTTCACAGACAAGTACCTCATGCCCCCATGATAAATCCTGGAAAGAGGGAAAGCACTCTTTTTGATAGTCCCCTGTCAAATTCAAGGAGACAATCTAAAAACATGGTGCTATCAGACTTGTCATAACACTGAAATCACAGCCTCTTCTTGCATGTCATGAGCTTGATCCCTTGTGTAGAGATTGTGAAGAGAAGAGGTAATGGATTTTGGAGTGCTTCACTTCAGAAATTGCCAGGCCCAAACCAGTTCATACCTAGATATGCTGAAAGTGGTTAACATCTAGGGGCTGTTCAGTAAACCACTGATCTCCAGTCTACTTTCTTTGAGATGACTGGTCAAAAAAACACATTTGTTGCTGGCACTAATTCAGGCTTTTTACTGCCATGACCTGTTGTGCCAGTAAAAGTTGCCTTCTGTGTCCACCCTCCAATGCTGAAACCTGGAAGGAAGTAAAATTTTGTCTTTCTCTTAAGTACTACCCAAAAAGAACTATGGTGGCATCATGCATCCAGTGCACAAGGTGGATGCTATGTTACTCTTTCCACTTCAAGCAGTGGCAGAACAAGCCTCTCATAATCCTATTGGGTCCCAAAGATTTTCAAGGGCTGATCATGTATTTAAATATCACTATTTGGAGCAAATGGATGCCTAGCTACAAAGCTCTTTTCCATGCAGAGCCTGATCCCAGAACCTGCTATGCATTAAAGTGTTCCTGTGCTTCTTCAGCAAGGGAAGCACTTATTTTGATGCAGAGGGGTTCCTAGGCCTTGAGTAAAAAGTGTTAGTGCAGAAATAAATGCCTTCAAAGGGACTGGTGTTGATCAGCTGATAGAGTCAGAACTCCAAGTCAGGGCAGTGTAGGTGGAAAGTGGGGACTGCAACCAACCATACTCTATCAGCCCACTAAAGAAAGACAACCCTTCTCTGTAACATTCTTGTTAACCTGTTCAGAGGCAGTCACTGACACTGAAATTTGGGAACTATTTTCAAGCCTTCAGAAACACCTTGTGCAAAATAAATCCCCTACTGAGTTCACAGAAGGCAATTGTTCTAGCTGGTTGTGGAACCTCAAAGTCCTGCCTGTGCTAGAAGCTGAAGAAAAATATAGTCGTGGGATGGCCCTTCATTACTCCATTCCTCCCCCTTTAATGAAAAAGTTACAAGTGGACTTAGGAAAGAGCAGTGTGAAAGCTTCTGGTGTGGAGGCCCCAGATCAATGGGAAAGGCTGTAAAGGGGAGAATGGAAACCCACTTCCTGACATACTGAAAACATGACTGGGCAATGCACAAGAGGGGTTGTTTAGAAACAAGCTTTCATTGGAGTGATATGGTTTAACATAAGCTTTGGGGGTGATTTGTCTCAACACGAGCTTTTGGTTTCATCAGCAGTTTTTTCCCCTTTAAGGCATGATATCTAAGTAAGTAGGGCTGAAACTCATTTAGCACCAGAAGTCCAAGGCTGACTCCAACACAAAAGGCCAATTTAGCAAACTAGAACTGAATTTTGAGTTACGTGTCCCAGAGGCCCCAGACTGTGGGTATTGACCCATCTTGGGAGCACCAGCTTTTCCTCTTAAGTCTTTTCCTGATGCAATTCTAAAAGCCTAAAAGCTCAGGTAAAGAAAGGAATAGATTTTTTAAATATAACAATATTTGCTTCTGCTCATCAAACTGGATAAAGTTTTCTTTCCTTGAACATTTGTCACATCAGAAGATGGGAACTAGGCTAGCAAATCCTCTTGGCAGTCTCTTGAATTTCTGAGGGGTTTGCAGATAGTACCAGAGAGTTGTCTATTTTAAATAACTTTCCTCTAATTTTGGATATTTAATTATTTCTTTTATACTGTTACCCAATTTTGTATTTGTAAATTGTACAGAGAGAGACAAAATATGGAAGGAAAGAGGTGAGTGATTTCTAGGTAAAGAGACAATTTGTATCACCTGCATCATGTTTCCTCTTCTGCCTGAATCTGTCTGAGGTCTCCTTCCTCTGTGTGAGGCTTCCTCTGAGGTCTCACCATGGCACCAGGCTTGCTAAAACAGGCATGTATGAGGCAATTCCTTTAGTGTGTGTGCATGTGTATAACTGGATGTTTAGAAGAGAGGCCATGAAGTGAGCACCAAAAGCCCCTGTTTGTCTTGGCATGTCTCCTCTCCATTTTTGTTAATTATTTGATGAATTCTTGCTTATGCCTGATGTCTTTCCAAAAGAGAGGAGCTTTGAGCCAACTGCACACCATTATTCAAACCTTCATTTATTGCTGTGCAAAAGCCTCTTCAAAGCCCGGCCTGCTGCCCCTGTTTCTGTTTATCAAACAGCTGTGTTGAGGTTGGCTGTGTTTGGTCAAGTTCAAGGAGAAGAGCTGCCAAAATTATGAGAGAGAGAGCAGGGGAGAGTGAAAATACCTCTCACCTCACAGGGAGTGAGAAAAGGAAACATGGCAGCCTCTAGTCCAGGATGCTATAAATAACAAGCTTGGCATTGCTGCACAAGAAACAGCTTGGCTAGCCTTCACTTCTCCTTCCCTGCTGGGCTTATTATGTATTTAACCCTCTGCAGAATTCACTGAAGGAGAAGGCTGTGTCAGCCAGAAGACCTCTCTCTAGGTAATCCTTAGCACACCACATAGATATCCACCATAACCAAAAAGGGCAATAGACTGAATCTGGGTGAAGGCTCCATACCTTTCAAACATTTACTCACGCAATAAGCTCTAAAACAGCTTTAGAGCAAGTGTAAAATTAATTAAGAGTTTGAAAAGTCATGTGTTTCAGTCCTTTGGTAGTAATAAGTCTGCTGAGAACTAGAGGGAGAGGAGAAGAAAATGTCCATTTTCTTCTGAAAGAAATGTGTATTGACCAAGATGATGGTCAGGCTTTACTGGAAGAAGTATGAAGGTATTCCTTCACATTAGTTGCTGAAGGAGTCATGCAAACCCCTCAGAAGTCTTTCTCCAGAAGTGTAGACAATAGGAAGGGGCAGTAGCTCAGAGATATTCAAATAGGGGGAATGGGATTAACATTTAGAAGAATCCTGGGAAAGGGACCAGGAAAATATTTCAAGCTCTCTGGAGGCTTTGGCAAAATAAAGATCCTCTGTTGTAAGATGCTCCAGTGTTTTCTGCAGTCTGCAGAGTGTTCCTTAGTTTTGACAGAATGCACTCTGCTCCTTCACAGTGAAAAGAATTTTAAATCAAAAGGGATTAGTGTAAAATCCAAAAGTCCCTCTGAACACAGATCAATGCATTGTGTTTATTTGCCATTGGCACCAAGCTGGGCCAGGCAGAGTGATTAATACCCATCTGAGGCTGAGGGATAAGCCTCTATTACAAAGTCTCTACACTGAGTCCTCCAGTCTCTGCATCAGCTGTGTGTTGGGGAACAGAGCCACAGAATGTGTGAAAATACAGAAACATGGCTAGTCTGCAGAGAGCTTCCTAGGCAGAATACACTTTGAGTGACCCAGAGAGAGAAAAAATTCTTTACACATCTTTCTAAAAGGGAAATTTTTCAAAGGACCCTGCTGACAAAACCACTTCTTTCCTTTGGTGTGTTTTTTTTTTTTTTCCAGTAAACCTTTTTCACAGATCCCTCTGCCCTCAGAAATGTTTTCTTCCATCACTTCAAATAGCCAAGACAGCATTTGGATCCTCACTACAGGGTCCAGGGCAGAGCTCCCAGTCCGTTTACTGACCTCTCTCCCTCCTTGTCAGCAGTTTGAAGGGGTCTTCCATGGGTCCCTTTGTTCCAGGTCTCCCTGACCTTGGCTGCCTTTTAGCAAAGTCCTTGAATCATCAGTCTCACACTCTCTTTGTTAGTTGATTTGGCCAGCTCTCCTTATCCTTGTCAGTCTCCCAGACAGTGCTCTTCCCTAGTCTTGTTGTCTTTATTGGGGGCCTCTCTCTCCCTAATCTCTCCAAAATTCATTTCACTGTGTTCTGTTTTGTGCACAATCTAAGACATGATTTGAAATAATCTTCAACTCATCTTGCACTTACATCTTCCCTAGAAAAGGTCCTGTGCAAGTGATTATATTTATCCTGGATATGAATCCTTACAAGCTGAGAAAAATGGTCTAAAATCTAAGGCACTTTCTTGGGTTCAAGATGGAAGAGATACGTTTCAGGGAGTCTTTCAGTTAGCATCTGTGTAGAAACATCTCAACTTTAAAAATCCCATGAATATATATAGCCCTGAATCAGAACTCCCAGCAGAGGTGCTTTCGTTCTCTTGCCACCATCAACAAAGACTTCTCATTCGTAAAAACATAAGGATGTCCAAGTTAAAGATCCATGACGCCTAAACCGTGTCTCTGAAGATGGTCATAAACTGTGGTTTACCAAATGAATGAAAGAAAAAGAGGCCACATGGAGTGTCTGTGTCTTTGGATGTGTCTTTTCAGGCACTGACAGCATAGAGACTGATGAAATAGCACTCTTGATGAGCACACTTCAGTAGACTAAGTAGAGGAAAGCAAACAATCACTAAAACTGTTCTCAGATTAAATTCTGTCCTTCTAAATTAACAGTGTCCTGAGAACTTTTCTTCTTTATGTCTTCTGGTCTCTTTGGGAGACTCAAAGCTGAAATATTCATCTGGAGCAGGAATGAGATACCAATACTAGCTCAGGTACCTGAGAGGAAGAGTGTAAATTATCACACCAAGTTTCTTATAGCCCCTGCAATAATTCTCCAATTATCTGGTCATGTTTCCTCAGAAATGGCTTGTTTGCTTCAGATGCAGATATGATGAGAGCTGATCATTCGGGGAAGTAAACTTACCATTCCATCATAACATCTAAAAGACACCAATTCTTGACTAAGCCATTTTCTCTTTAGAAGTTCTTCATATTCCTAGTTCAACATGGCTGGGGTGAGGATGACTGCTAAACTCAACAATTTGGTGCTGAAATTTTCCCCAGAGCAGAAACCCAAAAGGTGGCCATGCGAAGGACAGCTTTTGTGTAGTGCCTCATCCAGTCTTTTCCTTCTGGGACATTCTCTCTGGTTTTGGTTCCACTGGGAGTTTTCAGTAGCAAGCAGACTCTTATTTCAGATGTTTGTGGAATTGAAGAGCAGAGAGAAAAATGCCAGGGCCCAGACCTTTTGCTTGAGAAACGTGAAACTACCTTTTGATATATTTCCCCTCAAAACGTGGTATTTATTTAACAGGCTCCCTGACTGACTCTGGAAGCCTGCTATTTTGACTCAAGAATTTTTCTCGGTGAATTATATTAGATAAATATAACCAAAGTGTGTGATTATACTGGGTCGATTAACTCCTGATGTTAAAACAGAACCATTCCTTTGGCTCTGTTCTCACCAGCAATTTGTCACTGGCTTATGCTAAAAAAAAATCACCTCCCTATAACTGAGTGATGGAAACTTTAAAAAGCCATTAAATCTTGCCCCTGCAGTTAATTGTTCCTGATGCTGCATATTGCACTTATTCACAGTTTTTACCTCGGCACACAAGGTGCTCTCTGCAAGCTCACAGCACTGCACAGCCCTCAGCACTTTTTCTGCAGTGGTAGAACACGTATTACAAATCTCAAATTCAATCCATTTTACTTTGCTGGAGGAGAGAGTCTGAGTTAAATCCTGTAAAGTGCTAACTATCCTCAGCTCCTGCTGTCAGCAGGAGATCCCAGAGGAAGAGTACATGTGTGGATCATGCCTTTTCCCATATTTCATTATTTTTAAACAGTGGTATTTAAGCCCTGTTTCAGACATATTGCATTCCTGTCTTGTTTGTCCTTCTGGGAGATTAAAATAGCATTTTTGTCTCTCTTTTCCCTTTTATTTCCCCAGCACATCTAGTAAGGCAACTTCTCCCACACAGTGAATGGTTTCCTACTCTGAATACATTCTAGTGTCACAGTGGAACAGTGTTCATAAAGTGTCTTGGTTATACCAAGCTGCTTTCAAGCACTGATAAGTAGCACTACTGCCAATACCCTGTAAAAGTGCTTGTCAAGGGTTGGGGCTGGGCTGGTCACTGAATGACTGACAGATGCTCTCTGTTAACCTTCTCCTTTCCTAAAGGGAAGGGAAAGGAAATAAGGGAGAGAGACTTACAAGCTGGAAAAGAAAACTAAAACATCTTTAATGAACATGAACACCATAATAAAACATATACAAATACCATAGAATGATAGAATGGTTTGTGTTGGAAGGGACCTTAAAGATTGTCTAGTTCCAACCCCTCTGCCATGGGCAGGGACACCATACACTAGAGCAAGTTGCTCAAGGCCCTGTCCAATTTGGTCTTGGACACCTCCAGGGAGGAGGCATTCACAACTTCCCTGGGCAACCTGTTCCAGTGTCTCACCATCCTTCTTAATATCTAGTCTAAATCTACCCTCTTCCAGCTTAAAGCCACTCCCCCTCATCCTGTCACTACAAATGTTTGTAAAAAGTGCCTCTCCATCATTTTTGTAGGTTCCCATCAGGTACTGGAAGGCTGATATAATGCCCTTCTGGAGCTGCTTTGTCTCCAGGCCAAGCAGCCCCAGCTCTTGAAGCCTGTCCCCATAGGAGAGGTGCTCCAGTCCTCTGATATATACAAAACCAATACTGAACCCAATACCCCGGATGGCAATGATGTCACCATCACCACGGCTGACATGGGCAGGCACTAAGGAAGTCCCAGACTGGACTCAGCAGCAGGTGGGAATCGAATTCAAGTGGTAGATTCTGGAACTAGATGTGGGAATTCAGGGATCAAAGACAGGAGAACAGATAGAGTCCTCCTCAGATACCAGGCACAGAAGAAGAGAGCCTGACCTTTGTGATCCTTCAGCTTTATACTGAATAAGATGTATATGGAATGGAATACCTAGCTGACCAATTTAGATTTACCTGTCCTGCCCACTCCACACAGGTGTAGCCATGACTCTGCACCCCCTAAAGTGGTATATAAGGTTTAGCAGTGACCTTGGTAGACCAAGGTACTAACTAGAAATATTGAACATTATCACTGCTAGAAGCAGACACTGTCTGTGAGATTATGCTGTTAACTGCAGAGAATGCAGTTGTTAGAAGACACCAAGCTGAACATTAAAATAACTGAACTGAATTAGTTCTGCTCTAACTCAAACCAGGACAGTACTGAACACCATCATGCCCAATATTTGGAGAAGAAAAATGCAATTTTTTGCTTTTAAACATTTGTCTTGTCAGGAAAATAATATAAAGTTCAAATATTTGCAACAAGGAAAATGTATTCAGGACTAGGAAGGGTGGGAAATGCTTTAGATTGAGTATTGCAGCCCCAGAAACTTCCAAAGAACTATCAGTGGTAAAGAGGATTTAATTACCACCTTGGCTCTGTTCATTTCTAATCATTAATTGGCTCTGATCCCTATACTTTTGGCTTGTTGATAACAGTCCACCTAAGCAAAAGTTCATTTTATTCAAGGAAGGTTCCTGGTACATGAGCAGGACATGGGTTAGCTGTTGGAGGTTGGCCAGGTACAAGGAAATGAACCTGCAGTGTTCCTAGGCATTTGACTGTCCAAAGACACTGCTTCAAAATATTCATACTGAGCAACAGGAACAATACAAGATCATGCTTAAAGTCAAAAGAATTAAATGGGCTTAGGTAAACAGGTCCTGAAGAGACCAATTGCTCACCCAAATTCCAAAACCTTCTCACAGGCCATGGGGTCTTAGCAGTAGAAAACAAAGAGTTTCTGGGGGAAAGTTAAGTGTCTTTGCAGACTGTGTCACTTTTTGACACTGGCTGACAGAGACAGAGAAAGGAGATTGTGGCACAAGGGAGTGAGAAAGAAATAATACTTCATCATGGTGCTTTGACCTAAGAGATTTCTATGCAGTTCAAGCAGGAATATGGTTCCCAGGGATTTGGGGAAATTAATGGTTGTCAAAACAAATACCACCCCAATGACACCCTCCCTCTCTCATTGTAAACAGTCTTTAATCACTTCATAATAGGCTGCACCAATGGGAAATTGTGATTAATACTGTTTACCACTAAGAGACTCCTGTTGCTTTTTTTACCAAGGAGTCATTAGCTCTGGGTTGTACTGCGGCTATAGGGCTACCTTTCTTCGAAACCACAACTCGGGGAGCCTGCTGCCCTCATTTATAGCTCTATGGCAGGGTGAAGATGAATTAAATGAGGAAGAGGAGGTCTCCTGCTCTCTGTGGCACTTCCTTGCATAGCTCCACAAGTTCCTTAGAGATTAGCAAGCATTTATGGTCTCATTTGCAGGAAGGGAGGCACCAGGCAGGTACAGCTGTTTCATTTGTTCAGTGCTCACTGGTAAAGAGTCCATCACTTCTGACATCAGTTGAAAACACTGACATAAACCAATTCTTAGGCTGATGTTGTAAACTGGATAGATGGTACTAAAAGCCACTTGCTTTGGTAAAATATTTGAGCAAAAGAATGCAATGGATCAAAAGAATTTGTTGTTTTGTTGTTTGCTTGGTTGGTTTTGGTTGGTTGGTTGGGTTGGGGTTTTTTGATAGAATCCAAGTTAACTGGACAACCTAGAGGCTATGACTTGAGCCTTGTGAAACTTCACTTCAGTGCCCCCAACAGATAAAGGCAAATTTGCTCAAAGACCTTGTAGGTGCTGTACCCCTCCAGGCATGCAAACTCCTGTTTCTCTGTGTAATATCGGTACTTATGAAACACTCCAAAGCTGGGCCGTTTGCTCTGGCTCATTTTTCCAAATCAGTAGGAGTCAGGCTGAGCTCATGGAGAGAACCAAACAAATATGTTGTTGGAAACATCATCGCAGTCTCAAACTGGTTCCAGTCTGAGGCACGAATCAGGAACCTAGTTCTTGACTTTTGCCCAAGCACAAGTGAAGCCAATGGAAATTACCCATCTGCTGGGATGGAATTTATAGCTACCTGCTTGGTGCAATTCCTGTGAGTGTATCTTGCCATGCTGAATTTCAGTGATATCTTGCTATGCAGGATTTCAGTTGCATTAAGACTCATAGGGTCTTACTTCCTGTATAACACAAATCACAACATTTCATTTGGAAATCCCTTCTTCAGCCCCATAACCTCTTCCTGAAGATGAACAAATCTTGCAATGGCAACATTTCCTCCTTGCAGCAATGCACCTTAATGAAAATGGCTCACACGATACGACATGCCACCTCCTTCCTTTTCTTTTTTTTCTTTTGTGTGTTTTGTGAGGGTGGAACAAAAATGGTTGTTTTCCCCTCGGTCTAGTTTATTAGATAGGGTTGGGTGATCATTTGGACTCTATGGTCTTGGAGGTTTCTTCCAACCAGGTTGATTCTGTGATCTTCCGTAGCACTTTTCTTAAATGATGCAATCAACCTGAGCCACAATGGGGAACCACTGGTGTGCAACTTGATGAAACATATAAAAGATCAAAGCTGAGATGGTTCCGAGCCAGAAAGTGGGAATGTGGATCTGAATTTTCCCAGAGTCTGAAGGAGCTGGTTCAAACCATTGTGAAACCCCTGGGTAGATTCCAGGTGTACATTGTCCTAAAATATGGAGCTATTTAGATCATTATATCTCATTTGAGCTTATTACAATGAATCAAGGTCTCTGTTCACTACCTTTATAACTGGTTTGATGATATATTGGGGGGTTTTTTGGGTTTGTTTTTTTTTTTTATGGCAATATGGTGTTTGCTTCAATGTGAACAGACACATCATGTTTGAAGATTGATGATGCATAACACTGTGGCAATGGTAGCAATAAGCAGTGTGAGGACTCTGGCAGTATAAGCTTAGAGCTTGACATGGTGGTAGGCCATGCTTAGCATAAGTGCAGAAGTAGCTAGCAGTTTAGCAAAACAGTGCTGTGCCTGCAGCACGTAACTAAAGCAAGGTACTGGCAGCTATAAACACAGAGAGTTATCTTGGAATAACAGGACACATACGTCAATCAACAACTTCACGTTATATTGGTAATTTAACCAATAATCTATAACAGTATGATGTGGGGTCACTCGTGGGGAACCAATGAAGCTATGCCAACGATGCTCTGCCAGTCTATATAAGCTGTAGAGTTTCCTTTAATAAACAAACAATACTAGATCATACTGGTCATCCCTATTGATTCCATTCCCCGTCATCAACATAACACAAGGTAAACAGAGGTTCATAACCTTACATGGGATCTTTCTCCTTTCTTACAGTTCCAAACAACACAACAATGTCTGCCCAGCAGATAACATTTCTTCTAGCAGTTGCTGTGAGAAAAGGAACTTCTAAAGAGTAGTCAGTGCAATACTGGCCAAATGCACCTCTGTGAATGATAACCCTTGCACGTTTATTACTGCGTTATGTAATTAACACTGAGAATAACAACATCGATATTAAACTTTTCTTAACACTCTCCAGCTTAAGTTCTTCTTTTCATGAGTTTATAGATTTGTCAAATCTTAATCATTTGAAGTGAAGCTTTCCATGACAATGCTCTGCTTCAGGTTGGGGATTTTGCCTTTTTTGTTTTGTTTGGGTTTTGTTGTTGGTTTGGGGTTTTTTTAGTGGGTTGTTGGTTTGGTTTGTTTGGGGTTTGTTTTGGTTTGTTTTTTGGTTTGGGGTTTTTTTTTTGCAATCAATGTTTTAACAGTCTGGCCATTTCAAAAAAAAAGAGATGGAGGAAAATAAATCACTCTTCTAAACTAGACATTTTTTCCCTAACTGTTTTTCTTGAAGCAGTCTGAAATCTTAAGACTTTCAGGAGGAAACTTGAGAGGGGATGAACTGGGGGAGAAAAAGGTGCTATTATATTGGAATTAAATCCCTGAGCTTAACAATATGCATGTGGCCCTTAGAGCTTGTGAGAGCTGAATGTAGAGTAGCCAAAAAGGTCCCTGCACATTGTGTCTGAAAAGTGCCAGTCTGTACTATCAGTTAAACAGCAGATAAACAGCAGTATAGATGGTCACAACCGTGTTTGCTCTCTGAGCTACAGAAAAGTGCAATGTGAAGCCAACCTCATGGAAGGCCATGATTATCAGTATCAACTACTAATTTATTTATTTTTTTTTTAGTTTTCCATTTAAGTCAATCCTATATCACTGCCTGAGGAGACAGGGACCACTTATACACTGTAAGTTTGTGCAAAGATTTTGTAAGAGATGTGTACAGAGCTAAGATCTCTTTTATGACAATCTGCTGTTCAGAAAGACTGTGCACTAAATCTAAGTGGTTGATTTTGTTGAGTGTACTGGCTTAGGCCACGTTTCCTCCCAGAATGAAGAGGAGGAGCCAGGATTTTGAATATCCATATATTTTTGCTGGCTAGCAGAGACATAAGTGTATCACATCTCCCCTTAATCATTTGTTCTTGTACAGTGAAAACGTACTGCCTCTGCCAGTTGCTCTTTTGGTTCTCATGGCAGATAGCGATGTGCCTTGAAAGGTAGGGGGCTCTGACTGATGTATGAACCTCATGCCCTGCATACCTCACATACACTTTTCCCTCACTAGCATGCACTTACCCAGAGTAATTAAAGAACTGAGTCTAATGTAGAGTTCATTCCAACATGCTGAGTTTTCCAGAAAATATGGAAGTATTTGAATGTGCTCTCATATTAATTCTGGATTAGTTCCTCAACATATTATCCATGGGCTCCTCTTTTTCAAGCTACTGTCTGAAAACACACACAGCCATGCTCTGAAAACCCCTCCCAATACAGGATTATTCCACCCAGTGTTTTCTTCTCATAGGAAGACCTGAAAGAGGAGGGGGAAGAAGATAATCCAGACTACCTCAACTAAAACGTCTCTTTCCTTGAACATTCTGAGTCCTTTGTATCTTACTTTCTGCTAAAGCAAATGTATTGAGCTGCTGAAGTAAAGAGCACTACCAGGGTTTGAAGACAGCCTAAAATGGATGGTAACTGATTCTTCTCATGCTTTTCTGCTGCACTTCTTTGCCAGTGGAGCCACAAACCTCGTATGAGACCTTGTGCTTTTGCAGGTCTGCAGTGACAAATAACTGACCACCCGTGAAGATACAACTGAACATTCAAGGTGTTTCAATCTCTGTGAACTTCAGGACCTGTCTATGCTCCTGCATGAATCAAGGCCTCTTACCAATCAGGATATTAAAGATTCTAACCAGTATAAACCAGTGGAAAATCTCAAAATCCTGCTGTGAGCAAAACAGGTGCAGCTTTTTTTTTCCCCTCCCCAAACTGATTACTCCAATTACTCACTTTATTATATGAAACCTAAGGAAAAGATGAAGTACACTAGTTCCTGGCCACCTACCAGCAGCAGCTCAATCATTAGAAATTACAAATTGATGCTGGTTGTTTTACACTGTTCCATAGTAAGATTTATGTTTTGATATAGCCAGGGCTGATGGAATAAATCAAACTGGGCATGAAAAAGGAATAAAGATTTACTCAGCATTTGAAAGCCTAGCTTCAATGCCTCATGGATAAATGTGACAAATATTCTGTAGACATGCAAATATATCACATGTCCCTAACAAAGAAAGCATGGGTAATTTGCCATTAAAGCTGTGACATTTCACCCCAATGCCCTCTCATTCCCAGAAAAGTCCTCTGAGCTGCTGGGAAAAAAACATTGCGTTCTCTCGGTGCAGAACGAACAGTGACCAGCAGATTTTAGAAAAGGACCTGCAATGAGACTCAGCCTCAATCCCATCCTTCTTTCAAGCTGAATTATGTTGCCCTTGCAAGAGACATGCCTGACAAGGAGCTGAAAAGGAGACACTGGTTTTGAGTCACTCCACATTTTGCTTTCTTGAGAGAAATGTGTTTGGTTGAAAACTAACCTACAAGTTTTCAGGTCCTTAAGTCCTTTACTACTGGAGCACAACAGACTGCAGAAGTACAAAGACTCCAGGAGTGAGTAGGCAGCAAGTGGTGTTGGAAAAGCCTGCTATGCCTCTCCATGCAGACTCTGGCAGATAGTCGCCTGGACCACACAGTGCTTGCTCTATGCAGGGTTTTTCAGCAAACATATTGGCACTCTGATATTATTTTAGTTTTCACTTTGGGCAAGGGACTGCCCAAGGAAAGAGACTAGACCTAAACAGATCATCTTTCCTCCAGATTTGCTGCCAGCAGGAGCTGAAGTTGGTTTTCATTTTTGTCCTTTTGGCAAACCAGCTCTGTGACTTAACCTAGATTATGTGTTCAGAGCTATGTACAGGATTTTAGTCATTCTGCTTGCACTGCTTGGGCCACGTTGGTTGCTCTTGTGCAGACCTTCTTCAAAAGGAAAAAAAGGTTGCAGATTTCACAACACTGTCAGCATTCCACAAAAGTCTCCAGGCAGATCAGCAAAAGGAATGACAACCTCTGTCTTTCCCAAAATATAAAACAGCTACAAGTATGGGAGGTTTTTACTATCTCTTACACTAAGAGTCCATTCAGAAGTCTTGGTTCCATGTAAGACTTGCACCTGAAAGATACTGCATCATGCAAGAATTTCGCAATTTGAGACTCCTTGTTGCAAATGCATTTCTTTGTCAATGGTTCATAGCATGATGTTCCTTGGATGACTTGTACTTCATTTCTTGCTTTCAAATGTACATATTGTGTGAGTTGAGCTGTGGAGTCATTCAGATAAATAGTCCTCCTCACTTCTCTGTTCATGGGCAATTTGTTGCTGAGATTCATCCATTTTGATTGGGCAGTTTGGCCACATGGTTCTTTTTAAATTCACTATTTTTAAGTGTTCTCTCTAAATTCACTTGTTTCCAGCCTGACGTGGGTTTCACGGTATAAGAATGTGAAAACTTGTGGGGTTGGGTAAGCACAAAACTGAACACAAAGTGAGGATTGAACAGAAAGGGAGGGAGTCAAGGTGAAGTTGCTATTAATTCACAAGGGTATGCACAAAAATCCATGTGTATGACTCACCAAAGCGAGAGAGACACCCCAGATAAATCCAACTTGCTCACTGTAAAGTGAAAATTAGGAGGCATATCTTGGAAAATAATCTCATCATCATCTTTTTCTTGATGCATCTAGAGCAATCCGACTCCCTCCATCTGCTGAGGATTTGTTGGAAATTCTCCTTCTTTACACTGCTAAATTTTACAACCTTCTTTTTCATATAGCTGCTCCTTAGGTATTGCAAAAGAAAATATTCAGAATGGTAAAAGACCAGGACCTGCCAACACCCAGATCACCCATTCAGTGTCTTTGCTGAAGAAATCACGGGGACAAAGTGACGAGTCAGACTTTTGTACCACTGGATAACAAGGTTTTCACATAAGAAGAACACAAGAATATTAGAGAGAACAGCAGACACTACAGTAAGGATGGACTACAAACAGTTGGCTTGCAGTACGGAAAGCAGCTTGTCATTTACAAACTTACCATTGGATAATTGAAGAGCAATGTACTGAAAGAAGAAATAGAGACACAGATACTTTTTAGACTCTGTTTTCTGGCCCATTTAAGAAACAAAGGTGCACACCACAATACTGAAAAGTGCCTGAATCACCTAGCAAGTTCTTAGGACAAACTTGAGAGTATCTGAGGAGGAAGAGAATAGCTGATTTTGCTACCACTTGACTGCTCATGGAATTTGGAAGTTTTGATCCAAATGGACATTTCTTGGCCTTGTGATGTCAGACATTTTATAATTCAAGAAATGGTGTGACTGGAGAATAGTATCAGAGTTATAGAATCATGGAATAGTTTTGGTTGGAAAAGTTCAAGTCCAACCATTATCGCACTCTGAAAGTCTGGTGCTAAACTACGTCCCTTAGCACTCCATCTATGTATCTTTTTGAACACCTCTAGGGATGATGATCCAACCACCTTCCTGGGGAGCCTATTCCAGGGACAGGGGGAAAAGTGAGGGATAGGACACGACACAAGTAAGGAGAAAGCTGTCGTGTTTTTCATGCTTCAGAATCTGCACTTGACACAATGTGTGTCTTGTCTGAGGACTGTGACATGTTTATCGACTGGCAACCGAAGCAGCTCAAACTACATTCAAAGAATGGCCATGTACAACAAACGGGTCCTGTGGTCACAACATAGCCAAGCCTTCTCCTCCTCCTTCTTCTCTAACAACATCTCAAATGTAAATTTTCACCAAATCTGGAGATGTGACTGTCCAGTGCTGCTATTTCTTCAGTTGTAGGGTACTAATAAAAAAGTAAAGGGCTAATAAATACTTTGTGACTAGGAAAAGCTGTCAGATTCGATACTAATCCAAAGAGCTATAAAAGATGGTGCAAGAGCCGTGTTTACACAGAAGAAAATACTGGACACGATGAGGAAATGCAGCATCCATGACAACACTTCTCAGCAAGTCAACTTACTAACCCTAATAGAGCTCTCCACTGGTAGTAATGCAGTGTTTACACCAAGGCTGTTTAAGCAAAATTCTTACATCTCAGTTGATCATCACAGGTAAAATTTGTGTTTATATCACAGAATCACAAAATTAATGAATGATAGAATAAACTTTATTTAGAATTTAGAATAAATCAAACCAGGTTGGAAGAGACCTTCAAGATCACCGCGTCCAACCCATCAACCAATCCAACCCACCTAATCAACTAACCCATGGCACCAAGCACCCCAGCAAGTCTCCTCCTGAAAACCTCCAATGACGGCAACTCCACCACCTCCTTGGGCAGCCCATTCCAATGGGCAATCACTCTTTCTGTATAGAACTTCTTCCTAACATCCAACCTGAACCTCCCCTGGCACAGCCTGAGACTGTGTCCTCTTGTTCTGGTACTGGCTGCCTGGGAGAAGAGACCATCATCTGCCTGTATACAACCTCCCTTCAGGTAGTTGTAGAGAGTGATAAGGTCACCCCTGAGTTTCCTCTTCTCCAGGCTAAGCAATTCCAGCTCCCTCAGTCTTTCCTCATAGGGCTTGTGTTCCAAACCCTTCACCAACTTCGTTGCCCTTCTCTGGAGAGGCCTCTGAAGATCATCTAGTTCAGCCCCTCTGCCAGAGTAGGTTCACCTAGAATAAGTTGGATAGGTAGACTTTGTATATCTTCAGAGATGGAGATTCCTCCACCTTTCTGGGCAGCCTGCTCCAGTGCTCTATCACCCTCAGAGTAAAGAAGTTCTTTCTCATGTTTAGATGGAATTTCCTAGATTTACCTTTGTGCCCATTATCTCTTGTTCTGTCACAGGGTACCACTGCAAAAAGATTGGCTCCATCCTCCTGACAAACATCCTTTAAGTATTTATAAGCATTTTTAAGATACCCTCCCAGTCTTCTCTAAGCCAAAAATCCCCAAGTCCCTCAGCCTTTCTTCATGAGAGATGTTCTAGTCTCCTAATCATCTTCACAGTCCTTTGCTGTGTGCTCTCAAGCAGTTCCATCTTTCCTGAACTGGAGAGCCCAGAACTGGACACAGTACTCCAGATGAAGCCTCACTAGCACAGAGGAGAGTGGGAAGAGAGCCTCCCTCTACCTGCTTGATACACTCTTCTTCATGCAGCCCAGGATGTCATTGGCCTTCTTAGCCACAAAATACATTGCTGGCTCATGCTTATCCTGTTGTCCACCAGGACCGTCAGGTCATTTTCCACAGAGCTGCTTTGTAACACATCAGCCCCTAACCTGTACTGGTGTGTGGGGTCATACCTCCACAGGTGCAATGCCCTGTTCTTGCCCTTGTTGAATTTCATAAGGTTACTCTCTGCCCATCTCTCTAGCCTGTCCAGGTCATGCTAGATGGCAGGACAGCATTCTGATGTGTCGGCTACCCCTCCCAATTTTGTGTTGTCAGCAGACTTGCTGAGGGTGCACTCTGTCCCTTCATATATGTCTTTGATGAATATGTTGAACAAGACTGGACCCATTATTGACCTCTGGGGGACACTGCTTGTGGACCTCCAGCTAGACTGTGCAACTGACTTCAACCCTCTGAGCTCTATCTTTCAGCCAGATTTCAATCACACCACTGTTCATTCATCTAACCCAGATTGCCTAAGCTTTCCCATGAAGATGCTGTGGAAGCCTTGCTGAAGACAAAAGCAGACAACACTGTCTGTCCTCCCCTCATCTATCCATCCAATCAAGCCCTTATAGAAGGCTATCAGATTAGTCAGACATGACTTTCCCTTGGTGAGTCCATAATGACTACTTCTATTAACATCTATTTCCTCCATATGCTTTGAGATGATACCTAGAATGAGCTGTTGCATTATCTTTCCAGGGATGAAGGGCCTATACTTTCCTGAGTTTTCCTTTGTGCTCTATTTGAAGACTTGAGTGACATTGGCTTTCCTCCAGTCCTCAGGCACCTCACTTGTTCACCAGGACCTTTCAAAGACGATGGAGAGTGGCCCAGAAATTATTTCTGCCAGCTCCCTGAACACTTGCAGGCACATCCCATTAGGACCCATGGATGTGTGGCTATCCAGTTTACTTAATTGGTTCCTAACTTGATCCTCCTCAACCAAAGGAAAGCCTTCCTTCCTTCAGACTTTCTCTCTTACCTTCAGGGACTGAGGGACAGCCTTGGCAGCAAATATGGAAGTAAGACATCTCAGTCACTTTGTCTTCTTTGTATCTTCTGTCACCATGCCATTCACCTCATTCATCAGTAGTCCCACATTTTGCCTGATGTTCCTTTTCTTGTTAATGTATTTGAAAAAGCCTTTTTTTTTTTTTTTTTTTCATCCTCTTTCAGATTTAATTCCTAGAGGGTCTTAGATTTTCTTATAGCATCCCTACACACTCCAGCAACATTCCTATATTCCTCCCAAGTGGCCAGTCCCTCTCTCCACATATTCTTCCATTTCATTTTTTTCCATAAGCTCCATGCTCATACATCAGATGAGCTGATTCCTCATTTGGGTCTGCCTTTTTATTTTTTTTTGACCAAAGTCCACAGTAAAATCTCAGAACTGAAATTATTCTGGGTATTTATATGGAGGCTTAATCCCTTGTGATGGCAGAATATTAAACAAAACCCATCCAACCAGTCATCTCAGAACAAACTGAAGGAATGTGTAGCATGCACAACAAAGTGCTTTACAACACTACTAAGTGTCACTTGACCTGTAATTTGCTTAGTTTTGACATTATTCCATTTTCCCTTCAGCCATCCTTGAGCTGACATTAACAAGATGCACTCCATTAACCTCAATGAAGTCAAGGCCTTCAAAGCTCTTTGACAGTATTTAACTTTACTCTGGGCTGTAAATCAGCTTTAATGTCACAACTGCAGACACTGTAATCTATGCCTGGAAAAGTTAAATGGGTATTGCAATGCATCTGAAATCTATATGAAACAGAAAGGAGGAAGTGGTAAGGTTGAGAAGAATCAGAGAATGTGAGAATGAAAAAGGTTGGTGGAATCATAACATGCAAAGACAGTAGGTGGATGCTCTTCAAGAAACAGAGAATCCCCTCCCCTCATGGCACCAGTCAGCAGGAAGTGGCTTAAGAAAAGGAGGGGAATGGATAAAAGTCCTTGTTCGGGGAGACAGACAAACCCCTTCTTGGCCTCCCTCACCTTCCCAGTTACCCCTACACAGCAGATACAGAGCACTGGAAGTTGAGAGCCAAGATTGAGAGAACCCCCTGTCCTACCCCTGTCAGGTGGAAGACAGAAGCTTAAATGAAGAGGGTGAGTGGTGGGAGGATTCCTGGTCATGGCAGGTCGAGTGTATATAGCAACCTCTTCCACAAGGAAGAAGAAAAGAGTTATGATCTTTAGGAGACTCACTCCTGGCAGGAACAGAGGGCCCAATATAGAATCATAGAATGGTCTGGGTTGGAAGTGACCTCTGAAGGTCATGTAGTCAAACCCCCTCTGCAGTAAGCAGAATGACGCCAGTGATCCCAGAGTTATTTGTAACCTTAATTCCTTTCCCTGTTTTAAGAACTGTTCTTTCTCTTCCACAGTCTGGCATGAAAAGCCCAGCATCCAGAGTCCAACCTCTGCACCCCAGAAAAAATTCTAGTTGCTTGCCCTCCTTTTCCTTCATGTCCCCATCCACTCATGCTGTATGCCCCAGCCAGGAGGGCACACAAATGAGACATAGGGAGCCTACTGTAATAAGCCCTCATGAATCTCTTATCCCTGAAGGGCTTTACAGGCATTTTCCCTTCTCCAGAGACTCAAACTCATCATCTCCAAGTGCACTTACCCTCTGCCAGCCTAGGTCCTGGGAACTTGAGTTTATTCCCAAACTCAGATGTTCCAGTTGACAGCACTAAGCAGTGGCTGCCAAGCCAATAGCCTAGTGAGCAAATTAGGTTTATTTAAACTAAATAATAATTTTAATTGCTGAGTGAATTTTATCTTCACCCTTGAAATAGAACAGATATCATATCTCTGGGCTGGACTTCACACTTTACCCATTGACCCTTCCAAAAGTGGCATCAATCATTCCTTTAATTTCTTTGCTTATTTTTTTTTCTCTCTTAACTTGTATGGCAGAGGAAAAAACAAATTGGTTTTACACAAGGTCTAGGTGATCATTTTTAGCTCAAGTATAGTAATACAGCCAATTTTGTGGGTTTGGTTGAGTTTTTGTCTTATTAATTGGCATTCATGGAAATGTGCTTACAATAGCTGACCTGACATATAGATACAACATCTACTGATATATGTGCCAGTTGTGTTTGATATGAATCTAGAACTCAAGCTGAATGCATTTTGTTTTGAACCTCTGGGCCAAAAGGTAAGGACCTGATATCTAGGTGTAAATGCATCCTGTTTCTGTTGAGGTCTTTTTTAGCACTTCTTTTTTTATCAAGTCATTAAAAATATTCCTAGAAAATGGAAAAAAAAAATATTAATTTTGACTAAATAGGGATTTGCAGTGCTGTTGTAAGAATCTGAACCAAACTTCAGCAGAGCAGGAAAAATAATGAGTTTTATTTTACCTGAATGAAGAGGTTTTGGTTAGTTTTACTGCCAAAATTTGAACAGATACATCAGTGTTGTTTCTAAAAGGACATATCATAGTATCATAGTATCATTCAGGGTTGGAAGGGACCACAAGGATCATCTAGTTCCAATCCCCCTGCCATGGGCAGGGACACCCCACACTAGATCAGGCTGGACAGAGCCTCATCCAGCCTGCTCTTAAACACCTCCAGGGACGGGGCCTCGACCACCTCCCTGGACAACCCATTCCAGGGTCTCACCACTCTCATGGTGAAGAACCTCCTCCTCACATCCAGCCTGAATCTCCCCACCTCCAGCTTCATTCCATTCCCCCTAGTCCTATCACTACCTGACATCCTGAGAAGTCCTTCCCCAGCCTTCCTGTAGGCCCCCTTCAGATACTGGAAGGCCACAATGAGGTCACCTGAGAGCCTTCTCTTCTGCAGACTGAACAGCCCCAACTCCTTCAGTCTGTCCTCATAGGAGGTGCTCCAGCCCTCTGATCATCCTTGTGGCCCTTCTCTGGACACGTTCCAGCACCTCCACATCCCTCTTGTAATAAGGACTCCAGAACTGGACGCAGTACTCCAGGTGGGGTCTCACCAGGGCTGAGTAGAGGGGGAGGATCACCTCCCTTGATTAATTATTATTAATATTGTTTGAAGAATATTTTAGGGGTAGTGTCTGGTCATTCAAAATATTTTCTTTTAAAAATCTGAATTTTCTTTCTTTTATCATTTTTTGTTTGTTTGTTTTCACTCAGGACCAAGCTGGTACACATTGAGAAAGGATGTCTGTGTGCCCCCACCGAACCTAAAGGACACGTGAGTTTCTAGCCTAGGCTTTTTTTGGACCAGAAAGGCTTAATGTATAAGAAGAAAGGGATTCATAGTAATGAAATCTTTTTTTAAAGGAAATCTTTTTTTTTTAAGGAAAAGTTTCTACAGTCTTGACTATTTCTAACATGCAATGAAGTTGTTACAGGGCTTTGAAACAAAGTCATTCATCCAGCTTTGCTGCGTCACTTTCGGCTTCACCAGTTTTTCATAAAAGTCTGGGAACAGCTCTGGAAAATGTTGGAATGAGTGTTAAAGGATGTATAACGGACCACAAGAAGGAAACCTCTTCACCATCCAGCCTGAATTCAAAATTTGCCTGATCTCATTCTGTTTGGATATCCAGATGAGGTGTGAACATGGCCAAGTTTCACCTGCAAAACACTGAGAGGTGCAGGTCACAATGTCTCTGCATCCTGTACCAGTAGAAAAACTAAACAACTCTTGTACATCTTGGCATTTTGGCAAACCTCCCAGAAGACTGAGAACAAGTATCACAGATGGGGAAACAGATCCTTGTAGATTAAACTCTTTTTCTGAGGTTTACTCATGAAACTGTGGTGGTGCTGGAGACTGATGAAGGATTTCTGAAATCCTAAGGATAAGCATAAAGGACAAAACCATTGGTGCTGAAGAAGATGTGCACAAACTGATGTTGTCAGGAGCAAATCAGTGTTCTGTGGTTTAACTTCTAATCAAAGGTAACAATGTATTTTGTGTAGGTGTAATGTAACTGTGAATTTAATGCATATATATATATATATGCAGGTAGGATTTCTACTGACAAGCTTTACCACTTATTTCAAACAATCTGGGACCATTCACTGTGAAGAAGAAGGACAGAGTTTGAAGCCCAGTCTTTCTGCAGCAGAAGCTACTATGGCTGCATAAGGTTTTCTAGAAGCAGAACTGGGGTAAAACCCAGAAGTTACACAAACAGTGCTGAGCCAATCACAGGGGCCTTGTTAGAAGACAGAGAAGTACCTAGCAAGGAATTACCATGTCAGGGTAAAACTCAGCTGATGATTTCTTAAGCATGTGTATCGTGAATGTTATTACAGAATAGGAAATCCTTCCCTCTGCAGTTGCTCTTTGAGAGGAGTGGAGTGTGAAAGGAAAAAAGAGCCTTTTAAAGGCATTGTGGAAGGATCTGATTTTTGTCTTGTTTTTTCTATTCCTCTTCACCACCCATACTTCCATTTATTCATTCATCCATGTTCATTTCCTGTCTCTACATCTAAGAATCTTTTTATCCACCATTGATCATGTCTCGTGCTGGTCTCACTACTGTAGCCAGAAAAAGAGATGATACCAGTGAAGTCATTACGAGAGTCATTAAGGGGAGATGGTGAATTGATCAATGCCCTTTCTGATAGCCAGGGAAGCTGTAAGTCCCTTGCCAGAGAGAAGCCAGACAACTCAGGTCAGACAGCTCAAGTCTGAGTATCTTTAGATACGCCTTGGCTTTCCAAGTAAATACCAGATAGTCTCTGCAGCTTCTGAGGACTTTTCCACTCATATTCTGACCTTCAGCTACATTCTGTTAGGTCTTGATTCAAAATAACTCTGCTGATTTCAGTGAACTGGCTCTGGATCTTTGCCACTTGGTGCAAAATTGGAATTTGTCTTCTCAGAGACCCTGTCCCAGAAGAGTTTATGTGCCATGATAATTCAAGATGCTAAGAATAAAGCACAGTAATCTGGGGGTACAGTGACCTTCTTACTGCCTTTCTTGTGTCACCAAAAAACAAGAGAGGTCCTGCAAAGTCAGCCATCCAAAGCACAGAGCTGGCTATAAACAGTCCAAAGGGCCTTGTTTTCCCAATGCGAGGGAAAGAGCTCACTGGGCAGCTCTGAGATGTATGGATTGTGTTTAGTCTACATGATTAAAAATAATAATAATAATAAAAATACTGCTCAGGCCAGAAGGAATTTACAGGCTTAGAACACCATGGAAAGCAACTACCTTAGTCTGCAGAGAAAAAATATTCCAGGAGGCCCAACTAAGCTACTCATCATCCTATTAATTCATCAGACTTGGCCATGCATCATTTGCCCGACACAGCAATCTTTCCTAGGCAATAATCTTCCACTCTGGAGTCAGCCATGAGCTGTGCCAGATTCCTCCCAGCCTGTGTGAACTTGATTGGCATTGGACATAAGCCAAACAGTCAACTTTTCCTCATGGGATTCAAGTTCTCAGCTACCAAAGAGCCTCTTCCTGCAGCACTAGACATAGAGTACCATGCTGTTATATATATGAGGCTCAGATCCTCAGTACCCCTTTCACGGGGAAGGGGGTGAGTGTGAGATCACACCCTTAGGAGGATCACATCCCTCTGGAGCTAGGAATGTTGACCACAAGATAATTCCGACAGACGCAGTTCAATGGTAAATTACATTTTTCACAGTCCAAGCAGCCACACATGTTTACCTCAACTCCCATGATAATCAAAAGTTAGAACACTGAGACACTCACCATCATTCAGCTTAGAGGCTTAAACTCTTTGCTGCAAATTAACTTGGGAACACTAAGCAGCATATCAGGGCTGACACAGCACTGCCCTGTGCAGCTGCAAATAGTCATTCAGAAGCACAGCTGGACACCTTTTGCCTTATCTTAACAGCTGCCATAAATATTCCCATCTGACTTCTTTTGTGTTGGGACAAAAGGCTGGACATTTAACAACACTGATGGCAAGATGTAGTCTGGAATGATGAATAATCACTATAAGAATGATAACTTTGATTCTCTAGTATTTATCTATTGAAGCCTGAGTTTGCTTGGAAAAAAAAAGAAATTCCTGGATGGAAACTTCAGTTTGATTCCAAGTAGCTTTACCATTTGACAGCATCTGCTAGAATTGTTACTAGGCAGGCAAGCATTATGCTCCTGCCATGTCTTTGGATCCTTTGGGTGAAAGGACATAATTATTTATTCTGGACAGAAAAAATGCACTGACTCCTCTAAATTCACTTTATGGATGCTCATTTAAGAGCAATGAATATCAAGGCAAATTCAGGCAACTCTGGCATTTGTAACTCTATATGCAAAGAAAGAGAAAGCCAAACTCACTGATGAAGTAAATGGGAAAAACTCCACTGAGGTCAATGGTTTCACCGTTAGTGATTCTAGCAACAGAGCCTGGCTGAATGTGTTCAAAGTGTCAGTCATTTTCAGCTTAAAAACCTACAATCATTCCATAGACAAAAAAAAGTATAAAATAAGTCAGCCAGAGGAAATCCTGCATGTCAGTGAGGAAGGGGTAAATGACTTTGCCAAAGAGGAAAGTGTGGCTTACAGGACAAAGGCTACTATTTTAAATAAACATAGCATCTGTCTAAATGGATATATGTTCATGAGCAGTACAGAATGCTGTACAGCTTCTTGAAGCACATGTAATGGAGACAAAGATCCCATAAATTAGGGACTTGTAGTGATCTCACTGGTCACTACTGGTAAACATTCTCTAAGGTTAGGCTGTTTGGTGCAGAATGACTTCCTGCTTCTCTGTCCTCAGCAGACCTGAAGATTACCCAGAGTCAGAAGTGAGGAGTAGTGTTGCTCTAGGGAACACATAGACCTCATTAGTCATCAATGTTCTGTCTGAAGATCAGAGGGAGTCACAGCCAGTGAAGGAGTAACGCAAGCAAATAAATCATAACATTCACTAGCAATATAGTGGGTAGGGAAGAAAGGTGGGTTGCTCTGTTTCCTCTTCACTCTCAGCTCAGCTGCATTGATTGCTCAGCACTTTCTGTTCCAGGACCACGGCTATGACCCATGAACAGGACAGGGCTTGATTTTGTTTTATTATGTTGAGTGTTTGACTCAGGCATCAACTGAGAACAGCCTGGGCTAAGCAAGGCATAGATTGTGTACATAGGAACTAGGGTAACTTGTATTTTCTGTGGAAGTATGTGTGTGGTTTAATTTCTTTTAAAAGGAGAAGCCAGAACACTACATCTGATATCCTCACAGCACATGCAACCAGAGTTCAAATTTCCTTTGTTGACTCTTGACTTGCTTCATGCTAGGCAAAATACCACAACTTTCCTCTGAGGGTTAAAGATCCATAGAGCATGGAGTGCTGTGGCTTTCAACCAGCAGTGTGATGTGAGGGGGAGACATTGGAAATGTGTTCACCTGAGGAAAGCTGTGTTCACTACAGCATTGGAGAAAAAAAAAAAAAGTTTCATTTTTATTCCTAAATCATGTGAAGGTCTCTAATTGCCTATGCTGAGATAAAAGTAATTTCAAGTACTCACCAAAGCCAGTCTTCTCCCAGAAAACGTAACTCATCTTGTTCCAAATTTTGCTTCTCTGGAACTGAAACCCAAGATCACTTCCAAGGAAGGTGTGGGAATGGTTGTAGATGTCCAAGTGTGGAGGCAGGCAGCCACAACTCAGAGCTGTAATCTCAGCAATTTAGACACTGATATTTTTGTTTACCATAGGGCCCTGCATATATGTATAAGAACCAGCTTAAGCAGCTTAACTGCAGTGCACAGAGCTGCCAGGAGAATTGCTGTGACTAAGCCCAGAAGGCTGTGCTCTAAGGACTTCTTCTGACCCCAGAATGATAACAGATTACTTTGGCTTTTTTTCTGTCCCAGCCTTGATACTGTAGAGCACATTAAAAAAGGTCCTTTGCTACAGGTTATAGTTTAAGACTACTTGATGAACAGGAGTCTATTTTTAGGCAATAGATTTTCCCAGGGAAGTTGTGGAATCTCCACCTCTGAGTGGTTTTAGTAGCAGGTTAGACAAATCATTTAGGCAAAGGCAATCTTGCCTTGAAACAGGCAGATTCTCCCAGCTCTGTTTTCCATGACTCAGTATGTTATAAAGTCAGAAGGGAAAAAAAGAAACTTAAGCATAAACTGGTAATACCTGCATTTATTTTTGAAGCAGGCAAACAGTACTGCTTGGGGACAGATGGTGAGAAAGGAAACAGCAGAGCTGCTGAAGAGGAAGCAATGCACTAGATAAAAAGAACCAAAGAAGAAGAAATGGATGGAAATCAGATTCCTGGCTAGAATTTGGAAGCAAAGCAGTGATGTCTCTCCCCACAACCACGAGACACAGCAAAGCCAGAATTTAATGAATATTTGATTTTACACACTGATTCAATAAACTTTATGTATCCCCCTCCTCTGAACCAGCCACCTCCATGGAAGAGTGAGTGAACAGCTAATGATGGAGTGGCACAGTCAGTGTACCTTTAACAGGTAATCAATATGCACATTGTGATTTTTACACATCCTCCTCCACCCCCAGTTTAGTTCACTTGAAATGAACATTTTATTGAAGCTGAATTTCAGTAAAACCATAGCTAAAAAACTAGATCCTTCTGTTCTCCTATTTCTGTATGCACCTGTGCTCTATGTCTAACACTTAGCTCTTGGGACATGATCCCTTTATATTTTATTCTTATTTCCTTGTAGTTGTGTCTGTATAGACCTTGGGACAAGTGGGAGGGGAGCACAGCAGATCTGACCATGACATGAAAGTCATGCAAATAGTTCCTCTTCTAGCAGGTAATACTCACCTTGATCTGCAGGCCTTTATGAGACACTTTTGAAGCCTGTTTAGGGAGACACTCATATTTTCCAGGTCACAGCAGAGCAAAAAAAGGGGAGTGGGGTTTGGGGCCAGGGATTTCATTGTCTGCCCTGATCATGCTGTGGGTGGGGAGATGGGACTCTCTTTTAGCTGCTTTATCTTCCTCCAGGTTTGGATGCTTTATGTGATCTAGCTTTGGTGAGGACTTTACCAGCAGTCTCCTGTTCTGTCTCACTGTGTTGACAGACTCTGCTGCACATAATTAAGAGCTAGATACTTTAGACAGCAGCATAGCAGCCCCCAACAGTATTACAAAGGAGGACGTGTGTAAGGGAAAAGAAAGCATTTCCCATGCAAACCAGGGTTTGCATGCTCTGCCAGGTCAATTACAAGCTTTTGCAGCCGCAGAGGAAACAGTTCTTTCTCCCTTTTATTAAAATGGCTGCTCCATCCCATTGTGGATTGAAAGAACTATTTGGCTGCCCTTGGATACCAGCTGACCTCCAGCCACAAGTCTAGGCCTTTACCAGAAAAGGAGTGGGAGCCATCAATCTCTAAATGAAGACATTATCCTCCTGATTATCTCTTTGTTGCCAGTGGTGTGTGAGGTTATTGAAAGGAAAAGAGCAGTTCCAAGATGGCTGCGGGTGAAGGAGTGTGTCCCAGCCTTGATGAGGCTTTTATTCTGCCTGGCACTGTGTAAACTGCTCTGTCAGCAACATGTGTCTTTATACATTAGGCATGAATTTTCTAAGACTGTCCCCCCCCCATCTCCTCCTGCCAGAATCATCTGGTGTAGCCCATCACTCTAGCCCATGTGTCAAGGCACTATGTTGAGTTTGGAGGCTCTATCGGTTGCTTTCCTTATGTGTGCTTGGATTAACTTGGCCCTACACATCTATAGAGAGTTCAGAGGAGATTTTGACAGATACAGGTAGGGAACAGGCTGGTGCTCACTGAAGGAAGGAGGAGACAGGACATTAACCTGAGTCACAGGTTAGGAGTTAGAAGGGACCTCCAGAGATTGTCAAGTCAGGACAATGAAGGTGTTCCCATAGGAAAGAAGACATAGATTATGTGACCTGGTCTTCTGCTCAGTTGCTTGCAATGATCAAAAAATGACTGGTAGAATGGTTTGCATGGAAGAGCTTTGGGTTGGAGACCAGAAGGAACTGCCTGGAGCAAGATCCAAATTGACAGCATTATTTTTGATCTTTCCTTGTCCCTGGATAAACAAAACAAATATTAAAAAATAAAAATCCACCTCATCCTGATCTTGCTGGAACTCATGACCTTGATGTATAGGATTTCTGTCTGGGAAGACCAAGTTCTGAGAAAATAACACAAGAGTGTTATGCTGATGTCAAGAAAAAAGTGATGGTTTATTCAGAGAATACAGCCTGAATGTATCAGAGGCAAAGCTACCATTTAAGCCAGGTGTTCACAGATGTTTTTTCTTGTTGCTTTCTCCATTTCTTTCTCCCTGTGCTTCACCTACACTTCACCAGCAAAGCTCCACACAGATTCCACACAGGCTGCCTGGGGTGGTGGCAGTGTTGCCATCGCTGGAGTTGTTCAGGAGGAGACTTGACAGGGTGCTTGGTTGCATGGTTTAGTTGGTTGGGTGGTGTTGGATGACAGGTTGGACACGATCTTGAAGGTCTCTTCCAATCTGGTCTGGTCTGGTCTGGTCTGGTCTGGTCTGGTCTATTCTATTCTATTCTATTCTATTCTATTCCTCCAAATTTTCTTTTTTACCTGATATTGTTGTACTTTGTACCAGTATTTGCTAACTTACAAGAGTCACCATTGCCAGGTCTAGAAGATGGAGACAAGCCCGTTTAATAATCTTGTTGTGAATAGTTCAGCTTCAAATATCCTGGGTTTTTATAACCATCTTGTCACGGCTGTCCCCTTTGTCACTGTAAGTGAAGAATTTGTTTCCATTCAGTTCCTGCTTTCACACCTTTCATTAGCATCCTGGTCTCTTGAGTCTCAGCATTTAGTATTTGATTCCTCCATTTGCTGAAAAAAAAAAAATATATTAAAAATCTTGGTGTCCTCCTGATTGTGGCCTTGGTTGCAGGCTGTCTCTTTTTGTGTGTGTCTTTTCAGTTTCATCATTATCTCCCCACTTCACTTAACTTGACACTCTCTTAAACGGGCTGTGTACCCATCTCTCTTCAGGCTCTTCAGGGACAGCCTGTTCTTCATGGGATGCTGAATGCTGGCCCAGGGGTCCCTGCGTTAGCAGATCACCTGATCTGATCACCTCATGAAAGCATTGGACCGCATAACTTTTTCTGGTGATGTATCATCAGAAAGAGAGCTCTTCGTTTCTGTACTTCTGACCTTCCTGAATTTGAGAATACGTGGGGGATGATATCGTGGGTGCAAATTCCTTTTTGCTGTCAAATTGCATACATTCTGCCAACGCATACTATCACTCACTGTCCAAGCACAGTGAATCATACCTTGCAAAATGCCCCTTCAGCTTCTAATTAACACATTCTGGCTGAGCAGCCACAAAATTTTCAATGCATCCTGTATAAAAAAAAAAAAAAAAATAAAGCAAACCACAAACACTAAGCTGGTGTTAATAAGGCAGACACAGTATCCAAGGATCCAAGCTGCAAGAAAGGCCTGCCACTTTCTCTACTTCTAATGTGACCTTAAGAGGAGAATAAGCTGTCGTTATAGATTCTGTGTTGATTTGTCTGTTTGGGGCTAGACAAAGTGTAATTTATTACACAAAGTGTAATTTATAGTTTTTCTTGGATGCAATGGCTCTTGATGCTCCCTTACACAAATTTAATGTGCTCTTTAGGCCACTTCTCCCCGCTAGTTATTTTCTACAGCTGCTTCCATTGTCAGATGCGTTTTACCTTCACCTTCACCTTTTAATATCACCATGAAACATGGTGATATTATGGCTGTGTACGTTCAGAATGCTGCAGCAAACTACTCGTCTGCTGCTGGGTGTCGGCCGCTGAGGAATGTGAGCCTCATTCCTCCTCTACACCCTAAAAGCTTGTATCATTGCAAAGGTGTTTCACCACCCTTGCATGCCTGGGGCATTGACTGGGTCCTGTTGAAAGTATTTAGGCATTACTGAAGATGCTGCTGTGGTCCACTGAAACCTTGTAGAATTTTACCCTGGAACCATCATTGAGAAAGGAAGTTTCATGACACAAACTCACTTCAACTTAGACTGATGGAGTGGGTGACAGCCTCTGCTGCCAGTAGTGATTGAACACAAGCACAAGCCAGGAATTTTCCCCTGTGATGTTGCCTTTTCACTGAGTGGCCTTTTTCCCAAATCATCACTTTCAAGAAGAGCAGGACATTTATTAGGCAGCTCTTCCATTCGTTGCCCATTTGTTCTTTCTCATGATGAGCAGGGACGTTCCCTACTGTACCAAAACATAGACTTGGCTTTTAGGACACCAATCTGAGCCCAATATAATAAAGACTCCATTTTTCCCTCCTCTATTCCAGATCCATGTTGAAATGCAACTTTCAATTGCAACTGAAGCAAACATTGCTCAGTGAGTATTTTCAAAGAGGCTTGTATGTGCTTCCTGTAAGGCAAGATTGGTTGCTCCACGACCTTCTAGCCTCTTCACTGGAACTGCTCCACACATACAACAATGGAGTCCAGAAATATGGGGTTAATTGAACATGTTGGTTGCCGTATGTTCACAACATGGAGAGACCAAGTGTCTGATATATCCACAATATTGGAGAGCTTGCATATACTATGCTCCTACCATTACAGACACAAGATTTTCATTCCAGTGTAACACTGAGGCTCCAGCAGCTACTCAGTTTCCACTTGAGCAGGCCTGTCTTTTGCTTTTCACTGCTACTTCATCTTCAGTCTTGCCCGTGGGAGGGATGAGTAAGTGATGGGGAGGAGGTGGGCAGCGACAGCTCTGACAGAAGCATGTTTATGCTGGACTTTCATGTTGTTCCTCTGTATACGATGGAGAGCGGTCCATGTCCCCTGCACAGTGAGGGTGCATAAAGCATCTCTGTGTGTTTGAGGGGAAAGGCTGAGTTGTGCCAATATTGCCACTGGCTCATCATGTGCAACTGGGAGGCTCTGATGTAGTCATTCCTTTCTACCACCCTCACTGACTCAGATCTCCTGCTTGCCTCTGATGGGACTGAGCCGTCTTGGCTCAGCTCTGCCCTGAGAACCATCTGCAGGTCCGAATCTCCTTTTCTTTTGTTAGTACTTCAGCACCTCCATGGTATTTTCCATGTTATGACAGAGCACTGGCTCCAAATCTGAAGAAATTCCTCTGCTGGATTTCTCTCCTCACATCATGGCTAGGCAAATCACTTCTTGTGGTACCCTCTGGGAACCAAGAAAGGAAAAAATAGTGATGTCAATACCCACTTTTCAAGGTACACAAAGAAGGATTAAAACACTCTGTCCCAAACTTCGTCATTTTTTTCTCCAGAGAAAAGAGACCTTTCTTTTTAAGATGTGATTCTTTTGCAAGTTTACAGATTTCTTCTTTACTTTATCACACTGTTCATGCTTGGTGTGTATTAATGAAAAATCTGAGAAGATAAAAATGAACATTCTTTGAAACATTTAGATTCTTTTTCAAAAGAACTCTTCATTTTGAATGTTCTGGATTTTCTTATGCTTTAAAGACTGTAGAACAATACAAGATGATCTAATTCCATAATCAATTAATTATTTTATCAGTAGGAATATGTTTTCTCATGTTTTGCTCAGAAACCTGCATGCAGTTCTCTTTCTCTACTGTTGTTCTGTTTCTCAGAACCTCCAGGAAACAAAAGAATCCTCAGAGTTTCCCAGAGCCTTTGCCACTGGCACATACATGTTTGCTAGATTGCACTGCATTTCAGGATCAAATTGAAGAGTGCTCGTTTTCCTGAGCACTTTGTGGATGCTCTCCACTCCACATCACGGCTGCTTCCCTATATCTCCCACCCTAACCCAACTTCATCTGGCTTCTTCCGTGCTGCTGTTGCCACTCTGAAAGGAAGCTGCCCCATCAGCAGATTTTCTGTCCTTTCTTCACGTTCTTTTGCTTGGAGTTATGTTCCAGCAGGGCTGCAGCTGGAGAGAGTTCCCAATCCCTTTGGTTTCATGTCTTTAACCACAATGGAGGGTGGAAAGCCTCTTGTATTATGTTCCACAGGGTGTGGGGGGAAAAAAAAAAAGGGAAGAAACCAGTCACTTCTGGTCACAAGGTATTGTCTGATTTGCCAAAAACAACCAGCTCAGCCAAAATTCCCATTCCAAGCTGGATGTGATGATTCAGAAAATCGAGTAGATAATGAACTGTTTCTGAGCAGGTCTTGTTTGTTTACTTTGCTGACAAGCTGTGAATGGCCTGTTCATGAGAAGCAACTTGGACTCTGACCTCATAGACAGAACCTGCATGAGATGAGCAAAGAACACAAATCTCTACATTGGCAAAGGAAAACGGTTTTCTGAAAAGGTCACCTGAGAGTAGACCATTCCATGAGGCCACACAGAGGACACTTGCTGCACAGCAGTCAAATAAGCACATGTCCTTGTTGTTAGGCCTCTGCTCTAAGAGAACAATACATGGAATATCACCAGCTCTAACATATCAACTGGCCCGACAACGAGCTTGAGGAAAGGCAGTGCAGATCTTTTCCTCAAAAACAGATTTCTAGCTAGAATGAATGAAAAAGAACATATTTTTCCTTTCCTCCTCTGTGCTGGCATCTAGCCAGACAGCAGCAAAAGAAAGCTGAAGGTTATGACGCAGTTCTGGGAAACTGGGATACCTCCTAAATGAGATGCTTGAAGAGGCTACTCTGTCCTAACACAACTTATTGGGCTCTTCTCATCTAATTCCAGTTTGAAATACTCCTTATTCTTCATGATAACATATAGCCTTGAATTAAACCTTCCTGATGATGCAGAGACCATTCTTGGCCCTTAACTCTTCTTTTGCTGTTTAAAAAAAAAAATTTGTCTTCTCTTGTAAATTATTCCTTATTATCTCCTTATTATACCTTGTCCTATTTTTGGCTACTTGATTGAAAAGTCTTCCACTACCACATTAGCATATGGAGTCTGTTGCCACAAAACACCAGAAAGGACAAGCACTTGGCAGGATTCAAACATGGGAAATATGACGAGTCTTCCCGGATTTCTTTGTCTCCAGTGGTACGTTACATGGAGGGGCACAGTTCAGCTCCCTCAAAAGCTGGAGTCAGAGGAGTTCTGGCTTTTATAGAGTCTAATTCTACAAAATGAATGCTCCTCATCATTGCTGGAAAGAGGGAAGGGAAATTGTTTGCCTTTTATGAAAAGAAAAAAAGAAAGTAACTTGGGCAGATCTTAGAGGTTTGACATTGTGCGATTCTGCAGAAACACGTAGGGAGTTCTGCTTGTTTTCCTTGGGTACTGGGGAAGAAAGGAAGAGAAAGGAAGCAGGGGAAAAAATTAAAAGCTGACCAAAAAAAAGAACAATTGTGGAGGAAATTAAAGTGGGGATGGTTTAGTGGCAAAGCAAGGGGGTTGGATTTGAAGATTGAGGATTCTCTTTTATACTTGTGAGACCTGATGAAACAGCCAAATCTTGAGAGATTCTGCAACTGTTTATTGAACTTATATAATAAAAGAGTGGATTTACAAGGAATTTTTCATCAATTATCATGTTCACAGGTGATGCTTAAATGCAAATCCACCACTACTTGCAGGCTATGTGTTTTGCAGTAATTTGTTGTGGTTGTTGTTCTTCATTTGTTAGTTTTTGTCAATTTTAAGCTGTAATATTTGCATTTGAAAAAGAAGAGAGATCCAGGTGTGCGTGCTTTGTTTGCATGGGGAATTAGCTTGCAAAGTGTTTTGTTATTTGATTTTGCATGTGGTACTCCACACACTCCAGTCACACCAGGCACTCCAATCACTCAGGAACAGCAGGAAAACATCAGGCAAATAATTTTTAACTTGTTAAATTTTGTGCTTTTACCATGATGGGGATGAGCTATTCATCTGCTTTTCCTGTGAATAACCTTTAAGAGCGTATATCTGTGGATGCTTCCTTGTGTAACATGGAAATACAAGATATCAGTTTATGTTAAAATATGAAAGGTTCATCGATTGCTGCTCTCAATGGAATATTCCATGGTTTAGTCAGCCCTGGCTTTCTAAATTAATTGATGGGTCCTTAAAAATGGGCCAAAGACAAACTATTTGGACATTGACTTGAACGCACAGAGAGGCAGATGTGAGATATTTATTCATTCTACTACAGGGAAGCAGCTTCAGTACAAACTGCAGCACAGGCTTGAGTGTCTGTAAGTAATGAATCACATCTACATCCACACCAACAGTGGTATGGGAACAAAACGTGCCAGCCATGACAACAAAAATACAATCCCTTGTTAAATGAACTAGAACAGTAATTCTATTAGCTGTGGGTAGAAGGGCTTTCTCTCCTCTAGGGCTGGCCACAAGAGGAGAAAACAGAGTTCTGGGATAAAGCAAGGCAGTACCAGAACATTTCTAGGAATCAAACTTTTTCCTAGTATATGAAAAGTTGGTGATGATGATAAACTTGCAATGACAAAAATGACAGAGTGGTGAGCAGGCAGGAGCGTGTTTCCTGTGAAAAGCATTAACACAGAAGCTCTTCCAAGATGTCTAGGTAAACCAAGACCTTCCCTATGTCATCAATATCTCTTTCTGAAAATAATCTTATTGGAACAAAACAGAATGAGTCACAGGCAACTTTAACCTTGTGCTGCCCAGCGCAACTCCCATGACTTCAACAAAGAACAGGAAGGAAGGAAATGTAACAGTGCTTCAACTGTAGGGTGGCTCGTGTGCATGGGTCACTGTATTTCAAAATTTAGCCTGAGGTCTGGTTTTCCCCTTTCCTGGGCAAACAAGGACAAATTATATTCATTTGTGCATGTATCTGATCTTTTTGTCTTACTATACTGGCCATTTTCAATCCCTTTTTGACACTTTCCACTGGATTTGTGGCCTAGCAAGGATCAGAAGCACTAAAAATCTGTAGGAGAAACTGTTCTGTGAGCTTTAGACTGCCACAAAATCACTGCTGGATAACCAGTCCTGGAAAAAACAGCTTCCTTGGTTCCTCTCATTGAACCGCTTGTCAAGGTACAAGGCACAACTTGATCTCTTGCACAGTGCATCTGCACAGAGAACTGAGCAGCTGCTGCAGCTCAGGACTAGCTTATGTGAATTCCTCTTCATAGCCTCGTTCATCTCCAGTCCCAGAGATTCCCTCAGAGGTGCCTAGTTTGCCACAGAAGACAAGTGTCTGACAGCCAACATAGGGGATCTTCTCTAGGAAGAATGCTAGCTAGCTTTCAAGCTACAGCTGAACAGGAAAGTACAAAGGAGGACAGGCTCAGTGCAGAAAGCCCTCCTGAAACTTAGATAACCTTCTCCTGGCATCTGCATTTTTCTCCCTGCTTTGTGGGAGAAGCCCATGCTCTGTACAAGCTGTCTGGGACAGCATCACCTGCATTCATGCCCTGGTGTTCAAGAGCGATTAAATATATCCCACAAAAGGCAAAACCAAGTGAGAAGCCAGTGAAATATCAGAAACAAATAGGTGCACTGTGATCTCACCCTGCAATCCATCTTTGAACTATCCTCCTAGTTTTTGTTCTGACTTTCTCACCTGTTGTTCCTTCTTGCTAGGACTCCTTTTGAAACTGCAGTAGAAGAAAATACATTTCATTAATGCTAAAATCAGTGGGATTTAAGATAAGTGCTGAGCATCATAAGCTTTAGGACCCTATTTTCCAGCAGAAATTCTTGACAGTTAAGAACCCATCATGCCTGAAGATGGGATGTAGGTTTCCAATACACTAGAGATGTGTCACTGTTGTACACACCTGTCCAGACCAGTTCCTGAGAGCTGACCTACCAGAATTCTTCAGCCACAAATTTCATACCTGCAACACATCCCAGGTTTGTGGATATTGCTCCAGCGCAAAGCCCAGCTGCTGATGATCCTTGCAGTCAAGGTTCAGACTGGTGCAGCTGCAGAGCTGGCTGCTCACGTTCTTTGAAATCCCCTGCATTCTGAACTTCATTTTATGCTGCAGCTGGTCCCTGCCTCAGAACGGGGTGGGGGGTGGTGGCGTGGGGGGAAACAAAACAAAAAAACCAAAACTATTTCCTTAGCTCAGTCACCAATACCTTGAACACAAACAACCTTAATCTTGGTGAGGCCTTGACCTTGATTTTTTTCACAAGCTCAGTGGGACTGCTGACTCGTGCACCTCTCTCATCAACCCTGGGTGCACTCCGAACTCACTGCAGTGCCCTGTACTGGGAAAGACCATGGCTAGGGCTGCTGGCAGCACACAGAGGAGATCACTGAAAATAAACAGAGAGCAAGCAGCTTGGTTTTCATAACCTCGGTTAAACACAGGGGGTGAAGGATCCAAAGCGACAAAGTCATGAGAGTTCAAGAAAGGCAGAGGGTATCCTCTGAGGGGCTCTTTTCTTTGGCAACAGAGGAGAGGATGATGCACAGAGGAGGGGAGAAGGAAAAATTAGGGAAATATTTGGCTCTGTGTGCACAGCAAGTTTGTCTTTATCTCCTTCTGGGGCTATTACAACAAAGCTGACATTCATCACCAATGCTGACATAGCTGCTTTCCTGGGCTCATGTGACAAAATGGTGTATCACAGCTGACCCCTACCCACAGAGCACAAGCAAATTAAAACTGATCTTATCCCATGGACTAGATAATTTTTGCTTACCTGCAGAGTCTTCAAAGCATCCTTCTTCCTTTCTTTACCTAAAGTGTAATTTAGCTTATTTTTCATTGCGGTGTCAGGGGAAATGGAAGGAGATGTGGCATAACTAGGTTCCTTCTGTGGCTGCTAGGGGAACAAAAAAACCTTGTAAATCACAAGAGTAAGTTGGGCCCCTCCAGAATTTTTGGATATTGGTGGGAGTAAGTACAGAGGTGGTGGGAAGAACCTTATTTGAGACCTAGAGCTTTCTACAGTTCAGCAAATAATGCACTAGTTAAACCCACACTTGTTAGCAATGGCCTACCTTAAAGTCACAGAACTTCTGTTAAGTCCCCCCTAGGGAGGTTCTCCTCACCTTCTACTCTGCTGTGGTGAGGCCACACCTGAAATACTGTGTCCAGTTTTAGGTTCCTCAATTCAAGAGAGACAGGGATCTGCTGGAAGGAGTCCAATGTAGAGCTATGAGGATTGCAGGACTGGAACATACCTCCTATGAGGAAAGACTGAGAGATCTGGGGCTATTTAGCGTAGAGAAGAGAAGGAGGGGCGGAGATCTTATCAATGTCTACAAATATCTGAGGGGTGGGTGTCAAGCTGAAAGTGCCAAGTTCTTTTCAATGGTGTCCAGTGATAGGACAAGCAACAATGAGTACAAGCTAGAACACAGGAGGGTGAGGCTGACAGAGCACTGGAACAGGCTGCCCAGAGAGGTTGTGGAGTCTCCTTCTCTGAAGGCTTTCAAAATCTGCCTGGATCTGTTCCTGTGCAGACTACCCAAGGTGATCCTGCTTTGGTAGGGGAGTTGAACCTGATGATTTCAGGAGGTCCCTTCCAAACCCTAACATTCTGTGATTCTGTGATTCATTTGAATGGTTCTTACATAGCATATGTCATTACATGCAACACAGCAACAAAGATTATCTTCACTGACTAAATTAAGTAAATACCCAGACTGAAAGCCTAGATGTAGATTTCAGCACTTCCTCTCCAACTCATCATATTTTTTTTTTTTTGCCCAGAGGTGAATGCAGGCTCCCATACCTTTGGTACATTATGAGAATCCGTGCAGTCTTTCAGGATCCTCTCAGTAGGCTGGTGACTTTTTCAACGCTAGCAATCACAGAATAGGAACTCATGGAAAAGATTTCTCCCATGATTGAGGAAATACAGCTTTCTAAAATTTAATTCTGTTCTCCATTCTTATTCCTACCAGAACTCAGTATAATGAAAATGCAGTAATTTTTATTCAGATAGCAAAAGTAATTCAGGTTCTGTTGAGGCAAACTTTTGGATTCAGATCCAGATAGAGTTTTTGCTTTGCTGAATGTCTTATTTATTCAAGCATAGAAAGAAGTTCTTTGTCCATTTGTATGTGACTTTGCTTATTTGAGGACTAAATTTAGAGACCTGAGGAGGTGTCTAAGTTTGGTGTTGTGACTATGACATTTGATTGTTTGTACAGTTTTGTACAAGAAAATTTTGTTGCCCAGCAGCCTGAATTAGCCATTATTCCTCCAAACTTATGTACCATTGTGACTGTCATACTTTAGCAACAACCTGTTGTGGTCAATTTTAGACATTGCATAAAACATAAATGCAAGTTATTTTCTTCGTTGCCATCAACTCTGTCTGCCTGCCCACAGACAAATCCTGTCCTCCCCCAGTCATTCAGTAGACGTGCAGTGTCCAGCCTGTCCTCAAAAATCTCTAGTGAAGTCCAAATCTTAGGCTATTCCAGCCTTTCTTTATCTTTCTTACAAGGAAGGCTCTTTTCATGATAGCTAACCTACATATCCCTTGCTATACTTTAAGCTTTGTCCTTTGCACCCTGGACATAAAGAACAAGTTGTTCTCTTCCTCTTCTATCTTCAATGTATTTAAAGACTGTTATCATATCACTTCTCAGTCTGATCTTCTCCAGACTAAACAACCCCCAGTTCAATCTCTCCTCATTAGTCACGTTCTCTGTACTTCTGATCATCCTTGTTGGTCTCTTCTGGACATTGTCCAACCAGTCCCATCCTTCTTTAACCCTGGTGCCCAAAATTGGAGAGAAAAGAGTGCAGCAGAAAAATCACATTCCGTATCATGCAGATGGCACTCCAGTTTATATATCCCAGTATGGTCTTTGCTTTCCTCATAGCAATCTTAACTCAGAACCTTTCTTTAACTTGCAATTCACAATTACCCCAGATCCTTCTATGCTGGTTATTTCACATCCCATATTTGTACATCTGATTGTTCTTGCCTAAGTATAGAACTGTATGTCTTGCATTTTTCTTTATTGAACTTCATCCTTTCCCTTCCCAAATCCCTGGATTATTCCTACACTTACACTTAATAATTCTGAAGTTCAAGACTGTCCTCTTCTGTGCTTGCAGGTCTTTTCAAATTTCTGTTATCTGTTAATTTAATTAGCATGTTCTTCATTCATTCCATCTAGGTGACTAATAGAAATCCTGACTAGTAACCGGTTCAGAGAATATTACTGTAGAATCTTACCCTCTTCCTGATCTGAACCCAGCCCGCTGATGCCTGAATTTGGACATGAACCTACACCCATACACTTGCCACTCAGCATGCTTTGACACCTGAAGTTCTTCCTGACATTGTCATTAACTGAAGGAAGCTCATAGATGCCAAAGATCAAGCCATCAAGATCATTGCCTGTCGTGAGAGACACGCTCTATCTTCATAGGCCAGGGAGTTTACTGTGTGCCATTGTGCTTCATCTTTGTAATGCAGCAATGCAACAAGTGCACACCAATGCTGGTGTTATACATTAACTAAAATGCCGTAAGTAAACCCTGATGAAAGCAAGATAGCAGATCATTAGCTTCTGGGGAGGACATAAACCAGCTCATAGCATTGAAAACACTTGTTCAGTGTGTCCAGATGTATTTAGCCCTTGGTTTCTTCTCCTGTAGTTGGTCCAGTTTCAGCAGACGTACCCTTTACTCACAACTGTTTCCTGAATAGTTTTGAATTGTGTTTGTGTCTTTCTACTGCATTCCCTTTCCGTATGCTGTTTTATTTTCCTGCAAATGGGAAGGTTTCCACCTTCCCGCTGGTGGAAGGGCATCTGGTCAGAAACCTGTTATGTCCCCTTTGGGACATGAAGAGTGGCTCCTCATAACATTTTTTTCAAGACTCTCAATTTGAGTTTCCAAGGTAGACTTCTATACTGTGCCATGATTGATCATGATAACTGAATGCTCTTCAGCTGTCATCTAATCTGTGAATATTCATGTTACAAGTTGCTGTCTAGGAACAGGTCTGGGCACATGCTCCATCTATTAAAGAAGAAAACATGATATAATCACTCAGAGAGATGAATACTGGCAACATGGTACATGTGTGTGTTGCTATTCAGAGTAGCTTCTTCCTAAGCCCCAGAGAGATTCAAGACCCATTTGTATAAACACAGTCAGCGAAAGCTAAGATGCTTGAGAAATGGATCCCTTTCAAATTCAAGCAAATCTTGATGAATTCCTGCTTTGTGGGATTTGAATAGTAAACTCTGAGTCAGGAGCAGGGTGAGACATCACCTTCCTCTTGTGCCTGTGAGTCCAATGATGAACAGTCTCAATGGCTTAGTCCTCAAGGCCAAATGTCTTCCAATCTGGCCTGATTTAATACTTTTACTTTTCCTCCCAATTCCTCCTTCTGGAAGTCACTTATCGTTACCTTGGGATTTTTGCCAAATTCCCTTCTGGCATCACTTCTCTCCCTCTTTTCTACACTCTTTTCTTATAGCATACCTTAATCACTTCCCATGTCAACTACTGCAATGCTCTTTTTTTATAGCTCTCATAAATACTTACAGGCTTTATATATATTTCTTCTCCAAGCTTCAAGGGCTCATTGCATAAAATTGAAGAAGTGGAGAAGAGGGCGGTTTGATTTGGATTTCTACATGATCCAGACATGGCAAAGTTTCTTGCAAACTCAGACTGGCTTTTCTGTCAGGGTGCAGGTGGGTTTGCAGCCCTGGATCTGTGTTATATCCTCACTCCCAGATATCTTGCTCTGCTCAACAAGCAATCCTTTCCCAAAGCATAAAGCCATCAAGTTAGCCAGAAATCTGCCTTTCTTTTCTCTTATTTTCCTTTCTTTTAGTTTTTTCCTTTCTTTTCTTCCTTTTTCTTCCCTTTTCTTCCCTTTTCTTTCCTTCTTTTTTCTTTTCCTTTCTTTTTTCTTTTCTTTTCTTTTCTTTTCTTTTCTTTTCTTTTCTTTTCTTTTCTTTTCTTTTCTTTTCTTTTCTTTTCTTTTCTTTTCTTTTCTTTTCTTTTTTCTTTTCTTTTCTTTTCTTTTCTTTTCTTTTCTTTTCTTTTCTTTTCTTTTCTTTTCTTTTCTTTTCTTTTCTTTTCTTTTCCTTCTCTTCTCTTTTCTTCTCTTTTCTTTTCTTCTCTTTTCTTCTCTTCTCTTTTCTTTTCTTCTTTTCTTTTCTTTTCTTTTCTTCTCTTTTCTTTTCTTCTTTTCTTTTCTTTTCTTCTCTTTTCTTTTCTTCTCTTTTCTTTTATTCTATTCTCTTTTCTTTTCTTTTTCTTCTCTTTTCTTCTCTTTTCTTTTCTTTTCTTTTCTTTTCTTTTCTTTTCTTTTCTTTTCTTTTCTTTTCTTTTCTTTTCTTTTCTTTTCTTTTCTTTTCTTTTCTTTTCTTCCCTTTTCTTTTTATTCCTTTTCTTTTCTTCCCTTTTCTTTTCTTCCCTTTTCTTTTCTTTTCTTCAATGGCCTCCTACCAGAAGTACTGCACAGACCCCACAGATCCAGGCACTGCAGGTCAAAACTGAGCAGCTAGACTTCTTAGTGACATCTGCTGCTATTTTTCATCATGTATGGGATAGAAGTCAAAGCCTCAGGCTGATGGGAAAGGAATTTCTTTTTCTCTTGGTTAGAAAAGCAGAACTAAGTTTTATTTTTCTCCATCTTTGGGCTTTATATCAGCTGTCTGTTGGGTGTTTCAAAAGTAATTGTCTTGTCTCAGCACAGTAAACTCACAAGCTAATTCCCATGACGCTGGTGATACAAAGCAGTCAGGCCAGCCAAGATATTTGTGCTTCAATGTTCCAAATACGCTCCTGACTGCCTTTAAGCAACAATAATTTTGCAGGATTTTCCTTCCTGAAAAATTGTTCAATGATGACCTACAAGTGAAAAATTCCCTGTCTCATTATCATTTCCATCCAATTCCACATAAAATTTACTTTAAAAGCTGGCTTTGACTAAGCCAAGAGTCAAATATAAGAGCTACAGGGCCCTGATTAAGAAAGCATTTAATCACTTTCTGAGCTTTGAGTTGGACAGATATAATTCCCCGTCAAGGACCATATCAGTAGCTGGGGGAGGACTGGGGAAAAGAGCTTGGCTTAGAGCCTATGAGAATTCACAACCCAGAGATACAGCTGCAGGACCTTACTAAAGGCACTGGTGTTCTAGGACTCTCAGCTGTCTCTCATTTTGCTCAGGACTTTCCAGGATACTTGCTCAATAAACTCAGTGGCTTGGGTTGCAACTGAATACAGAAGCCACAGAAAGCCCTGGGAATTGTCCCAGGAGCACCTACCTTTCATGGAAAACGGAGAGGGGCCCAGAACAACTTCTGCTTAGATTAGATTGCCCTTACTAAAAATAGGAAGCCATTTAGTCCTTCATCTCTCTTGATAAAGTTTTATTTTTAACTATATGTTTTGTTTGACCTTGAGGGTTTTGGCATTTTGGTTTTTGTTTTGTTTCATTTGGATTTTTTTAATGAAAACAAGAAACTAAGAAAGCAAGAGAAAAGAAAGCAAGTGAGCAAAAAAACTTCCTTGACAAAATTCCATGTAATGTTGAAGATAAAGTTCAGTGAGCGAGAGGTTTTGTACACTCTCACAATGTCCCATCCACATTGTTCAAATCATTATTTCTTTGCTTCAAAACCATGTTGAACAACATTTCATACACAATGTGTCTAGTTTGGGTCCACAAGGTATCCCTTCTCCTTTCTCTGGCTTCCCAAAGTATTTCCCTTGGTTTTCCTAACCCCCACAGCTATGGCCAAGAGAAAACCGTCAGTGAAAACAGTTACCAGCAACTTCAGTGATTTGCTTTGCTGGCTGTAGCAGCATCCCATTGAGCTGTAGGCATTACTGTCTCTTGCAAAAACTTAAAATTTCTCAACAGTCTATCAGATAAAACAACCCAAATGGTCAGAGTCCATGTCTCTGTTAGGGTGATGGGGAAAAAAAACTCCTTTCTTAATCAAAAAGGAAGGCTTTCTTGACCAGACTGCACTCACAAGTGTGTACTGGAAACTTGTATTGCCATTTGCAAAGTGTGAATTATATTCCAGATGTGAAGAAACCTTCTGAGATAAAATTTGTGTTAGAGCTCGAAGAAGCTGTTGTAGATAACCTTCATCTAGAAAGTTCAGATGGTCAGCACCAGACATACCCAGCTTTTGAAGGAAAACAACACAAGAAGAAAATGCATCTCTATCTGCAAAACCAATTCCAGTTGAGTATTAACAGTCACTTACTAAACAATGGAAAATGTGCATAGACACAGCAAAAGAAGCATATCCTCAACACGTAGTTTGAGGACCAGCAGGCAAGAAGGATGTGAGTGAACCTTGCATGACCTTGTGAAAAACAAATTCTGTAATGATGCTGGGACTCCAGCTAGTGCTGTTTGTCAATTCAAAGCTGGTGTGAGCCATGCAACCCGACTTACCTTCCTTCCCAGGAGGATGTTAATTTCCACTCACTCCCCTCAGTACCAGCTGGGTCCCTACTGCTAGCACATTCAGGGTCCAGGAAACCCATGCAGATGTTTTCATGGACAGAGCAAAAGTCCTCTCTTCCTGCCAAGACTCACACTGGGCTTTCCGTAGGAGCAAATGTATCTGTTGCTTCTAAAGCACTGTGGTTTGGGAGCAGCTCTAATTTAATCTGAAGTTGAGAAATAAAATCCTCCTGACCTAGTTGTTGTATTCTCCTTGTCCTAAACAATTCTGACAGTAAACTGGCTAGTATTTGTCTTTAAACTTGAAAGCTCAACCTGAAGCAACCACCTTCTATAGTCACTTCCACTCTTTAATGTAGGTTTGGAAAGTTATTCTTGTTCTTTTCTAAACTAGAAAAGCACAGTTTCTTCTGACTGCTATTTAATATCTCAACTCTCAGGCTACTTACAAAGTAAATAATTTCAGACTTGGCAGTAAGTCTTTTGCCACATATACACACTCTGGGGCTTCAGATTTCCAACTCTGGGTCACAACCAGTTGAATTGAGAGTCAAAGATTTAGGTGCCATGCTTTGAGGGACCTGAAAGTGAAAAAAAATCATTTGGGATGCTAAGGGATGTTGAGTGTTTTGTAGCTCAGATTTGCAATGCACTCATATATGTCTACGCATTTTGGCAGCTTTCCATCAGGTCTGTGCTATGGTGTAGGCTTTTTGAGTGAAATCCATGACCTTTCCAATGCTTCTTTTTAACAATCTAGAGCAAATCACTTTAACACACACAAAAAAAGTGAAGATTTTCTGTGCAAGGCTTTTCTTCAGGTGAAAGGCCAATACAGCACCTAACCCAGAATGATGCCTACTTCCCATCCAAAGCTGATGGATTACTTTTTTGCTAGACTTGTACCAGAATCAGATCTGCCTGTCCTGACTGTTGTTTTTCAAGTTCATAATATTGTTCATGCCCATGATATGTCTATATTCAACTCCACTCTCATTCTTGATCAAAGTGATTTCACTATGTTTTGAATGGTTTGCAAGAAACATTATTGGGTATTGGGTATTACACTTCAACACGGGTCCCAGCGACAATCTTCCTAATAAATATTACTTCATAAAGTCAGAAAGTATTATTTCAGTATTTAGTTCTGGGGTTTGGTGGCCAGTCCTGGAAACAAATCTTTTGAAAGTTTCACCACAATCTTCCTTCTCTGAATGTCCAGATACTGCAGAAATCAAACATTCAAGTACCTAAAGCATAGTTTTTTGATTAGACCCACCATCACATGCTGCAAAGTTGTTTTTCTTTGGAGTCCTTGATAGAAACTTCATTCTGTTTCTTCATGATTAAAATTCAATGTGAGGTTATGCATTTGATATCTTTTTTTGTATATATATTTTTTTTTTCAGTTAAAAATTCTTCTCAGCAGTCACACAGATATTTGCCAACCTTGGAAACCATTATGCCATTCCCTTGTCACTGGTGATTTTCAGAATTCATTGTTTTGCTTTCCTTGGTGCAGATGTGTTCAGTCCCATTGTAGAGACAGGATTAGTGCAGAGAGCTCTAATCCATGAGTTTTCACTGAGGGCAGAATCAGATAAAATATATATTTGAACCTGTTGTTATTTATGGAGCTGTCAAAAAGGTGAAGTGAGATCACCAAAATTTACCATCATGGGTTTCACATCATGGCAATATGGATGGATCCTGATGCCTACCAATATGCAGAGGAAGCTTATTTTAGTGTTGCCTTTTCCAAATCACATCTTCAGACACTTCTGAGTCTTCCAGCACTGCTAACTTAACCTGAAGAGTTTATCTATCATGGTAGGTCCTCCCCTGTATGTTGTGAAGAACTGCCAGAGAGCAGGAAACAAAGGGTTAAATAATATGCCTGTGTGCAAAGTTAGGAATACTGAGCAGTCATGCAGAAAATACCTGACTAATAATTTACTGTGTATTTATAGCTTAGAACAGTTATAACAGAAACAATTCCTGTAGGAGCTTGTGCTTTAAAGGCAGTCTGCGCTTTGCAAATGGCTCATTGAACAGATCATCTTAGCTATTCATTATGGAATCTTTACAAGAACAGAATTTCCCATCCTCTTCAACAGGCTAGTCTAACTGTCCAGTCCTGTACAAAGCCTATTTGACCCATTAGGAGTGAGATAATTCTGCAACGAAGTCTTCAGTAGTTTTGAGCAATAACTTGGGACGGACAAGAATAGTGCTTAGGTTTAAAAAAGAAAATTGCAATCAAGAAATCTTCCTACCTTTAGCTCCTGTATGCCCATCACCATAGCATGGCACCAAGTGCCACATCCAGTCCCCTCTTGAGCCCCTCCAGGGACTGTGACTCAACCATCTCCCTGGGCAGCCCATTCCAATGGCTAACAACTCTCTCTGTGAAGAACTTTCTCCTCACCTCGAGCCCAAACTTCCCCTGACACATTTTGAGACTGTGTCCTCTTGTTCTGGTGCTGATTGACTGGGAGAAGAGACCAACCCCCTCCTGGCTACAACCACCCTTCAGGTAGTTGTAGAGAGCAATAAGGTCTCCCCTGAGCCTCCTCTTCTCCAGGCTAAACAACCCCAGCTGCCTCAGCTTCTCGTAGGGCTTATGCTCCAGGCCTCTCACCAGCCTCGTTGCCCTAGACACATTCAAAAGTCTCAATGTCCTTTTTTACCTTCCGAAAACATCAGCAAACTCTTTTCTTATGCATCTCTGAATTACCCAGGTTTGTCCCGGATCATCTGCAGTGATGCAGAATGTGGATCATTTTTTGACTTGAATTTTAACTTCTCTGAAGATCATCATGGTTTGGATTTGTTTGATGATCTGGTCCTGACTATCCCATCTCTTTTTCTGACCTGCACTGTCTAAATAGGACAAGAAATCAGGCTCCTCTCTGGATCTTAGTCCAACGCCAAACTTACTGCAGAGGCACGTGGTGTAGATACTCAGAGAATGAGAAGCTTGGCTGCCTATATCATACAGAGGACAATGTGCCAAACATTCCAGCAGCCCAGTCCAAGGCAGCAAATAGACAAAGAAAGAGTAGCCAATCTGAGGAATGGTGATAATGGAAGATAAATTACCAGAAGTGAAAGAAGTATTATCAAGAACAGTTCACTTGGATTTGAAGCTGATCTGTTATTTATCTGCAAATACACGTAAGTTTGGACCTAAAGGCAATGTCCAACTTCCTCCAATGTACAAATACCATAAAGTATATAATTTGTCAAAGAGCTATCAGATGAAAGAGCATTCCTTCCAGTGTACATAATTAAGCAATAACAGAAAGGAGCAGTAAGGAGAGAGGAATAGACATTACATTCATTATCCTTTACACCTGCAAATTTCACTGCATCTCCAGCCTATGCATATCCCTTTGCACAGTGTTTCTCTCCTGAAAATATGCCTTTGTCACTAACTTTGACATATGTGGTTATGTACTTCTCTTCCCATGACAGCACCCTGTCTGGTTTAGAACAAAAGAGGTTCGTGTCATAAGCCACGAATAGATTCAGAGGGGGTGTGACAGGACTGGAGGGTATCACCAGTGTGGCATGTGGATCAGGGCAGATAGCTTATGACTACCTAGATTCAGGTCAACATAAAGTACCTTCAGAGTGTGAACTGTGCAATGTGATCTGATCTTTTTCTAACCAGAAGCCCTGTGCTCAGCTTGGTAGAGACAGTTATGCAGAAATCCTGAACTTTTCTACTCTAAAGTTTGCTACTTTGCCTGATGTTAAATATTCATCATAATTACAGTTTCTAGTAGAGAGCTTTTAAGCTCAGTTTGCAATAGAAACTGAAAATATTGTTTCACTATGTTGATGGAGCAATGTGACATCCAGGTTGTGCCTGCAGATGTGTGAGCAAGATAGCAAACTCACAAGGAAAGCAAATATGGGACAGAGCTCGAGTTGAGGAGAAAGTTCTTCACAGATAGAGTTGTTAGCCATTGGAATGGGCTGCCCAGGGAGGTGGGGAGGTGGTGGAGTCACCATCCCTGGAGGTATTCAAGAGGGGATTGGACATGGCACTTGGTGCCGTGGTTCAGTAGTAATGAGGTCTTGGGTGACAGGTTGGACTTGATGATCTTTGAGGTCTCTTCCAACTTTACTGATTCTATTATTCTATGAGCTGTCCCACACATGATAGCTGAGAAGCAGAGCAAAGGTACTTTTGGAGTGGTGTCTTTAGAAACCCACTTAGCACTTGACTTTAAATATGGATCAAGTTCACTCAAAATACTTTACTGGATACAAACAACAACCCCACCTCCCCACCCCCAATCAACAGCGAAACCAAAAAACAGTCTAATTTCCCCAGAAGGATTCCATGGAAACGATATTCTTTCCACTCTTACAGAAACTGACATACTTTTCTTTCTGGAACCTCTCCCCTGACATTTTGAGATATGGTGAGGATATGATCCATCACTTCAGATCCCTGCCTTACATTAAAGAATCTGTCACTGAGCTGAGCTTAGATAAGTAGAAATGTAAGTAGCAGAAAAGAATAAGCTTTTGACCTTCCCTGAAAAGGCTGAATACTGCAGACAGATTTACAAGGTGCCTCCAGTGATCTTATTCCACTGATTCTCCTTTCTCTTTGTTTTATTTACTGAGATAAAATTTTACCTTTCATTTTTCCCTTTCTCACTCCCAGGAAAAATGCATCTTTTCAAGGACTAGAAATCATACAATCTTTTTTGCTTATCCTTTCTGCTTCTATTCTAGTGGAATGTACTCTTGCAGTGACCTGGAGGGCTTCATTCTTAAAGCATGCATCTGTCTTGCTAAAGTACCTCAGCATGAAGTATACCCCAGGAACTTGCATCAAGGTCCACTTTATCTCCTTCAGAGCAGAGCCAGCACCTGCTCCCAGGAAACCACATCACCTTGCACAGTAGGAGGATTATGTGGCCAAGAAATCCTTGACCTTTTTCACCTGGGTTTTTTATTCCAGATGTGATTCCAAATGGGTGCAAAGTAGTCACAGATGCTTTACAAATTGACATACACATGAAAAAAGCACCCCAAAACCACAAAAAACCCACACCAAAACCCTCCCACAATATTAACAGACAAGGAATAAACAACAACAAAAAAACCCAAACTAAACAACTGCACCAAAGGGAAAAAAAAAAAAAGACAAATTTGAATACCTATAGTTAGCTTGCTCTCAAAGAGCTATGAAACAGGGAGTAGGGAAAGTAGGGAACACACTATATATTCCCCTCTTAAGACTACTGGTGAGGAGGCATCAGGCGATGGTCACTCTTAGACATTTATTGTGATCATGAAAGAAATCTGTTCTGTGGAGCTGTACAGGCAGCTGGTCATGGGCTTGGTGAACATGGCCATTGTTTGCCTCACTCTGTGTCTTCTGAGTTATCCAGCCCCTGCACTGCAGGTGCATCTAGTTTTGAGGAAGGCTTGGTCAGCTGCTTACTGAGAGCAGCAGACCCACAGGACACTGTAGACCCATCTGTAACTAGACTAGAGTAGACTAGACTAGACTAGACTAGACTAGACTAGACTAGACTAGAATAGAATAGAATAGAATAGAATAGAATAGAATAGAATAGAATAGAATAGAATAGAATAGAATTAACCAGGCTGGAAAAAACCTTTGATATCATCAAGTCCAACCTATCACCCAACACCATCTAATCCACTAAACCATGGCACCAAGTGCCTCATCCAGTCTCCTCTTAAACACCTCCAGTGATGGCAACTCCACCACCTCCCCGGGCAGCCCATTCCAAAGGCCAGTCACTCTCTCTATGAAGAACTTCTTCTTAACATCCAGCCTAAACCTCCCCTGGTACAGCCTGAGACTGTGTCCTCTTGTTCTGGTGCTGCTTGCCTGGGAGAAGAGACCAGGCCCCACCTGGCTACAACCTCCCTTCAGTTAGTTGTAGACAGCAAGAAGGTCTCCTCTGAGCCTCCTCTTCTCCAGGCTAAACAACCCCAGCTCCCTCAGCCTCTCCTCATAGGGCTTGTGCTCCAGACCCCTCCCCAGCTTTGTTGCCCTTCTCTGGACATGTTCCAGCAACTCAACACCTTTCCTAAATTGAGGGGCCCAGAACTGGACACAGTACTCCAGGTGTGGCCTAACCAGTGCTGAGTACAGGGGCTGAATGACTTGCCTGCTCCTGCTGGCCACACTATTCCTGATACAGTCCAGGATGCCATTGGCCTTCTTGGCCATGTGGGCAAACTGCTGGCTCATGTTCAGCCTACTATCAACCAGTACCCCCAGGTCCCTTTCTGCCTGGTCACTTTCCAACAAGCAAACTATGATCTTGAAAACATTTTTTTTGAAACAGAAGGATGCAGGAAAGAGAGGGATTGGCAACTTCATCTTATGAACTTCACCACAGCAGCCTTCCGGCAGCCCCCCTGCTATTCTCACTGACTAGCCATTGCTAGCAGGGAGTAAGTGCAGTATGCAGCAAGCTCAGCCCGTGGGAATGGCCAACATACAGGGTGTGCTCTACATCTGACTACTCTAGAACAGGATTGAACCGTTGAGAGTTTAAACCACCATCTCTTTACTTTTGTGGCATTGCTCTACTCTGGAGCAATCTTGCTGGGTGTTATTTTGGTCCCTTTGGTTACACAGCTGCCGTCACATTCATAGAAGTCATATATATAGATGAGAACAGAACAGAAAGTCTCATTTCCAGCCTCCACACTGGCATTATAACCTATTTTCCTTTGTGAACAGATCAGCTCTAAATGCTTCAAAACCACAAATAGGGACAAACTAAGAGAAGAGCTTGCTGCACCCTTGTCTGTTTGGCTTGTTGCATTGTGGAAACCAGGTTACAGATTAAACAAGGAGGGGCTCTTTCATTTATTTCCCCCCCCCCTTCTTTCTGCTCCTTTTAAAGCACTGACAGAACATATAACCTAAGGAGCAAGGTACAGGCATCCATGATACAGCAGAGGATTAGAGTAGGGGATGCAGTGTTGTATCATCTTTTCTAATGTCCACACTAGAGTGGGGGGAAAAGAGGCACACAGAAAATGGGAAAATGATTCAAAACTAAGATTTCAATGCTGCCAAGGAAACAGATGATGATTCAGTTTTAAACTTGGAAATGCACTTTTTCTAATTCAAAACACTCTGTGATTTGCATGCCCAGTAGATATCCCTGAGCAGGTATATGTGCTCAGGTGTACAGTAGTGAACCTTATTGCACTATCTTGTTGAACCTGTTTCTAAAACTATGTATCTGTGTAAGATGTTTGTACTCTACCTGCCCATTATGGGTGAGAAAAGTAACTGTTAGGCAATTATTGAAGCTCAACATCAAGGTGAATGTTTCAAACCAATCCTCCAGAGCACTGTTGGAATGAACCTCATTTCCTTCTATGACAAGGTGACCAGCTTGTGGCTGAGGGAAAGTCTGTGAATGTTGTTTACCTGGACTTTAGTAAAGCTTTTGATATTGCACTCCACAGCATCTTCATGAAAAAAAATACTGGCTGCCCTGGGCCTGATGGGTGTACACTCTGCTGGATTGCCAGGCCCAGGGGGTAGCCCAGAGAGTTGGTGGATGGTCACTGAGTGCTGTTCCCCAGGGATCACTCCTGTTTAATATCTTTATCAATGATCTTGACAAGGAGTTTGCAGATGGCACCAAATTGAGTGGGAGTGGGAAGGCTCTTCAGAGTGACTTGGAGAGGATGCATCAACTGTCTGAGGCCAATCATATGGGATTCAACAACACCATGTGCCAAGTCCTGCACTTGGACCACAATAACCCCATGCAAAACTACAGGCTTAGTGTGTGTGGCTTGAGTGGCTGGAAAGCTGCCAGAAGAAAAGGACCTCAGGTCTTGAACAGCTGGCTGAACACAAGCAAGAAGCTTGCCTAGGAGGCCAATGGCATCCTGGCCGGATCAGGAATAGTGTGGCCAGCAGGACAAGAGAGATGATTGTCGCCCTGTACTCAGCACTGCTGAGACTTCATGTTGAGTACTGTGTTCAGCTTTGGGTGTCATGATATAAGACATCAAGATGTTGGAAGAGGTCCAGGGAAAGGCAACAAAGCTGGTGAAAGGTCTTGAGAATAAGACTTATGAGGAGCAACTGACGGAGCTGTGGTGTTTAAGTCTGAAGAAAAGAAGGCTGAGGGGAGACCTCATTGCTCTCTACAACTACCCAAATGGACATTATAGAAAGGTGAATGTTGGTCCCTATGCACAAATCACAGCTGACAGGACAAGAGAAAATGGCATCCAGATATGCCATGTGTGTGTATGTGTGTGTGTGTGAGGTTAGGTTAGACATTAGGTAAGAATTCTATATCAAGAGGGTTATCAAAGACTGGAACAAGCTGCCCAGGGAAGTGGCTGAATCTCCATCCATGGATGTATTTAAATACTGTCAAGATATAGTGCTCAGGAATGTGGTATAGTAGTGGCCCTGGTAGAGTTAGATAGTGGTTGGACTTGATGAGCTTAAAGGTCTTTTCAACTATAGTGATTCTGTGATAGTGGCAGTTGTGATAACAAATCAAATCACCCATAATGGCCGCCTATTGCTGGCATTCAGGAGGCCATCTGGCTCACACAGAGGATTCCTGCCATTAGTCTTTGGTCTGTATCAAGATCAAGCCTCTACAACTGTGACATTGAAAGAATAGAATACATAGAATATGTAGAATAAACCAGGTTGGAAGAGACCTTCAAGATCATCGTGTCCAACCCATCAACCAATCCAACCCACCTAAACAGCTAACCCATGGCACCAAGCACCCCATCAAGTCTCCTCCTGAAAACCTCCAATGACGGCGACTCCACCACCTCCCCGGGCAGCACATTCTCTCTGCTCCCCGGGCAGCAATCACTCTCTCTGTATAGAACTTCTTCCTAATATCCAACCTAAACCTTTGGAAAGAGTTAAGTGAAGCAGGAAATGTGGAAGACTTAGGGTGGGAAAAGAATTACAAAAGGATTAATTACAAGTTCTCCCCATGCTGTGAAGATGGTCCAGCAGTTCACTTCTTTCTCAGAACATTTAGTCCAGAATTTGGGGCAAAAAAATCAATGCACATAACATCTTTGTGGATGACCTTTCACCATTACAGGCTTCAGCAACTCTATTGGCAGCCTCTGAACCAATATTTGGCTTTATTATTACTTGCCTCCTTGCAAAATTTGCTGTCGCCTAAAGTCTTTGGCAGAAGATATGAAAGATGCTTTACAAAACACAGCAGGAGAGAGTTCCCTCTGCTACTAGAGAGAGGTTGTTGCTAACTCAGCGTTAGCTTTTGTAATGTGCTTTACATGAGATATGTTACCCTTCTGGCAACACCTCCAGGGTGACTTTTCTCCTTTGCCCTCATGTGGATCTGGGATAGGAGTTCCTCAGGGAAAAGTTCACACAATTTTCAGCAGAAAAGCTCCTTCGTGCTGTCCTTCCATTCCACTGGATATTTTTAGGTTCAGTCCCAAGCAAGCCTCTGTTTCCAAGTGTGGCAACCCCTGCTGCATGGATGTCACCTGAAATTGTCTTCTCTCTGTACTGTTTCAGAATTACTCCATTGAACTATGATTTTAATGCATTTGTTCCAGGAACTTTTGTACTGTTTTTACAGTATAAAGAGAGTGTGAGTGTGAACCATCATCTTCTGTGGGACGTGGATGATGAGATGTCAGGCTCAGACTACGATGGACCATGGAGATACAATCATATCTGAAGCAAAAAGAGAGGGTGTTTACATGCAGATACTTCAACAGGCTAACTAAATCTTCTATCTCTGGAACCATTTCTGAAGCTACTTTTGTACTTAAAAAGCAGGATTGAGAGTAAAGATTTTAAGGTGCTGATTTTTATTTCTTTCATCATCTGATTTTCAGTCTTTGAAGTTTTATGCTATCTTGTCCCTTTACCTGTAATATATGACAATACCAGCAGGTACATTGATTGAGCCTTGACAGATCATAAAAAGCCCATCTCCTTTACATGACCAGCTAGTAGTTCTCACAAAAAAAAAAAATCTTAAATATAGACCAAACATTTTGGTTAGGCCATTTTTTGTTCAGATATTCAAAAGTACTGGGTGATCACTGTAAAAATATGGTGGTGCCCAGTGATAGGACAAGGAGTATGGGTGCAAGCTAGAGCACAGGAGGTTCCATTTCAACACAAGGAGACTCTTCTCTGTGTTGAGGGTGATAGAGCCCTGGAACAGGCTGCCCAGAGAAGTTGTGGAGTCTCCTTCTCTGGAGACTTTTATAACACACCTAGATGTTCCTATGTAGCTTGCCCTAGGTGGCTCTGCTTTGGCAGGGTGGTTGAACTCTATCTCAGGAAGTCCCTTCCAAATCCTAGCATTCTGTGATTCTGTGTCTGTAATCTAGGAAGAAAACACAACCCAAAAGCTTTCCTGTAGTCTAGGGCTCTGAGATAGCAGTTAAGTGGGCTATGAAATGGTGACTCTGCTTGAGACCTACACCTCATGCCAAAAGGGCAAAAAGCTTCAGAGCCTTTGCCAGTGGAAGTTAGGAAAAAGTAAACCTCATTTGTTTCACGTTTGGGGACCACTGCCACCCTAAGCAATGATTTTCCACTTGCAGCTTCTGTTTTCCTCTAAAGTCCTCTAATCCTTCCCTGCTCTATAGTCAAGGATCAACCTCCTTGTCCCAGAGTCACAAGTTCCCATAGGTTTCCTTATCAAAATCTTTCTGGCACTAGCATAAGATTTGTGGCTGTGGTGGGTTGAAATTTCTCCCAGCATTAACTTTTAGCCTAAAACTACCACAGTGGCATTGGTGCAAATGTCTTAGCACCAGTACAAACCATTGGCAAAGTCCCACCCCAGCCCAACATAGACAAAGAAATAAGAGGCTACAGCATAAATCATTCCATGTACACAATCATTTACACCACAGCCTGATTCCCACCTGCTCAGATGGACAGCATTAGCATCCCAGACTACTCCCAAATCAACCCAGGGCCACATCCAGGAACCCTGGTATTATGTGTACTTTCTGCTGTAAAGACTCTGTCCTAATCAGGAGCTAGCAACTAGTGAGCTGAGACACCTCCAAAGCCTTGGGCACATATTTCTCAGGAGTCTTTGTGCACCTACTTTCTTGAGGATGTCATGACATTCAATGTGTCAAGCTGCTCAACAGTCATTTGGCCATGAGTCAGCAAGTAAAGCAGCAGGTTTTAAGGATGGAGGATGAACAAAGAAAGAAAGAGTTCACACAGAGTTACCTTGCACAAATTTCAGATCTTCATCACCTGGCACTGGTTTTCTTGCAACATCCCCTCTTTGCTCAATGTCCAACCAATATTTCAGATTAGCTTCCTGGAATAACCTTACCTATGATCATAAAACTCTGCATGTAAGAGCTAATGGACAAGTAGTAGATCCTTCCCTGAAGGTTTCTGATAATGGTTTTAAGGACACTTCTAAAGCCTCACTCTCACGTGGATCAAGTCCCTCACAAATGGTTTTTACCATTTTCTTCGCCACACTGATCAAGTAGGGGAGGTATTGAAACCAGCTGATGAAGGGAAGAACACAGATCACTGGCTTTCAGGTGACATTGCTAGACTGCACCTTCTCAGAAGTTCATCTCTCAGATACAATGATATTAGATGTTCTTGTCTGCACAAACAAGGCTTTTGAGTGCTCTTTACAGAAAGGTTACAGATTCTATGAGTTGCAGAGATATCTCTGATACCCAGAATAGATTCTGGTGTGTGGAAAAGGGATTTGTAGCGCCTTTCTCAGCTCTTTTAGAACAGTAAAGGAAAATGTTACACCCTTTTGATTTTGTTAAACTGTCTCAAAATAGGATCCTTAGGACTAAGTTAGAAAGATCTTTTCCTGATCTGCACTTCAGAGGAAAAGGACCCAGTGAATTCTGGGGTGGCATCCTTTGGATTATTTACTTTCTTACCTTGACAGTCTCTCAACCGGAAACAAACAAAACAAAAACCAAAAAGCAAACAAACAGAAAACCACAAACAACACCACCAACAAAAGTCTGTAAGAGCTACTGCTTCTTTATCTTTGGGCCAAGTCTTGAAGTGCTAAAGCACAACTCCTACTAACAAGGATTACAGTAAAATCTGAGTTTCTTTATTTCACTTTCACTGCTAGTTTATAACATTAGGAGCCAAGAGGTTGCTTTGCAAATGTAAAGAGCACCAAGAGTCCTGTAAACTTTTTAATACCATGTGAAATTTGAAGGCCTTAAACAGCAGAGGCTTAGTAGTAGTGTCTCACAATGCCTGGGCATTTAATGAGTTGCATTTTATGAGTCTGTTTTTCTGGAGGGTGATAAAAGGATGTATGAAAAGGTCAAAGTCAGGAGGCTGTACTACAATGTATCTTGCCAAGGTTACGCACAAGGTATCTCTCACACTTTCCAGAGGAAAGGATGGATTAGGTCTGCAGCCATGGAGGTATTATTTTTTAAAAGCCTTCAAATAAAACAGGGTATGGGGAAGAAAAGACACACAACAGCAGGCATCTGCAACCTCTGTGGCTCAATGGACAAATACAACCCCAAAGCAAGTTGCAAGTACCTGGTTCTAGTGATGTGTCCCCACACCTTTAATTTCATGACCTTTGTTTTCCATTTTTTTCCCCATCAATACTAAACATGTGTCATGGGATCAAAATTTGTCCAGCTGTTGTCTAGGCTGCCATATGAACTTCCAATCAGCTAATTATTGACTTAACAGCCAGCTAGTAACCTAGTATCATTGCAGTTATCACAGATCTATCTCTGCTCTGGAGGCCTCACCCTTCGACAGCTGAGGCATGAGTGTCCCAGAAATCCCAGGCAGGCATCTAGCTTCCTAAGTCCCTACTAAAGCTAAATTCCTACAGAATTTATTTTCTCCATATATGTGAACTCTCATCTCAAAACATTCTTGATACCGTCTTTCCTCAGAAAGGTGTTTCCAAAGTGTGTTTGAGAGATCCAGTAATGAACATGACAACATCCTTCTCATGTACCCCTTACCTATAGGATATACTTCTGTTATACCTTAGAATCTTTTGATCCCTTTCTGTTGTCCTTTATTTTTCAGAAGGGGAAGCTCAACACTTTGTGTATTGTAAAGTAAATCCAATGTGGTTTCAACATCTTTTCTTTATTATTGAAAGTGATACAGTTGGTAATAACTGAAATGTGGAGGTATGACAAGCCATGGAAAAAAGTAACTGTGGATGACCATCCCAGACACCCCTTTCCTCCTGTCAGTGTCCCACACCTTTGGCACAGCCACATACTGAAATTCGTATCTGGGTCCATGTACTACCTTCACTATTGTCATCCCCAATGGCTTTTAGATGTGCACTAAATAAACACCATTCCAACGTTAAGCTTATTGTCTTGTGACTCTTGGCAGCAGCCCCATGGGCTTGTGGGTAGTGGAGAACATGTAGCTGGGTCTAAGGAGCAGCTCTTCACCCTTTGGGAAAAAGCTCTCATCGCTTTTGACCTCAGCTGTGCCTTTTCAAGTGGCAGACACTACACGAGTGCCTCCCAGCTACCAGTGTGTGGGTGATGACTAACTGGGACATCTCCGTTTTTCCAGGACCAGATCGTCTTCATCAGTGATGAATTCACTGTGCTGGAGCTGCTGCCCCCGGCATTCACTGCCTCTCCGGCTGGAAGCAGCTGGCCTTTGCCAAACCCCAGATTCATGCGGTTTGGCACCCTCTGTTCATTTGGAGTAAGAGTCCCATCCAACACATACTGCTGCATACAAGTCAAGCAACAGCCACAGTGAGGACTGGGCCAGAAGCTGGCCCACAAGCTCCTCTTTAAGCTTCAGGAGGTGGGTTAGTAGCCGCAGGGACAGGGTGACGGGAATGGTGTGTGCCGGGAGAAATAATGAGCCAAGCATTTGCCTGAAAAGGAAGGGAGGCATAGGGAGTTTTACAAGCTGCAGAGGAGGTAAGGAAGAGGCCAATACAATAAATATGATGTGTTTTAAATACTCATTTCTTCCAAAATATGTCCTCTCCCCCTTCCTCTCTTTTTAGTCCTGGTTTTCAAGACTGGAATGATAACCTCTGTGCCTGCTATTAAGAAGATAGTGCACAGGTTTTTCTTCAGTCCTTGGCACAGCCCAGAGGCACACATGCATGGGAATATAAAGAGAGAGGGCTGGAGGGGACAGATGGCTGTCTGAATTGTCCTGAGCTGCTTTTACCAAGACGTGGTGCAACTTCTTTTTCTTGTCATTGCTACCATTCATTACAAGAAGTCCACTTATGTTCATTAAATGTCTTCTGTGCAGCCTAAGGATGTAAGGGAGGATAGCATCAGCTGGGGGTTGGTCCCCAGGGATTTAGCTACAACATAGCCCCAGCAGCTTCAAGGGATACTGCAGCCCTCACAGGAACAATAAATCCCCCTCAAACACCCACACAACTGAGGGTGGGGTGGGGAAGGACTGGCAGCAAGGGAAGGAGGTAGGGGTGGGAAGAAGTGAGTTACTGTACTCACACACCCGAAGCAATCTGGGGCTTTCTCAGCAGTAGAAAGAGCCAGATTTTGTCTCCACTCCAACCCACTGAGGCTATGGGAAGCACAGATGGTTTGTTTCCTGTAAACATGCTGCTTTTCCCAAAACTGTGGTGGTAAGACAAGCCACTGAAACACAAGTGAGGCCAAGATTGGGACAGGTGTTGCTATTTGTGATGGGCTGAAAAGCTTCACTTCTCCCCATCCTTCTCCAGGGCCTTCAATTTGCCATGCTCTCACTACCTTCGTCCTCTGTTTTACCTGTCCTTCTTTCATTTCCCAGCCCACCTATTTCCTTCCCAGGTCTTGGCACAAGAGGGATCTTTGCAGATGCAACTCTATAGAAAAATCAGAGACATTGTCTACCCTTTGCAACCCTCATGGGCTGCCCCGGCTGACGTTCAGGACCTTTCTGATGTCAGTTAAACTTGAACTGCCCTTTTCCTAGTACTTCTCCATTTTTGGGAACAAGGCAGGGGACTAGGTGGCTATACATATTTCATCCCAGGCTGAAACTTGGCAGATAAATTAGCTTCTGAGGGATATTTATGAAAAAGAGCTAACATAGGATTACAAAAGACCAAGCAACCCTTTCTGCCCACCCATCTCCTCTCTAGCCTCTCCCTGCTTTAGTCTGACAATGAATTCAGTCTGTGCTGTTGGAGAAAAAGAGAGGTCATGTCAAAGTCATGGTGATGATCCATCTAGACCCATATCTTCTTCCTAACTGGGTAGCAACTAGTGATTTGGTACCACTTAGCCAAGGCCACCTCTTAAAATTTCCTGTAGGCCATCACACCTTCTTATCTTAATCTCAACTGAAAACATGAACCAGGTGACATGGCCTTTGACATCAACTGTGGCCCACAGTTTAGGCATTCCTGTTTAAAGGACCTGCAGATTTTAAATTCCTGTGATAACTGGTGTTTTCCTTAAAACCTCAGCATCCAGACTCTGCACTCTACCAGACAGTCCCTTGTGGTGGTTTTAGGCTATGCCTTTAAAAATTAATTACAGATTTTAAGCAGAAAAGTAGAAAAAAATATCAATAAATCACTATTGGCTGTTCAGTCTGGAGAAGAGAAGGCTCTGAGGTGATCTAATTGTGGCCTTCCAGTATCTGAAGGGGGCCTACAGGAAGGCTGGGGAGGGACTTCTCAGGATGTCAGGTAGTGATAGGACTAGGGGGAATGGAATGAAGCTGGAGGTGGGGAGATTCAGGCTGGATGTGAGGAGGAGGTTCTTCACCATGAGAGTGGTGAAACCCTAGAATGGGTTGTCCAGGGAGGTGGTTGGGACACCATCCCTGTTGGTGTTTAAGACCAGGCTGGATGAGGCTCTGTCCAGCCTGATCTAGTGTGGGGTGTCCCTGCCCATGGCAGGGGGGTTGGAACTAGATGATTCTCGTGGTCCCTTCCAACCCTGACTGATACTATGATACTATTGGGTGTAAAAAGGAAAACAAAAGATTATTCTAAACAAATTGGTTGGGTAAATATCTGGAATAAGAGGAACTGAACCACAGCAATTCTTCCCTTCTTTTCACTTCTCTTCTGATCTCTGGCTGGTTTGCTTCTCTTGGAAGAGATAACCTGCTTCTGGCTGGTCTTGGATAAGTCTAACTCAGTGATTCTCTCTCCACTCCTCTCTCTTTTGGGATAGGGGTGGGAGGGCAGTGGAACAGCTTCTCTGGTCTTCTTGACCAGGTTGGGTTTTTTTTGTGTTGTTTGCTAATTGTAAATATCTGTATAATACTGTGAATACTGTATATTTTGTACATATTCATTGCATCCTGTTGTAAAGTGTAGTTTTTGCTTGTAAATACAGCTTCATTTCCTTCTAACTGAGTTGGTCTGACAAAAAGTTAATGCTGGGGGGAAATTTCAACCTACCACCTCCCTATTTTCTCTTCTTTATAAACTGGGCATACACACAGACATCAGGATTTTTGTCAAAAGCCTGATGATGTCAACAAAAATGATTCAAATATCAAAGTGAAAGGAAACTTATCTTGAACTGTTTCTTTTACTGTCAAATCTTGTGATTTTTGCCAGTTTGCCTCAGGGCAATTTATCACTTATTACTTGGTGACAGCAGGGAGAAGATGATTATTGGTCATGAATACTGGTGAGTTCCCTAAAAGAAAGACACGAGTCCTTTGTCTCCCACCAAAACACAAATTCAGCATATCTGGTAACATTACATCCTCTATCTGTGCAATACCAGACAAGATGTTTGAAGTCAGCCAGTGTCAGGGTGTAGGAAAAAATAAAACAGACACAGCTTCCTGGCTGCCTGCAAAGCAAGAAGATTAAATTCACTGATTAATTGATTTTAACCTTATTCTTTATATACATGGTTGATTAAGAAGAGGCAGGTCCTCCTTTCTTGCTTAGAAACAAGAAAATAGGTGAGAAATGAACACACAGAGACAAACTAAAGGCAAAGCAAAAAACAACCAAAACAAAAAAATTAACTCAAACCCAACAACAACAAATAACAACAACAAACCAAAACAGCAACAACAAAATCCACCCCAAATCCGAAAGCAAACCACCAATGAAGCACACAGGAATGTGTCTGTTCTGTTGATTACAACTCAAAATTTTTGTGAAGCTAGATCCTCCTCTTAGATATCAGATGCTAGAAACCTTTGAATGATGCTTTCCATCCCTGCACTAGATGGGCTTTCCAAAGTCATCTGCAGAGCCCCTGGGTTCATACTTCCCTTTTAGGGACTCTGTGTTCCCTATTTTCTGCTGTTGAGAGGAAATGAGAAGGGCTCTGTCACCATGGCAATACTGAGTTGTACCTGTTTGGGGAAATATATAAGCAGCTACAACAAAACCTTTCCAAATCAAAGTCTGCCATAATAGCCACAGTTCTCTTGGTGACAGATGCTGGGTGTGAAAGACATGTCACAATGACTAGGGGGAGAGAAAATCTGATCAGAGCATGGTCAAAAGGCCCTACTAGGGGCAAACTAAGTAGTGGTCAGGGAGGAGCAACCAAAACTCAATCAGACTCAAAAGGGACCAAGAAACCAAATACGTAGGTGTGGGTGGATCACTGCAAAGTTCAGATATTTTATTTCAGGCCTGAAACCATCAGAGCTGGAAAGGGAAACCTTAAAATATTATGTCTGTGGGAAAATCAAAAAAGTACAGAGTCAGCCTATAGTCAGGGGTTGATGACACCCAAAAGGGTGCAAAACTTTTCCTGACAGCTGTGGATTATTGCTCCTAGAAAGGCAACAGTGAGGAAAAAGATTCAGAAACAATTGGAAACCTTCAGAAAACACCCTAAGAAAGCAGAAGATAATGTGAGGGCCACTTCTTAACTCTACTTGAGGAAACAGTATAACCGGGCTGGGTTTCTTCCCCATCCCTCCTACTCTTGCTTCAGAAGGACCTCTAAAGAAAGCTATGTCCTTCCTTCCTATCACCTGGCATGGATCTGGGGCCTTCCTTCAACCTTGGCTGACCTTTGAGCGGATGCCTCTTATTCAGCACCTTGGAGGTACTCCAGGTAACTCTTTGCTTTGTCTTTCAGCAAAGATTACACAGGATGCCACACTTCGATCTGGCGCTTCCACAGATACAGTAAATTGTGAGTGTCCCTGAACATGTTTTCTTCCACTATGGAAACATGCTTACTGTTCCAAAGGATTTCAGGGCTCTCATTGAATGAGGAACTCAATATCTCACTGTCTGTGCCTGCAAGGCTATATTTGCTTCATGCTCACCTGGAATGTCAGGCTACTGTACTGCCTCTCCCTGTGTAAATTTTTACACACTGCTGTTGAAAATTTGTAAGCTTGTTTGTGTTTCTTTTTTTCTTGTACCCCTAAGAGGAGAGAACCCTTTGCAGGAGGAATGATAATTTTTTTGTTTGTTTGTTTGTTTATTTTCATTTTGATTGCCATAGTCTGCCTCTGGTAATTTGGGATGGTAAAATAACTGTCCCTTTACTCATGCACTGTGAATTCAATACTAAAACCAAGGACTGGGCAATCTCCATATGTGAAATGGGCCTCTGAGACTGAAAATAAATAGCCAGAGAGCTGGCTGGAAGAAGCAGCCCCCACCTCCTGCCTTGCATCCATGAGCTGCTAAATCAGCTATGGCTGCCTTAATGCACAGAAGCTGGTGATTCTCAAACCCATGCTGTCAAGGTGGGATGTTGAGGAACAGGGGCAAAGTCTACCTGTGTGCTGACTTTTGAAGTACCTGGAGTTCCTTTCATACTTGTGCTGCTTTCTGCCATGAGACAGCAAAGATCCCCTTTGCTGGGTGCAGCTTGCTAGTACATAATGAAAACTGTTACCAGCTCTGGAGCAGCTCAGTATAAACTAATCTCATAAATGAATAATTCAAACTCATCCCAACAGCACCTGTGTAAAGCACTGCAAAGTAACCTCTACTTCTCTTTCTGCATCTCTGAAATACAATCAAGAGCATCAAGAAAGCTCAGAGGCCATGAGAAAACATGTCTGGATCATTATAGTTAAAACCCCGGATAAGAACTGAAACCTCTGGCCTTTGAAAAACATACTGGCTCTGGTTTGGAATAGCTTCATCTCTGAATAAGAATTGTCCATGTCTGGCAATGTGTAGAAATATACTGCTCTGACTCAGGAGGCACGCAAAATAGCAGGAAATGACTGTGTTTGAAAATTAGACTGTAAACTTAGATATAGCTGTTCCTGACATGATTTCTTATGATTAAATCAATGTATTTTTGGCAGAGACCATGAAACAAAACAAAACAAAACAAAACAATATATAAAAGGAAAAGGAGAGAGAGGGAGAGAAGCATAGAAGTAGAGTTTTATAGAGGAAACTAACCAGAGATGCCAGTTTGTGCTAACTGTATCATAGATTCCAAGTTATTGATGCTTCAGCCTATTGACAGCTGCCTTCTGATGTATTCAGTACAACCAGGTGGAAGGGGCTTAGCACAGAGACTCTTGAGACTTGAATCCTGTTTTAGCATGTGACTCAGACTCTCCACTCTCTCTCTCCAGCTGTCCCTGCTCTTGGCACTTCCCCTACCTTTCCTTTGCTTGAAGAACAATATTTGGGCAATTTGATGAAAGGGTTTAAGCTACCTCCAAGACTAGAAAACTGTGTGCACAGGACAGGATATACCTCTGCTGCTGAATCTCAGCAAGGCAATGCCTGGTGCCAGCAAGGCAGTGCAAAGGCTTGGAGAAGGCAGTGAAAGCAATTAGGACCTGGAAAAGTGGTCAGAAGCCTAGACATCAGAGCAGTAGGCCTAGGCTTCAGGTGTGCATGGGCAGATAGGTGTTAAGCATCTGTAACTGAGTGTCTAATGCCCTAACTAGCAAGAGGCAAATCACAGTACCAAAAGAATACAGGGATCCAGACTAAACATTGTCAAAGGTGTAGCACCACACTGCTCTGCTCACTCTGCTCCTCCTGCTAAAGCCCCCTCATCAGCTGACAAGTTATATCTTAGCAGGAAACTACACTGTGGCAGGTCAGCATGGTGTGGGTATGTTATGACAGCTGGAGAGGAAGTTCCTGAAAGTGTTACGCCATTTCACTGGATGTAGCTGGACAGGCGGAGATGAGGGAATCCCCATTTATAGTCTCTGCATCCCCAGGCTGAATCCCACAACAGGAAGGCGAAGGACCACTTAAGAAAATGTCCCAGATCGGGGAGGGGACTTGGAATAGTAAATGTTTCCAAAGGTCAGATTCCAGAAATCTGGTTAAAATCAAGCCCTGGAAAAATATCCAGGTCTGCTGATCTGCATCATGAAAAGGTGGCTTGTATCACCCAGAGGGGTGGGGAAGGCACAGGAAGAGCCTGGAACATGATTCATTTGGCACTATCCTCATTTCCTCTGTTGGAACCCCACTAAAACCTGTGCAGCAGGCAGGGTTGTATGCCTGCCCCCAGTGTCCCTCATGTCCTTCAGGCACAGCACACTTCCATGCCTGCTGCAATGCAGGCTTGCAGTGGGAGATGATAGAGCTCCCCTGAATCACAGCAAGAAAAGATCTAGCCCAGCAACTGCTAAAAAGTGTAGTTCAAAGTCCAATTTCTAAGAAATGGCCTGCAAAGGAAAGGAACAGAAAAATTGCTGTGAGAATCTAGCTAGGCAGAATATTATTTCCTTATGTTGCATTTAATAAAAATACTGGGTTTAGACCGTACAAACAGAACATTTCAAGCAGCCATATGCAGATAGGTACCTGCTTTTTTGTTCTCTCTGCCTACCAATATAGTCCCACGTGCCAATTTGGCCCATTAAAAAGGAGCCTGAAAATACAAACTAGACCCATTCAAAGTGACTGCATCAGACTGCCTTTAGGCCTGTGCAATGGAAATGCTACCGAATGAGCAATAGCATTTGTAACACAAGAGTTCCAATGACCTTGAGGCAATGACCAAGAATTGCAGCAGTGCAAAGAGCTTCACAATCCTATTGTAGAAAGATGGAAAGCATTTTGCCCTGTTAGAGAGCCTGTGTTTACTCATCGATGGTCACATCACAACCATCTTAAGTAGACCCAGCAATACCAGAGCAAAATATGGAAAGAACATAACATCAGAACCGAGGTCAACATCTGGATGGACTTAGGCTTCACAAAGGAATTCACTGACTCATTGGCACATGTAAGGACTGTCATCTCTTTTGCAGCATTTAGCTTTTAATCATGAGAGCCCACTGGAGTAAGGCTTGGCTTTCAGGAATATTAATGGAGTAATAATGTTATGAAAAGTGAAAAAAAAAAAACCAAAAACCAAGGCCAGAAAATGAGTAGCTCAAACAAAAACACTAGTATGACATTCTCCCTATATATACAGACAGAAGGAGGCAGCAGCCGGAAGACTGACACCAAAAACACCTGCTGGGTATTTGAACATGAATGGTATAGAAGCCCCATCTGTGTTCTGACCCTGCCTGACCTGCCAGGGCTCCACTAGTGGCACAAAAGGTTTGTGGAGAGACTGAGGTCTCCCTGTGACCTCAGTGGGGTGTAACATGGACTCACTTGCCAGGGATATCCGCACCAGCATGTCCCCACTGCTCTGTGGCAGTGGAACTGAGTCCGGGGAGAGGGAAGAAAAAGGAAACAGAGTCACACACGATGGGCAGGGATTTCCTGTTGAAACTGTTAGGAAAAAGATGGGCCATAGAGTCATTTCTGGGAAAAAAAAAGTGCCTTAAATGAGTTGCTGCAAGCACAATGCCTTCCCTGCACAGCCAGCACACAACTCTCCTGCCTCATCAGAGAAGCCCCACAGGCAGCCAAGAGCCGTAGCCTGCAGATCCATGCCAAGGCATGCTCCTCAGTGTGGCATTCTCACTAACTTGGGCCACATTCTTGCCTTCTCCCTCCTTGGAGACCTTTGTTTGTATATGGAGCCTCGAGGGTCACTGAGGCAGCAAATGGGCTCAGAAGTGGTATACTGTTCCATGCATCTGTGCCCAGAGTTCTGCTTTCTCTCATTAATTTCTTATCCTCTTGAGTTTGACAGATTATAGGAGACAACAAGAAGTGATGGGGAACTTAATAGTTCATGACTACTCAGTTGCTGTTCTCTGTCATTTAAACCATTGTTTTATTAGGTTAATTCTTGTGATCAGGAGCATTTGGAAATGTCTACCTTGATTGTCCTATTGCAGTGATCTCATGATTCACAATGCCCCAAGTTGTATGTGGCAGTTTCTGTGAAGCAGAGAGGACCGTGGCTTCTCCCCTACTCCACATGAGAAAGGCCTGAATAAAGGAAGAAATTTAGATTCCCACTTGGTGCTCTGAGATTTGCTCCACCACCCTTTCTGGTGTCCTGCCTTCCCCAGCCATTTTTTCAGGTTACTCAGAAGGTAAATCACTAGCTTGCTCCAACCTAGTTTGCTCCAATCGTATGTTGTTGCATGAACTTGAGAACCATTCTCCAGGCAATGTAAGATGCCCTTTACTGGGTAAAGACAGTTAAAGTAGCAACGAGTCTTAGGCATGTTCTGTACAATAGTCAGCTGAGAATCAAATTAACAGCTAAACACATCCAGCAGTTTAGAAGGCAGCATTGTTCTCAGACTAAAGTTGAACTGCTGCTCTAAGACAAGTTCTAACCTTTCACATTCCCTGTTTGGGACATCCCAGAACATCATTATGTATGCTGACAACAAGGCCTCTGAGATCACATTTTGGAGATAATAAAAAACAAGGAATGAAATGGATCCAACCCTGTTTATTGCAAATTGGTTGTTATGCCAGGCTGCTCTTACGCCTGGGTCTTCCCATGAAGCAGAGCTGTTCATCATGCAGTTTTTGTGAAAGCAGTCAGGATCTTTTTCAACTGATACAACACTGACTCTCTAGAAGAGAAGGCAGGAAAGCAAGAATGAGAAACAATCTCCATAGTCAGAAAACTTAAAGAGGAGATTAATGGCAGAGGCTAATTGTCCAGCTTGCTGATGGAACCTGTTGATTTGATGAGTTTTCATTTCATTTTGCATAATGCCCCCAAGTACCTCTGGACCTAAAAACTTGGTGGGACATAGGGGAAATTTAGTGGGACACAGGGGAAGGTGTCACTGTGAGTTTATCTTTGCCTAAATATGATAATCTAATAGTTTAACTGGGCAACTAAGGTTACCTCTTTAGGCAACAGACACATGTACTTTCAGAAAGTGATCCATTTTATCTATCTTGACATACCTTAGACATCTGTCTACAAATTCAGCTAAGTAATTACCACGTCATATAAACATCTGCTTCACCACTTGTTATGCTATACTGAATTGTAGGAGTACACATGAATGTCTCCTGTGCAGTCAAAGGTATTTTTATGCTAACCACCTGGTCTGAGTTGGTGGCCAGTGACTAAAGGCTGTGATTTTGTTGTACTGGTTCTTGTTTCCATAGTTTCCTACTCCACTCTGAGTAGTTATCATAAAGTATTCATATATGAAAGCCTTTGGCCACCTGAAATGGCATGGGTACTCTTATGGTTGCACCTAATGTGGTGCAAGATCTTAAACTCATTTGCCCTCAAAGATGCATCATCCTTGAGACAGGAAGAGATTTCTGTGCCTGCTTGCAAGACAATCCTCCTTGCAGCATTGTAGTTCCACCAGGATTTTTCAGAAAATCCAATTCTGTGATAGCCTTTCCACTACTTAGCCCCTTGTTCTTCTCCTCCTTAACTCTTGTCTGCTTTCTTGCTTTCTGACTTTGTCTCTCCATCTCCACCAGGAGTGTTCCCTGTTTCCTCCATTACATGCATTCAGCCATTTCTGCTTTCAAGATCTCTGTAACAGGATGACAGCCACTTGGCAGAACTGCCTGTTTCTCTGATGGGTGGTCTTGCTCTGTATCAGATGGTGAGTGGCCACATATCTGGCCCATTTTTAGAGGTCAGCCACTATGATATGTTGGGTATTTGAGATGCAAGGCAATCACTTATGTGCCATTTACGGGAATAGCCATACTTGGCCATTTGGTTTTCCATCACAATAGAAACTTCTTTGTGATTGGTCTTTGACTGTGAAATAAGACCTTGTCCTTCCATCTCAGAATCCATGAACTTAGACTTATGCTTAAAAAATTTACCTCTGGGTTTTCACATCAGGATTTTCTCTGTGTTATGGGTGGGGGAAACACAGATAAACTGAGGTCTGTGATCTCCAGGAGAGAACTGAAGATCAGTAGCTCAGAGCCCATCTGTGTAATGCTGTCTTGTACAAGGCCCATCCCTTATAATCAGCTTTGACATAACATGACGATGAAAGAGATACAAAAAACAGAAACAGGGGACTTTGTCAAGGATAGGAAACAGAAACTCATAATTGGTTTCTATTAATTATTTTGTTCTGGCACACAAACCTCTCCCATTAAAGCCCTCATTCCTGCCATGTAATAATGAAATGTCAGGAAAACCAAACCACCCTGTAACTACAAGAGTATTTTTTTCTGCTCTCTTGTTGAAGTGACATATGAATGCTGTGAGGTTACTTCTATTGTGCAACAGATGCATTGTTATACCACATAGCAGGATGGAGCTGACCCTAGAAACTCCCAAAACACAATAAATTGAGATCTTCTTTTGGAAATGACGCTAGCAGTACACATCTCTGTAATGATAGCCTTTGGGCCTTGTTCTGGAGTCACGGGGAGTTTACGAGATGTTATATTCTCCCATTTCCTCCCTGCTGAAACTTCCCTGGGAAGGTCTTTCAGAATCAGGATGTGTCACTTCCAAAAGGATGTTTGGGCAGAGTCCATGTCCAAAAAAAATCATACCATTGATGTGGAGCTAGGTCTAGACCTAGAGCTGCTTCAAGGCCCTCACCACGGGTGTAATTTCCAGAACTAGATGTGTGAAAACCTTGAGCCCCACAAACAGCTTTCATTCTGCTAGTCACATAATTTGGCCTCTATACATAGAATACAAACATAATGCTATGGTTTTGTGCAGTAAAACTTCTTCTGTCTTGAAGATAGGTCTCAGCCCAAATCAGTTTTTTAAAGTAAAAAATGTAGCAGGCATAGCCTGTTACAACCCAAAGTCCTGCACCAGGATATGGACACCCTAAGGATGGCTTTATAACTATAAGGATGAGTTTACTGCAGATAAAGACTTTGGTTTTCTCTTGCAGTCAGAAAATCAGAAAAGCACAGTGGCTTAATGAATATGTCTTTTTATTAATTGCAGGTCAAATACATGCTTTGATTGATACAAGTTATTCTTTCCAACAATGCAGCCAACATGAAGTAAGACTTTTTTTTATAATTATATCTACAATACTGCATTGTGCACAGCTTGCTAACTAATTACACAGCATGTGAACGTTCACAGAATTGGGCCACAGCACATCAGTTCAACACAATCACCTCAATATGCTTCTTTCTTCACTTTATAGTCTTGAGGGCCATCATAAGAGAAGTTTAATACTGCCTATAGGTTTTTGTGCTTCAGTGAAAGATAGCAATGCAAGTTCTTAGGTATTATTTCATAGTGGCTTTAGGCAAAAATCTCCCTTGTCTACAGTATAGAATCATTCTTTTAAAATCACCAATTTAATATTTATTTCTTTTTAGAAGGTTGTATTTTACTGTTAAAGAGTTAAGGAGGACTCCTCATTGGGGGGAGGGAAAAAAAAGGGTACTTAATCTTTTATAGAAAGAGTAACTACATTAAAGCAAGAACTAAGATTTACATTTTTATAGGTAAATAAATGGTCTCTCCTTGACTTTCATACTTCTGTTTCATTTTCAAGTCTACCCAAAAAGCATGTATGATTAAGTGCAACTTGCTGGCCATGATAGAGGAGGTAAAACAGCAGAAGTGCACAAATTGGAAATAATTCCTTGCTGTTTGCAGATGGCAGGCTCCAAATGAATAGGAGATAATTATACCCTGTGCAAGAAAATTAAGTCAAGTATTTTTAGTTATAGTCATTGGGGTGCTAACAGGTGTATACATGCATAAAGCAATTTGATGGACCCTAGGACAAAATCTGTCAAAAATGCACAGATCTAATTTCTGCCTGGGTAGTCTGTTCAGTGGGGTATTAGAGGAAAACAGCAAAGACAAGCTCAGAAACGAGAGTGGGAAAGTCTTACTGTCTTCACTATCATGTACATCTTGCCAGGGGGAAAAAAAAAATAAATTACTTATTGTGGAAAAGGACAGGGAAAGTCTGTGTCTCAATCCTTACAGGCTGGCATAAGCAGAAATTAATTCTCTGATCTTTCAAAAGCACCACACTCAGTCTACTACCACCCTCCAGTTTCTGCCAAGGGTGGCCCTATTTCTTGGCTTCACCCATGGCCTTTAAGCTATTCCTTAGCCCTAAATATTTCCATTTGTTTTCTATTTAGATACATGCTTCTAGGAAACAGGGCCTTCAGAGGGTGTCATATCTTTTATTTTGTTGGTAGGGCAACTTTTTGGAGTCCCTGGCTGATTATGCCTGTTTACCTTCTGATAGCTGTGTTTCCTGGATGGCTGCCATCTGGTTTTCCTTTCTAGTTAATCTTATGGCAATGATCCTGGCCTTCAGCAGATATAGAATGTTTGTCCTGGTGTTCAGTAGGACTCTAAAACATAAACACTTTTTTATGTGTTTCTGGGTACATCAGGATTCAGAAACCAAAATCCTTTATGAGTAGCAGTCACATCATTCACTCAGCATTTTCAAATACCTCTAGACACGTGAATTCATGCCCTCTCTGCCTTGCAAGGCAATAGAGTCTTCAAATGCCTTTCCACACTTCTGGGGAAGGAAGCTGAGAAATTAAACCCTCAGGTTGAAGGAGCAAATACAAAATCATATAAACAGGTAATCTAACACAGAAATAGATAACCTTTTGAAAGGTATCCAAGGAACTTCTCTGGCAACATTCCACAGCAGGAAACCTTCCTTCATGCTGGAGCACAGCAAGCAGATTTGATCCGTTGCCTGCTTACAACTTTCCTTAAGGTGCAAGTTACTGACTTAAGAACACCAATGACATTTTTTAACTCTTGAGCTCCATCATCATTTTCCTGGGTTTTGCTTTGGTTTGGGTTTTTGGGGGAGCTGGAAGGGTTGGGTGGTTTGTTTTTTCTTTGTTTGGTTTTGGGTTCTTTTTGTTGTTTCTGTCTTGCACTGTTTTACAGCTTCATCTTTTGTATCTCAATGAAGCCTTTGAGTTTTCTGTAGCTCCTTCAGTCCCACACAGTGCTCTAGGAATGTTGTTAACCAAGTAAGATTTTTTTTCTCTGACATCAACACTCAGCAATGTTGAGCTGAGAAAGCAACAGACCGTGGCATCTTATTGTATTTGTCTGAGATAGGATTCAATATGAAGAATCAGCACATTGTTTTAATGTCTCCACTTCAGTTAACTATTAATGAATTCATAGCCAATAAAACATACTCTTTGGGTAATATCCAGTCAACAGTTAACCTAGTAGTTATGTTTGGAAAAGAGTTTATGAACAATCCATTGTTGTCACAACCTTTTAAATTCTGGAACCTTTACTTGTTGGCCTGAAACTTCCTAGAAATTTTAGGGTGGCAAATTCAAATCTTACATGAAGATGGGGAAGAATACAGCTTCCCAAAAAATCCACTTCCATATTTTCAAGCCAGTGGTAGAAGAAATATCACAGTATCACAGTATCACTTAGGTTGGAAAGGACCTCGGGGATCATCGAGTCCAACCTATGAACACAGACCCCATGACTAGACCATGGCACCAAGTGCCACGTCCAATCTCCCCTTGAACGCCTCCAGGGTCAATGACTCAACCACCTCCCTGGGCAACCCATTCCAATGCCGAATGACTCGCTCGGTGAAGAACTTCCTCCTCACCTCGAGTCTGAACCTCCCCTGGAGCAGCTTGAGACTGTGTCCCCTCGTTCTGGTGCTGGTTGCCTGGGAGAAGAGGCCAACCCCCTCCTGGCTACAACCACCCTTCAGGTAGTTGTAGAGGGCAATGAGGTCACCCCTGAGCCTCCTCTTCTCTTCATTTGGGGATTAAATTTTGCCAGGGCAGGCATTTTTTGCAGAAATTATGACTGTCCTGCTTAAGGAAAGAACATACATGGCTGTCCCAAAATTAGGAGCACAAACAAATGTACAAGTATTGGGTCATTTATGGAAGAAACGTTCCTGTGCCTGTTAACTAGATGAATAGTTCTCAAGACTGCTTAGTCAGATTCCCCCTGTTCACAAGTTTATTTACATGACTGCACTGCAACTCTTCAAACTTGATTACTTGGCAATCTCACTGGGACCTTAAAAAGAAGCTAGATTTGAAGAAACTTGATAGAGTTATAAGCAAATTTCAAAGACATCGACAATACACACATGCACACACATATATAGATGTATTACTTAGCATTACACAGTCCCTAGCAGTTTTCAAACATTAAAAATGTTAGCAATATTGCATGGTTGTCATCACACTTCATGTCTAAATGCCTTAAAGATGTACAAAACCAAGAAGCCAAACCAATAAAAACCCCATAGTTCCTAGCTTAGTAGTTAAAAAATGGCTCATATTTCATCAGGGGACCCAAAACCATCCCAAACGAAATCACAGCACTCAGAATCTGGTCCATTTTTGACCTGATGCTGCCTTTATACATCCAACTCTCTTACCTGGTGAAGTCATGTACAACTGCATGGGGGTGTGACACAGGTGTGGGTACAAAGCAATTTAATGGGCTGGCTAGAAAGGCATGATAAGGAGGGAGTATAAACAGGCATTCTTCTGTGTTGGTTTCCCAACACTAATATAGAGTGACTGGATTTTGTTCATGGTGTGGGACCTGGATTGCCCACAAAGTTCTTTTTCATGGGATGCATTTTCTTGGTCCCCCCTCATTAAAGTAAATCTGATTATATTTCACTCTCTCTTTTTTTTTTTTTTTTTTTTTTAAGAGAGGGGAGCTAGAGGGGGGAATTGGAGCCACACACTTAGACAATTTCCATTCAAATCCAGCACAGTAGTTCTCTGAGCCAAGTCACACTTAGGGGAGAGAGACAGCAGGGGAAAATTTTGTGCTATTCTTTGATGGGCTTTATCGGCTGGATGAAGCATGACCAATCATCCATAACCTGACAAGGTCTTGGAAAAGGCAGAATCATGTCTACATCACGTACACCTCCAACACCAGGACAATAGGGGACACTGTTATGGGCTGCAGGGGTGGAAAGCAAGAGCATTTAAAGTTGTAGTAACAAGGAGCACTGATTATCTGGTGGGGGGAGGAGGGGCTGGGGGGATGGAGGCTTGTTGGTGGCTGGTAGGGCAGGTCTAGCAGATCTAGCAGAAGACATCAGAAGAAGATGGGGGTAGGAAGTCTCTTGTCCCCTCTCTGCCCCCACCTTCATCCTCCCTGAGACAATTCAACTTTTGTTATCCAAGCAGCAAGCTCTTTCCTATAATGGGGAAGAAAGAAATTGATTATGATTTTTAAAGCTACTTGGAGCCCATAAAAGATGCATTGTTTCAAAATGAGTTGAGGGGGCTGGGTGCTTTGAGGGGAGAGAGTTGAATTTACACCATCATCTCGTCTAATTATGCCTGATGTTATTCCTGTTGTCATGTGGGTTACTACAAAGCCAACTGCCAGCTTCTGTCCCTGAGACCAAAGACTAAACTGTTACGCTTACAAGGACACAAGGCTTGTTCATCTCTCTCCTCCCCCTCTCAGACTACCACAGGCACTGGCTCCTCCTTGGCATACTCACAAGTTTGGAAGAGATGTTGGGAAATGTGGGGGCAGAAACTACCTAGAAGATACCATTTCTGCTAGTTAGGAGGCAGCCACTAATTTATGCTGTAAAACTCCAGGGACATGCTGAGGGACATCCAACCAGTTGCCTGGATAGTGTTCTCTTTGGACAATGCATTTGCCATGTCCAGTTCTCAGTCCAGGCACACACTGGAGCAGATTCCAAAGCAAAATGTCCCATCACTTCACCCTGGTTTCCTCTCATACAGGTGTCTGACAGAAAGGAAGCCAGAGGCCATCTGTGCCAACAAGGAAAGGCACGGGCCCCAGGGCATAAGAGAGCACACCACAAAATCAGAGTAGCTACAGATACCACCAATTTAAAATCTCAGATCCTCCTAATGGGAAGGCCAACTCCAGGAAACCAGTGAGTTGACTGTGTCACACTTGCACTGACCTGCATCTCATCAAGGTTGGGAACCTTGCTGGCTTTAGAATATTACTGGTGACATTTAGGTACAAGCAGGGCTTAGACTGCGCCTGAGCTAGGTCTTCAGATGTGCATGCATCCACAAATGCTGTCTCCTGCTTGTCTAGCTCAGCTTGGACTGAGACAGGGTGTATTCCAGAGAGTGCTTGGGGTGAGATTGAACTTCCAGCTCTGCCACTGGGGGTATGCTAGCCAAAGCCAACATAAAGACAGAACGTGATCCTTTGGCAGACCCTTCTATGTCAAGCAGGGTCACACCTAATAGCTGAGAATGGGTGAAAGACTAAGACGATGTTCAAGGCATTTTATCAAACCTTTTGTTTTCTTTCATAGACTGCACTCCCTGCTCTCTTGCTGTCATCTTAGCTAGCAGGGCATACCATTTAATGATTGACTTGGAGTGGACATTCAAAATGGAGATTCATGTGTTTCTTCAGTGCTTCAGAAAAATCTCTGAGTCTTGAGTCACCGAGGTGCACTGTGAGCATTGCAAAGGATTTCCAAAGGCCCACAGGTCCAAGCAGGTCTTTACAATGCTCTCCAGTTTGAACATATTGAAAAGGAAAAAAAAAAAAAAAGAGAGAGAAAGAGAGATGATAATACAGGAAAATGGTTTAGGAAAATAAACTCTTTCTTGTTTAAGGAGGCTGTGGAAGAGATTCTTTTCATTCACCTTTATTTCTTTTTTTTTTTCTTTTTTTTTTTAAATTCTGCTTTATAAAGTCATGTCATTTGCCCTGTCTCAGATCTCATCCAAGCACTTTCTGCTGTATGGTAAAGAACATCTTTCATGTGACAGTTCTCCCACACTCACACAGTGCTCTGTTTCGGTTTGGTTTTAATGTGCCAGGACACACATTGCCATACACCTATACTAGAGATGACAAAGTGAAAAAAATAGATGCTTGCCCCTAAAAGCCATCCTTGTTTTACACACACCAATTTCAAATCCTCCCCATCAACCCTTCCTGCTTCTTTATTGCAGTGAATTACAGTTAAGGACTTGAAACACAAGTGGGTCTTGGAGCCAGCTTACAAGCTCTCTGACCTGGTAGGTCAGACATACTGGCCCTCAAAGCTAGGCTGTAAACTCACCTTTACAAAGCCTTCTCAGCTTCAGCAAATGGCTACTGGGACAGACATGCTGGAAGGTGTAACAATAGCTGTATTGATGGGAGGGAGGATTTTGTTGTAAATTGGATTTAGGAATGAGTAATTATGCAAACAAGCAATTAACTAAAAAAAAAATATTAATGGCTTTCTCTTTCAGGGGATGTTTTTAGTGCGACTTGTAGCAAGATCAGAGGCAGGAGATTTCTCAGGGCTGAATCAAGCCTTTAAAACAAAGATAAAGGGGGCATTGGTGATAAGGGGTGTAAATGCTGTTGTGTCTCGCCTAGTCAGCATTAAATGCTATGTGCATGTGTATACAACAGGGCAGCTGCACATTACAGAAATATTAGGAAATACATTCAAATATCAAAGATTTGAGGCCGGGTAAGGATCACTTTGTTGACTAACCATCTGTGAAGCAGCACAATTCTATTTGTTTCCATGAATTTCACTGATGCAAGACAGGACATATTTTTTCCTCTCCATGGTGGTAGCTGTTTTCTGATTACCAGCCTCTCACCCCACACAAGAAGGCAGGATAAGTGATCCTTGAAAGACAGCCAAGTACAGAGATGCTGCTCTCTGCCTTATAGCTCCAGCTAGCTCAGCTCATCAGATCAGACACTGGCAATCCAAATGTTTCTGAGGTCAGCCTTCTCCTTCACCACCTTGTTTACAAGGCCTATTCTGCCCCACACTCTTGTGCTGATGGAAGGCAGCTGGTCTGAGGAAGCAGTGCCAGATTCAAGGAAGAAAGAGAGATCTTCCTGTAAAAGAAAAGGCAGCCCTGAAAGTTTCTGAGTGGTAGAGGAGGTGGAGGCAGATAGCATACATCTTCTTTCCCTGATCAGGAAAGTTTCAGGAGAAGGGACCAGAATTAAGCTTCCCTTTGGGAATTTTATTCTGATGAGCCTGCAAAGAATAATTTGCTGGAGATACAATGGTAGGACTCATTGAAACAATTTGTGAAGTTCAACTTGACATTTGGGAAAAATAAAAATATCGCCCCACCTCAAGATTCTGCTTTCACAGTTTGGAAGAAAAAAAAATGTTCACAAAATGTGTTCACAAGTGACTTTGACTTTGTGTTCTGAAAGTATTAATTTCATGTTGAAAATCACCTGTCTTCCTGTGTTGTGGCATTCAAAAATAATAATTACATAATCTCAAAATGGCTTGTTTCATTTCAGGTTGAAAGAAAGACATTCTGTGTAGAACCGAAACTATTCTCTTTCCTATTACGTAGGTCAAATGTTAAACATGAAACATTTGCTATTTACAAGGCCTTTTGTCATCAACCGAGGTCTAGAGCCCCGTGTCTTGGAGTCAGGTGATTATGCTGGAAGCTTAGTTTGGTCACTTTTGACATTTCTTCCCCTTGTGGTTTGGAAGGAGATCTTGAAAATGTGTTTTAAGCATAATGAACACTGTGACGTCTGGCTAAGCCTCCGCGGATCCGGAAACAAAATTTCATGTGGAGCAATCTGTTCCAAGTTTATCAAGACAATGTTAACTCCAAGGCTCACTTATGATGCTCTGCCAGTATCACTCATGGAGAGCTTGTGTGGGACAGATACTTTTATTCAAACTCAGAAAGATTTACTTTATCACCTCAGTTGACCCATTAGGGTACATCAGGAAGAAAAACCTACTCAGAGTAAGTCTGTACCTCTGTCATATGGGGTACCAAGGCCATCCATTCCCTGGTCACTGTTCATTCCCAAGGCTGCTATATCATTTTGCTAAAACAGCATTTTGCTATTCACTTCAATGATTTGGATTCAAGCTTCTGGTTCACAGGCAATTCCAACACATGTTGATTACAGTTCAGAACCCAAAGAAGAGGAAATGACACTGAACAAGAGCTCTCATGTTTCGTGTGGCTCCGATGGTGATGGGGTAAAGGCCAGTCTGTGCTACAGCTACAGGCATGTAGGAGACTTATTTTCAGTATGGCCATCTGCAGTGGTAAAGTCTAAAAGGAACCATGAGTTTGAGCCAGGAACTGGTCCTGGGCCAAGGCCATTTCCTCTCTGTCCTTGGTATTTATGCCCTTCAGCGATCTGGATCAAGACTCTGCCACTGCCTCTCTCAAACGATTTATGAAGCCGTGGCAATTTGATTGTACATCTGAGCTCTTCACTATCATTTGGCTAAGCCAGGCAAATTTCACTCTCTTAGCTGTAGCTCAGAAGCCAAGCTAGCTCATCCACCTCTGGTTGTTTTGGCCATTCTTTCCCTGGACTGCCTCCACTTTGTCTCTCTCTTCCTGGCAGTGACCTGAAACTAAGCTGCCTTCTTACCACTTTTTCACAATACATCATCTAGAAATAGGTCTTGTCTCACAAGCACAGAAGCTGTTATGTAGAATTTCTGAGCTCCATGTTGTTATATTTCCTCATGTTCCACAGACTCACTGTCAGGCTTTAGGCAATTGAAGTCCGTATCTGGTGGTTCAGGTCCAATGGTCAAAGGACAAAGGTAATCCATTTTTCCAACTTGCAGTGAAGCTAATGTATGTAATTCAAACCCAGCTGAGATTTCACCAAAACAACTTCCCCCTTTTTTGTTTGCTTCCTATTAATGTCTTCCAAATAGAGAAACCTACCATAATTTGGGGTGCAAAAGTTACTCATCTGTTGTTCCATTCACTCAAATTCTCTCCTACAAGCCACCACAGACATATTCTAATCAGCACTACAGACCTCTTTTCTTCTCATCAGACCACGAAACCCTTCCATGACAGGTGTCTTCAGGCCTATTGCCCTCTTTCACTGAGTTAGTTTATCCTTTGACTGGATGCTCAGTAATTTTTTAAATTGACTATCTAGTCGATTTCTCTTCCCCCTGCAATTCCTGTTATCCCATGCAAGGCACTTCATGAAGAGCATTGTTCCTACATGCTTTCCTCGTAGCATCTTGCTCGGTTCAGACGGGAAGTTCATGATTTTCTGGGGCAGTGCTGTGGGCCTCCATATCCCCTCTGTTGGCAGAGCATCCTCAAAAGTTTCACAGAATACCAGGTTGGAAGGGACATCAAGGATCAGGTTCTCTAAGAGAACCTGAATTCCTCCCTTTGAGGGAACAGTGGATCAGAACTCTTTCTAGTGGGGTGTCTTTCTGAGTTCTGCCACCTCAGAAGGGAGGTCAAGAGGAAAGAAAGTCGAGATAGCCAAATCAGCTTCAAAGGCTGATGTTGATCAAGGAGACAGTGGCTTGGCACAGATAGAGAGCACACCAGAAGTGAAACCAGAAGGCAGAAAGGCACTGGGAGGTAGAGGAAGAAGGACACTTAGAGAAGTGAGTGAGAGCAGATGAGGTTAGAGATGATGAAAGGAGGGAAAGTCTCAAGGTGAAAAGTGCTGGTTGAAGAGGAGAAAGAAGGTGAAGGGCCAAAAGAGGCCAAAAGGACTATCCTCCCACTAACGGTATACAGTTGAGGAATTTTAAACTCACCCTTCTGCCCTGCACACAATCTTGCCTCAGAAAAAAATGAATGGGACACTGAAAGTATCCCTATTACAGATCCCTAAAATCAGCAGAGAAAATTCATTTAACCACTCATACAGAACTTGTTAGTATCTCAGAAAGTCCCAAATATCCCTGGAAAGTAACTTTCATACTGGATAAGGTGGTTTATCCAGTCCACAAATGCCTAAAGGTAATAGCCTCCCTGCAAAAGCAATAGGTAGCTGCTTGGTGTGATGGTCTGTGCTTTCCAAGACATTCTTGGGTTAGGTAAGGTTGCTGATAGGGCCCACTCTGGATGTAGAAATCAATCCTCAACCTTCAGGCCCAGCCTTTAGAAAAATAGAAAAGCAATGTGCATTCAGGACTCACAGTAACCAGCAGCTCCGAGGAACTAGATTAAGCCCCCCCCATTTCCCAGCAACATTACAGCTCTAGGCAGCAGCTGTAACACCTCCTGCTGAGGGTCCCTGAAGCATGACATGGGCAGTCTCCCAGCCAGTCCCTCAGCAAGCAGCACTGAGGAGGCAAAGTATATAAAGAAAAGCAATATCTTTAATTAAAACAGTTCCTATATGACATCATCACTGCACAATTCTTACTGCCTTTACCCCACAGAGCTTCTGGTTGGAGTCAGGCAGATCATCTGCTGGGGTGAGCAGAGGAGAGCTGTGGTTCTGGCATGCCAATTTTGTGCAAAATGTAGGTAGTTTTACTCTGAGGACTGTAAAATCAGAGAAAGTGAAGTGAATCTGGTTACTGGAAAGCCAGGACATAGTATGAGTTTCTGATGTTTCAGGGGATGATGCTGTCTTAAAGATGATAGGATAGCATGCCAGCTCCTGGCCTTGCAGCATTTGGAAAGAAGCTGGGGACAAAGTTCCTATTTATGAGAAGTGACTGAGTAACTAGTAATTTTGGGAAGGGAGCATTGCACACTCCTAATGAACAGTCTTCCACTGGGAGGCTTTCAGTTTGTGGTCAGTAGTTGCAGTGTGAGATTCACAAGCTGCCATCCAATATGCCTCAGGCTCAGGTCATGGCTGAACAGCTCAGAGAAAGTCCTCCAGAAACAGCAGGGAAGCTGGTTCCTGGCAAATGGGAAGCACATTTGGAACAGTGACGTGACATACATGGGGAGTCATGAAGGCCCAGGGGCCAAATGGCACCTAGTGAGAAAGGAACACTAATGCTAGTCACGTCACTGGGAGCTTGCTGTTGTGGCTTCTGCTGTCCACCCCAGGAGCTGAGAGGAGCAGCACTGGCTGATGTTCTTGAGTGAAAAGAGAAAGGATGAGTTCACATTTGCTTTGCCAAGGATCTAGAGCCTCATCAAGTCAGATGCACTGTGAGAATGAGTTTGGAGTCCAGAACTGGCCACAGGGACTCAGAAGTCAGAGGTCATGACACATCAGGCAGATGATAGCTGCTCCAGTTGTCCATCATAGTGAAAATTGATAGTGGAAAGCCTTGTTGAGTGTCATTTGTAGCCCTCATGCAGGCTGAGATCCTGCAAAAGGGATGCTGCCAGAGCAGGCTTTGTCTGGGAGGTCCTGGTGGCAAGGGCCTCTCAGGCAAGGTCATGCTGGGAATCCAGAAGCCATATCTTAATTTATTAGAATAAACCTTTATTAGAATAAACCAAACCAGGTTGGAAGAGACCTTCAAGATCATCGTGTCCAACCCATCAACCAATCCAACCCACCCAAACAGCTAACCCATGGCACCAAGCACCCCATCAAGTCTCCTTCTGAACACCTTCAATGACGGCGACTCCACCACCTCCCCAGGCAGCCCATTCCAATGGGCAATCACTCTCTCTGTATAGAACTTCTTCCTAATAGCCAACCTGAACCTCCCCTGGCGCAGCCTGAGACTGTGTCCTCTTGTTCTGGTACTGGCTGCCTGGGAGAAGAGACCATCATCAGCCTGTCTACAACCTCGCTTCAGGTAGTTGTAGAGAGTGATAAGGTCACCCCTGAGTCTCCTCTTCTCCAGGCTGAGCAACCCCAGCTCCCTCAGTCTCTCCTCATAGGGCTTGTGTTCCAAACCCCTCACCAACTTTGTTGCTCTTCTCTGGACTCGTTCCAGCAAGTCAACATCCTTCCTAAACTGAGGGGCCCAGAACTGGACACAGTACTCGAGGTGTGGCCTAATCAGTGCAGTGTACAGGGGCAGAATGACCTCCCTGCTCCTGCTGGCCACACTGTTCCTGATGCAGGCCAGGATGCCATTGGCCCTCTTGGCTGCCTGGGCACACTGCAGGCTCATGTTCAGCCTGCCATCGACCAGTACCCCCAGGTCCCTCTCTTCCTGGCTGCTCTCCAGCCACTCTGACCCCAGCCTGTAGCACTGCATGGGGTTGTTGTGGCCAATGTGCAGAACCCAGCACTTGGATGTGTTAAATCTCATGCCGTTGGATTCTGCCCATCTGTCCAGCCTGTCGAGGTCTCTCTGCAGAGCCTCTCTACCCTCCAGCAGATCAACTCTTGCCCCCAGCTTGGTGTCGTCAGCAAATTTACTGATGATGGACTCAATGCCCTCATCCAGATCATCAATAAAGATGTTAAAGAGCACAGGGCCCAGCACTGATCCTTGGGGCACACCACTAGTGACTGGCTGCCAGCTGGATGTGGCACCATTCACCACCACTCTCTGGGCTCGGCCCTCCAGCCAGTTCCTAACCCATCGCAGTGTGCTCCCGTCCAAGCCATGGGCTGACAGCTTGGCCAGCAGTTTGCTATGGGGGACGGTGTCAAAGGCCTTGCTGAGGTCCAGGTAGACTACATCCACAGGCCTCCCCACATCCACCAGACAGTCACCTGATCGTAGAAGGAGATCAGGTTGGTCAGGCAGGACCTGCCCTTCCTAAATCCATGCTGGCTAGGCCTGATCCCTTGGCCATCCTGTAAGTGCTGTGTTATTGCACTCAGGATGACCTGTTCCATGATCTTGCCTGGCACTGAGGTCAGGCTGACAGGCCCATAATTCCCTGGCTCATCCAACTGGCCCTTCTTATGGATGGGCACCACGTTGCTGCTAAGCCAAGGAGCTAGCAGCATTTGAGGCCCTGTGGGTAGGCAACAGGGTGGCAAGGAATGTTCCTTGATGAAAGAGAGGGACACTCACAGCACAAAGGCAATAGGTTTTAACTGAAGCAAAAGTACCTCCCCAACACACTAAGCACTCTCGTCCCCATTCATGTAATTTTATCAGTTTGATGATAAACTCCAGATTTATCATGTTTCGTTCAAGTTCCTACTTTTGCTTGGTTTCCAACATGTCAAATCCCTGCTACAATCCTCCTTGCATTATTAAATTAAATTACATTAAAAAAAAAAATAAATAAGAAGCACTAATTCAAAGCATCAACCTGTAAGAAGGCTGGCTGGGGATTAACAGGAAGGAGGCAGTTCTCTGTAGGCTGCACAGTGTTCAGGTGCTAGGAAGGTTGGGTGAGAACCCAAGCCCTGTCTCTTGGAAGAGATAGGTGCTGGTACAATGGCTGCTTGAAATCCCAATATCTAAGAGAAAAATAACACATCTCTCCATGCAGAAAATACCTCTGCTGATATATCCAACTCCACCAGTTTACAGCTTTCCTACATTTGCCCTGGAAGTTTGCCAAGCAGTGTACACTAAATGTAAAACATTCCTGGCTTGTGACTGTTCTCCTTTCTTTTTCAAGATCTGACTTTTTCCCTTTTCTACTTATTTTTCCCCAAAGGATGGAGACAAAGCTATTCCTTATGTGAAAAAGCTGAGATCCTAAAGAGATTTTTGCCTTTGCATGCATGGCTTTACATGTCCCTCTCGCTGAGCTCTGAGAAGTGCTCTGCTTTAAAAGAATAACATGGCGTGCAGATGCCTATAAATGGAAGATGAAATTGTTACTATTAAGCCTGGGTCCTGCCAAGGCAAACAAGTGCAGGGCAAACTGTGTGTGCAAAGGAAGGGAGCTGAGAAAACTTGAAGTCAGCTGAATCATAACTTCACTTTAATTTTAACATCACTTAAACTACATAAACACAGCCATCTTATTAATAACAAAGCTAGCTCCTCAGTGGAGTTGTTGTTTGGAAAGCCAAGCCTGTGCACACAGGTGCAATGAGAAGAATGTTACAAGAGAGACATGCTTTCTAAAGACGTGGTTTAAATTTAAAATAGTTGGAATGTCTGAGTTACAGCAACTTTGCAGGAACCTTGAATAGGATTTGATGTCTCTGCTGTAGTTCTTCAGGGTCCCAACCTCAGCAGGGCCAGGAGCTGGTCACAACTGGTGCAAGAAGGAAGAAGGAAGAGAGCAATGGGGACAGCTGCAAAAGCAGTGCAGCTCAGCTTGAACAGGAAAATGCTCCGCAAATCCCAGAGGCTGCCCAGCCTGGCTTTCTGCTTCTTTAGTAGAGGAAGATGTGGTAGGACACTTTCATACTCCTTCTTTCAGGCTTTGCAAGAGCTATCGGTATGATCTCGAATAAGTAAATTAAGTATGCATACATTTTAAAGTACACACACCCACTTGTTGCATGCAGAATTTGATGGGGTGCAGCAGTATAAATCCCCAGTGTATTTCTTCACCTACAATTTGGACTTAAGTTTTCTATGGAATATTCAGACCCTAACATTGTGCAGAAGCAAGCAGGCTCTGGGAGTGCAATGCCATGAACACATACAGTTCGGTACTATGCTCCATTTGCTGTTTGGTGAAATGTAGAAAATATCACTTTGATAACTTGGAGGTGAATATGATAAAGTTCCAGGAACTATCTGCAGGAGTTTTGAGATACACCATGTCAGACAGCAGAGCAGAGCAAAACACTGTTGTCTCGCAGGAATGATTTGTTGTTTGCGGTGATCTGATAATCTCAGGGTGAGGAGTGAAAACACACTGGTACAAAGCTTGTTCTTTATTACTTCTGACATTTTATAAAGGCTGGTTGGCTCGGAAACTTGCCTAATATATAGCCCCTAAAGCAGAGATGTAATTCCTAATGCATTCCTAATGAAACCCCCCTGACTTCCATGGCCTTGTGTTAAGATTGGATTTGGCCCTGTCAGTAAAGCACATTTAGGCTTCCAAACTGAAAACTGCCTCTGGATTCCAGAGGGACTTGAAAAACTCACAGAGCACTGAAGCACAGCAGCGAGATTTATGCTTTTCCCTGACTTTTCACTACTCAGTAATACATTTGTATGGCCAAAGTAAAGCCAGATCTGGCATTCTCCACTCCCAATTTCTCTACTACCCAGGGAACAAAATGACAGTGTAGACTGGAACAGTAATGCTCTAAGCCCCAGAAGAGCATTTCAGGGGTATTTTCACAGCCTGTGGAAAGAATTCATATGTGGATATTTGAAATATAAGGACTTGACACTTTAGCTCACCCCAGTCTGGAGAGCCACTGGTGACACAGGTTCCTGTGCAGAGGCAGAGATGTGCAGCCAAAGAAAGCGACTTCTGCTATTTTTTTGCAGGAAAGCAAAATCTCCAGTCTCCAAGTGGGTGGAGGACTTGATTGTTATTGGGCACTCTTTTCAACCACTGTCAAAACCAGTCCCAGCTTCGGAAGAGGATGACCACTAAACAGATAAGACAAGTAAGTGGAAGGAGGAGAGAGGCACAGGGAAGGTCACAGAGAGCCAAAGCACCCAAGCAGGGGCTCAAGACTTCTCAGCAGCATGGGGAAACAACATTTCTGTCATGGTCCTGAGGGAGAAGCGTGGGGATGGGGAGCAGCAGAGCTGGGACTGGGAGTCAGAGTTGGGTTTAGCTACTGCTTTCTGTTGCCTGGAAATGAGAGAAAGTGGGGGTTGTGTTCACCTCAACCTTACCTGCTGCCCCAGAGACCCTGATCCTTTGGGGTCAGCTGTCACCTTCCTGGGGGTCTGGCATGGGTCTTCCATAAGGCTCCTAACAGCCAGCTTAGTCTACTCCAGGGAAACTTCCCTGGCCTCCCTGTCTATCATCTCACACTTCTTTTGCTTGATAGTGGGGCTGGCTGAAATTTCACAGTCACTACCATCATTGCACTCATAAGTCTCACATTCCTTCAAGTCTTCCTCCATGCCTGGTACTAGGAGAAATCATAAAATCTGAGTCCTGCTATTAGCAGCAACCACATCCTAACAACCTCTCCCGTGAGCACATCAAATATGAGGGATATTTCAGTTGCTTATGACAGGGCTTTGGGGCAGAGGATTCCATTAAAGTGCTGTTTCTCACCCAACTATGCATGAAGGACTGTCAGATGGAAGGGCAGTGAAAGGATTGCAAAGTAGTAATTTTAATATTTCACACACTCATTTGTAAACACACAATCAAAATGGTCAAAATAATAAAAGGAATATGCCAGGGACAGTTTGCCTTTTAGTAAGCTGTGAATGAAAACTATTGTGGCCACAGTGACAAAATGGACTGGCTTTTCTCTTTTAGGAGTGGTTGTCATATTACCAAAGGTTAACGGGCCTGAAATGAGCAGGTCCCTAAGGCCTTTTTCAGCAACATTGCTATGGCTTTATAATCTGAAAATTGCTTGATTTCTTTTTCTTTCTCGCTTTTGTATTGTTGTTTTCTGCCTGTTCCCATTGTCTAGATGCATTTATGGGCAGCCTGTACCCAGTCATTGTGCCAACATTGTACTTCAGTTAAATATCTTTTTCCTCCCCAATATTTAGGCCCCTGATGTATTGTGTCAGCCAGTCCTACCCTTTTCAGCCTTCATTTCACAAAAGTTAACAAAATGAGCTCTTCTAATCATCTGCAACATGAGATCACTCTTTCTTTAGGATTGGTCTGATTATGGTAGTTCTGCCCAGATTTGCTGTGCAGAAAATCCTGTCTAAGGGAAAGTTACCCATTTGAAGTTTGATGCAAGGAGAAATCCAAATTGGAAAGGGGAACACCATGTAACAGATTTTGTAGTTGCAGAACTGCCTGTATATAAAAGGGATATTATTGCTGTCACAGTCCTTCTGTTTTCCCTTGTGGTTCAATAGCTTGAACAGACAGTAAAAGCAACTAGCCAATTTATTTATTTATTCCTGGCTTGGTATTTCTCACCATAGTTTGCCCAGACCCCTGACTTCGAGCTGGATAACAGCATCCCACTCTACCAAGACAGATCAGATGTCCTGCAAACACTGAAGCCAGCATTAACCTGATACTCTTGGGCTCCACATGACTCCCAGAGACCTAGTCACAGAATCACAGAATTGTCAGAGTTGGAAGGGACCTCAAGGATCATCTAGTTCCAACCTCCCTGCCATGGGCAGGGACACCTCACACTGGATCAGGTTGCCCAGAGCCACATCCAGCCTGGTTTTAAGAATATCCAGGCATGGGGCTTCCACCACTTCCCTGAGTAACCTGTTCCAGTGTCTCACCACCCTTATGGTGAAGAGCTTCTTACAGCTATCTAATTTAAATCTACCCTCCTTGAGCTTGGATCCATTCCCCATAGTCCTATTGCTACCTGACACCCTGAAAAGTCACTAACTTTCTTGTAGGCCCCCTTCAGATATTGGAAGACCACAATAAGGTCTACTTGGAGACTTCTCCAAACTGAACCCCAACTCTCTCAGCGTGTCCTCACAGGAGAGTTGCTCCAGCCTTCTGATCATCCTTGTGGCCCTTCTCTGGACATGTTCCAGCACATCAAATCCTGTTTCTCAGCTTCCACTTTAGGTGCCTTATGGCTAATGGCACAAACCGTTAATACCCATCTTTCTCTTAGATGCTGTTAATACCCATCTTTCTCTTAGATGACACTATCCTTTGTGTGGCCATAAGCTGTAGTCCTTCCTGAACTACTGAAGAAGAGTCAGAATATGAAGAATGATTTGCTTTTCATGGGTCCTAAGTGTTAAAGCCTTATAGAGGTCAAGGTGAGGATGTGCCACTCCTTGTTAGAGCACAGAAAGCAAACCTCTTGCTCATATCCAGCTGGGGAACAGCAGTAGCTGTGAAGGGAAGGAGAAGCAAGCAGACTACTGAGAAGTCTCCAGTACTAAAAAAAAATACAGCTGCATTTAAAGAGAAAGGGGAGATTGACACTCCCAGAAGGATTTTATTGTTTGCATTTGCAAGACGCTAGGCGATTTTAATGAAGTGCTAATGACCATATTCTATTCAGAAGGGATTCAGCGCACTGCCCTTTCTCTATTTAAAAATTTAGCATCTAGTCTTCACCGGCCATTTAGGATCCTTCTCTGCTGAAGGGCAGGAGATTAGTCTCTCCAAGAATGCTCTCTATGACAGGATTCAATGCCATCCAGAGCTGTCAGCCTCTTTCCATGTACTGTCGCAGCACACCCAAGCTCCATCCCAGCTATGCATTGCAATCATCCTTTAAGCAGTGGCCACTCTTTCCTGCCATGGCCAGGAGTTTGAAACAAAACAATCATTTGAATTGCCCCAGAGTTAGAAGTCAAGTCAAAAATTAGATGACAAGAATGCCATTGTTAATGCTGGTGCACAATAGATACAAATGGTCCCACAAGATCAGAAACACGTGCCTGACTGCTTTTTGAGTATTGTTTTCCCTATCCTTTAAGATTCATACATTTGATTCCAGCATTAAGCTCAGGAAAATAATATTTGAAACTTCTTTGCCCTCTACATTTTCTTCCCCACCTCCCAAAAAATGCTATGTTCCATCCTCTGCTGCCCTAGGCCAGGCTAAAAGGGCTAATTAAGGGAAAATATCTGTGGGCATCAGCTGACTGATGAACCAAGACTTTCTACAGGGCCTAGTGGTGTATCCAAATCACTGCTGCTGAGATGGGACTATCCTGTGCGAAGCCACACTTTTGTTGCTGCAGCAAAATTGGAAACCTTCAAAATCCCTGGTCATCATTGAAGATGGCAGTATTCATTCTAAATACTTTGGGGAGGGACTACAAGCATTGGCTGCTATGGGCATTGCCTCTATTTTTGGTTCTTCGGCCCTCAATAAACAGGACTACAGAAAGGGAGAGCTAAGTCAAGAGGCCTGGCTCCTGCTCTCACAGCCATTTCTGTCATTCATTGATGACAACCATCTTAAAACCTGATACTGGGTTTTACCTACCAGTGTTATACCCATGGTGGACATGTTCCAGATCTCCTCCCTTCTCCTGCTTAGAAACCCTCCTCTAATTTCTAGTTTCTAAGTTCATTCATGGCTAATTCTGAAACCCTTTATTTCCTCACTCTTTTTTGTTTTCCTCTCATCTCACTATAAATAATGCCAAGAAGCCTGGGCAGTTTGTTAGCAGGAGTATAAGTTGTCCCCCATTGAAAGCTTTGAGAACCCCAGACTACAGCTCAACTCGGATTTGCTGTTTTTCACGGGGCAGCATGGTGAACTTTGTGGTTCAGATGTTGCTGTGACCCAAGCGTTGTGCTGGAAGACACATTTTTGTGTAACAGCTATTTTATCTGCAGCATTAGTCAGAGCTGAATCTCCTCATACTTTGTCCCTGGGCTCTGGCTTTTTGGCACCACCTGACATTTGACTCAAGAATCAGTCAGTATTTCCATAATGATTAACCCACCGATTGTCAGTGTTCAAAGCTCATTGTTAAACATGAGAATACTTTGATTGCACTGATGCCAAGTGACCGTTGCTAACCAAATAAAAACGTGTCTTGAAAGCCACCCTCCTGGGCACCCTCAGAGCTTTGGGGCAGCCTCAGGAGGTAACAAGGAGTGCTCTTGGTTTTGACTGTGTTACAGGGCACTTCCAGTGCATTAATTAATTCAGAGCAAAATGCATGATTGGTAATTGTAAGGAAAGAGAGAGAGAGAAATTTTGGTGTTGGAAGAATCTGAACAAAAATACTTTTTCAAGGGAATTTAGTTTCTTGAAACAAAAAGGGTTGCTTTTTTGGGTTTTGGGTTGGGGGGGTTGGTTGTTTGGGGTATTTTTTTTTATGTTAAGCTATTTTCTGTTCCTTTTGAAGCCAATTTGCTTCTACAGAAATGCCAACAGTTTTCATTTTTAGCTCCTCTGAAAGGCTTAGGGATTTTATATTTTTTTTTCTTTTTTTGCCATCTGAATGTTTTCAAAAGAAAATGTGAAGCTAGAAAGTTATTTCAAACAAATGAGAAAATAGCAAAGTGCCTGATTATAAAATGAAACATTTCAGGTTTTCTTCTCCTTTGATCCACTCCCTCCCCACCCCCATCTCAGGGAAAAAAAAATAAAAGAAGAAAAGAAAAGATAGTTTTGAAGATTTTCATTAGAGAATTTTTTATCAGGGAAGTGTTTCTGGGAGCTAATCAGAGGTACTGGACAGATTACAGGTGCAGCAGGGCAGCTAGTTGCTGTGGAAAGACAGTGAGGTGGGAAATCTCTTTTTAACGAATTTGTGTCTCTTCCTTTGCACTCAGGCAGACAGTGCAAAGTGTAATTCCAGGAAAAGCCACATACTTCAGCTCAAAAGTTGATAAAAGCATGAGAATTCCTTCTTATCTTTAGTGATTTACATTCTGCAAGCAGAGAAACCAGCTCTTTTATTCCATGATTAATTGTTTTTCTATGTTAAGTGAGTCAGTACAGTGAGTATGACGGCAAAAAATTGCAAGTCACAGAGACACTCTGGGAAGAGGATGCAATGATTACTAGCTCAATCAGGAGAGTATGGTTTGTAGGCTCAGGGCATTCAAGGCTGGAGGACTTTGCTGGAAAAGAGCAAAAAAGCAGGTCAGAATATGGACCTGCCACTCCAGTGATGCAACTCTGACCTGGAATGACCACATATATGGGTCCAGGAGATCACGGGATGTTTGTAAAATAGATCTTCTCTCTTGTGTAAGCAAGAGGATAAAATTATCCTGGCAGCAGCTGCTGTTTCCCAGAATGAGGATCAAGGCTGACTCTTTTTCCTGCAATATTGAAGACATCAGGCTTTCCTATCCCCATGATGCTCTGGATGCCATCCTGTGCGAGTGGTCTGAAACATGCAGACATTCACATTTCTCCTTGACACAGTATACATGTCAGCCTAGCATAAGGTTCCTCTTAACATCTAGCACCATGTAAATCTGCTTCCTTAGTCATTTCTGTGACATAGAAAACAGTAGAAGGAAGAATGGAGAATGCAGAGAAAAGAGAGGAAGATAGGGAAAAAAACCAGAGCAAATCAAGCGGCTTTGGCAATATAACATCATCTTACAGCAGACAGACAGAGTTGAAGCTCATTATACAAAGCTAAGAGTCCCATCTGCAGTTTTGAAAGAGGACATGGACTTTCCTGAAGTCTCTATCTAAATATGTGCTCAGCTAGATCCCATCGGCAAGGATGGCAGACGGTCATTCAACTAGCTGGGAGAGCAAGGAGGATGGCTGGAGGAACAGATGTCTCACCACATGACACCCGACAACCCGGCACCGCTGGGGGAGATGAGAGAGCAGGAACCGCGCAGGGTTCCCCCTCCAGCAGGTCACAGTCTTCTTTGGGACTTGCTGCTCACCAGCTGGCCACCATCCCATACAACACATTCAACCTCATGTTGGTAGGTCAGGCATGAGCTCAGCAAAGATAAAGTGCCTTTCCACCATGCCATGAAATCATGCTGCTCCCTCTTCTCCCTTCGAAGGACTCCACATTCTTGAGTTTTTATTTTCTTGAGCGAAGAGGAAGGTAATGGATTTGCTTTGTTACTAGCAGTGCTCAGCATTGAAGCGTGGGCCTGCATCTACTGCTGAGACAAATCAGAGGGGATAGCAGAGTGATCAGGCAACCATCTGAGCGGAGTTTTAACAGTACCTTTAATTTACTATTTTCATCCCTCTCTAATACACTCATGCAGCATCCCTTCACCTGTTTCCTGGGGAGTCAAGCTAATTGCCACAGGCTGAGGAGCTGAGTCCAAACTAATGTTACAGGGCACTGCAGACAAGCGTGGCAGAAGCATTAGGTGTTATGATGTTATAGTAAGGGCCTCAGCTGTCAGTGGCTAGTGATCAAGGTAGATACCTGGGCCTGGCTTGTTAGATTGCATGTATTGCAATATATAAGTTTATCTGGACAGTGGAGAGATGTGCAGCTGGATGCTGGTTATGACAGGTAAGATGCAGAAGCTTCCAGTTTCAGTCTCTCCATAAAACCTGGCTCCTGGAGTGTGCCATCTCCATCACCCTGATCCAGTGTACCTTTGGTGTGTTCCATCCTTGCAGCACTCTCCTGACCAGGCAACCAGCACCAGAACAAGGGGACACAGTCTCAAGATGCGCCAGGGGAGGTTTAGACTCAAGGTGAGGAGGAAGTTCTTCACCGAGCGAGTCATTCGTCATTGGAACGGGTTACCCAGGGAGGTGGTGGAGTCATCGACCCTGGAGGCATTCAAGAGGAGATTGGATGTGGCACTTGGTGCCATGGTCTAGTCATGGGGGTCTGTGTTGATAGGTTGGACTCGATGATCCTCGAGGTCCTTTCCAACCTAAGTGATACTGTGATACTGTGATACTGTGATACATACTCCCAGCACCACCTGATCCCTTAACCATGGCAGAGTTTCCCTCTGTGAGGTTCAAGGCGAAGGACATCACTTCCATTCTGTCCATAGTATCACACTGTAGCAGTTTATGGAATTCTTCAGAACCCAGGGCAGTGTCTTTGGAATTATGACTCAGTGTGAGTGGGAGCAGGGGACAGCAAGAGTGCCTGTCAGTGGTGGGAAATCTCTGCCTCCCTCTCCCCACAACTGCCTGCTGGGCTGATGGGAATAATGCCCCCAAGTAGGCTGCGGCTGGCCACATTATCAAAGATCTTCAGCTGAGATCTTTTCACACGGTGCAAAGTGCCAGCCACTGAACAGCTAACCTGATATTGAAGGACACATTGCATTACAGCCTCTGAACTGGCTTTGTTTTAGAAGTGCTGTCTTTTGTCTGCAACTATTCAACTTTCCATCTCTTTTTACCTTCTCTGGGGCTTCTCTCTGCTTCCCTTTTTCAGCCCTTATTTTTCTTCTCCTGGTCAGGTAATTTTCTTCTCTGTGACATGTCCACCTGGTTGTGGCTTCAGCTCACTGGACCTAAATTCTAGGCTTCTGTGCTAAACTGGTGATCTAAACTCCTATAGCTGATGAAGAAGGAGACACTACAGAAGCCAGATCTTCCCCTCTCTTTTGGATTTCTTGGTTAGGCTGGCAGAAATCCTCTCCCAATGGACTTCCTCCCCACCACTATCTCTCCAGCAGCTATAGAGCAAGTTTCATTTATGTAAGCCACCCACATTTTAGGTAACCAGAATATGGTGAGATGACTTTTGCTGCTATCTTCAGAGAAGTGAAAGATTCATTTCCTCCTGGAGGTTTCTGGAGGTCTTCTTAAATAAGTATAAACACACAGAAAGCTTTGGGGATTATATTTTTCCTTTTTTAAAAAATAAAAATCAATATATCATTAGGAAGGTTTAATGCCAATATTGAAGTAGCACTTTTCACCTTCAGTTCACATTTAGCTGTTTTTTGGCTCATCTGTATCCAATGAGTACAAGCTGCCATCAGTAGACATGACAGCTGATGTCTTGCTTTTCTTACAGGGACTGGATTGGAGCCTTGCAGAGTTAAAGCCACAAATTTGCATTACTTCTCCCCAAAATCAGACTCCCTCTGCCACTTTGGACCCTCAACACAGACAGGAGCCTTGCAACATCTGTGGGTTAGACCAGCACTTCTCATCACAAAAGCCCCTTCAATGCTTTTAAAACACAGTATCCACGGGAATCACTTCACCTAGGACTTGAACACAAATTCTCCACAGCAGGGTGAGACTCTTCTTTCTGACACAGGTTTACTGCATGATCCATGGACAATTCTATTCATTAGGACACAAAGATGTCTCTGATACCCTCCTGACGTGCAGATGGGATAATGTTTTGTTAACATCACTCAGGAGCATCACATAACCCTCTCAAAAGGGAAAAGAAGAATGTTACTTCCAGTTTAAGCTGGTATGAAATTTGCATTTCTAAGACCAAATATCCAAAAGCATGAGTTCTGCTGCAGAAATTAGAAATTAAACTTTAAATCACAGATGTTTATTTAACATGAAGTAAGAAAGAGACAGTGTTTGATTTCTAGCTTTTAAGTCTTTCAAGTGTAACTTTCTGATTATATAGGCCACCTCTCAAATTGCACAGGCCAAGTCCAAAAGTTAAGGAGCTCATTATTATTCTTAGCTAAGGATCCTTAGCTAAGGAAAGACACCTGCAGTTTGTCAGGGGGTGGGGGGAGCAATTTTAATGAAGAAATTTGATTAAAGGATGCAATTTTTCCATTCTCCCCACTACCCCAGCCCAAACCTGGAGGCAGAAATGTGAACACAGATCAATTTAAATCACAGCTTCAAGCTATGGGGTTTTGGCCCACTCACTGCTTACTATTAATATCAAAGCATGAAGAGTTTTACATACAAAGCATTTTTTTCCCCCCCGTTAACATCCCTTTCTCTGACTGCAGTTAGATGAGCTGCTGAGATGTGACAGAGCTGGGTGTAAAGCTGGACATCCCTGGATCCTTGCCCTGTCTTCTCCTCATCATCACTGTTGACTACCTCTGCTGAATGCCCAAGCGTAGGCAGCTCTGCAATCACCTCCAAACCCAGCTCCCTCAGAACAGCCTGGATTACTTTTTGGAGCAGTTAAGCAATTGAGCTGGTGGGTTGGGAAGGGAATGGAGGAAACAGAGATGAACAGCTGGAGAGTAATAACTTTCTAAGGGAATTGGTTGCCACTAGAACAGCACATCTGATCACAGATTTGTTGCCAAGCATCTGTTTTCCTCCTACCTCCTTATGTGGTCCGGTTCCTTTGCTTTGACTCTACTCCCTCCTTCATTTTCAGAGATTATGTTTCTCAAATCATTATGCATCCTCCTGACTGCAGAAGAGGTTCAGCCAGTGTGTTTTAGAATTGTCCCCCATCCCCTTGTGTGCTGTTCTGCCTAACAATGTTATGCCAAACAGGCTAAATCAAGATCCTCTGAACTAGTCAAATCTCCAGGGACCCCAAATTTGTATATTTTCTTAGGCAGAGTAATACCACACAGAGTACTGACTGACAGTTAAAAACCACATCTGGATCTTGCTCCATTATAATACATCCATAGCCCTAAGGGGAAGCAGTGTGGTTTAGTGATTCATGAAACCTGCGCTTTATTCCCAGCTCTTCCACTGCCTCCTTGGGTGACCTTAGCTAAGTTGGTTCACTGCCCTGTACTTTGATTTTCCCATCTGTGAAAATGGGGATAGTGATACTTTCTCCTGCCCAAAGTCTTGTAATTGTCTTTGAAAGAAAGTGCTAAGCACTGTTGTCCAGCCTCACATGCCATTTCCACTTGGGATTGCTTGCAGGCAGGTGGTGTGCCCCACATCTTTCCTCCCATGCACATAGATTTCTCCACAGTTTGGTGCATCTCTGCAGGTTCCCCAAACCTCCTCCACATCTTTCTGCCACCACTGCAATTCACCATGCCTAACAGAGACAGAGCTGTGACCCTCTTCCTGTTGCATGAGACCCAGGAGCAGGAGAGGTGTCAGAGCATGGAGCACCATCTGGGGCCTGTGTCATCCAGCCGGTCCTGTTACGAAACACCACACACAGTGGCTGCCTTGTCATTTCCCCTGCTGTGCTAGGCAAGTATTTAAAAGGCTGCCATGCCAGTTCGTGTATGTCAGCAGAGGCAGAAGCACAGAGCTTTGTGCACACTGAAGGTCCCAATCCCCTTTTCCTCTTGCATATATAGAGCTTGAGAAAGAAAGAAGAGTGTCTGTGACATAAAATTTGGGTCCTGTGGAGAGGGGGCAAACACATCCAGCCCCTCTGCAGGTAAGCAAAAAGTAGTGGTCGTCCTTCTGTGCATTACGTGGCTCATCCATCTGGGACCTCCCAAGACACAAACAGTTAAGCTCTGAAAGAGCACAAAGTGACAAGCTCTGCTTTTCCTTTGAGAAATATTCCCATATTCCCCAGGTTACAACCCACTAGATAACAGCCTTGAGCTGAATGTTATCACGGCTGAGATTTCCCACCACAGCAACATACAGGATACTTTTTTGGTTTACTACCCACTCGGAAAAAAAAAAAGAAATAAAAGAAAAAAAGAGAAAAGAAAAAAAGAAAAAAAAATGCATACAGCTAAATAAAGTGAAGGTTCACAGCTCTGACAAAGCCTTTCAGTGGGAATCTGGGACGCTTTTCAAGTGTTACCGACTGCTTTATTTTCCCATGGCTCTTTCCAAGATAATAATTGCTCCGCAGATGTTTCCCTCAGGACAGTGAGATGTTCAGGTACCCAGGCGAAAGCTGAGGCTTTGGGCTATCGTTCACAAGGCTACTGTTACCTGCTGTGCTCTTGCAGAGTGCAGCCTTTTCCCATCACAAAATTTCTTAGGTGTCTGGTTTATCAGAACGGCTGTAAATTTGAGCTCTCTGGCTAATTGCGTCTGATTTATGTGAATGACGCGGTTGTGTCTCTACGCAACATGAATAAGAAAAGGAAAGGCACTTTAGTTGTGCCACAGATGATAACTCACACATGCCCAGATGCAAGACCCTGAAATATGTTCGTCAGCACTTTGTGAGGACATTTGAGATGTGAGCTTCCTGCTTTTGACATACAAGTGGATTTTTTTTTCCAGGTCCTGCAAAACCAAAAATGGAAGGGTTTGTGTTTAATCTTCCACTTCATATGTGTGTTCCATCTTTAAACGGGCAGAAGCCATATGGACTGTTCCACTGCCTGAAGATGGAGTATCACCTGAAGTAGAAGGGTCTGTTTAACACCCTCAGTGTCATGGTGGAGATAGTAGTTATCTTCCTTTCCAGTAACATTGCCACCTTCACATCCTTCATTTTACAATAGGGCCCATTAATTAAATTACTGAGGCCTTGAGAGCAACTCTCCCCTCATGTGGTAGTGTGAGGTCTGTAAATGTCAGCCCCACAGGCACTCACCAAGTGACACACGCATGTGAAAGCTATGACTCCTTCTGATGAGCATAGTTGCACAAGCTCAGGTGACAGGAGGAGCAGATTGTGTTTGTAGAACAAGCACAGGGCATTGGACTACTAGGTTTTGCCTTAATGGGTCACCCAGGGAAGCTGCTGAAGTTGCTCACCGCAGTTCTGCTAAGAGATCTTCCCATTGTAGGTTCAGCCACCCTGTATGTCATGTGCTTTCGGACACAACAGAGATTCTCCTTTTTTCTGCAAGTACAGGGGAGAGGAAAGGGAGTGAGAAATCCTGAATGCAGCTGCAAAACTTGGCTGTGACTTGATTGGGTAGAATGTTGAGCACTATGGAGGTCTGGCCAGGAAGGGATTTGTACAGAGTTCAAAGAAAAATATACTCCGCCTTACCCTGGTCTTTTAAACTTGGTCTTTCTTTGCTTCTCTGCCATATAACAATGGAGGGGATATTTTCTACCTAGTCACATTCACACACACACACAAACCAGCCTAGAAATGGAGCTAGATATATCACTTGGGATCCTATCCAACAGTCTCCTAGAAATAGAAAGCCAACAAGAGAAAACACTTGGTCATTGCCAGCCTCCGGTGCCTCTGTCTGAATTGAGCTTCTTGTAGCTAAAGCAGTCACTGTAATGTCAGGACATTGGATTTCATCAAATCTGAGTTCATTGCAAGGAGTCCTGCTTGAGAAAAGCAGCCAGCCCCATAACCCATCTGAAGGAGTGATTTTTTGTGTTCAAAGTTTCCTGAGAGCCTGTGGTGATGCCAAGAGCCTGTACCACTGCCTGCCTTTGGCTACAAACAGCAATGCTCTTGCACCATAGAAACTAGCAGAAATTGTTTTCTATGCAACTTCTCTTCCCAGATCAGGACTGCAACAGCACTTGAGCATCATTGCTTACAGCCTGAGTACACACAGGAGGATTTAGCTGGTTTTGACATCAGTCATTTTCTAGAGGAGAAACAGACAAAACACCTAATAATACTACCTTTGTCCCTTTGTAGGGTAAGTAGTTTGAGGGATCTCTTTAAACCTCAGAACAGATTTACATTCCTGGAGAAGATGCCCAAACTCACCACACTGGACTACTCCACAGTGGCATCTATTTTATGAGCAAGTTTTCAGTCCTCCCTCCTTCTCATTGCATAATCTTGCAAGAGAAGGAGAAGGCAAGGGGAACACCTTTCTCCAAACAATCAGCTAATTAATTAGCACATGCCTGAGTGTATGCTTTCAGCAAAGCCATCTCTGTGTGCTAATTAGTACCATTAGCTGGTGCCCCAAGGAACAAGCTTTGATTATCCTTCTATTACTGATTATACAGGAACAGCTAGGCAAATGCTTTCACAGGCTATAAAATTATCTCAGTTTTTCTGTGTGTCTACATCCTTTAGCTCTCCGACCTGCTGTGCTGATGACTCATCCAAGCATTGACTGAAAATGACCCTTCTTATTAGTTAACACCTGCCATTAGACAAACCAGCATGTAGAGACAGAGAAAATGCAGCCTTTTATGATGTTAGAAATCCTAACATGTTTGATCCTAACATCTATATATATTTACATATTGGTCTAGTCCTAGGTGTGGTCTAATGAAGAAGGCATATTTACCTGGGTCATCTTCTACAAAGCAGTTCCCTAGCCCAGGTTCTTTGGTGACCATTGTAGGCTGCATCTCTAATACTGTTTTAGTTTCTGTGGACACATTTGACCTGGACCCCTCAGATCTCCCATCGGTGAATGCAGCCTCAGTTTCCTGTGTCCTCCAGGCTCCATGGAGGGAAGAGAAAGAACACAGCATCTCCTGCTGTGATAATTCTTCCCTCTGTGCTGGGATATGTTCCAGAGGACCAGCTCCTTCCACTCCTCTCTGGATTACTAAGTGTAATAGGCACAAAAAACTGTTGATTGCTCAGAGAGTCTTCCTGTTGTGTGAGTTTCACTAGCAGAAGTCACATTTCAAACCCATGTGCTCAAACTTTTTGTGAAACCAAAGATTTATCTCTAAGAGCTAAGACACATGTTTTATATGCTCACTATCCCTCAGCCTGGAGATTGAAGCTTGTGAAAACAGGTATAATTAGCTGTGCCACTCATCTCACGACAAAACTTGACAAAACCTACATTCAGATAAGGTGTCAATCACACAAATGTGAGATAACAGCAAGCCGTCCTTTCTTCACAGCTAGCTTAATAGCACAAATTAATAACTGCAAATAACTTAGTTCAGGGAAGAACTTCTGTAATAATTAAGGACACATTTAAACAGTCACAAGCAATTTTTTCACCTCTATATGAGCAGCTGGCTTCTGTGGTCTATTGGGAGGGGGGGATAGTGCAGAGATGAAAAAGGACTTGCAAGCCCAAGAAACTAACAATGTGAAAGAAAGAAGAAAGAAAGGAAAGAAGGAAAGGAAGGAAGGAAGGAAGGAAGGAGGGAAGGAAGGAAGGAAGGAAGGAAGGAAGGAAGGAAGGAAGGAAGGAAGGAAGGAAGGAAGGAAGGAAGGAAGGAAGGAAGGAAGGAAGGAAGGAAGGAAGGAAGGAAGGAAGGAAGGAAGGAAGGAAGGAAGGAAGGAAGGAAGGAAGGAAGGAAGGAAGGAAGGAAGGAAGGAAGGAAGGAAGGAAGGAAGAAAAAAAAAGGAAGGAAGGAAGGAAGGAAGGAAGGAAGGAAGGAAGGAAGGAAGGAAGGAAGGAAGGAAGGAAGGAAGGAAGGAAGGAAGGAAGGAAGGAAGGAAGGAAGGAAGGAAGGAAGGAAGGAAGGAAGGAAGGAAGGAAGGAAGGAAGGAAGGAAGGAAGGAAGGAAGGAAGGAAGGAAGAGAAAGAAAGAGGGAAGGAAAGAAAGAAAAGAAAAAGAGAGAGAAATAAGAGGAAAAGGACAATGGCACATGTGGCAGGTAAATGTGAAATGAGCTGTGGTCAGTAGCTTGGTGCCCTCTTGTCCACAAGATCTAACTGAAAATAGCTGATAGTGAATGCAGAAAAAAATTAAATACTAGCAGGCGCGTCTTTAGTTCTCCAAGATAAGTGATTGGTAGGGGGGAAGAGCAGAGCAGGAAGGACTCTGTAAAATCCTAGAAGTGCTTTCCGACCCAAAATATCAAGAACATTGCCCAAGGATCTGAAAAAACAATAGATCAGAATATTGCCAAACTGCGCAAAATGGCTGACTCATGCAATTATCAGAGCCACTATCACCAAGCAGAACAATATGCCCAAATTGAAAAGGAATGTTAGAAAGACATGGGAAGATTCAGCTGAACCAGTCACATGCCAGTTTCCAAATCAAGGCTGGAAAGAAGCCGGGAATACATTGTACAAGACAAAAATTTACAAATGTTCTCATTCATCTTCCTGTCAAGTCGAGTGGGCACCCAGAGCAAAGGCCCAGCTGCCTCTGGAGAGAGGGCTTCTTCAGGCAAGCTGATCTGACACCCTATGTAGCCTAGTATGCAGAGTTGTAAGCTGGAACAGTATCTTACGGAGTTACTCAAGAGAAGGAGCCAGGATCCAGGGCTGATGAAACTGCCTGGCTGTCTTGTAGTGCCCATCACAAGTCAAAACAACAAAGAACCTCAGCCAGCAGGTAGTGGGCAGTGAAACCTCATTTCATATGTTCTATGTTTGAGCTCTATCCAGGAATGGCTTTCAGATTATGTTCAATCAGACTATTGTCACAAGATGAATTTCCTATTTTTAACTAATTAAATTATACTACATTAAATTTTAGAATTGCTAATATCCCCTCACAGAAAGAGGCAAAACTCAGCAAAAATATTAGGCTGGCCATTCTCCAATTTCTGCTTGTAGCCCTGATAGCATCCACAACCACTAACATTAACAGGCACATATCAAAAATAGACATATATCCCTCCATGCTCCTAGTCCTGGCACTGTTAGAACCTGGAGCAAAGGTATAACCATGAAAAAGAAGTCTCTGAGAAGCAAAATCTCTGCTTTGAACTACTGCACAGATCTCCAGTCAGAATCAAATTAGTTCCTCAGCACAAATCATGTGTCCAAGGATGAAAAACATCAGTGGAAATCATAAATCCTTGTTTGTGCAACAGGCTGGTTAATGGCCATGGACTTCACTGCAGCTGAACACAAATAACTGGGTAGGAGCAGAAGCTAAAAGCTCATTAGAAAAAAAATCAAAGGGAGGCTCCCCATGTAGACTTGTTGTCTATGCTCACTCTTATTCAACCCTCCCAGGCATTTCTGGAAAGCAGATATTTCACTAGGCATTATCTCTTCGTCTCAGTAACTATCAGAATAGATGCCAGAACATACCTCCCCCATCAGAAAATCAAATGGAGAACAGATTCATGTGGTCACAAGACAGATGTTCATTAAATCTCTAGCCCACAGGTGTAGCGTTAAGATGGGCAGAAGGAGTCTTTGAAATTCTGCTTCCTAAGAGCATGATTTAACACTGCCCTTCTTCTCTGAGCTAAGCTGTAGTTCTGTAGACTTTAAGATCGTTGCTGGCATATTTTAACTATCTGGGCACAGCACAGCATTTAAGATTTTTTTTTTTCTCTTTTTTATAAACAAGGCAATAAGGCTGTCAGAATGGATTGTGATGTGAATGGGAGGGAACGTGTAACACTCAAGCACAGGGAGTGAAGTGTACCTTATTGAGTAAGGATGAGTACTATATCCAGCAATGACTTGATCCTCTTTCTTCCTGTCCCAGAAGAAAAAATATCCAATGCACCTGACCAAACCTGGTTCTCTTTAGCTGAAGACTTGCTAAGATTCCAGAACAGGGAATGGCAATCCTGCATGAAGTTATACAACACAATAATGAGGCCCTATCCTTGTCATCACTCGCCCTGTCTTACTTGGTCATATGGTCTACCCAGTTTCCAAACAAAAACTATTTTGTCTGTCATGCAGCTATTTTTATCAACACGTACCAAATGATTGCTCACAAGGCCTTCATTATTTAGTTCTGCAATGAGGGCTTTGCAGACATGAAAATGCTTTTATATGCTGCACATAACCGTGAGCCTGTATGCTTTCTTTTTTTTGTTTTCAGAGCAAAAGTTGGAACAAAGATAACAAGACTATGCCAGAGCCTCTTTTTCTTGCTGGTAATGCTCTTGGACCCAGTCCAATCCTGCGTCATCAGGTAACTCTTTCCTCTCTTGAAGAGTTTGCATCCATTTCCTCACTCTCCATATTTCCTTGAATTTAAGAAAAGACTGGATGAGGCACTTAGTGCCATGGTTTAGTTGATTAGATAGGGTTGGTTGATAGGTTGGACTTGATGATCTTGAAGGTCTCTTCCAACCTGGTTGCTTCTGTGATTCTGCAGCTAACTGATTTGTAAATAGGAGCCTTGGGTGACATCACTAACATTTTTCCCTAAATTTGGGGGGTTTCCTAAATAACGTGAGTCAATATTTTATAAACCAGTTTATGTTCTAACCACCCATAAGGTTTTAGGCAAATGAACACGTCATCCTTCTGCTGTAAGTGGGGCATCAGCAGCTGCTATTTGAGTACTAAATAATGGTGTTTCCATGGCTGCTAAGAAAGGGCATTTTTTATCTCTGCAATTTTAAAGGTAGAGGTGGGATCAGGAAGATTCTTTGGGAAAAGTCTTACAGCCACACATTTTCTTCCTTGCTTTGGATCAGCATCAGACAAAAAAAAAAAAGAAATTTCCCATCATATAAAATTCTGAGGCAAGGAGCAATAAATACTTGTTTAGAATTGAATTATCCAATCACTTAAATCCTTTATACTACTAAGAGAAATGGTAGTGAAGCTATGCAGAGTCAGTGGTGGGTTCATACTTAGGTCTAACATCTTGGGTCTAGTTATGACCAAATCAATTTTTCTATCTTTTCACTGTCACTCAAATCAGTTGAACCAAAAGTTTGGGATTGATGTATTTCCAGGAACTGGAATCTGGAATCAAAATCAAAACTTTAGATCATGGGCATGTTTCTAAGGACAGAAGACAATGCTCTTACCAGGAATGTTGGCATAGGCTGTGTCTACATCTGGGTAGAGCAGCACACTAAGAGCAGACCTGTAGCATGTAACAGTTTGTGCAGAGAGGCCAATAGCCACACTACACATCATCCACATTCTTCTTGTTTTCCTTTTGACTACCTCTAGCTTGGCTCCACAGACAGAAATGTTCCAGTGTAGATGGAGAGCACTAAGTTCACTTCTGCTTACCTTAACCTGAGGATACTCTATGATGGAAACCAAAGTTTTCTTGTGCAAAAGCAGATAAGCCTGCATGAGGCACATAAATTTCCTGACCCAAACTAAAGCGCCCATGCAACTGCACGCAACATCACACTGAAGCTTGTCCAACTCTCAACATTCTGAATAAAATTTTCTCCACCTGAAAAAGAGATAAGTGCTGTAATATTTTCTTCACATCTCTTGTTTCAGTCACACTTGTAAAGGAGAACGACAAACCATTGTGCATTTCATGCCTACAAAACCAGCCCACCCCATGACCATGATTTGATTTACTCATGCCTTCTGTATTTTTTAAACATGAGCTTATATTGGGTTACATGGCAGGCAAATGAGAGGCTGTGGATTCCTTGAGTAGACCCAGTAAGTTCCACACTATCTCACCTGGCTGCTGTGGGTAAAACCATCCAGGCAAGATACTCACATATTTTACTATCTGAGGTTTCCTCCTAAATCTTTTTATTTTTTGCTTTACAGTCATTCCTGAGCTTATATTTCTCCAGATAATGCTAGCTACATTCACCAAGTTTGTACAAAGCCCAGGCAGGTGTATCTACACGAGCCGTAGTCATACATCTGACTGTAGTATGGATTTGACTGCCAAGGTATTCACTCCTGAATTGAGCCCAATTTCCTGAGATAGTAGGAGCTGCAGCAACAAAAAAGGACCTTATATAGAAGGATTTGTCTGCTAATCCAGCAAGATGACCAACACTGCATGATACAGTCACTGTCTGCCAAACATTCCTGTGATATTGCCTCTACCAGCCAGCAACCCTGCACACCCACACTTTTTGGGGGTGGCCCTGCTCCACAAAGGGCAGACTGTCTTCATCAGAGTTGCCAGCACCAGTCCTCAAAGCATCATACCTGGCCCCTGAGGGCTCTTCTCAAAAATCTAGACACTTCGTATCCTGCTGAAGCTTGCCAGCCAAAGAAACTGAAGAGCCAGACTGATGTCTCAACAGAAATAAAAACCCCTCTCCCGATCAGATCACTTCCCCTCACCTTTGCTGGACAGACCAGGATCTGTTGGTCCTATCTGTATTTCACGGAAGCCAGATTTACTCTGAGGTTTGTTTTCTTTAAGAATCTGCACCAAACAGTCACAAAGCATGCTTTCTTTAACTCTACAATAAAAGCTTCACAGAAATTAATATGCTTTTCTATTTTGCACAAAGCCAAGAGCCATATATATACCTCTCTTCTTTTTCCAGAGGGAAACTTGGAACACAGAGGGTAGGAGGAAATCAAAGCTTGGGGTTTTTTTGCTTTTGGGGTGTTTTAGTTTGGGGATTTTGGGGGTTTGGGTTGGTGTTTTTTTTCCTTCCCTCCCCCCCCCCCCCCCCCCTTTCCCAGTGCTCTTGGATCTCATCCAGGTTCTTGAGTAGCTGTTTCTGTGCTTCCTGGACAGCCATGTAAAGTCATATGATTTCATCTGCACTATTCGTGGTACTTCAATTGGTTTTGACAGTTGGGTTCCAAATGCAACAGCAATGTGAGGAAGGGTCATGCAGAGAGCAAGACAGAATGTCTTCTAACACAGCTACAACTGGAAAGAAATTATATCAATAATGAATGGAGAGATATTGGCTTAAAGAGCAGATCGTATCCATCTTGATGGTGGGATGACAAAGTCTATGACAAGTCCTGAGGTAGTCTAAATGACAAGTGTCCACTGATTCAGCTATATAAACACCACAGAAAATGTCAGGAGATAGCACTGCCCAACATTTCCCTTTTTAAACAATTTCACTTGAAATTTGAAAAAGTTTATACCGACTGTGAATCTAAGGAGAAGAGAAACAGTTCTTATCCTGGCCCATAGTACATCACTGGTCACAGCAGGGAGCAATAAAACCCCTGCCAACATGGAGGAGAACTGTGTTGAATCTGAAGCTTCACTTTTCTCCTAGAAAAAGAGGTTCTTAACTGAGAACCCGAGTGTCTCGCAGAGGATTCGCTGCAGGCCCAGCCACCATGCCCATTCAATGACTCATTTGAAAACAACCATTTTCCGAGTGTCTTTTGTTTATGGATATTTGAGCAAATAAATGTCAGCTCCTCCTCTCTGGTTATTAATGATGCAATTTCTCAGCTCTGTCTGCACAAATTCTGCATCCTATCTAGTGCCTCATCTCAGACATAAACCAAATGACCGAGATAAGCCATGTGCATCTCCTGTACTTCAGCATCAGCAGCAGCAGCTAATCTCCTTTGGGATCACCACCCAAGCTCTACCTGCAGGGGATCCATGGGGGCGGATATTATAACAAGAGCTATTGTCTCTTCACGTCCAGATACCTTCTCTTAAAACCCATGGCAGGGGTAGGGCCACAGTCTTGTCTAAGAAAAACAGGATTAAGGTGACTTCTGTGGGTGTGGCCTAGACAACCCATCTGGTAGATTGAGAAATTAGGGGTCTTCTGGTTCTCCTTTCCCCTCACATAATGATTTTCACAGGGGCTGGGATACAGATGACTGAAGATTTTGACACAAGTAGAGTACAGCAAAGCAAGAGGGATTTATTTTGCTTTTAATTTGAAAAATGTTAATTCCTCTCAACACAGACTATTTAGAAGAAAAATCTAATGCGAAGAAATTTTCCTTTGACAGTTTTACTTGCCAAAAGTATGTGTTCCACTCTTTTTTTCCCCCTTTTTATTTAAAATAGACTTCTATTTTAAACTATGAATTGCAGAACAATTTTATTTGAAGTTGAAAACTTAAAAGAAGTGTTTAAAAAAAAAAAAAACTGATTTATTGATGCCATTTTTTGGTTTGCCAGTCTAAAGTAATTGTTCATTTCACATCACTTTCAGCAATTCAAGAGAGAAACCATGAAAAAATAAAATACAATTAAAAATCCTTAAGAAAAGAGTTCCTGTCTTAGACATTTGTCTAACAAAGGCAAATGAGCAGTTTTGATTCTCTCTGATAAGTGCAGTGACAGTGATGGGAAAATAGACTATTGTAACGCTGTATCTTCTAAGTTATTAATTTTGTCTGTCTCATTTCCAGCCATTTTAAATCTTTATTTAAACTGTAACTGAGGCCTGTAATAATCTAATATTTAATTTTATTCATGTACTTGTACAAACAAAAATTGAGACTTTCAAAATTTCAGGGATTCCACTGACTTAAAACACAGGTGGTGTACTGGGGACAGCCAGGAGACCTGTATCAGCCACCATTCTTTTTCTCCATTGCACCTTTTCCCTCTGGAAATCCAGCTGCTCGTTCCTCTGATGTAAGTCCCCAATTATCTTCTTTCTACACTTGTAGCTGTTGTAGCAAAGAAATAGGCATGAAAATGATTTTATTGTTTTAGAGCCAAAAATCTGGATTGTCCTTTACTTCCTAGCTCTCTCAAGATAGAAAATTACAGTCTCAACATTGATTGGTCCCAAAATGCTCATGAAACTTCCTATAGCCCCTGTTTCCAGACAGAACTAAGGACTGTCTTTTGTCTGAGATACTCATATAAGCCTATTGCCAAATTGTCTGAGTGTCTCACAGCCCTCCCTCTATTTATTTTCTCAGTATCTCTGGGAAAACTCCTGTTAGCTAGGAATGAGACAGATTAAGGATCTCCACAAGCCCAGATCTTTCTTAGGTACCTGGTATTTATTCAAGTGGAAAATCCCACTGATTTCCATGAAAATAAAGCTAAGTACACTGAGGGACCACAGATACAGGCACATAATTATGGCAGCTTAGCAAGTTACCAACTTGTCCTCTGAAGCTTAAGGTAGCCCCTTTCCCCTGGTTTGCACCAGGTCAAACACTTCTCATTTTAGTCGGAAAAGACCTTTAAGATTATCAAATCTAACCCCTTCAGTGTTGCAAACACATTGAGAAAGGTGACAAAGGCTCACACTGCCTCAGAGCTGATGGGAGATTCCCCTTTGGGCTAGCAGCTCACAGCTCTGGATCACATTCCTCATCAAAACAATGTTAGTTTAGTTAGGAAGGGTTATGGGTCTCAGCTGCTTCTCTGACCCTCAGCTAGAGCAGCAATACCCTTTGCCAAAGAAACAGGATGATCAGCTATGGACAGTAACACCAAGGTGAGGCAGATAAATCTGACCTATTTAATCAGCTCAGCTCTTGCTCACAGTTTCAGTGTAAACCCAAAATCAGATAAACCCAGTGTATCTGGTCTAGTCAGTGATAGGGACTTAATTCTGTTATAATCATCTTTAAAGGCACACAGATATTAGATAGATAGATAGATAGATAGATAGATAGATAGATAGATAGATAGATAGATAGATAGATAGATAGATAGATAGATAGATAGACAGACAGACAGACAGACAGCTGGCTGGATAGATGGCTGGATAGATGGACAGATACAACAGCCTGAAGGAATTCTAGTGATTAATCTATTTATTTCACTGTATTTATATATGATAATCCTCTTGGCTGAAAAATGACCTCCAAAGAAGTCTCTGTGGCATCAGTTTGCACAAACAAAGGCAAAGCAGCAACAAACAAATAACTCCATCTCGCTTGCTGCATGGGACATGAAACACACGGCAGGCACTCTACCCCTGGAATGTTTCCAGCAAAATTTTACCAGAGGCAGTTTTGAAGGAGGTGCTCTGTGTTTGTTTGGGGATCTGTGTGCACATGCCATTATTCAGAGGGGATAAGAAATGCATTTGTGAAGCTGTGCTGCAAAACACAAAGAAGCTGCTGTAAGATCAGTTCTAGAGTCGTGTGCTTAGATTTGTTTGCTAAATCTGGGCAACCATATATTTTTTTTGTGAGTATGTTTATTTGTATGGGAATTGATTGAGTAGGGAAACACTAAGTCCTATTTTTAGGGAATCTGCTTCAACATATTTACAGAGAACAGTCCTTGTGGGATAAAAAAAAAAATAATAAAAGAGTTTGGAAATAGTCCCAACAGAAGATTAGGAGCAAGGGAAGGGTCACACTTCCCTGAATCATCTGTTATCATCAGAGACAAGATACTGATTGAGCTGAACCTTGGCATGTTCTTGTCTGACCTCTTTAATATTCCTGTCATAAGAGTATTTTAAGTTTCTGGCCAAAGATATCTTCTCTAGCTTTTACCCTTTCTCTGTTATCCAGCAGAATCTGAAACAAGAGAGTCAGCAGGGAGGTGGTGATTTTGAACAAAAGCAGAAACCAATTGCCTAAGCCATTTTAGACCCTCTGAGGGTACCCTCATCATTCTCAGGGGCCTACCAGATATGGAGGACATACAACCCACTCCCATCTTCTGCATATCCAACAGAGGCCAGGTAGGACATTCCACCAGTCCTAAAATGACACTGCTTTTTTTTATTTAGACAGCCTAGTTCCACACATGTTGTGGGTGTTGTCACCACAAGAGAGATACCTTCATGGAAAACAAGGGTTCTCCCAGTCCAATGTTCCAGGCATTCTCTGGCCTTTCTGGTATTACAACACTTGCTAATTCATCACCTGTATCTAGAGATACTGCTGTGTGCCACTGTGTGCATCCATTGTTGCGTTAGGTCCCTACAAAACTTCACATAACAGCCTTGAGGAGACAAGGATCAAGGTAGGGCTATGTTTATGGGCATCTGTGTACAAATGTAGCCACTGTGTTAGAGGAACCAAACCCTTCCAAAAATAGGGGTCGTTTGATGGAGACCACCTTCTCATTTCCTATTTCACTACTTTCCCAAAGGCATGGGTTCAGAACTGCCCAGTCCCAGGAAATAAGAGTGAATGCTCTAGGCCACCTGGCCTTCAAGGAAATCATCTAATTCATCTGCCTTACCATGCAGATAAGCTTTCACCAGACTTTTCATCATCTTGTTTAAACATAAGCTTGGTAAAGTCCATCTCCCTTTTAACACATTATTCATTCTATTCCTTTCCTCATTAAAATTCCTGTCTAGTGCTCAAACACCAGCAGTCAATGTCATTGTCAGGCATGTCATTTAAGTCTCAATAAATCATTATTAGTGCCAGTGTTGTTTGGAAATGTGGCTTTTAATAGAGCACTCCAATGGAAACGTAAAGAAGCATCCAGGCAATGGGTGATAGGTGAGTTGGTGTCACCCCGACTTTGCCAACAGGGCCTCCTCCAACACCATTTGTGATGACTAGCAGCTGTGAAGACTTACCAAGGAGAGTGTCCCAGCTGCCTGATAAAGGCAAACTCCTGCTCTGGCTCACAACAAGCTGAACTTGCCAAAGGAGATAGGCTGTCACAGGGCAAGACATTAAAATGGACATTTAACTCACAGTTCAAAGTGATGGTTCACAGCAGCAAGGCAATGCTGTACCTAACCGCCTGCCTTAGCAGCTGGCTCAGAGGGGTATTTCAACATCTCATGGCAACTGTGACCTTTTCTCATCCCCATGTGGGAGTGCTCACTCCCCCGCACACTTCAGCAGTGCAGTGATGAGTCAAGGGAGGGTTGATGGATGGATGTTTGAATTAGCCGGGTAGCACATGCCGAGTAACAAAGCACGTGGAGGCCGAGTGTTTATTTTTCGTGTACAGCAGCATAAATCCCAAGCACCCATCCCTCCCCCGAAGGACAGCAGCATTGTTCTCAATGCACACTGCCACTCTCTGTCCCACCCACCTCTGTGCCATGCTGGCTAGATTTGCGACCTAGCTCATGAAGCTGGCTGATAGCCCTTATGCAAGGGATCTGAAGGGCATTTGAGGGGAGAGAAAAATGTGCTGACAGTGGAGACGTGGCAAGGAAAGAAGAAGAGTCTGCCAGCAGTCTCAGTGAGCACCCAGGATTCTCACAGATTGGAAAGTAAAGCTTTGCCTCTGAATCGTAAGAGGTTGCTGCTGCTTTTGCCTTCACACATCTGGCTCAGGGGACTAAATCCCCAAAGTAAGATTGTCTAGGAAAACAGTATTTTCCCCTCTCTCTTTCCCTTGTCCTTTTGCTAATAAAATGAAGATGCCCCCAAACCAAGGTCCCATCATCCTCTTTGTCCTTTGCTGAATGAATTAGTTACTTTATTATGAGACACTACCAGGAAACTGCTTCAGGTTTTCTGCCTTTCTCTCCCCATACACTGTCTTTGCAAATTGTATTCACCACCTGAGAAGCTCCCTTCAGGAGGCATTTGCTTCACACCTATGGAAACACACAGAACAAGATCACACAACAGCTTGCGTGCAATCATGGGCCTCACATGAGTGACTGAGGAAAAGTGTGACTAAGGAAAAGCAAAATAGACCTCCAGTCTTCTCCAAGCACATCTTGGGAAATACACATGTGTGTCTGTCTGTGTGTTTTGTGAAGGGGAAAGAAGGATGGAGGGTAAGTCTCACTGCAGGTAGCAACCAAGATATTTCCCATCTTATCCTTCCCCAGATCCGTCACTGTAAATAGCTTGGCTTGCTTTCTCCCTCTTCTTTTCTCATGCTTTCTAAGATACTTCAACTCACATGAAAACACACAACCTTAATTGGCACTGTCCATCTGACTGATCTACCAGCAATAATATATGTAACCCCCTTTCCCTCCCCCAAAACAAAGTTCAATTGAAGTGAGACAAAGAAGACTCCAGTAGATGGCTGTAGGCAGACTGTAGTTTGCTGGATTTGAGAAAAAAAAATGCTGTACTCTTGCCAATACTTTGGTAAGGAAGACTGGAAGACATTAAGTCCCACTGAACTAATGGGTGGGTTTTAAGACTGCCCTAGGTACTTCACCGTGAAACCCAGTCTCATTTACCAGCAAACAATCAGCTTCTAACTGCTCTCTTCAGCCTTGTGCTTCTTACAAATACTTTTGATGGTTTACTTTCCTTGCCATTTCCAGCCCTGCTAACTGCCACAATATTAATACAATGTTTACAGAATCACAGAATTAAGCAGGTTGGAAAAGACCTTCAAGATCATCAAGTCCAACCTATCACCCAATGCCATCTAACCAACTAAACCATGGTGCTAAGTGCCCCATCCAGTCTCTTCCTAAACACCTCCAGTGATGGTGACTTCACCACCTCCCTGGGCAGCCCATGCCAATGGCCAATCATCCTTACCGGGAAGAATTTCTTCCTAACATCCAGCTTAAACTGCAAAATTATTTTAGAATCATAGAATTAATGGGGTTGGAGGAGACCTCAAGAATCATCCAGTTCCCATCCCTGTGCCATGGGCAGGGACACCTCACACTAGATCAGGTTGCCCAGAGTCATATCCACCCCAGCCTTAAAAACTCCCAGGGATGGGGCTTCCACCACCTCCCTGGGCAAACCCTTCCAGTTACTCATCAACCTCATAGTGAAGAATTTCTTCCTAACATCCAATCTGAATCTACACATTTCTGGTTTTTTTGTTTGTTTTTTTTTCCATTCCCCCTAGTCCTATCATTACCTGACACCCTGAAAGCCCCTCACCTGCTCTATTTTCCCCCTTTTTCTCCTCAAATCCCAGAGCACCTGGGCTCTATTGGAGTCTCCTCCCACCCCAGGTGTGCCCACTTGGCCCTCCCCTGCCACTCCCCTTTATAATCCCCGCCCAGGAGAGGCAGAATCCCTAAGCTGAGCCCATCTGGGCTGAGGGATCCTCCTCTCATCACTGGTGAGTCCTCATGGTGCACACTGGGTGATGGTGGTGGTGTCAACAAAGGCCGGGGGGCCTGGTGGCCCCCCGGTTAGGTAGGAAGAGAACTGATGACTCCTTCAATAACATCCATGGGTGCTGGCTGGGCCTCCTTAGTGGGGCTGAGCTCCTCTGCGTGGTATCTTGGCTGGTGAGGGTCTTGCCCCCAGCTCTGGGATGGGTGCACAAATGGTGGTGGTGGAGCAGGAGCTGTTTAGTCATGTGATGTTATGTTAACTACCCTATTTTACCTGGAGACCCCTTGAGTCTGCTCTCATCATTCAATAAATCACTGCTTTTGTGCTGCATTAGGGACTTTGCATACATTTTCTCTCCTGTGCAACTTCATGAAGGCTTGTTGAGGTTTGTGTGGTGAGGCCTTCACAGATCCAGACTGAAGAGATGCAGGGAATGCAAAAAGGAGCAACGTCCTCCACTTCTGTCCTTTAGTATGGTGGGGAATCTTCAAGGACTGATTCAGTTTGGAGCTGTGTTCCAAGCCCTTAGCTGTATCAACAAGATCCTCAAGGTGTAGAGGTAAGAGGGAAACTTGCATTGTCCTCTTTACCTTCTGCCCCCATGATGTTTCAAACCCTCCTCTGCATGCAGTTATGCAGTCACAGCACCTGCTCTACCACCTCCCTTGCCATCAGCTACCACCACGGCATATGGAGTTGGCAGAGGAGAGGAGCACTGGTAACATCCTAGCAAGGAATGTGCAGGAAGGAGCAAAGCAGGCAAAGACAGAAGGGTATCTCTCTGAGGAAGGTGGGATATAGTACAGCAACTATCTGGAGCCTTCCAATGGGAAAACACAATCAGGGTTCTTGTAATTTTACATTGGGACCTTGAGGAGAGAACTAAGGGATATCCTTGGATCCTCTTCTCTGAGGCAAGTGGAGTGAGGGATTCAGGTTTGCTCAGTGAATGGAAGGTGGGAGGGTGAAAAGGGCAAGACTTATGCTGGAAACTGGTGGGAGCAAACTTCTGCCCTCCCACCCCCTTGCTCCCTTTTGGGGGGGCTAAGATGCAAATCTGTGACAAATTGGGGGGGGACAGGCACAGGAAGCATCTCAGGTGTTTGGATTTGGGTTTTGTTGTCAGCAGCATTTGCAAGAATTGATGAGGGCCTGGCTAGTGGCAGTAGTCCCTGGGGTGAAGGGGCCAGAAAACAGTACTCTCCAACACCCAAAGCTTCAAAAGCAACCTGGGTAACAACTTTGGCAGCCCAAAGAGCAAGTGAAATGTTCCTTCTGCTTTCCTGCTGCCTTGATTCTTTGGTGGCCACTTCCCCAGGGCATAGAAGGAGTGTGAAGCACTGTGTAACAATGAGAGGAGGGGTAGAATTAAGGGCAAGGAGGACTGGAGGGAAGAAATTGGGACGCTGATCCCCTCTGCTGCCTCAGCGTAATGCTGTTTCCCAAGTACCAGCTTCCTTCTCCGTTACCACCAAGATGCCTTCCTGCTCTGCTCCCATTTCTGCCCAGAACCCTGTAGCGCCTGGGGCTTGCTACTGCTGTGTTGGGTGGGATGAGGGTCTTAGTCACAGGTTCAAGCCTACAGGTTTGTGTGCCTCCATGTGCTTTTTTGGTCACATCTAGCAGCAAGGGGATAGGAAAGTAATGCCAGCTTTTCCCAGGCTTTGCACTGTGCCTCTTCTCACTGGCAGCTCTTCTGGGGAGGAGGAGAGAGGTAGGCAGCCAGGAACGCAGGCTATGAGAAGAGGCGGAGGAGGTGGCTGCTTGGGACAGGGGTGCTGGCTTGTGCTGTGGGTCTCAGTGGTGATAGATCAGTGTGGGATGCCAGAACTAGGGTGCCTGTGGGGGAAGCCTGTACTGTTTGGCACTGCTTGGATGTTCTCTCATCTTTGATAGAAACAACTGAATTTGTGAACTTCTTTCCCACAAGAAAGGCCGCCACTGTTCACAAGGGAACAGATTAGGGATTGTCCCAAAGCCTCACCGTGGTCAGGGCAGCAGGGAAAGCCAAGCACCAGATGATTTCCTTGGAATGCAACAAATCTTGTAGTGTGATAAGGGCAACAATAGTTTTCCCTCCGGCCCTCCCTCTGACCTCAGACAAAGCACCTCACAGGATCTTCCTCTCTAGGCGAGTGCTCTGCAGCAAGAGCAAAGTAAAGATGAAATGTAGCAAATTCTGGGGTGGATGGGTCTAGAGGGTTCAGAAGAGGGCACCAGCCTGAGCAAAAGAGGTAAGAGATGCCTCTGTGCCACCAATGCTCAGTATGCACACAGCTCCTCTCTAGGCTAAGAGAGACAGCATTGGTCAGGTCTAGGCACTGGGGACATAACAAAGCAAAATACTTAACTCTCTCCTCCACCTCAGACACGATTCTCCCCCTCATCTAGGAAAAAAAATAAAGGGAAAAAAAAAAAATAAAAATACTAGATTCCCTGCTCAGCTCCAGTGTGTGAATTTGAATGTCATACCCTTCCTAGGCATCTGCAGAGGTCCATTGATCACAGGTACAAGAAAGGCTTGGTAAATTTTCCTTTCTTCTCTGTGTGATTTTTCATCTGCACTTGCTCTGCCCTTGAAAAGGTTCAGTGATGTCTCTAGGGTGTGTGGACCTGCCACCACCTTGAGATTCAAAAGTGAAAGTGTAGCGCTTACGACTGATAGTTGCAGGCTGTCTGCAACAAAAATTCCACCATATTACACTCAGTTCCCAGTTTAGAAGATAGGCTGTGGACCATGAGATCTAGAAGTGTAACCTTAAAGGCAAGTACTTAAATATGATTGCTGAAGCCCATGCATGAATAAAAGCTTTTTTCCTAGGCATAGAATTTACATGTGTTATGAGAAGGGCATCACAAATTATGCTGAGTGAGTAGAGGAAACTCTTCAATCCTAATTATTGCTCTGTAAATGAGTCAAAAAGGCCAGAGGGATTGTACCTATTAGAGGAACAGTCAGTCTAAAGACCCTGAACTCCTGACTGCTGGGAAGGAAGACTTTCTGTGGGGTTACCACAAGACATTCATACACCCATTCTCCTTGTATCACAGTATCACTTAGGTTGGAAAGGACCTCGAGGATCATTGAGTCCAACCTATCAACACAGACCCCATGACTAGACCATGGCACCAAGTGCCACGTCCAATCTCCCCTTGAACGCCTCCAGGGTCGATGACTCAACCACCTCCCTGGGCAACCCGTTCCAATGCCGAATGACTCGCTCGGTGAAGAACTTCCTCCTCACCTCGAGTCTAAACCTCCCCTGGCGCAGCTTGAGACTGTGTCCCCTTGTTCTGGTGCTGGTTGCCTGGGAGAAGAGGCCAACCCCTTCCTTGCTACAACCACCCTTCAGGTAGTTGTAGAGGGCAATGAGGTCTCCCCTGAGCCCCCTCTTCTCCAGGCTAAACAATCCCAGCTCCCTCAGCCTCTCCCCATAGGGCTTGTGTTCAAGGCCTCTCACCGGCCTTGTTGCCCTTCTCTGGACATGCTCAAGTGTTTCGATGTCCTTCTTAAACTGAGGGGCCCAGAACTGGACACAGTACTCAAGGTGCGGCCTAACCAAAGCAGAGTACAGGGGCACAATGACCTCCCTGCTCCTGCTGGCCACACTATTCCTAATGCAGGCCAGGATGCCATTGGCCCACCTGGGCACACTGCTGGCTCATATTCAGGCGGCTGTCGATCAGCACCCCCAGGTCCCTCTCTGTTTGGGAGCTCTCCAGCCACTCCGACCCCAGCCTATAGCTCTGCATGGGATTGCCGTAGCCAAAGTGCAGCACTCGGCACTTGGACTTGTTGAAAGCCATCCCATTGGACTCTGCCCATCTGTCCAGTCGGTTGAGGTCCCTCTGCAGAGCCTTTCTACCCTCTGACTAACATCTGCCCCTAACTTTGTGTCATCTGCAAACTTGCTGATGACTGACTCTACCCCTTCATCCAGATCATCGATGAAGATGGCCTGTGGCCATTGTGGCCTTTAATCCTTACATCTGAGATAGTCTCATGTTTACATCATCAACCATGATGGGGACTATTAATCCTCATCATAGTACAAAACAACAGGCTGGCCCTTGTCATCAGAAACTTAATGGTATAAGGCACAAGGCTTCTGAAGGCTATGGGCAGATGTAGCACAGAGTAGCCACAGGAAATACAACGCAATGGTCACCTTGGAACTCCCCAGTCCACAGTGGAGCTGGTGTACTGCACAGCCTGTGATTCACCCTAGAAGTAACTGCATTTCATATGAAATATAAAAGCTGCCTATGTAACCACCACACACAGCCCTGGGGCTGAAACTCCCACTGACTGTATCACAGCTTACAGGCCACGATTCCTGATAGCAGTGATGGTGGGGTTTAGATTAATTTGCCGTCATTTCATCATTTACACTAAATGCCATGGTTCTTTGATAAACATTTCAGGCCTTTTTCCAAACAATTTTTCCATTCGTAGCTGATGAAAACAGGCTGTCAGCACTCCCAGTAGAAACACTCTGCTCATGGCAACAGTCACTGTCTGGCCTAGTGGTCTCCCTGGATAAAGTCCAAGTGAGAAGGCAGCCTCAAGGCTCCGTTCCTGGAGCTGATCAGGTCTAGGAAGAAGGCAACCACTGTTTCAAGTAGATAGTGATGCTCTTTCCCTCTGCTGACTTATGGCATAACACAGAGTGGCTTTTGTCAGCCTGGAGGCTTCACTGGCACCAGCCAACCCAAGAAATATGGAGCAGGATGATGGCAGCCCTTAGTGTTGGGAAGAAAGAACCATTTTCTCAGGACAAAGCTTGGATTGTCTTCCAGGTGTTGGCACTAGTTATCTTTATCTAGTGAGCTCTCCAGCATCTTCTCTCTCTCTTCCTTACAGGTCTGCTGAGAGGCACTGACATCTCAGGGCACAGGCTAACAGATCTCTGGGTGCTTCATCACAGGGACTGTCCTTCAGATGTTTTTTATTTCTGTACCCATCATTTAGAGATAAATGAAGAATCATGCCAGCCTAAGAAATGTTTGTACCTAGAGTCAAACATTGCACCACTAGAGTCCATCCCTATCTGTGAGAGGTCATCGAACCCAGGATTATGTCCAAATTCTGGTTTTAGAGACTGCACCATGCTAAAGCAGGACCTGCTAAGTCCATGACTGATACCACAATTAGCAATATGTCCATGAGAGGCAGGTGCTGGCCCGCTAAGGCATCTCTGACTTAAGATGACAAACATAGCCCTTCCCTGGATTTCTGCATAGGTCTTGCCCATGAGAAGTCCTGCAGCACCTTTCATACGTGCCTCTGAAGTTTGTCCTTAGGATCTGAGTTCACTGTGGCAAAACTAATAGGCTAAGCTCAACTAGTTCACAAAGCAGGAGGGAAAGGATGTGAGTCTGTATGTTAAGTTATGAGAATCTGGTAGTTTCTTTTCAGAGTATTTATTAGGATATTGTCCAAAGAGTCCTTCAATGTTTATGACACATCATAAATACTATCTGTCTCCCATTGCCTCCCAAAACAGTGAGCTGTTCTTTGCTGCAATGCTCTTTGCAGGTCATCTTGATAACCTGCCCCACAGGAGGAAGTGACAAAAATAGATCTCACTGTTTAAAAAATCTCTTTATTTGCACTAAGCACCGATATTTTGCCTCTATTGATGTAATCAAACACCACGTTGACAGCGTGTGAAAAGTCTGAAATAAAGACTCCCTTAATCTGGAAATCAGCACCTGGAAGTGTGTGATCAAGGATAGCTGAAGCAGGGAGAGAGCAGAGCTTGTATCCAATATACTGAGGCATTGTTCAAGGCATCCAGCTTTGCTGAGGGCCAGTGATATCAGTAGAAGATAGTTGCTCTACAGAGAGATATGTAAATAATAGGGTTTTTTCCTGGCAATGCTCCCTCTTCTCATCTGGACTTCTACTGTAAGTGGATTTTGAAGTCTTTTGTTGGATCTCCCTTGAGTTCTGTGTGGACATTGTGAGCATGACATGGTCACAGAGGTGCCTACAGAAGTCCTGAAGTTTCTAGAGAGCTGTTATGCATGAGAATTGTATTCAGAAACACTTGAACCTGATAGCCTTTTTAATCTCCCATTGTCAGCAGGGTGTACTCATTCATACATGGCTTAAAATATAACTTTGATTCGAAGGATTTATTTAAATAGGCAGGGAAGACTAGACAGAGAATTCATAGATAACAGCAGCTCCTGTGTAGAAGCTGAGGTAACAAACATGCCAGGCCAAAAAGTAGGGGCAAATGTTTGGGCAAAAGTGTGACTTATTCCTGAAGCAATCACAGTTTAGTTAATGGTGTATCCTCCAGCACAGGAAATCTTTTGCTGAGAATGAGGTGGTTTTTTTTTCTAGCTGGTTCACTGAAACAGGGTTGAATTCATGGAAATCCTCAAGTCTTAGTGTTGCAGAACTAAACAATTAGAGATGTCCCTTCCAATTTTATAATTGGTGAATCCAAGGCCCACCAAGAACAACATTCACCTGGGATCATGTGGAAGGTCAGTAGTAGATAGTTTGAGTATCCAGTTAAAGGAGATCAGCTCTTTAACGTTAACTAATCCCAGTGGACAGCTGACAAATGAGGCTATTTAAAGAACTATTTACTGGCATTATTCCAAATTGAAGAACAAATTGTCTTGAAAAAAATCAGAACTGCTTCACAACTGATCAGAGCTGAGGAAAAAGAGAGAAAATGTCAGATGACATATTGTGAGATAGTTTCCCTTCTCTGAAACTGTCTAATCAACTTGACTTAGTTACAGAGCACATTCTCCTCCAAGCTGAGGCTGCAGTGTAGAAAAATCTGTGGACAATTTGGATACAACAGAAAAATAACATCTCACAGAAATCCCTGATGTCCCCATATTGTTTGTATGGGGACTAAGTAGTTCCATACACATGAGTCCTTGTTTAGATTGTTTGCCATCCTCAAGAGAAGATATTGCAGTGGAAGGGGAGAATGAACTAACATACTCCAAACCATTCCTTAGTCTCTTAGCTTCATGTCACGGTAAGTAATGAGCTTGGTACTACATCATGGCAATGTTATGACAGAAAGCAAAGCCCTTTTGACCTCGAATTAATCCTTTCTTCTCCAAGAGCTTTATTTCAGGCTTCACTGGGGACATGTGTGTGTAACTTTAGATGATATCTGAAGGCATTTCAGATGTTAGCCAAAAATATGCTTTATATTTATGCTGGTGATTTTTTGGCTTTTTTTGGTCCTTTGGTTTTTTGTTTTTCTTTATGCTCCCTTCTATCCAAAATAATTTTGGGGAAGCTGGAGAAATCTCAGGTGGAAAATCTCTTGGTATCCCCTGATTCCCAGAGTAAGCAACTTAAAATACCGTTATCAAAGATGTCACTACTGCATGACCTGTGTCTGCTGAAACGCAGAGAGCTGTGTTCAGGATTATTGCAGCCACTTAAACCACAGACAGAAAGTCAAGATAATTACACATTGCAGTAAAGACCTGGCTATCTCTGATGAAACAGAGGAGAAGGAAAAGCCAGTTATGCATCTAGATGGTAGAAATTAGAAATTATAGAAGCCTGTGGGGTATTTAGACCAAGTACATGGTGTGTTGACATTTATGGAAAAGTTCCCATGCTGATTCATGGGAGAAAAATGTTCTGTTCCCTGTTGGTCTACAAAATATTTTCAGACCATTCAGTGTGAGCCAGTTTCTGTCAATCATCATGCTCTTCCACCTGTATTGTTTCTGTCCCTCTCAGGATACCAGAGACCTTTGTCCATTATCTGGACAGTGACCAGAATCAATGCTTAGTTTATTTTAATTTCTATTCCATCTAGTTTCAACTTTGAGTGAAGATGGAGGAAACAGGATGCTCAGAAGAGTTTCTCAGTATGCTACAGGACAACTCATGCATTCATTTTTTTTAAGGTCAGGAAAAAAATTGAGTCAGTATAGAAACTCCTTGAGTTCCTCCTCATAAGATTCATATATCTATTCTCTCAGCTGGCAGAGAAGGGCAGAACTAGACAATGCTCATCACATTTTCTAAGCTTTCTTCATTATGGCAGGCAGGAATTGGGAACAACCAGATGCTTACAGGGAAAGGAGATCTCTGGCAGCAAGTGAGAGACAAGGAGTTAATGCTGAGTGGCAGCCAGGCCAACAGCTGTATCCAAGAATGGCTGGACTCTCCAGTGGCAAGGCTGGAGCAGCATCCCATAAAAAAGGAGCACCAGGCTGTTGATGTGCTTTCTTCTTTGACTAGGACTGGGGAAGGTGTCTTCAGGTTCTGGATAAAACTCTCCTTGGATTATGACCAAGACTGTGGTGGAGAAAATCTGTGAACCTTTAGTGACATTTGGAAACACTTAAGTGTCTTTTCTGTTTGGTAGCTCTGGTCAAGTGTGCATCCACAGTAGTAGTGAGGGAATAGTAGATGGCAAAACAAGGAGCCATAAAACAGCTAGAAAGTTATATTATTTTTCTTGTTGTACAGATGAACAGAAAAGGAGAAGTTTGAGTCCCACCATTTCAGGGCTAGGAAAGTTCTCTGAAGCTTCATGAATTGAGACTCTCTCAGTCAGCTTGTCTCTGGGGAACATACCTTCTGTGCACTTTGTTGCCTTCAGATTCCTCATGTAACTGTAAGAAGAGAAGCTTAAATTTCAACAATGGGCAATTGTTTGTCTGCATTTTCTCCTTTTTGAGTGTGTTTCAGATGTCCTCTGCTGCTTGCTTGGAACAGCTGAATTCCTGTGAGCTGTTCAAATCCTGCTATGTGGGATGGCTTGGCCTGAAGTGTCTGGTCCTGTCCATGCAATGGTCCAGCTCTATCTCACCTCAGGCATATAAATTAGCATCCGGCTAGCTTTCAGCTCCCTCTACAGTTAACAGAAAGAGAAATCATCTCAGGGTTAGACAGGTCACCTGAGCTGCAGCCAGAAGCCCCTAATCCCTCTCCACTGGTTGAATTGAGGAGCTCATCTTGCCTGTGCTCTTAACTTAGGCAGCTCAGTTACCAGCTGGGAGAGGGAGTAGTTCTGTCACAACAACGATCCCTCAGGGATCAGTCCTGGGACCTGTCTTGTTCAACATCTTTGTGGGTGACATGGACAGTGGCATTGAGTGCACCCTCAGCAAGTTTGCTGATGACACCAAGCTGTGTGGTGCAGCAGACACGCTGGAGGGAAGGGAGGCCATCCAGAGGGACCTTGAGAGGATGGAGAGGTGGGCACAAGCCAACCTCATGAAGTTCAATAAGAGCAAGTGCAGGGTCCTGCATCTGGGTCGAGGCAATCCCAGGCACAAATACAGGGTGGGCAGTGACTGGCTGGAAAGCAGCCCTGAGGAGAGAGACTTGGGGGTACTGGTGGACAAGAAGCTCAACATGAGCTCTCAGTGTGCACTTGCAGCCCGCAAAGCCAATCAGATCCTGGGCTGCATCCGGAGAAGTGTGGCTAGCAGGTCGAGGGAGGTGATCCTCCCCCTCTACTCAGCCCTGGTGAGACCCCACCTGGAGTACTGTGTCCAGTTCTGGAGCCCCTATTACAAGAGGGATGTGGAGGTGCTGGAACGTGTCCAGAGAAGGGCCACGAGGATGATCAGAGGGCTGGAGCACCTCTCCTATGAGGACAGACTGAAGGAGTTGGGGCTGTTCAGTCTGGAGAAGAGAAGGCTCCGAGGTGACCTAATTGTCGCCTTCCAGTATCTGAAGGGGGCCTACAGGAAGGCTGGGGAAGGACTTCTCAGGATCTCAGGTAGTGATAGGACTAGGGGGAATGGAATGAAGCTAGAGGTGGGGAGATTCAGGCTAGATGTGAGGAGGAGGTTCTTCACCATGAGAGTGGTGAAACCCTGGAATGTGTTGTCCAGGGAGGTGGTCGAGGCCCCGTCCCTGGGGGAGTTTAAAAGCAGGCTGGATGAGGCTCTGTCCAGCCTGATCTAGTGTAGGGTGTCCCTGCCCATGGCAGGGGGGTTGGAACTAGATGATCCTTGTGGTCCCTTCCAACCCTGAATGAAACTATGAAACTGAGGAGAGACTCAAAGGATTTGTGCCCCTGCTTAGGGCTCAAGAAGAGTTTGAACAGTTTTGAACATTTGTTTCCCTTGCTGCAAGATGGCAGGCAGAGAGAGAAGCCACCTGAGAACAAGAGAGGAAACAGCTAATAGGGAAAATTAGCAGGGGATGGCACTCAGCTTCAGAGCAATCTGTGGGCTCCAACTTATCCCAAAATGAGAACATAAAGGGCAAGCAATGACTCACGTCCATGTATTTTTCACAAACCTTTTTAATCTTTCTGCCAATACAGCAGAGAGAGATTGCATGTCAAGCAACCGAGCTTCTTCTACCATTAATGTTACCTTCTTGCACCTCTGTCCTTTACTTTTCTGGCCCTCACATCCCATCAAACGAACAAGTGCTTTAGTGCAAGGTAGACATGGGGCTTCTGGAGTGCTTAGAGGCACTACCTTATGAGGGAAGATACAAAACTAAAGTCTTAAAACTTGCAGCCATTCACCTATATTTTCCTCAATAGAATGTCTTCATGTTTTCTGGATACTGCTTGTGTGTTGCTTTAAGTCCCTTATAAAATCCTCTGGATTTTAGTATTTCCCACTAATAATCAGTTTGTACTACTGCAGTTTTCCACTGAACAGCCATGAAGTGACTGTTTCAGTAGCAAGAGTTCCCTTGAGTTCATGAGGACACCCGTTGTCAGAAATATTAAGAATTTGTGCCTTCTGATGACTTGAAAATGAAAGATGTTCTTGGCACAAGCCATCTTATTCTCTAATATTTGGGCAGTTCTCTTGCTTCCTTCACAAAGCTAGTCCTTTTATATGAACAGATCCTGCAATGGAATGCAATTTGGCTCAGTCTTTCTTTTGTGTGTGTGTGTTTGAGCTGCAACTTTTACTGGTTATCATTCAGAAGATCAGTTAAACTGATTCTCTTCCACAACTCTATGTGCATGCCTTCCTGAGGTACCTCTTACCTGTAGTCCAAGAAAAGGCAAGGCATGAACCAAGTAGCAAGGGCATAGCTACAGAACTAAAGGAAGTAATTGGGAGATACCATCCTAAGGTGGCAAATAGGCAAAATTGTGATGAAGCTGACAGAAGGATAAAAAAAGAGTTTCCAAACCAGTAGAGGGCATTTCTCCATACTGGGGAATATGGAACTTTTCCATGTCACAGGGAGGAGAGTTTTGTTCTCCATCTGCTTGTTTTTTTCCTGTGGTTACAATGGAGGATTTGAATCTGTGGCATTTGTCATCCTTACATCCTCTTTCAGGAATTAAACACACTAAAATGTATTCATTTAATTTCACTGGCACAGAGTTGGTTCAAGAGCTTGCTGGCAGCCCACCTCACTGTCTCTGACGTTTCTGTGGTCAAATGCAACAAGAAACAGCAGTCACAGGCAAGTGGGTCTCAGCATCCCAGGAGCAGGATTTCATTAAGGAGTGCCATGGCTTACTGCATGGGTGTCTCTCACCTCCTTTCTATTTGAAGCAGAACAGTCCAGAGAAACAGCCAGCAAGCTAATCACCACCACAGCCTATTGGGAAGATAGGAATAATTATTTAAGCCAGTCTTGAATTACTCATTGGCATGCATCTAATTAACAAATTCCATTTATTCCTGTAACTATTGTGCAACAATTAGTGGGTGTTAAATTGAGCTCTTCTGCCGGCAATTTCAATGGTGTAATTTTGCCAAGATGTCTCTGTTTTGCCTGCAATGCCTGGTGCCACTGAGAATAGTCTGGAGGTGGTCAGAGAATTTCAACTAAATTTACTTTTGCTGAAAAGTACCATTCCCTCAAAGCCTGGGGCACTTGGGGGGGTGAAGACAAAGGGATTTCAAGCAAGTCTTTTCACTGTCCAGATTCCTGAACTCTGAGACCTGCTGGTCACCTCAGACAAGAGAGGAGGAGACATCCGAATAAAAGCATAGAGGCAAAACCAGATTTTTATGACACAATTTTGCTTTACAAGCATGTTTGGTTGGGTTGGTTTTTTTTCTTTAAAAAAAAAGCTGATCCTCCTCCAGGGCAGACCAGAAAAAAAAAAAGAGAGAAAGAAAAAGACATTTCAGTGCCTTGAAAGATTTCACAAAGCTGAATTTTCTTCCTCTGGCAACACAAGCATGCCAGTCCTGGGGTGCAGAAAGGCTTCTTGGGCAGGGAAACCCCACCAAGAGCATGGGTTCTGCCTCACACTATGGCCCCTAGTGCCAGAGACATTATGAGGTTTTGAAGCCATGGCAATCATCAGGGGTAAAATGGGTCTCCTCTACAGGCGCATCTAGAATAACTGGATTGCCAGCAGATACTGCTTCCACCCCACTATGACTCTCTTTCACTGCAATGTGTAGATATGCCCCCAAACAACATGAGTCTAGAACAGCATCACCTACCATAAAGGAGATCAATGTGAGACTTTTGACATATGTTAGGTTTTAGTTGTTCTATTTACAATTCAGTACCCTAGTTTCTGTGTCATCCCAGGAGTCCTAGGGCCAGGTACAACTACACAAGCCAGATCTCAAAGTGAGGACTGAGCTGTGATTGCAGGTATTTCTCCTCAGGAAACATGATGGGGTCTCCTAGAGACCTTTATCCAAGTTACAGCTCAGGACATGAACCTTCATTCAAGACTGAACTATGTAACACTAGAATATTAAATAAATAATCAAGAGCAAAGTCGTGGTACCAGTTGTACCAGGATCCTTCCATTGGTAAGTGTCTGCCAACCTGAGCTGACATCTGCTCCTACACATGCACACCCAATGCCAAAATGTTGAGCTTAGCTCCTCCTGGACATGACAAGTACCACATCCCTCAGGTTTTTTCCCTTTATTCACCAATTTCCAGCTTAGCTAGGTTAAGTCCAACCTACTTTACATGGGTTCGTACATCTCTCATATTAATTATCACCAAAAGATGTTGGTTGCTTCCCAGGGCCTTATCTTTTCCAACGTGAGATGGTCCTACAACGTTTGTCAGCCATTTAGGATGCTTGCTACTCTTCTCTTTGACCATCCATGCTCTGTTCCACTCACTTTTTATGTCTCTCCTATAAATATAAAGCTCCCTGAGATATCCAAAGTGTTGCTTAGAAAAGAGGTGGGGGGAGCTTGCTGTGGGGGTATGGGCCATTATAGAAAAGGCCAGGTGCTTGGCATGTCACCAGCTTGCGAAGGTGGGAGCTGTCACGAGTCTGAAAAATATCAGTGTGGGAGTTATAAATAAAAGCTTTAAAGCCAGGGTTTTAGAAAGTCATCTTTAAATGCTGCATAATTTATAGCTTGCTGCAAAGAGAAGTGCGTGAGAGCTCTGGAAGCCAAGCTAACCCATTCTTTGCTCCCTCCATAGTTAGGCTGTTTTTATGCACGTGGTGAGGTGTGTGATGGGCGTCCAAAACTCAGGATTTCAACCATCAATGCCTCCTCTGCAGGCTTACCTGGGTCACTGTGTCTGGGATTTCTTTCACCTCCCGGTGTCACAGTATGAATTGGAAATAAGTCTTTGGCCTCATATTGCAACATTGCTGTGCCCAGGTGGGGCAGTGTTCAGAAATAACAAGAAACTCAGCAATAAAAAGTGGGCTTGCCTTGTGCTCTGTACAACTGATTTACTCCCTCCTTGACTCAACTCCTCGTCTTTACAACAGGGATTATCCTAAAAGGTTGAGAAACTTCTTTCAATAGCAGCTACAAAATGCTTTGCTCTTATCTAGGAGAACAAAGCCATGCAAGAGGCAGGGGGTAAGGGCCTGCCCCAAGGAAGGCTGGAACAGCTGCCAAGCTGGCATTTACAGCAATCGTTTCATCCAGCCCTGGAAGTGCAGCTACCTCTAGGATGTAACATAGCAGCTGTGCTATCGCCATCCAACAATAATAAACAACAGGAAGCAGAATGGGCTTTCAAGGCAGCTGAGTCTCCTGAGAAGATCTAGCCCACCACATTATCATTGCTCTCCCTTCTCCCCACATGGAAACAAGTCTGGAAATCAGGAGTCCTAAACTGAAATAAAATAAATACATGGTGTCAGAGCTTTAATATTAATGGCAAATAGCTGTAGTGCCAATATCTTCCCTAAAAATGGTCCGCTCTGTGCTCTGCTACCCATTTCACCACCTGGGGGTTTGCTTCTGTGGTGATGTAGAAGGACCAGTGCTACCTCTCTGGGCTCTCTCACCTTGCTTCTCCCTAGACATCTGTATCCAAGCCTTGACTTGTTCTGTGCCTGCTGAGCTGGTGAGATTTAACAGGATCTCACCACCCAAAGTGCTATGGCTTGAGGCTATAGATTTAAGCAGAAGCATTAAGCACCCTGCTCTTTAACTCATTTCTAATCCATTTATTTAAACTTCAGAGTGGTTTTAAAGCACAAGAATCAAAGACAAGAGCAATTTAGAGTTTTCCAGCCTAGCTCTGAGATCTGACCTCTGCACATATTCTGGCTGCCTTTAAAAGTGCACCGGCATAAAAGCACAGTTTGTGACAAAGCATCTGGAAGGATTAAAAACTTTCTGGGATGGAATATGCTTCTGTCAAGGACCTTTTTCCTATCTAGGCTCAGTTGCCAGAAAAAGATCTTTCCTCAGGGGGCTCCTAACCCGCCTGAGGGATTTAGAGAAGAATTGCTGAGAAGAGTGTATAGCAATTTGATTAAGGGATAAATGTGAGAGGGAGAAGGCAGGGGGTAAAGGATAGAAGGGAGAAACAGGACTAAAATAAAAGAAAATAAAAGATGGGGGTAAGTAATGAGCTGAATGAGTCTGTGTAAAGATTTGTGGAAGCAATTTGGAGTCCAGGCTTTGGGGGCTGTTTTGCTTGTATTTGGCAGTGCACAAAGCTGAAACTGAGAATATCTCAGGGAAGGTAGCAACAGGAAGGATGGAGCTGCTGAAACAGAGCAGAGAAAAAACAGAAGGGCAAGGGGGGGTTGAAAAAGGGTTTCAAGTCTTAGTGTGGGATCTTCACACTGCCAGCCTCCTTGGACAATGCTTGGGAAATCGTTACCTGATGCCTCCCACCTATGTTTAGAAAAGCAAACTGGGTCAATTAATCCCTGCTTCATTTCTTCTTATTCTGTCTGGATGGTCACTATGAAGTAAGTAGTAACCAATCTCCCAGCCCATGGAGTCAGTCTGTCTTGTTATTTTCTTATTCATTAAAGCGGACACCTTAAGCCAGAAAATATTAGCAAAGCCCAGGAGATTTGATCTTCTGAATAAGGAACCAGTATTTCAGTCTTGGAGGCAATGAGACTCTAGGACACGAGACAGAACTGGGAATGAAAACAGGCCCTTCAGCTCAGAAGCAAGCGGTCTCTGGACACACCGCTGTTTTCTTGGTTTGCCTGAGGTTTCTTTTGTTGGGGTTGGGGGAGTTTCCTTTTTTATCTTTTCACCTTCTGCTCCCTCACCTCTCCACCCTGTATTGGCCTGACATTAGAAAGTGATGTGCAATGAAGAAGCTGACTGCTAGGACAGTTTCTTTCCTCTCCATGATCCTTTGCACATGCCAGCTCTCCTGCTATGTTATTACAAGTGTATTTCTGTACACCACCATGCTAGGTGCTGTACAGATTCAAAGAGAACAATAAAAACAAAATGAAGAAGCACTGGACAAACAAACTGTTTGTTCATGTAGTACTACTGATGCCTAGTTTCCCACTGGTTTGTGTCTGATGATTAATGAAGACCTCTGTTTGAAACTTTTCCTGTTCTCAGGACTCTAATTTTAAACACATGAACTTGTGCTACTACGTATCTCTCTCTGGGTGCTTATTTTTGCTTATATATCAGAAAATCTCTAAGAACTCTATCACTTGGCCACCAGGTTTGACAGCTGTTTGGAAGGGAATAGATTGCCACATACAGATACAGACAATATAATTGTTCAAGCTTAGCTTCCTTAGGAAACTGGGTGAAGAAGATCCTTCCCAAGAAGGATTCCTCCTAAAGAAATGCTATTACCTTGCAGCCAAATAAGTTGCAAGATTTTGGGGCTCTTGTGGCCCAAGCTAAGAGACAGCCGGCTGATTCAGATGGACAAGCAGGAAAGCTGAGCTGAGCAATCAGACAATATTGAGTTTAGTCAGCTCAAGCAGTACCAGAGGGCACTTGAGCTTCTTTTTCTCCAATGGCTATATGTCTTGCCAACTATTGAGGCTTGGAAGGCATCTACCCTACATCTCTTTGGGGGTCAGAGAGTTTTAGGTCAGCATGTTGGATGGACACCCCAATTCCATTTCCTTATGCTGAGTTGCATTTTGAAGAGGACATCCCCTGTGCAGTCTGGTGGTGGCTCTGTCTTTGGAAGTTACACCCCAACTAGCTTTCTCCTCAGGGGAGTATCAGTATGATGTAAGGAGTTTCAGCTGGGAGCTCAGGCTTTAAAAGTGGACTAGAAAGTTGGATGGATATCCTGCAAAGCAGGATCCTGGTGAGATTGATTCAGTTTCAAGTCTGATGAACTTCAGCTGCAGTCTTGCCTTTAGCTGCAAGGAAGAGGGAAGATGCCAGTGCCATTCAGTGATAGTTGTGCTGGATAAGGTGACCCTTTAAGTTCAACAGCTGAATGGAAGAAGAGAGCAACACTGAACTTCTGTGAGGACACAGAGCTACCAGAGAGATAAAGGAAGCCAATGATGAAGGAAATGTGCCTTATGGTGACAAATGCTCCACTCAGGAGCCTTCTCAAAGACACAATGAAAACATTATGAGTTTTGGTTGTTGATTTAGTGGTTGGAGGGGTTTTTTTAAGTGTGTTAGCAGCACAGCTGAACGAGATCTGGAGTGGAGACCATATGGCATGATCTTCTGCTTTCCTCCAAGAACAGACTGGAGAGGGAGGTCTAATTGGTCTTCACTGCTCCACGCTTCTTTAACACTCATAGATAGTTAGCATGTTTCTAAACCAACTGTGATTGTCCTATATGGTAGTTCACTCCAAACAGCACAGTAGGTTTTTTGTATCTCAGAAATTTCTGAACAGACAACCCATATTGGACTGGGTCCTCCTCTTCCATAATATCACTGCTGAAAGTGACTAATAGCAGATGCCAAGGGGAAAGGTTATGAACAGGGTGAATAGAGATCGTTTTATTCTTGCTCCAGTCCACAGCTTCAAGACATCCAGAGATGTAGATAAGGGTTTTCTCCTTAAATGTCTGTCAGTACTTTTTCTTCTGGTTGCCCTTTAATTGTGAGATACTGACTTTGTGCAGTAGGGACCTTTGCAACGATGAACTGTTTTATGAATATCACCTCATATCAAAAAATCTGAAGATTTCAAGGTCTCTTATTGTATTTCACACAGGATAAATTTGTCCACATGCTGACTACGTGAATCCCTCCCTTTCAGAGGTGTCTAACATGTCCATCATTAATCAATTGAATCATCACCATCTAGCAAATTAAAAAACATACAAAAACCTATAGAATACTAAAGCCACAAGCATATATTTACTGTTCCCTATGATTTTACACCATTCCCACCCTTTTCCCCAGTTAATGTTATCCAGGATATGCTTTTCCTTCTTCTGACACACTGGGTGGAAAGCTTTTCAGAAATTACTCCTCCACCTTCTTATTGTCAGTTGTGATACTAAATCCCTTGAGAATAACCTTCCAGGACATACTTAACACATTTGGTTGTTGGGGGGGAAGAGTCAAACTTTACAACTTCTATCGCTCTTGGTGTAACTTCTAAGCCTTAGAATCAGGACCGAGTACACACAACTTTTGGCAAAACTTTGTTTCAGACTATGAGTTTTGATTGGGACACTTTTGTCTTGACACTGACGCTCAACACAAATTAATCTGCTTCGACTTCTCTTCTTAGAAGAGAGAGAAAGAGGAGAGAGAAAGCATTTTCATTCAACACTGCAAGTAACAGCCTAAATGAAGGTTGTTACTTACTGGTGCTGGAGGAAAATGCACCACAATACAGACCTGGCCCAAGAAGACTGAAACATCACAGTGCAAGTGGAATTGTAAACGACCACAGAAAATATAATCTCTTGTGAAGAATTACCAGGTCATTGCCTGCATTTGTCAGTTCCCATACTTACCTGAAACACAGGTAAGTAAATCAAGGAAGGATCACTTATTAGTAAAGCCTTCCTCAACATTTCCCCTCCTTGTCACGGCCAGCTCATTCCCATTGAACATATTTGTTGACTTAGCCAATTTGTTTCTATTATCTGTCTGTTGTTTGGCTAATTCATCTATGGAAAATGGGAGGTATCAGATGACCTCCAACAGAAACTTGAAACTAAGCACATGTGCAAGGTGGGTATTGTATCTCTTCACAATTTACAGATACAATATTCTTCTCCCTTGCTTTCTCTCTTGGTCTCTCTTGCCTTGCTGAGGACATGCAGTGTTAACTCTTCATGCTCAAGACCCACTCAGTCCTTGAAATTGGTCATTTAACAAGGACTTTCAGGGGCAGAAAGTCTCGCAAAGACAGCAAGATCTCAGAGGATCCAACCCATTATGAGTTATTCTAATTTCAAGACACTCACTCTCTCATTTGTCGTGCTGGGCTTTGCCAGAATGACCATACATCTCTGCCTTAAACATAAATGTATTGACATGTCCATGGTAAGTTTTTGGCCGCCCCTGCCTTATGTGGTTGGACATTGTTTGATAATTGCTAAGCAAGACCAAGCCTGAACCACATACAGATGGGCTTCCCTGACCTCTCCTGTGGTCCTAGTCTAATTATCTGATTAGTCTCCAGCAATATGTGATTTTCACCCTCAATTTCTGTGGGTTCCTGGAAGAATTCTCTTAATAGAAACTCAGTCCTTGGGGTTTCTCAAACCCTGACTGGATAAAGCTGGGCTGAAAATTGTTATTGTTATTGTTGTTTTTGTTGTGTTTTTGTTTTCTTTTCCATGGAAAATGCTGAGATTTCACCAAACAATGAAAATGTTTGGCCAAGAGCCCTCCATTTCAGTTCAGAAATGCTCCCCTGTGGGAGTTGTAGCTGGTATGCTTTGTGTCCCTGTCCTTCCCTGTGTGCTGACATTCCTGGCTTGCCCACATCTCTCATGGTGCAGCATGGTCTCCTCTCTTGCTGAGACAATGGCATGCACCATGGAAGTCCTATCACCATGGTGCTTTGTGAGAAATGCACTTCACATGGCAAGCCCAGCTGCTAGAGCATGATAGGGTCATAAAGATCTGCAGTTACAGCCTCTAGGAGACACTGTCCAGAGATTTGCTAGCTGAATCTCCAGGCCTCCTACCACACTCTGATGCCTTGCTGAGACATCGGTCATAACACAAAACAATTTCGCTTTTATTGAAGGGCACATTTTCCACTGAAAAATATTCTGATGGAAAATTTGAAGCAGCCTCAGAGGAAGTTCTTTCCAAGCCCTTTGCACTGTAGTTTACCAACTTATTCTCATTTTTATGGGATTTCTTTTCTGCTGTCCCTGCTTACCCTCTGATAACAGATGGAGAGCTCCCTTTTTACACAAACGTGAGATCAGAGGAAGCTGATATATGTTACTGACAACTTATGGAAGTACCCTTCCAAATGGACAGATTTACAAGGTGAGCTCTTGTAAGTCCCTGAAGGGAGGAAGACGTTTCCCTATCTTCTGTATGTACTAATGACAAAACAAAAATCCTTCCAGATCTAAATCCAGCAATTAAAGATCTTTCTGGGTTTGATTTCTTTGTGAAGGGTTTTGAACTTCAGTATCTCACTGAAATTATTTGGTCTTTTCTTTCCGTCTCACTGACTGTAGGCTGGTGAAGGGTGCCAAACTACTTGATCTAGACATCTCACTCCTCTTTATTTTTTTTTTTCCTAAGACACAGATAAGAGGAAAGAAGATCCTCAGTCCCTCAACTGACTAGAGATCTCACATGCTTTCAAAACATTTACTTTTATAGTGAGCATCTACCTTACTATCTTAGTGAAGTAGTAAGCCTCTTCACACAGGCTAGTAAGACCTTCCTTCTTCCCAGACTATGAGTGTCAGCAGTTTCTACTCACCAAGGTTTCTAAGCAGAATGGGATGAAAAGGGATTACCCAGAGCTTAATAATTGCTTTAGTGAGCTACATGGTATCTCACAACCTTTTCTTTCTTTCTGTTCTTTTTTCTCTTTTTTTCCTCCTTAAGTCCCTAGATTGTATGCATTCTTTTGTCTGTACTGATGCTGCAGCAACTGTTAATTGCCTAGCAGCATTTTTGCTGTGGATGTGTTCTAGAACAGCTGCATTTCAGCCTGGAAAGGGGGATAGAGGGCAGGTTTACATAGTTGTGAGTGGGCAGATGCAGTAGATAGTATACTCTGTTCCAGGCTAGCTGTACAGTTCTACAAATCCCAGGTTCCCCCATCAAAACCTACCCTTGCCCCAGGGAACAGCCTGGCAAGCTCTCCTGAATCGAGAGCACTGGCAGCTGTTTGGCAGCTTCTGAAGTGGATCCAATCTGGTATGAGTTTGCTGCACTTTCATTTTGTCTACATCTTCCAAACAAATAACCCAGTCCAGAATCACAAGCTGTGTTTTGCAATGGAAATGCTTCAACGTCTGGGAATTGCTTCTGTTGCAGGGAAGATGTAGAGCACTGTTAACTGTTTAAAGGGTCAGTGAAGAAGGGAAGACAGTCCCACATTTATGGGTCAAATGTTTGCTTTCAGGGCTTACTAATGAATGCCAGGGTGAAACTGAAGGAGCCCGGAGATGTCTATCTCCCTAAGTCAGTGTTCTCAAAATCCTTGGACAAGCATTTTTCTGTCAATTTTCCATCTCTTCCAGGAATCTTTTACTATCAGACCTCTTAACTGGAAGTACTATACTTCTACCATTCAGCATGTCCCCACTGAATACCGGTGTCCCATTTCACAACCTAGTGAATGATCAGCACAAACTGGGAGTTATCTTCACCTGGGGACAGACATCATTTCTCTTGTTTAACACCACTGAACTTGATGTGAGAAGCAGCAGAAAGGAAAGCACAGCAGTGACCAAGACCACATCCCTTAGTGATGTACACAGATGTTTTTCTGTACCAACATTCTTGTATAATCCAAGACAAGAGAATGAACCAAAAGCTGATTCAAAGCTTCACTTAAAACTGGAAAACAGTGGGGAAAATATGGCTGTGGGAAGGCCAGGTTTCCATTGTTGTTTGTGCAGTGCTTGTGAGAAGAAAAATTAGAAGCTAGTAAAATCTTACCTTCCATTCAGAGTTCTCTAGATCTTTTGATTCCCTTTACAATAGCCTCAAAGCATCCACATGATGGAACTTCATAGATTAGCTGGATTATATCAAAATGTATATGTGAGCAGACACTCTCAAAACTTTTCCATGTAAATATGATTGCCTCGTTTTACAGCTGGAATATGAGAGTGGGAAGAGAATGGCATCCTGCCCCAATCCACTTAAGAAATCAGCAATAACGCCAGATATGGAATCCCTGCCTTTGCTTTATTCCCAATACTGCTCCTCCAGCTCCATCCCTCCTTAACAGAACATTCCTTTCTAAAACCAAATTGAAAGAAAGAGGATTAAATTTATTTATTTACTTATTTATTTAGCCACTTCTCTTTAAAATTTCTTCTACCTCCCCAGGAGAACTCTAACTGGATAATTAAAAAAAATCCATCAAGCTTTCTCCTTTATTCAATTACAAATGTCTCCATCACAAAGCTAATCACAGCTAATTTCAGCTCCCATTTCTTCCTGATGTTATTCCAGTGAATCAACAGAGGAGCTGATCCAGTCATATAATACCCTCACACAGGCATGTTAATTCAGGGGGTGTGTATCTCTAAACCAAAGTTTGGCCACATTCAGAAGGATCAGCTCAATGCAGAATCTTTACTTTTGCTGCCACATTAAGTTTTATTCAACTTTCCAGTTGTTCTGACTCAGGTCAACAATTTGCCAAAGGTCAAAAGCTGAGTCAGGAGCTTGGAAAACCCACAATGCTGCTGTCTCCAAGCTCAGTCTTAGACCATGCAAGCCCTCTAGATCAAATCCCTCCTCACTTCCATCAGTTTCTTCTATCCCAGAACAAATGGTTTCTTCTTGGAAGAGGTAATAACCCTTCCAAGTCTCTGAGTAGGATAGGCACAGCTGTGCTGGAACATACCTGGACTTTTTCTAGCCAAGTACCGTGCAACTATCTTGAGAATGGCTAATGTCCAGTTCAGAAGAAACAAAGTATCTTAACCAGCTCATTTTCAAGACACCTAGCACAGAGCCAGCTTGATTACTCTTTCATTCACAGCTTACCCTAGAGCACTGTCCTCCCTCAAGCTACATCCAGCCCCCAAAATTCTTTCTGACTCAGAATCACAACTCTTCTCTGATGACTGCAGTGGCAGGTAGAGGACTGGGTCTTATTTACCTGTTTTTTTCAAAACACCACTCTCCTTCAATCCTTGCCACTGCTCTGCCCTGATTGCAGTGCAGGACATCTTCCAGATCTAGCCTAAGACGTTTTAACCTTAGATGTTTTAACCTAAAATGTTCTAGCCTAAGATGGAATCCCTTCTGGTGATGGGATGGCACTGGCTTGCAGCTGAAGGACTGGCAGAATTTGGATGGGATATATCTGACATAGTGTTGACAGCCTCATGTCAATTAATCACACTAAGAATTCTCTACTGCCCATTAAGATGTAGTCAGTGGAGGCAGTAGAGACTTGGGCATGCATCACCACATTCAAAAGCATCTGTCTGCATTCTTACAGATGAATTGTATCTGAAAATGCCCATTTCTCCTCCCTGAATGTTTCTGGAGACACTAGGTCAGACACTGCCTCCACATCACAGAGACCTGAAATAAAGTTGGGTGGGTTCTTTACTGCATCCAACTGAACAAGCCGTGGGCAGATATTTTTCCATGCAAAATCCTCATTTTCCTCCACTTTCTCTGCATTTACCTCTCCATTGCATCTGAACAATGAAGCCTCTTAAGATTTTCTCCATCTTGTAGTGCATGTGAGATCTCAGTCAGAGCTTACCCATTTCTAATTCTTGTCTCACAGCCATTGCCATATTTGTTCACAGAACAACTATAATTTCAGCTTCATTTTCTTTACTCAGAAGACTCTTATTTTAGAACCCGTGTAAGCCATCTCAAGTGCTGAGGTGGGAACACCTCCCTCAGCAGCAGACTTGCCACTAAATTGGGTTGTCCCAGGCACAAATCACACTTAAGCAACCAAGACTTCACTCACAGTTTCTTTTAAACCCTTGGTAGAAGGAGGAAGAGAATTTGTGGAAGACCTAGCCAGGCTCAAGGGTTTTGTTATAGTAATGATTCAGAAGGAGACACCAGGGCATTGGAGTCCTTGCACCCAAACAGGCACAATGTGCTTTCAAAGCAACATTTCGATAGGGAAGCATGACATAAAATAGAGGAAAACATCATAAAATTTGTTGAGCCTATGTTATGCCACATCATTAGAGAATGATTTGGTTTGGACTTGGTTTGGGGAGCTCTTGCATTTTTTAAAACAAATGCATACATCCATCACTCCTCACTGAGCATATCTGTACCCATGACTAACCATCTGGTGCCTTTGTAAAGTCTTTGAGATTAACGGATCAGAGGTTGGGGCCTCTCAAGCAAAGAATTTCATGAGGGAAGAACTGAACCCTATTTACCTATTTTAGCCTATTCAAAATGGTAACTTTCCTAATTTTATATCTTCTCTCCATACAGGGCTCTCAGAACATCTGACAGTGTTGATCAGGAGCATTAATGTTGGGGGAGAATCTTGGAGGGGAAACTGAGGCACCAGCTTACCTGGGTATGCTCTACCCCACATATTGGTGTCAGAGCTGGGAATAAACCCCAGCTCCTCCTACCCTTGTGGGTAGTGATAGCCAATATTTCCTCAGAGTTTCCTCCATGGCATGCCTCCAAATGGAGTCCTCACAGCAAAGCTGGACTCGTATCCCAAAATAAGTGCTGATACCCTCAACGGAGTCTGTAATTATTGTCTTTTCTGCCTGGCTGCCCTCTCCCCTGCCTTCCCTCTGGGCCTGGACACCTGTATTGCACTGTGATTGCCTCGTCATTTATGGCAAAAATGTCTGGATTCTCCCACTGTATATTTTTAAGATACTTTAAAAAAAAAAAAAAAAGTTTTCTTTTTTTCCCCCTCTTTTTTTGCTTTGCTGTGTGTTTTTAATTGGATCCCACTGCCGTTCTCCTCTTGCTAATACTTTTCTTTGGGGAAGCACAAGTTTTTAACAGCCCTGTAAATACTTACTCCTCTTTGCCGAGCCAAGTCTGTTTCTTGGGGATAATCTGGCTCCAATCTACTTGTTCATTATACAACAAATGCTCTGCTTTCAGGTCAGCCTACTACTGTTCAGATCCATACTTCCCAGCCGTCATCTGTACACCTGTAGGAGAGTGAAGGAAAGTGACGCTTGGCAGCTGGTCTCTTCAGAAAGGCGAGGTGCTTTCCCTGGGGGAAAACGCCCATGCATGCCAACAGCATTGACATTCAGAAATGCCTCTTGTTAGTGCTCAGCTCTCCTTTCATACCTCCTTGCAACACCTTTTCTGCAGCAAGGCAAGCCTGAAGCCAAGCACTGCTATCATGGATTTCATTCTTTTCAGTTTCTCTCTGGTACCATTTGCTTCGAGGAACATTCCTGTGGTTCCTGCCCAGCTCCTTTCCAGGGAAAAAGATTCAGGTGGCTTCATTCCCTTTGTCTTTGCCAAACATTTACATTCCTGCTGACATTGCAGGATAGCAGTGCCACAAGCAGGAGCACTGGCAGGAGAGCCTGGCCTCTGCTCCCTGGTCATAGTTACATGACACAGGTCATGGAGAAACTGAGAAAGCACTGATTTGCACGGCTTCTGCTAGGAGACCCAGGAAGTTCATTCTACACTGAGAACTGCATGCTAATGAGCAACACTGCCTAACCCAAAGGTAAAGTATCCTTTGACTCATTAACAATAGTGATGATTAACTAAATTTCCCATCTATCTTCTGGTCAGAGTTTTGGGAAATTTCCTCTAATACAAATTGCACTGAAGACACTAAGGGACAGGTTCAGTAGCTCTACCCACACTGCTCCAAGAAAGGATTGCTGGGGAAGTATGCAGCACCTTCTACCTCACACCCCTGCTCAGGAGGAAGGGCAGACACGCTCAGCACATCTCCCTTAGATAACTTAATGGTCTTACCACGGGATCAGAAAGGCAAATTTCTGTCCAATGCTCCTAGTACCCAAGATGGTTTTGATCTGGGGAGCTGCAATGTCTTTGCATTTTGTAGCTTGGCCACAGAGATCCAAGCTGGACATCTTTGAAGTTTCCAGAGCAGTTTGATTGTCTCACCCAGACTTCCAAAGTGACCCACTACCACAGGTGCAATGACTTAAGCCACAGTAGGGTGGTAGATGAAGAAGAAGAAAAAAAAGAAAAAAAGGTTACAATCACAGGTTATACACTTGATCAGCAGCCTCAGGAGCTTTCTATCTATTGCAACCAGATCTGCAAGGAGCATTTGGAGGCCTTGCCTTGCCTGTCAGATCAAGAAAAAGTAGTTGCTATGACACCGCAAACCATATTTCTCAGGCTAAGATGTGCCAGAATTTCAAACAGATGTGGCAGTGCAAACAAGAAGCCCCCCTGGGAGTGTGCCAGCAGGCTCAGACAATGCAACAGCATCCAGACATGATTAGAAGCCTTTCAGAGCCAGCCCAACAATAATGGCCCATACATGTACTTTCTGGCCTGCCTTACAGCCGAGCCCAGAGCAACTCAGCAAACAGTGGTACTGGAAAGCTTTGAAAGAAAGTTGCTGAGGCGAAAACTCTGCTGAAAAAGCACCTGGCTTTTTTTTTTTTCCCTCTTCTTCTTCTCTTTTCTTTCTCCTTTTTTTTCTTTTCTTTTTTTTTTTTTTTCCTTCTTCTTCCCTTTTAGGGCCATGTTTATAGCTTTTCTGCTGCTTGATAAAGCTAACCTCAGGCCTGTTTGGCATTTGCTCTTGTCCTAAGCCTTCATGCGATGATCCTCTGTAAATAGGCTAATGTTGGTTTCATTTCCACTCTGAAAACAGAAGGAATCCTTCTGTTTCAGTAATCCTTTCTTCTTCAACTGTAAGGGAGAGGACTGGAGTGGAGCAGGAGGGGGGGTTGGCTGGAAACACCACTGGTCAGACTAGAGAAGTTCTGCAGGAACAGGTTGACTTTGTCAAACTGTTTGCCTGAAAGCAAGGGTTCCCAGGGAAATGTGCCAGCTCATCTTTCACGTCAAAAGGTCAAAAACCCACTTCCAGCAAATTTGGACATTTTGAGGTTTCACTCAGAGGTGGAGTGAATTATTTTTATTAGAAGTGGGTTTTTCAAAGAGAGGGAACATCTCTCCTTAGACTAAGCAGGAAAGTTTAAAGAAAAGATGCACTTTCAGGCTCACCAGACCTTCTTCAAGTCTGAAACTGAAAAACACCATTTTCAGCTGCACACAAGTGGGAAACACTTGTTCTTGTTTAAGATCTCCATGTCAGCTGTCTAAACTATTTGAGAAAAGATCAATCAGCCTCTGGGAGACAAGAGGAAAAGATACTAGCAAAGAGTGGAGGGGTCAAGGTAATGGTGTGAGACAAAGAGAAGTACAGGTAACGGAAGCTGTATGTGTCTGCTGAATTCAGTTTTAGTGTCAAATGTCTTTTGATTTTTTTTTTTTTTTTTAATTATTCTTTTGCTCTTAAGGACAATTCTGGAACATTCCTGGGTGCAGGAATCCTGGGCTTTAGCTCCCTGGAATTAAAGGGCAACAAGTCTGCTGCTCTGGCAGAAGGCAGGAAAGTGCTGGCATACGAACAGACAGTAGAGAATAATTTTTCTGCATTCTCTGAAGGCTCAGAAAGCTTGTGTGGCCCCCATGAGAGGTGTTAAAGCAACTGGAGCTACTTTCAGTTTTATTCCAGCTGCAGTTTGCTATTGGTTGTTCTGTTAAACTAACCTAGCTGCTACATGGAAATCTCCTGACATATCTCCATTATCAGCCATTGTCTTACTTTCTGTGGGAGGCTGGTAGCAGGACAAGGCTGAACTTAGCTTCACCAAAACATTACTTGAGCAACTTAGGTGACAAAGTGAAAAACTTCTCACTTGCATGGCTGAATTTTGCTGCTGGTGGTGCCCAGAGGAAAAGGGTATTTGAACAGAGAGGGAGCTGAATGCCTGAAGAGAGCAGACAAATTAAAACTCTTTGCTGGCATGCCTTTGGGTCCCCAGGTAATTCTGGACTTTAAGATACCCCCTGGATTCCTGGGAGGAGGTGGGTTAATGCAATTGCTAGATTTCTGCTTATTTTACTAAGAGAGAATTTATGAGCACACATCATGTATTACAGACCTGTGCTCTGCATTTTTACAGGTGTGTGGGCAGCTGAGGACATGACCAAGGGGAAAGGAATGGTGCAGGATTATGGGAGACCAATTTGTATACAGGAAGATCAGTCCTGTGAAGCTCAAAAGAGCTGCTTGAAAGCATAGTGGTATTTTTTCACATGATGTACACATTCCACAAGAAGTTCCTTTGTCACTGAATGCTGAGGACACCAGCAGAAGGAAAGAGGAAGATGCACTGAGGATTGTGCCTATTAAAGACAACAGTCTAGAGGACAGCCTTCTCAGCATGTTCTCTAAGGAGCTGATTAATTGCCAGGTAGAGAACGGATAGCACTGTAACTTCCTTTCTTATGCTCTTTCCCTGGGCAATTTCACACATTGAATCACAGAATCATTCAGGTTAGAAAAGACCCCCAGGATCATGAAGCCCAAGCATTAACCCTACTCTACAAAGTTCACCCCTAAACCATATTCCAAAGCACCACATCTAAACAACCTTTAAACACATCCAGGGATGCTGATTCAACCACCTCCACTGACCGTGGTAAAAGAGCCTGCTCAGCTGGGTGGATGTTCACTCCAACATTAGCAGAGGACTTTTGACAAAACACTAGAGAACTGGAGTGCCACCAGCACAGCAAACAGGGAAGAAAAATGACTGACGCTGGGCTGAATTTAGCTAAGGGAATATCTTTCTGCAGTGAATATGTACCCCTTCAGGAACAAACTCATCAAAATAAAAACTGAAACATTGGGAAAATTCAAGTTATACCTATCCAATGCTTTCTGACCCTGGTCAGCTCATGCAGCAGAGGGATTTCACTAGCAAGAACAGGAGACAGTGCATGACAGGTCTCACAAGGAGGAGTAGTGTGAAATTCTCTCCTAGGGAATGAATAGCATGAGTACCGTCAGTGTCAGCACCCAGTGCCCAGCTCTGTGCACCTGCAGATGTCTTCCTCTTGAATTTGATTCTAGTCCCTTTCTCTTTCTTTAGCTGATTTCTTTATTAATTTATCTATTTGTTTGGCTTACTGCATGTAAATCGATTCCTCCTTTGCCATTCTGGCAGTCTTTCAGTGAGTGGGAGGATGCGTGGGAGCGGAGACTCTTGTATGGTTGCACACAACTCCCTGCCTCCTTCCTGGCACAGAAAAACGGTTTCCCAGCACTGGGTATCCATATTGCTCTGCTGGAAGAAACAGAGCCAGGCATGCTCTCTCTGGGCTTGATCTTATCTAAAAACACTCCCATCACTGTATTGCGTAGGTATGGGATGGCTGCGGAGAACTCTATTTTGGCAGTCTTCAGCAAGCTGCATGGGAGCTCTGATTTTCACATACCCTGCAGCACACTTTGTCTACTTTACATCTCAACTTTTTTTTCTCTCTTTGATCTAAGAGAGACAGAGCTTCCTCCTTTATTCCCTTGATAGGTTTCAGGCCCTGAAGGATTTATGATCGTTGAGTCATGATTGTACAGAATGTGATTCAAATTTGGAGAGACCTCTTCCCTCTCCAATAAATGAGTTTCCAACCTGAACCTGACCCAAGAAAGAAAGGAAAAGTATCAAGACAGAATGTGAAATTGCCAACCACTTAAGAAGAGAATTTATGTGAGAATAACCTATTGGCATCTAATCCGAATGGGCAGTTAGTCCTCGGAGGCTCATGGTGAACCACAGCCACAGAGTCTGAACTCAGAGATAGATCAGAACTCACCTCTCCCTTCACCAAAGTGAAACTACTGAAATTTCTGATATTTCTAAACCTGGGCTCCAAATGGCAATGGGCCTAAGTCAGTTTTGCAGTAGCATTCAGTCTGGGAAACCTTTATCTAATGTCAGTTAAAATGAATTTACCCTGCTGTCTTTCGTATCCTCATGTCAAGAGGCAGATGCCAGCAGTGTCACTCAAGAAATCCAGTGGTTTGGGAGAGACAGAGGAGGGGGAAGAAGCTGCCTGAGACACATATCCTTTGTATGTGTGCTGGTTTTGTCCTTCACTGCATCCAGTTTCCTTCTGCAGCTGCATTCCTTCCTCACCCTCAAGCTACATCACTGAACCTGCCATTGGGTTAATGGCCTGGAGGGGAACCCAGAGAGCATCAGCAGGGTTTTCTGATTAGCTGGATAGAGCACAGTAGGATTTCTCCCCTGATCCTTCTATGCACCTCTTCAGAGCAGCTGAATGAAAGACCAGAGCTGTAGGCATGCAGCAAAGCAGTACCAGTGCAGCCAGGCTATCACTGGTCATTTCTGAATAAAGATCTTGTGGCTTAGCCAAGACAATGACAGGTTTCAGCCGTGATCCTGCCCCTTCCTAGCAAACCTACCTTCTGAATAGCAAATTGGCAGACACACCAAGTTGGCAGGACCCCAGGCCTTGCTGGATCCTTTCCCTGACTTCTCATCATGCATGTTTTAAATTACTGTTTAAATCAAAGATGTCAGTGATTCAGGCCAAAGGGTTTTGCTTAGAGGTAATCTCATACTTTTTATCTGGCATCCTTCCTTGTGCTGATCCCAGCACTGAAGGCTTGAGGATCATGAGGGGGCTGGAGGGGCTGCTTCTCTGTTCTGCATGGAGCATGGCCCAATTCTTTGGAGGACCAGAACATCTTATCTAACATTTCCTGCTGTAGGAAGAATATGAGACAAAAATTACATGTCAGATTTTGACATGTTGTAAGCTGTAGTTTTTAGGTGTGTTTCCTTTCTTTTTGTTCATTTATTCTTTTGCAAAAGAGTCACATTTGTTCCAGGGGCTTGGGAAGAGATCAGTGTGGGTGTATGCAGTACTGTGAATGCTGTATGGACTGTTAGGAGAGCAAATTTAGTTCTGTAGGGTCTGGCTTCAGTGACCCATCTGCTTTCCCTGGGCTTGAGGTCACCTTCTGCTGATGTGGGACACACCCACACCCCAACTGCAGGCTTAGTGTAATCTAAAGGATATTTTCAGAGTCACTGCAGCCTAGAGGAAATGTTTTAGAGAAATGCCTAGCTCCTTTTGTTTCTCCACTTATTTCTGCTTTACCCTCAGCCTGCCCTTCTGTATTTATTTATCTCTCTCAAACTCCTTATCTATCCCTTCTTGCACATCTCTCTATCTGAGCCTCTTCTATTAAGCTGGAATTTTGCTAGACCTAAGAGATCTTTTTTACAAAGCCCAATAAAATATGATTGTGGCTTTATAAAATGCACAAACATGAAAAAGTCAAAGCTGTAAACACATCTTCATCTGAAAAAGTTCAGCACACAGACTAACACTCTGAGGCATGAGTGAAGTTCCTGGAGTTAGTCAGAGGGGCACAAACTGCTCTTATGTCCACCCCTGGCACAATCTTCAATCTCAGCACCTCAGTAGCGATCTCTGGATCCCTTCCATAGGGGATGTTTCCCCAGCCCCCAACTTGGCTAGACTTCAGCTCTGCTACTCTCCAGATTTCTATCCTCACCAACTCCTGCCAGGGATTTGTGTCCAAATCAATCTTTTCTTGCTTTTTTCCCCCCCCCCCCCCCCGTCCTAAGGCCTAAACAGCTGTATCTCATTCTAAGGAGCAAAGAAGTCCCCAGTGGGTGGGAAGGATGTCTCCTCGTTGTGATCTAACCTACTGTTGTCTTTTGACATCTGATTATTTATTTTCCACTCTCTAAACGATGAATCCAAAAGGACTTAACCCTGTACCACCAGTCATGTCCTGTTCTTGAACTGTTTTACAAACTGGACAACATGGATTTAAAATTTGTCATCCAGCTTGGGAGAAAAAAAAAACCAAAACCAAACAAACAAACACAAACCCAAAAACCACCACACAAACAAGAAAACAACAAAAAAAAACCCACAAACCCAAAACCCACAAAAAACCCACACAGAATGTTAGGGGTTAGAAGGGACCTCTAGAGATCATTGAGTTCAACCACCCTGCCAAAGCAGGAGCACTGAGGGCAGGCCACACAGGAACGCATCTAGGGCAAGTATTGAAATAGTCCAGAGAAGGAGAATGTCAGTTTAGCTCTATGTTGTATCCTTAATACTTTTCCCATAAGAAAGAAAGAGAAAAAAATGCTGTCATGCAGTTGTCCTTTATCTGTTTTCTGTGGTAGATCAATGCTTTCCCTGGCATCCTAGGAACTTTCATGGAAATATTCTGGTAAACATTTAAAACCCCTCTGGTTCTATGAAATTTTTCTGGATAGATACTGTCCAGGGTTTTTCACAAGTCTGATTTTTGAATGACATCTACTCAGACATGAGGCTGGGACAGCAGCAATATTGAAAACAATCTAGACATTCTGTCTTTCAGCTAGGAGTGTGACAGGAGGGGACATTCATGTCACAGATATCTGCCTTTTCTGAGTCTCTAAACTGAGCACAAGCCCTATGAGGAGAGGCTGAGGGAGCTGGGATTGTTTAGCCTGGAGAAGAGGAGGCGTAGGGGAGACCTTATTGCTGTCTACAACTACCTGAAGGGTGGTTGTAGCTAGGAAGGAGTTGGTCTCTTCTCTCAAGCAACCAGCACCAGAACAAGAGGACACAGTCTCAAGCTGCACCAGGGGAAATTTAGGCTCAAGGTGGGGAGATAGTTCTTCACTGAGAGAGTCGTTCACCATTGGAATGGGCTGCTCAGGGAGGTGGTGGAGTCACCATCCATGGAGGTGTTCAAGAGGGGACTGGACGTGGCACTTGGTGCCATGGTTTAGTCATGGGGTCTGTGGTGACAGGTTGGACTTGATGATCTGTGATTGATTCTTGTTGATTCTGTGATTCTGTGATTATAGCAAAAATGAAATCACAGCCACCCCCACACTTCAACAAAGGTTTAGTAACAAAGTAGTTAGAGTTTATCTGTGCAGCAAAACAGGCATACATTAAGCATTAGATCCAACTTCACATAACTTCTGAAGATTTATAATTTGGGTCCAGAGAGCTAAGCAAAACTAGAGCACCAAGCTCAAACATCTCCCAGTTTCAGAGACGGCTGGAAAGAGGTATGAACCCAGAGTCACAGATGATTTTTAATGACTTCATCCTAATAAGGATACACTGTCTTCTTTGTGAAGTAGAATATGGGTGGTTTGGGAGGTGTATTCATGTTTATCTGCTATTTTTTTCACTTAGTCTATAATGCTTCTGAAATTCGGTTGTTGGTGCTTTCCTCCTTGTAGAGTAAGAGCCTCCAATCAAAGCCCTCCTAGCACTTACATGTAAAAGGGAAGAGCGTGTTTTCAGTTTTATGCTCAGAAGGATGACAGAGTAACAAAGCAACACAAACATGGTGAGGAAACAGTGCTCTTTAGGTCCAACACCTGACTGAAGTATGCTAAGACCACAGAGGTGTCTTCTTCCTCTCACATCTATTTTGTCTTACTGGTGTTTCTCATTTTTCTTGGAAAAGGCAATTCTGATATTTGAGAAAGATTTAGACTTCCCATTTACTCCTTGTCCAGTTAGTGCCAACAGCCAAAGGGCAACACACTCCATTTTCTGTTCCCCTGGGCTATCCCTTCCTTGAGAGAAGAGACATGGCCAGAATGGAATTTCATCTCCAGGTTTCACAACGATTCAGTCAGCTGTATTGGAGAAATGTCTCTGTATATGGAGATCATCAAGGTCTATAGTTTCTGCCTGACATCCTTTCCCTGGATGACTAGGTTCCTCTAGTTTTCTTTGCCACCAAACTTTAGATCCATTTCACGTCTTCCCAAGTAATTATATAATAGCTAACAAAACTAGAGATGACAACCGGTGAAAGAGAAGAAATTAAATTTGTGTCAGGAACAGGAAATCTTTTTGTAATGAAGGTCTATGGGAAAATTTGCTCCACAGTCCAGAGGTGACTTCAGAGCTTCTACATCAACTTTGTGTGTGTGTGTAAACAACAGCTTTAAAAACTACATTAGCAAAAGTTAGTCCCTGTTTTGAGACCTTTCTTCTCCCTTTAAAAACATAAACACCCCACACCTCTGCACCTTGATGGGCTGAGTTTTTGGAGGAGAAGCTCAGTTTTTATTTTGTACCATCCCTGTTTGAAGGATTCAGCCATGAGCTAACCACCATGCTCTGTAACATTTCAGAGCAATCAGGGAAGACAGACAGATGGAAACACAGGGGGATGGAAGGAGGCTGATTTATATGCAGCTGAAACACAGCCGTGGGGCTGCTGCCAAGCCATATAGATGTGGTGGCAACACAAACAGAGACACGCAGAACAGCCTGTGCAAACATAAACACTGCCACACGTGATGAGGGTTCACCAAGTTCATGCAAACACCAGGGAAGGCAAAGAAAAAAAGAGACGTAACTGGGGAGACAAGTGTAAAGATTGTGTCAGGCACAGGAGCTCTGTGAAAGGAGAAAACAAAAAGAAAGTATCTTCTCTTGTTCTGCAGAAAGGGATTCTTAACAACAGGAAATTGTGACAGACTTTAAGGATGCAGGCCCATCTTCTTGTGGCATCAGGGAATACTCTTAATACTCCTGTGCACAACCGTTGTTATAAGTAATCTTTTTTCCTCTCCTATCTAGATCTGGTGGCTGGCTGGTAGTTCATTGAATCATATGTCTCAGATCAATCATTACATTTGCCTCTCTATCAGCTGAGGATTGTTTCCAAATGTAGAAGTCTCATTACAGAAAGCAGGCCTGGCACTGGCCACTCCAGAGAACTGCCATTTCTTCTTTAGCATTCCCACATGAATCTGCATCAAACTCAACAGAGACTAGAAGCATCATTCTGCTAGAAAGGGCTTGCATGGAACAAATTTGTGGAGCTGTGGATAGTCCCTAGAGGTTCTGAATTGCAGGGTAGAAACCACTGAAGTAATTATTGCTGACTACCATCCTAGGACAGAAGGGACGTGGAAACTAAACACTCAACCATAGCTGAGGACATCTCTACCACCACGAAGTTCTGCTGTCCACAAATATAATAACAAACCATACTCTTGTTTTGGAGTATCAAGTTGCAGAGATGCCAGTGCAGCATTTTTAGCAGTACCAAACTGCAGAAAATATTGTATTCCAGACAGTTTGTTTTCTGGGATGGTATATTTTTCTTTCACAGAAAAAGCAATTCCAGCACTTCTCCTGTTGCACATAGCCCCTCTAGTCCATCCTGGTGTCCCTCTAACATCTGCCTCTTTGCTGCCATCCTTTGGCAGCCTCCAGGTAGAAAAACGGAAGACAGTCACTGACCACCATCTGTGAAACTTCCAAATATCCCCATCAAAAACTAAGCACTCAACAAACAAAGCTGTGGTGTCTTACCGAGGGCCCACAGGGACACCGCAATTTCCTTCGGGCTGAGAGATTAGATGGTTAGAGCACAGGACTGCAAGCCAGAAGGCTCCCATCCAAGCCCAGCCACTGACTCAAAGTCCCTAACCACCTATGGGCCTTCGCCAAATACAGTTGTAAGCAGAAAGTTATATCCATGAGACTGATGAGACACAGTGTCCTCTTTTTTATTGCTATCCATAATATTGGCCTAAGCAGGCCACATTGGTTAGTTGAAATTGGTTGAAATATCCTTGAACGACAAGCCCTGCCATTTCAATACCCTCAGCTAGAGAGACATTCTTGGCTGTTGGCACATTCTCTGCTCATACGCAGAAGTCAGCTCCACAGATGCCAAGACTATTCCATCTTTTTATTGCCCCATCCTTAGCTTTTTCACAGAGTGGTTCCCCACTGCAGAAAAAGGGAGACAAGACTAGGAAGCTGAAGTGCCACCTATTCTGTATCCTACAGTGTCTTGTTTCTGTGGAATCTTTTCATCCATATGCGGTTAGCTGGAGTCATCATCAGTTGCATTCTCTATTCCAGCTGGATGAGGCTCTGCTGAAATTTCCCATGCACTAATCGACCTGCCTGCAATAATAAATACATACATGCTATTTCAAGATCTCAGTCTATCATAATGATTTCCCTCAGATTCTTACTTTCTAGATGATTCTTTCCTTGTTCTTCAGTGTCTTTATTTCTTAAAGTCTTTCCCAACAATTGTTAGGCTCTGTTGTTACCTCATCTACTAGATGACTGTGCTGTTTGCTCTCCAGACAGATTGAGAAATGAAAATGAAGTGACTATTACTTTTTGCATCATATTTTTGATAAGGAGATGGAGTGAGTTCTAAATTACAGCAGCATGAAAGCAGTCTTTTCAGAAATGCATCAAAAATGTGTCCACATCTGTTTACATTCTCTAGTTCTGCATCTCATCTCCACAGGGATGGAGCAACTCTGATTGGTCTCATGTTGAAGTCTGGATATTTGTTCTGACTGCTTGTGAAGGCTGTGCAACCCAAAGCATAGTTCTTTTGAATACATCCCCATTCCAGCAAGATCATATTTCACCTTTTTTTTTCTTCTTTCTTTTTTAAAGTCCTGTCTGTAGTGTGAAGAAGGTTCTGTTGACAGCCCTGGAAATGGAGGTCCTCTGCCTAGCCATAGTAAATGCAACGTAAGTTTCACCACTCCACCCACTGGCAACAAGACCTCAGTTTGGAAGCTCAGCAAAAAGAAGAGCAAACAAAGTTCACTCTCCATGACCAAAAGTTAGCTCTTCTGCTGTTGCAATTAGTAAGAGGCAGTTTTGAAGAAAAGGCAGATCTAGGCAAGTCCTGCTTACCCTCGTCAGATTAGATACCATCTGTCCTTCCTCTTCCATTAACAACCAGTTCCAAACATCCACATTTCACCAACTTTACATGGTTCCATTCAGGAACCCTGCTAGCAATGATTCAGACTTGCTCTCAGATCGATTACCAGCATCATCCTCAGTTCATGCAGTACTTTGAATACCTGGAAAGCTGATAAGAGTCCATATTTCTCATGGTTGCCCTGCACACACCACCCATCTCATGCCATTCACCAGCTCAGCTGGAATGCACGGCCAAGCCGAGACTGCTATGATGCATAGGACACATGGAGGGCCAGCAGTGAGCTCGACAGCAATCATGTCTTCAAATTAATAAAATTTTTTTAAAGTTAAAAAATAAATGATCAAAGAGGATCAACTTCTGTATAAAATTTTATTTGCATTTTCATACAACTCCTGTATTTCGCTCCCACATTCTTTAAAGGAGCCTGCTATGAATATAGGATAGGATAGGATAGGATAGGATAGGATAGGATAGGATAGGATAGGATAGGATAGGATAGGATAGGATAGGATAGGATAGGATAGGATAGGATAGGATAGACCAGGTTGGAAGAGACCTTCAAGATCATCGTGTCCAACCCATCAACTAATCCAACCCACCTAATCAACTAAACCATGGCACCAAGCACCCTATCAAGTCTCCTCCTGAACACCTCCAGTGATGGTGAATCTACAAAGTTATGGTGTTATCTCCTTTTAAATCTGTGTTTAAAACTTCGCTTCTTTATAACATGGAAGGCAGTCTCAGCACTTGTTAGATCTCTGATATCCTGAGGCACCTGATCATTCTGTTTCATTGTTCTCATTGGTCAGTACTCCTTTATCAATTTTTCTGTTCCCTCTGTTACTGGGAGCTTTCCTTTGCCTATGTAGTTAATATGAATAATTCAGTGTGGCTTATGAATTAACTTCATGCATGGTAATGTGTGTAAATAAACCCCATTCACAATATGCATTTTAACTATGATGCAGTTATACTCTTCCTCACTTCCAAAGACAGAAAATCTGCTCTGTAAAAGCTGAGGTCGGGAAAACATTCTTAATCTAAAGAATATGTTGGAAAAGAGAAGGGTGGGAAATAGTTACAAGTGATTCTTTCTTTCCTGGAAATGGCCTTTAAAAGGCACTAGTGTTGGCACTGGTGCTCCAGCTTAATAATAGGAGGCTTTTGATTGCCCATGTCACCTCTCTTTAGGTAGAGCTGTATCACACAAAGTGAATTCTGAGGGTGGACTCTGAACTCTCCTCCTGCTATATAGCTTCAGGCCAGGTCAGTTCTGGCCAGACTAATTAAAACCCAATGGAACCACACAGTGCATATCTCTCCCATCCAGAATCATTGTTTCAGTACTCAGAAAAGAGAGGGGACTGTTGTGTGTTATTTATTGCTGACAGAGAATTCATGAGCTGTTGTAAACATCCCTGCCACTAAAGATCATGAAACATGTTGAGAATATACTGACTGTATACTGTCACGGTCAGCGCCTTTTGGGTAGAAATAAAAATGTATTTAAGATCCCATGGCTGCCTGTGATGTATTGGTTTCCATTATAAAAACTGCAATACTTTAATGAGAACATGCTTTATGAGTTGAGCTGTTAGGCATAGGGGTGTCATCACACTATAACCTTCCAATTCTTTCCCTCTGGGATGAATTGAAGGCAGGCGGACCACTAATTTACTGCAAAGACAGGTGCTGGAGACAGCAGAAAAGAAAGTAAGAAAGAAAGAGTGAAAGACAGAGATCAAGCAAAGAAGAAAGTGCAACAGAAAGCAAGGAAGCAAGGTGGAGAGACTGATAAACTTAACTACATGACAGAATTTTTCTGGGCTGCAATTTGTTTGCACACCAGCTGTCTGTATGGTTCAGACTGGCAGCATTGCAAGCGAAGGTGGGAAGTTCATCACTGCCCAAAGCCAAAAGAAGAGAATTTTTTAAAACTTAAAACAAAAATTATTTTGCTATTCATTTTCTTTGCCAATAAAAATAAGAGTCTCTCAAGTCACATAGTTGACCATACCATGCACTAATACTTCCCCTTGCAAACATATGGTTGAAGTCCTCCTCAGAATTTGGCCAGACCGGCTGAAAAATGGATTTTAATGAAGTTAGCTGAGGGAGTCATAAAATGCATCTCTCTCATTAGTTTATCAGTTTGAGAGTGAAGGATCTGGAGGAAGATATGTGATGATGTCAATTCTGTGATATTTGAACAGGATTATTTACATTCCTCGCCTTATATCTTTTCCTTTTGCACCCATCTCCCTTTCTTCACCTCTCCCCATCCACCCTATCATTCTTGTTTCTTACTTGCTTCTTGCCAAGTCCATCAAATACCTGGGGTCGACCAGATATTTCTGCAGATGGGTTGACAATACTGCAAAACACTCAGTATGAGATGTTTCTGTCTGGCCTACAGATGGAAGACTCATAAACACTTGATACACCCAATCCCCCATTACTGGTTTAGCAGCTTTTCTACTGGATAGCCAAGAGCTTCCCCAGGCAATGCAAGGAGTTGCCATATGTTTGGGATACTAATAGTCCCTCTTAAAACTCATGTTTTCAGGGTAACAGAAGTTGCATTCTTCTTGGTATGTTTCAGTGGCTCACAGAGGATCCAACTATATGGACTGTTCTGTAGGTACTGGCAGGCTTTGCCAATTGGATGTGTCCAAGTGGGGAAGATGCTTTTTGTCTTAAGTCATCCAATTTGATTGCCTTTAAAACATGTGTCGGTGTCTTCTGTCTCTGATTATATTTCATCACAGCTCCTCAGAGACACCACCACTTAATCTGCTTGAGTCAGAGCATAGTGTTTCTGACAGAGTTGCATATATCCCTTAACGTGACTTCCCTGTAAAAATTAAGTGGGAAAAAGAAGCTCCTCCACACCTCCAGAGCTCTGGTTCACCCTGCATAGACCAATGGAACTCTTTGAAGTCAGGCTGTTCTGGAGTAGGAGATAATTAGGAGTATCCAATTTCTAACTGAGATTCCAAGTGTGAGCTTAGGACATCAAGATCCACCAGACAAGAAAATCCCAGGAAGGTTTCCTATGTGTGAAACCTCAAAGTGTTCAATTATCTTACTGGAAGAATCATTCTTCTTGAATTACTTTGGTTAACCTGAAATGGAGATGGGCAAACAAAGATCAGGTTCCATAAGGAGTAGTGAACATGAGAAAATGCTCCTTTATCTTCTCTATTTTTTCATGAAGTGCTAGGAAGAGAACATCCTGCCTCTGTCTGATAGCACCCTGAGGACAGAAAATTTAAATGAAGACCACATCAGTCTGCTTTGGTGAACTACTCCAGCCTGCATTTATTAAGAAAAACCTCACTAGACTTGGGTCTGTCTCTGAGTTACTGCAGAGAAATTGCATTCCTCTTTCTGAATCCCTTTTGCACTTTGAAATGGACAGAGCATCCTTCTTCCTGCATCAGAAATACTCAGGCAGTGTTGTCCTCTGTCCTAACTATATTTTTCCATATATATATATATATATTTATATATATATATAAATATATATAAAATGTATGTAAATCCCTAAGGAAACTGTAAAAAGTTCTGCAGGCCTCAGTGACAGCAAACTGGTTTCTCAGTGAGACCTCAGAAATGAGGTGTGCTAAGAAATGAACACCTCTAAAGGGAAATTCAGAGAGTTGTTCCCTGGGCCTTGGGCCAAATTCCTCTGTAGCCTTAAGGTCTTGGTGGCCAACAGAGACTACATCACTGTCAGGAAGAGGCTAGAAAACATGACTGAAAGTGCTAAAATACTGTTGTGTACACAGCATAGCTTCCATAGTTTGAATCGCCAGCCCTCAGAAAATGTGTAATATAAACAGAAAAGATCTAGAGCAGAAACATGGTAAGATTTTTACAGAGAAAAGGCTTAGAAAGGAGCCCTCTGATGCAGATTGTTAACAAAGCTAATACAAGAGAGGAATATAAAGCTATGAGTGAAATGTGGCAGTCCCTAATGCGTTCATTATACTCAGGAATGAGTTACTTTCACCTCTTTCTGAAGCACATGCCTAATTTGAAATATGCAAGCTGGTATTCTAATATCTTCATGGGAACCTCTTGGATTACCCATAAGGATTAAATTTTGGCACGTTGCTGAGTCAAAGCCCCAGTTTGAAGAAGAGCCAGTGGGTAGGACTGCCCTATTCACCACACTGTGGCTCTATGGACAGCAAAGCAGCAGTTGTGATTTCCAGTCCCAGACCAGCAACTGACTCATTCTACCTTCATTGCTCAAACCTTACTTTCTTTATATCAGAGCCTGTTCTACAATGCCTCTATGGCATTGGCTGTAGACGGTGTACCCTACGGGTGACTCTCTTTGCCCTTCCTTGAAGAGCATTTTAGACCAATGAATAAAATTCTATCTAGCTGTGCTTCATCAAGCAAACTAATAGGTCTCAGTTGCTCCAGACCCCACAGTGATCCCCATCACTACCATGAGGAATATTTCCACAGAGAAAATGGGATTTTGTATTCAGAAGAGCCTGACACATGCTGTAGAAGTTACATAAAAGTTGTTTGTGGTGAGTTCTTTGTATATGCGAGCTGCCTTTAAAAATCTCTGTTTCATAAAAGGCTGTGTCATCTCCAAATGAAATACCGACACATTTACATTGAAACCAGAATTCTTGGAAATCTGTTTCTTCTTCCACTAGCTGCAAAAGAAAGAAGAAAATAGTCCACATTGGTAAATCTTTTGTCTGCAATACAGCAAAAAGGCCTTGAGATCATCTGCAGTCTTAGAATCATAGAATCATAGAATCAGTCAGGGTTGGAGGGGATCACAAGGATCATCTGGTTCCAACCCCTCACACTAGATCAGGCTGGCCAGAGCCTCATCCAGCCTGGTCTTAAACACCTCCAGGGATGGGGCCTCAACCACCTCCCTGGACAACCCATTCCAGGGCTTCACCACTGTCACAGTGAAGAACTCCTTCCTCATGTCCAGTCTGAATCTCCCCACCTCCAGCTTCATTCCATTCCCCCTAGTCCTATCGCTACCTGATGTCCTATCTTGTCAAGTACTTACTTCTTATTGTTAGTCACAAGGTGAAAACAACTCTTGTATCTCCTTCAATGTGATGCAGGAGAATATTTACATAATGAATCAGATAAAGAAGGCTGGAAGGACTCTTATCTGCACTCATGTTCATCCCATTGACTTTAACCATTTGTACATTAGGTGCCTAAATTAACTAACACTGTATTACTCAGTTAATAAAGAAAAGTAGTAATTTCCAATTAGAAATACCCTCCACCTCTGGGACAGGCTGAATAAATATTCCTTAGAGATACACATCTTTCTCCATTGCCTAAACTGAGATCTATACAGCTTGCTGTGTCAAATAACTAAATATGAGACAGCCTAAAATTAGATGAGTTTGACTCTTATGTAACATTAACCATATCACTCAGTGGATTACTTCCTTCATTTTATCCTGTTTCTCTAACCTGCTGGGTCAGTCCCTCTCCAGTAAAGCTGTGCCAGACCCCTATGGGTCAGTAAAGTGATTTTGCGGTTCCCTGTTGTGGCATTTTCCCCATCACAACCTGTCATGAAGATGATAGATCTTGTTTCATGTCTGTTCTAGAGAACAGATCTGAAGAGGAGCAAGTGAGGAAACCAGCATTGTTTAGTCTGGAGAAAGGAGGCTTGAGGGGACACCTCTTCACTCCCTTTAACTACCTGAAAGGAGGTTGTAAAGAGGTGGCCATTGGTCTCTCCTCACAAAAAAAAAACAAGTGATAGGATGAGAGGAAATGGTCTCAAGTTGCACCAGGCGAGGTTTAGGCTGGATATTAGCAGAAACTTCTTCACTGAAAAGATTATCAAAGATTATCAAACACTGGAATAGGATCCCCAGGGAATCACCATCCCTGGAGGTGTTTAAAAGACACATAGATGGGCTAACGGACATGATTTTGCACTAGGCTTGGTAGAGTTAGATAATGGTTGGACTTAGAACCAGACAATCATAAAATAATAGAATGCTAGGGGTTGGAAGGAACCACCAGAGATCATTAAGTCCACCTCCCCTACAAAGCAGGACCACTTAGGGCAGGGCAATTAGGACTTGATGATCTTAAAACGTCTTTTCCAATTGAAATGATTCTATGATTCTATAAAAGCAGTCTTCTCTCCTTTCTACATCTCTCTATTTTGCTCTTGGTGTGAGTTCTGGGGACTTTCCCACTCTGTGTCACTTCATCTGGTCACAAAACCACAAACCCACTACAGCCTCATTTGCCAAACACATTGTGTAAGGTTCAGTCTTGTGGGTTTCCTTCACAGCAAGGGGACAACAAGGATCCTCAGTGGGAGCAGAAACACCAGCCTGCTTTCTCAGGGTGCACTAGAAAGGGGCTTTGGCCTCTTAATTTACAAGTGGTTACAGAGTTCAACCTTAAGTGGGATTACAGAATAGGAGGAAGATGCTCAGAAATGCCCAAAAGTTCTTTTAAGAGGTCATTTTAGTACTAACTCCCCAGCTAACGGCCATGGAGTACTGCCAGCAGTATCTTGTAGCTGCCACTCCATCTATCATGGAGCAGGAGGCACTGGATAAGATATAGGTAACTGGAAACACCTAGTGTCATGAGAGCAAAAGGCCAGGAAGGTAGTGAGGCTCTATCATCACCCAGCAGCACACAGCCTACGGCAGGAAAAGAGACTTCACTACACACACTTTGCACGTGAGGAACCAAGGGAGAGCATTTAGCTTTCACGGTTAGTGTGGAAACTTCCTCCAATACTTAAGAAACATTTTGTGGACCAGCAGCTGTGTGTAAACACCTTGGTTTAACATCAAGAATTTCTCCTCTCATTCTGTTAATGACAACCAAGAGGCAAGAGTTTGGTATTCTATATGAATACCCATGGCAGTTCCAGGAATGACATACTTAGAGACTGTAGCCCATCACAATCAATGTTCAGCTTGAGGCAGCTGCCCAGATTGCTAGAATACAGTAAAAGGATATGAGGGCAGCTGAGCTGGCACTTGCTCTGAAACCTGAGGAAAGCAAGAACAAGACAAGTATACAGGTTGTTTAATCTCTGAATTTTTATTAATCTCCATTTAATTTCTTTTTCAATAAATCCCAGTCTCCCTGAACCTTTTCTCCATCTGTGACATCCCCTTGTCATGCATCTGACAGACTGAATACATGCCACAGGAGGAACTGTTCCTTTGGCTGATTCTGAACTGCCTCCCCCAGCTCTCCATTTGGTGCCCACCTCACAGGTGCCCACTTGTTTCCCATGCATCCTTATGGGTGGCTCTGCATCCCACTGCACCAGTGCTGCTAGTGTATGACAGCTGGCACCAGTGAGCTGGGACCTTTGCACAGTGAATGAGTTAAAGCTCAGCTCTTCAGCCATTCTGCTCCAGTGTTCCAGCCCCTCTTTCTCAGAGTTAATACTCCCCACATGGTCTGTACTAGACAGGTATTTAAGACAAGATAGCAATCAGCTGACTCATTTTGGAGTTATGAACTAGCTGGGAGTGCTGTTCTCTGAGACCTTGCGTGCACCAGGAGAAAAGCCGCTGAGCGTGAAGGAAGGAGATGGCTCAGCATGTCAGAGCACAACACCTGGTCCTGCTGCTGCTCAGCACAGGTGAGGAGGAAGCAGGAAACTTTTCTTCAGGCTTTCCTAAATCGAAGTGTGTAAATAGATGAGGCTGGGGAAGCAGTTGCCCCCTGCCAACACACACATGCAGTGTTGTTTCTTCCATCCATATCTCCTTGAGGCAACCAAGCTCCTGGTTAAGCCCAGTGCTGAGTCACTGGGGTACAAATTCAATCAATATAAAAACCTTCATCCTTTACAACAACCAACCAAACAAAAAAAAAAAAGAACAAATAAGCAGAAGAGATGGAAGGGGGGGTTGGAAACCTGATAGCCCCAGAGAAGGTCCTGCAGGAGGTATCTCAACACCTTGTCTCTGCAATAGCCTGCAAAATCTGACATCCCATAATAACAAACACACAAGGATTCATGACTGCTTCTAAGAGATGCTACACAACCCTCCACTCCTACTTAAATCAGGAGATTGCAGAGAGCTTTGCACCTGGCAGGGTGAGGTCTTTTGGGTGTTGGAGAGAAAGTCCTGCTTTATGGCTGAAGATGAATGACAGCCATCTGAGCCCTTGTCCCATGCTGTGATGGGTGGCAGGGCTGCTGTCTGAGCTGTGCTGGCCAATTCTTACAATGGTGCCATTATCCACCAGCCATCTGGCAGGCGAAGCCTCTATTTTTAATGCATCCAGCCCTGTGTTGGCAGATGTTAGGTAGAAAAGGAGGTTGGCGGGGGAGACAAGATTTGACATCTCGTCCCTTCTCCCCTTTGGTAACATTCCTTTGGCTTGTAAGTCTGACAAACCAGCAACAGGAGAAGCTTGTTATCAGATCTTTGCTAGGACGTGGGGGTCACGTGTTTTTCATCCATTTCTTTTGGGACTTCAGTGGCTGCATATAAGCACACTTCCCAGGAGCCAGCAAGGAAAAGCCTGTTCAGTAAAGCAACGAGGGGAAAAATCTGGGTTTAGTTTAGTTGTTTGTAAGAAGGTAGGAATGACACATCCTCCAAAATATCCTTTAGGGTCTCTGATATTCTAGGTTATTAAAAAACCTCTCATGAGTGTCAGGGGCAATGCAGTGGGTGTAGTGCTGAGGGAAGGCAGAGGGGGAGTGAAGGTCTTCAACACATTATTGTCACACAGGTCTCACATTCAGGCTGTCAGCGGGGGCTGAGCTGCTCCACAGACTTCTTTCCTGGAAGGAAAGAGTGCATCCTCTCCAAATATGGCCCGATTGCCTCAGCTGATGATGCTGTTATTCATTATTTTAAGACCCAAAGCAGGGATTGAGGTCCCATTGTTCTCAGTACTGTATTAACAGAATAAGAATGAGACAAGCTCTGGTAACCAAACCCAGCAGGAGAGGGGCTCCCCTACACCCAGCCCCTCCACTGGGTGGTCTCAGCAGGGCTTGTGCTCTTCTGGGGAAACTGTGATTGAGTGGCCAGCACTTCTCCAAGAGTCTAAGTGCTAAAAGCTAAGACAAAAGGAAAAACAAGCAGGCAGAGGAGCTGCCCAAGGCACTTGCCTGCACCATGGAGCTGTGCTCCCCTCCAAATGGGCTTGGTGGCTTCTGCCAAGGGCAGACTCATCGAGAAGCTTGTCCAAACACAGCGTGTCTCGCTCTCCGAGTTTAACGTGACGCCTTTTGGTCTGCAATTCCCCTAGCACCTCTCAAAGGCGCATGGATTTGATTTTGGCAGCTCTTCAGTGGGCCACATGTTTGGCTGATCTGGATGATGTGATTGTTTTTGGGAGGACTTTCCAGGAACATTAAAATTGCCTGGAGGATGCGTGTAGCTGGCTGGAGCAGGCTGGTCTGAAAGCAGAAACCCATCCAACTGTGACTAGTTACAGTCCCAGGTGCAGCCCGTTGGTTGTATCCTGTCTTCAGCAGGGTGTGCCTCCACCTCCAGCTGGGACAGACACCCTGAACACAAACCCACCCTGGGAATGGCAGCTGAAAGGAGAGACTACAACCCTACACAAAATGTGTTAGTCCCGATTTTGCACTGTATTATCTAGTAAAAGAGAAGGAATGGGAGTAAGACATGAAAAACCAGCCTGGATCTGAATTCTCAGTCTGAGTGTGGGCCTGTAGCAACATTTCTCAGCTCACCTGCATTGCTTGTGTGGCCAGCAGTCCTGAAATGCTGGTCCTGGTATCTATGTTGCTTTCCTCTTCCATTGAGTCTTGACTTTTGGATCTAAGAAACTAAGGCAGGTTGTGTCCCTGCTGCAGCCAATTCAGGGGGGTGACACAGGGCTGCACACCCCAGCACTCACAAGAACCCAGAAGGAAGAATTAGAAGGAATCTAATTTTGAGATAGCTGGTGGTGAGGAAAATAAGTGGTGCTCTTTGGAGTAAGCTGCAGGGTTGTTTTTTTTTTCCAGCAGAAAGATCTTGAGTCTAAACCTCGGCCCAAGGATCTGTCATGAGTAATGGTTGGATGTCATCCTGGCTACTGGTGACAAGAGGCACCAGACCTCTCACTCTGGCACTAACACCCGGATCATGGAGGATCAACATCAATAATGAAATATACAGATTTCCACTGTCATGCTTGGCTGATAAAGTGACAGAGAAAGGTCTCCATGGCAGGATAGATTTTCTGTCCACAGGAAAATAAACAAAAAGAAAAAACAAAAAGAAGGAGGGGAAAAATTCAGGCAGACAGCAGACAATACCATGGCAGCTTCTCTAGATAACATGGAATGACAAGTATTAAAATGAAACTTTACTTTTTATTAGCAAGATGTAAAATGACCAGCAAGTAGAGGACATCTAAGTAGTGACATCAGAGAAAAATGAGCACAGTCCTTGTCCTCATTGCCTGGTCCTCATTGCCTGATCCTTCATTCCGTACTCAGTTCCTTCCTTCAGAAGTCTTCTCAGTCAGCTCCCTCCCTCCATCCCTTACCTTTCAGCATCCACTATGGGCCTGTTCAACCATCCTCACACAGAATCACAGCATCACCATGGTTGGAAGGGACCTCAAAGATCATGAAGTCCAACCTGTCACCACAGACCCCATGACTAAACCATGGCACCAAGTGCCACGTCCAATCCCCTCTTGAACACCTCCAAGCATGGTGACTCCACCAGAGAAATACAGTGCTCACATGGGGATACCTTTCACAGGAGTCTTTTATACTACAAATCTTCTCACACAAACACTCAAAATGTCCTTGGAGCCTCATTACATTTCTTCCTTCTTTGTAATGGGCTTCAGCAAAACTCCTTGTCCATCAAATCCATATGTCTAAGATCATGTAGTAGGAATCCTAGAGGGTGTGTGAAAGCGATTGCATTTTGCTGTTGGATGTCTTAGCTAAAATGCAAATTAGCTGTCACTTTTTGGAAAATTACAAGGTACTAAGCTTTACTGTGCTTCCTTCTTTTCCCCTGCGTTACAAATAAACAGGAGGGAAGGATGGCCTCTCCTACACATGTAGAGATGTTGATAGCTCAGTCAGGCAACAGATTTGGCTAGGTCTCTCTGTTTACAATAGATGACAAACCTGGCAACTTAAAAACTACAAACCCCATGCACGTGCTGCTGAATCACTTACCTCCCCACGGTTGGGGAAACCCACCAAGCCTAAGGACAGCATGGATGCCCAACAGAAAAATGGACAACAGATGGAGTACGAAAAGTAGACTGAGAGAATGGGAGGAGCTGGCCATGGGCAGGCTAGAAATCTGTTTGAAACTCCTTCAGGTAGGAGCCATGGCCCATTTCTTTACACATTTTTGCTAGAGAGATATAAAATCTCATCTATTCTGATTTAGGAATCACCAAAATCCAGATACACTTAGGTCTCGAGCACTAAGTCCTCAAGACTCCAATGGGCTGCCACAACTGCACTCAAGAGCACCTGCCTCTTGCACTGAACCCTTCCGATGGATGGAAATATTCTTTTATTACTATCAACTACATCTAGAGAAAATGAATTACTTGTTGCAAGTTTGAGTTACAATAAGGCAGCTGATGCTGGATCTCCAGAGACAATTAATACAGCTCAGCTTGGAGAACAACATGACTGTGAGAGCTAACAGCCAGCTGGAAGGCTGCAAACAGTGTAGTAAAATGACAAAGTTGACAGTTACTACCTTGCCCTGGCCGGTATCTCATACTGAAAAGATGTGACAATCTTTGGTCCCTTTATGGGCTTTAATCACAAACTGTGCTCTCAGAAAGAGAATCCAAGTCCCCACAGCTTTGTATGCTCTGCTGTAGTGCCACAAAGTACTCCAATGCACTGCAGGCAACTGAACACCGACTGCTTGCCCCCATGCCAGCTACTCCAAGTGGATGTATCAGAAATCAGCACAACAGTGTTTCTGTGTGTAATAGGACGTTTGTTTGCAGGTTCACCAACCTCTACAGTTCAACCCAGTCACTGAAAATTATCTGAGTATGGTATTTTCTCCTCCTCAGGCAGGAGAAGGTCTAACTGCTGGAAGGAAGACTTGAGAGCCAGCACTAAAATCAGTGTGAGTGCAGGTGGCTGCAATGGGTCAAAAATCCAGGTACTACTGGAAACAAAACGTATCAAAACCTGGGGTTGTCTCCTGCAATTATCCAGCACTTGATGGAGGAAAGCATCATTTCCAGAGCTTCTGCTCTCTGTCTGTCCCTCTGTTTATGAGTACTGTTTGCTGAGGAGCTCTGCTTTGCACCATTAGGGTCAAAACCTGAGAGATAATGTAAGACAGAAGCAATACACTGTAGAGCTGTCTACCAGGCACATCTGGATGCAGTGTAAAAACCTCACCTCTTCATCAGTATAATAGTACACATTTATTTCTCCCTCTGGGAAAAGCAAAAGCAGTTCAGAGCTGTGCAACAATGACAAAAACCAAAACGAGCTGTGATTAGTGATGTGGAAATGTTGTTACAGGAGGAGACCCTGCAAAATGTGGACTGGTTTAAATAAAGGAGGTATAATATCCAACTCTGTCCAAAACAGGAGCCAAAACCCCTTTCAACCAGGTTTTCTTTTCCTTAGGGAAAAGAAAAGATAAGCACTGAACTGCAGGACTGCTCCCAATGGAGATTACCCCCACCTGCTTCCTCCTGGATATAACCCTGAGACTTACTGTCTTCCATAGTTTAAATGGTCTTCCCATTCCCCACTCTCTCACTCTGGTCACCTGTGCTGTAACAAATGTGGCAGTTTCTGGAGTTCCCAGATGAGCAAATACCCCAGCCACAAGCATGACCATACCAATACATCTCCCAAATTTTGCCACCACCTCACTCCCCAGCACCCTTCCGGCTTTGCCTGACATGATGTTGGACTGGCCATCCTCATCTTGCCATAAGCATCCCAAAAGGCTTTTTTGTGCTGTCCAGCCATCACAGTAGGTTTCACAAGAAGCTGACACCAGGCTCTCCTTTCCTCACGTGATCCACATCCAGCGGATTATGTATAAGCACAGATGGCTCTGCACCGTCTGCTAATTGGGGATGGTTCTTTTTTATCTAGTCACTGGGGCTTATCCTGGACAGGGGCTGCCTGATTCGCTTCTCTTTGATTTCAGAGGGCTTTGTAAGAAGTTAACAGGCAGGACTGAAGGGCTGGTAGACGAGGCTTTCATGAATGCCTCAATCTGCATGACCTGCTGGGTGATTTGTAGTTGTACAGTCAAACACATTGGTGGCTTTTTAAGGATCTTACCCTACTTGAACCAGGCAGCACAGTTATGCCAGATGTACAGAAACAGGACCCAACAACCCTCCAGTCCCCAGGAAAAGGATGAAAGTGGATTTAGAGTAGAAATGGCTATGTTTCCCCCAACAGCTTAACCCATCTGTCAAGCTCCTGACTACCAGGGGTGAATAAGATCAATTTATACCACAGGCCAGTGAGTGATGAGCTATGCAACACCCATGCACCACTCTCTCTGCTCCACTCCACTGAGGGTGGTGAAAGGGAAAGCTTCAGCTCAGAGCAGCTTATGGCTCCCTATAGGCACTTCTTCAGCACTGTGTGCCCATAGCTGTAAAGGATAGGCCAGGACACTGCACATAGAGAAGTCACTCCTAGGTGACTTTGAATCTTGCCTTTTCAGGCCACTACAGCTTCTGTCTCCCTGCTCTTCTTCCCTCCCTCCCCAGTTCACCGTAGTCTCTCTAGTGGAGACAGCTTGGAGCACAGTGATGGGGTAGGCAGAAGGACAAGCTATTATCCATCAATCCAGATGGACAGTAAGACAAGTGTGGAAACTGGAGCTATTGCAAAAGAAAAGCTTTCTTGAAAGCATGAGGAGAACAAAGAGAGTGCCTGCAAAGCCATAAATGTCACAGTAATGGAGCCTCCCACAGCAAGGGAGCAGAGAGGAGGAGATTTCCAAGCAACAGTGATCTCCAGATTCACAGAAGGATTTGCTACAGCAGTCCCCTCAAGTGTGTCAAACCCATAGCAAGGACCAGTCTTCACAAACCCCTCAGAACATCTGGCCACACTCCATAATCTAGCACGGCTCATCCCACCGCCTCCATTCCCCTTGTGGACAGTCTGCTGGCAGTTTGTGGGAGGGCTGAGATGATGGTGTGATTCTTTCCTACATTAGCCTTCAAGAGGGAAAATAACCATCAACTAGGACATCCAACACCTAATAAAAATTGCCTTAAGGAGACTTCTGACAATATTCCCTAGACATCACATTTCAGTTACACATAGGCACAAAATCTTCAGGTGGCAAAGGCAATTTTTATACATGTGAAGCCACTGGTGAACACTTCCCCATGTGGAAACACCTTTGGCAGAGGAATGAACTGTCTGGTTGCAAAGCATCGTGCAGGTATTCCTTAGATGGCCATGAGCAGACCCTTCACCAGCTTGAAAGCTTGTAAGGAACAAGTAAAGCTAATAGACCTTCGATGCTGCTGTGGAGTAGCATCTCAGCAGGGGACCATTCCTTTGCCCTTCCCTTGAGCATCCAGGCATCATTAGCATGCCCAGCATGCAGAAATCGTCATCAAGGACATGACCTCATTGTTTCAGCGGCTGCACAAATGCAACTAAAAGATGGTCTCTGCCCCCAAAGAGCCCATAATCATGTGCAAAAAGCTGGATGGGAAACACAGTTTGATTGAAAGAGAGTGTAAAGAAATAATAAGATAATGCTGTAATATGTCCTTGGCCTGCCTCCCTTTCCTCAGTGTGTTACTCTCTCTCAGCCCTGATGATGTGATGTCTCATTTACAATTCTGGAAATGCAGGCAATATATATCCCTGCATCTAAGAGATCAGGGATTGTACTCTGGAGTCTGCCTCACAGAGGTCAGCTCAACTTGGCTCTTAACTGAATTCCCTTCCCATTTCCATGCTGTGGTAACCACCTCCACAGTCCTTACTCAGAATGGCCCTGGGGCATGCTGTTCCACAGGCCTAGCCTAGAAAACACAGGTATGAGCTGGCCAGCTAAAAGGAAGTGTTTATTATGCCCAGTGTACACAGCTAAAAAGTTGAGGCTAAGACATGCCTACAGCCATGGGGAAAATGAATGTCACAGACAAGGCTTTCCCTTCCAATGGCCATACCAGAAGACAAAGAGAAGCATTTTTTCCAGGTTAGGATTATTCCTTATTAAGTATCTGTTGCTTTTTTAAATAAATTATTCAGAATTAGTTGTCACCTAAGGCTCAGTCTGCAGGCATGTAAATCCTAATGTCCTGTGCTGCGTGCACTTGTAGGTCTTGCCGAGGTGTGATGTATATTGGCTGTACATGCAAACAGACGCTGCCATGCACAGTGAAGCCTTTTCAGCAAGCATAAAAGCTCTTTCTCCACCAGTACATGGTCGGTGCTGCATACAGTACCTTGACAAAAATGGCCTGCAGTAAGTTCTTGCAGTGTTCAGCAGAGGGCTCTTAGCATGGGGTGCTTGAGCAGGACTGAGTTAACTCCATCTGAGCCCCAGATGTTTAGCCACAGCTGCTGATTCTGCACTTGCTACTGAGCTAGGGAGTAGTTGCTATTGAATCTTCACCAGTGGCACCTTTGACCAGTTTTGAGTAATAGCTTGAAGTTAACCCACTGGAGATATTTACCTGCAGGTATTTACCTTCAGTGCCATAGCTTGTGGTATAAAGGAATTTGAATCTGGGAATCTCTGATAGCTCAGAATTCTCCTACTCCATTGAATTAGGAGGAACCATTTTTCACACCTTGGTTAAGCAATTATAATTAGCAACTTTAAGCTACAAGATCACATTGCCTGGACATGAGGCTTTACTATATGTGGCTGAAATGACAGAAATGGTAGTCTACAACTACCTGAAGGGTTGTTGTAGCCAAGTGGGGATTGGTCTCTTAGGCAACCAGCAAGAGGACACAGTCTCAAGCTGTGTAGGGGAACGTTTAGGTTTGATCTTAGAATGAACTTCTTCACAGAAAGAGTGATTGTCCACTGGAATGGGCTGCCCACAGAGGTGGTGAGGTCAATGTCCCTGGAGGTATTTAAGAAAAGACTGGATGAGGCACTCAGTGCCATGGTCTAGTTGATTAGTTAGGATTAGGTGATCAGTTGGACTTGATGATCTTGGAGGTCTCTTCCAACCTGGTTGATTCTGTGATCCTGTGAAATGTCAGGCTGGCTGTTTGCACTTCTGTCCTGCCTCTCTGCTACTGTAGAGTATCTGCAGTGACAGAGCAGGGAAGGGATATATTTTTGGGGGTGATATAAAGTGAGTGGGGAACAGTGAGAAGAGAACTTCTGATCTGACCTTGAGTGCTGGGAGAAAGCATAACACACAGTCTGTATAAAGTTCCCTCTTGAAGAAAAATAATAACAATAATAAAAAATCTTTTTGTTCCTCTACCAGAGAAGACTATAAAAATCTGCTCCTGTGAAGCTGAAGTGGATTTCACAGCCAAAGCGAGGTCATTCAGAAACTGTTGCCAGGTTAAGTTTTCACTTTGAACATTTTCACAGCTAAAGGAGGATCCAGAACATGTAAGAAAACACAGCCCCAGACTTTCCACTTTAAACTGCTTCTTACTTGAACTATAAGGTGCAAAGATGAGAGGAGGACCAGGGGGATGGAGCGGTAGGGCTTGGGTGATTTGTTTATCTAGAATATCTTTGCATCTGCTCTTTTGATTGAAGTTCCCTTTGCCTTTTTTTTTTTTTTTCCACTCCATTTTCCAGCTGTGTATCACAAAGCACAGGCAGGTCAACAGCCTTGACAAAGATCACAGAGCAAGTCAGTGGCTCTGGAGAGATCAGAGCCAGGACCCCACTGTGCACTAGTTCTTTGTGCTTCCCTCTGCTTTTAAAATCTGTTTCAGCTCCAGGTGCTAAACCAAGGTGAAACAGGACAAAGTCCAGACTGTGACTTTGGCAGAGGCTTATGAAGGACACAGTGACAATGCCACCAGAATGCTGTGACACCAGACACCATGGACTGAACAGCGCTCAGTCATATTTACGCTTAGGTACATGGGCATCTCTGTGTCCCCATGACTTTACAATGGCTTTGCAACTCACTGGTCCATTTCAACCCAATGCAACAGCACTGCAGGGTCCTTCAATAGGTAACATTTCTACAGTTTTCATGAAAGCCAGCAACCAGATAAAGACGACAGCTGCAAACAAAGTATCTGCTATAGGGAAAGGCAATTCAGCCACAGCATTAGCCACCAGCAAATCTACCCAAGATTGGGAGGGGTTTGCACAAACCAGAGACAGTTGTTGCATTTGCACAAGCAAGTTGTAGAGGACAGGAGATCAGTCACTAGCATGTGGCTGTCTGTGTAATTTAACTGCTAGCACACTGCTCATCACAGCTGTCATAGCATCTTCTAAGCCTCGGGATGAGTATCACACAGGCAAGCGACATACCCAAGCATAAGATGGGTGGCATTCCTCTCTCGGTGGCAGGGAGGAGACAACGACAGAAATAAATCCCATAGATGTGATCTGTGCCATGCCTGAGGACTCAGATCATCCAGACTGACATTTGGTGTTCAGTCTTTTTCCTGACTGGACAATTAACCTATTAAAAGCGAACTTTGTCTCTTCCCCCCAAAATACTATTTCCTTGTGCTCATTTTAATCAGAGTTTCAGCCATAAGTTTTAATTTCTGAAATGGCTAGAAATATATATTTGTAGGGAGCTGGTCTGAGATATTTGGGGGGGAAAAAGCTGTTTTGACATATTTGACAGCAGTGGATCTCAATTTGTTATTGTAGGGTCACTTGAAAATAATGGCTAGCAAGGGTGAAAGTAATTTGTAAGCCCTAAGCTACACTCATTAATTGTGGTCAAGTTGTGCAGCGATAGTGGGGTCTTTTATTGGGAGGTCACCAAAGGGTACAAGGCTGAACAGAATGGATCATTACTGGAGGGCTGCTGGTTAACAGAAACTAAGGAGCTGTTTATGAACAGGGAGCTTGGCTGGTCTGAACAGGATATTCATGAAGACTGCTGTACAAAATGGTTCGTTGTTGTGGTCATGCGTTCTGGGCTGCTAATATTTGTGGGTGCACTTGTGTGGGCATGTTCGGTTTGTTTAGAAAATAAGGGCATTGAAGCTCTTGATTTCAAGGGAGGGGGGGAAAAAAAGCACAGGGTAAGAATTACTCCAACTGAGCAAATGTTGAAGAGAAACAAGAAAAATGTCTCATTTTCCTTTTCACTTTAAAAATGACAAAGCAAAAGATGTGAAACACTGGGCAGAGCTGTGTTTGCCATCGCCTGAGGTCTCTGTCACAGCAGAAGGCTGCTAAACCAATAATCTTGCTTTCCTGACCTTGCAGCCTCCTAACAAATCCTTTCTACTTTAGCAGGATTTGTTTCAGAGAACCAGGCTGTGTAATCTGGTACTCTGGTAATGTCCTCATTGAACAGATTCAAGGCCAAATCCTGCTCATACCTCCACTGCCATGGTCCCATCACTTCTGGTGCGACTGCTCTGGCTGAGAGCAGACCGTGACATTTTCCCCATTAATCTCATACCCACTTCCTATAGTGTTTCACTTTACAGTGCCCTGGAAAATCTGAAACCTGTTATGTCTTCAGCTGTTTGTTGTACAGGTAGTTTAGTCACTCAGCTACACTTTTCCCTCTACATAGGCTGGGGGGGTTTGTTTGATTATTTTTCTCAGAGCTGGCCTCACAATGCTTATGGAAACTGGCTGTGATAGAGGAGAAAAATACTAGGAGTGGTACTCAGTAGCCACATACATCATGAATATACCCAGGCCACTCCAGGAACAGAAGTCCAAAGTCCAAACTTTGTCTGAGGCCAATATCCAGCTATCCTTTCAGCTAAAAGAGCAGTTTGTCTGGCTCGTTCACCTGCTGGAAGGGATGCAGCATGACTGAGCCTGAGATATCAAGTGAGGCTGTATCAGGGTTACTGCAGTCGTCCATTCCTGCCTGGTCCTGGAAGCTGAGCAGCCATCAGCCAAAGGGCTCCCAAGCCTCCTAGAAAAGCAGCAGAGTCCAAGGCACAAAAGCTAAGCTCTTTTGGAGGAAGGACTGAAGGCATCTGCAAGCACTGGAGCCATCACCAGTCATTCAAATGGCCCTGGAAAAGACAGGATTTTCTCAACATCCATTAAAACTCTGAGGTCTGGGGACATCTCAAATCTCCGGCACCTAGCTTTAACCACAAAAGAGCTCAACCACTACCTTTAACCAACTAACAAACTTTTGAATGTGTAAAGAAAGGTAGGATAGAGTCCACAAGCTTAGTTAGTTAGGGTGTACAGTTTACTGCCTTGATGTGGAAGAATGTAAGTAAAGCTGGTCATGAGATGGTGGAAGGATAGAGATGAAGGTCTTACAGTACTCTAACTGTGGTCCCTCCAACATCTTGCACCACTGCACTTGAAATATGCTCAGATTTAGGAAGGTTTCAATGGATAGGGAGACATACAGTACAAAGTCTGAAAACTTTGCCTGCTCTTTGAAAAGATAAGATTTTAAGAGGCAGACATGAAGATCTTCAACAAAGTGGTGGGAGATCAGGCAACATGCTATTCTTAGATTTGGAAGCCTCAGAAAAGCATCAAGGATCTGGCAACGAGTAGTGGCTTCAGGCAGAGCTTGAGTGGAGAGAATAGCTACAGGAGCCAGTCACCTGGGAAAGCTGTTATAGTAAAGTTTATATTGGATAAAGCTGTCCTCAGAGATTTCTGCAGGGTCATTGAAGAGGCTCCTGAAAACTCCAGAAAAAAGAGTGCAAGTGGGCCATAAAAATTAAGGCAAGTGGGAGGCATGTGGTTTTCTTTCCTTTGGCCTAAATGCGTGCTGAGACTTTTGCTCACAGATGAAGTTCTTGTCTTGAGGGAGAATCTGTCATATTCTGCTAAATGAATGTTGGTAGAGTTGGCACCACTGCTGGGATACCTGTTTACTGTTGTACTTCTTCATATGACATTTCAATACCAAGAAAAGACTCTCCAGCTTTCTCCTACTGCAGAAGAGGGACATCCCTGCTCTTCTTCCTCACTCCACTGTAAATTGCCTGCTCTTCACGGCACTGTCCTTTCAGTCTAGCCTGTCAAGCTGATCCACATCTCTCTTGAGCCTGTAACCTTCTGTTGCCCATTTTGCACAAACTGGTTCAATCCCGGGCTCCCGCCTGAAATGTACATAAGTAACTGTTCTAGAGGAAGCCCAACACCTTAAGCCATCATTTACACCAGACTTGCTCCAGACAGAGGGATGGTGACCAAGTCCATGGATCCCAGCAGAACGTAAAACCCACAGCTACAGAGAAGCTCTCTGGAATTTCCTTTCATAGGAGGACTCAGCTTCTTCACTCTGTTCCTGTTACCCTCCTCTTGCCAAGCAGCACATAACTGGCTGGCATTTTCCTGTGACCATTGCAAGAAGTGCCTTCAAAGACGCGACATCACCTGTGGCCAGATCATGCCTCCAGTCTGAACAAGTTCCTGCCAGCCTGATGTGAAAGGAGAGTGCTGAATTAATTCCTGATGCTGCGACACGCATCACAACACAAAGATATCACCCACTAGCATGAGTGTGTTGAGTCACTCCACTTCCCCAGGCTGCAAAAGCACAAAAATCATAATGGTTTCCCAGCACAAGCCCATGAGGGTGCTGGCTCATGCCAAAAGACCCCTGTGCCTCACTTGACCTCACCATTAATTTTCTGTGCAGTTAGTACCAATGCAAGGCACAAGTAGATCTGCCCTGTCCATCTCTCATGAGACTACTACCGTATGGCTGTGAAAGGGAAATAGGAAGAGCCCAGAGAAAGCTACATGGCTGTTGCAGGTTGTGAAACTTGGTTCATATGAGGCTGTGGAGAGCCCCCACTCAAAAAAAAAAAAAAAAAAGTATTGGGGAGGAGGAAGGAAGAAAAAAGAGAAATTATGGTTTGGACCAAGTTCAGACCTTTGATGTCTGGAAGCCCAAGAGACAGTTGTATGCTTAATGCCCCACTATTTCTGTACTGGGCACAGAATTCATTTTCCATGACCAGCTCCTGGATTGCATCTGATCTTAGTTCAACCACTTTTCTTATGCATATGCTTTAATATCACTTTTTCAAATGATTATTTCTTTTAATATGGAGTGAAACAATGATAGGTTTTGAGTGCCAGTCTCAGCCCAATGGACTAGTGTGCTTCAGGTCTGCTCATCAGAGGGTGTCAAGGACTCTTGCTGGATCATCTGTGAGCATTTCTCTGCTCTGCTCTGCTCTGCTCTGCTCTGCTCTGCTCTGCTCTGCTCTGCTAGGGTGGCCAGCGGGGCAGAAATGGGAGTCAAGATACTTCCTTGGGAAAATAAAGTGAAAAAGAAAGGATTTCTTGTTCACAGAGTGAAAATGCCTCCCCTCAAGTAACAAGGTAGAGGAGTTTGGATAGCAGATTGGTCATGGGGCCCCACAGCCCTCACTCTATGTACTTTTGCTACTGTTGCACAAACAGGACAACAAAGGGTACCACTGCAGCAAGCCATTTGTCAGCAGTACCAGAGAGATCCTTTACAAACACCACCTGTGGCTCTGCTGTGGTGACTAAGCCTGTCTGTCTTATCGCAGCCAGCAACTGGAGAGCAGCAGGAGGATGATGCAAAAGGAGAAGCAGGAAGGCTGCTGGACCTGGATGGAGAGACAGATAATTATTGCCTTTAGGATCATGGGGGACAGGTAAATTGTAAGGGAAGCTGTAACATGCTATGAAATGAGTATCTCTTGTTAAGTCTATGATTTGTCACAGCCAGGAGAGTTATGAATTTTAGTTCAAGAGGCAGTATTATTTTACGTTACCCTTGAGGATCAGGATTCACATGCTGGAGATGAAGTGGATGCTGTATAAAAATGTTTTCCCACTCGTAGGTGGGTGTTTCTGCTCTTCACCAAGTGGTCTGCATGATATGCAGTTTTAGGGAGGGCATTCAGTATAAGGCATTAAACATCACATTACAGGTGAGAATACGTGGGATGCAAAGCTTTTGATGGTTTAAGTGAGCTAGCTCTGAAAACACAAATAACTGGGTCAGTGACAAAATGACAAAATTCTAATGGCTTTGAGGTTTGGCTTATGACAAGTATTTGAGTCCCCACACCTCTGGCTTAGGATAGGAGAGGCAGTTTCAAGCAGGAAATGGCATGCACAGACTATGAGAGAAGATAACTTGGGTCATGGTACAAGGGCTTGTCAGGGATCTCAGCACTGCAGGAGACTGCAGGATGGTGGCCTCCAAGGCACTAGAAGAAGGGGCTGGTTGGAGGAAAGCAAAGTGCTTTTGACATCTCTGGTCTTTTCCCTAACTGCTGCACCCCTCTGGGTAAATCAGGAATAGTCTTTCAGAGGCTGCTTCAAATAACTATGTTCATCTATTAGACCCAGCCACACGAGGGCATGTTCTCTGGAGATCTAAATGAAGCATAGCTCAGCCCACAGCCAGAGGATAATGTCCTATAATTATTCTTCACCTTGAGCAACAGATTTAGGCAGTCATGCCCTGTCCTGCATCCTGCACCCTGCCTCTGCCATGCTCCAGAATGTCAGGGGTTTGGGTTCAGGAAACACGGTGCTGAAGTTCAGCCACACAGGAGAAGGCAAATTGGCAGGCCAAGATAGGAGTTAGCTCTGCAGTGAAGGGAGTGAAGCTATCTGTCCTCTCTGCACACACACTTTGTCCTCTCCATCCCACTGGGGGAAGGGGTGTCTCAGCAGAAGCTCCAAGTCACAGAGGACTTGTTCTAAAAGAAAAGAAAATGTGCACACAGGTTCTCCTGTAAGAGCTGATCCTCCTGCTGCAGGGTAACCGCCTGGAAAAGTGTAATTATCATAAATGCAATTAATAGTGATCTGGGAAGATTATAACTTTCTCCCTCTCTCTTCTTTTTCCCCCCTCCTGTCCAAACTTTCTAATCGTGCTTTCTTTGGCAACCCAAAAATAGTAATTTGATGCAAACACTGGCCACAAATCCAATGGAGCTTGATAGGCTTTAAACAAGGGGAGGGGGGATAGGCAGAGGTGATTGCTTTAATAATGGCTCTTGGAGAAAGGCCATTGATGTGTTTTTATTACGTGGAAGAAGAAGAAAGCCAGAAAGAAAACAAGTGGCATGGCAGCCATTAGAAAATAACTATGAATAATTACAGAGTAGGGGTGAGGGGAAGTCCAGGGAATTATTTGAGGGATATAATCATGAGCCCACATCCAGGCCAGTTACTGGCGGCTGAGAAGAGGATGTGTCCAAACAGTGTTTGAGGGCCCCTCTGGTTTGGGTCCATCTCCATTCAGTCTTGCATGAGCCTGTGTCTCTGCCACAGAAACTCCTGTCCCTGGTGTCTCAGCAGGACCCTGAAATGATAGACACATTCCTGACCTTAGGGTGCTCTGCAGACCTTCAGGGATGAGGCTCCAAGTGTGTGTCTGGGATGGGAGAGAAGCAGGATATTTCCCTCTCACAATGAGGAAACTGAAGGTCTAAGCTGCAGCTTGAATCAGGCTAGTGAGGACCTTAATTGTTGTTTGAATGATATGACTGCACTGCTCATTGTGAGTATGCAATGGAGGAGACTGTACACAGGCATCCAACTAGCAGAAAGCTCAGCAAGAAATCCAGCTGTGATAGCCAGAGGAGAATGGACAGCATTCCACAGTCAAAAAGGCTGTAAATGGGAACAGCCAGTTCTTCCCATGCCAAACTTCCAGGGTAGTTTGAATGGCCCTAGGAACTTCTGTGACACCTCAGCAGAAGAGACAGCCTGGTTTCTGAGTGCTCTTCAGAGCCAGGCTGCAAGACGTTATGTCATTTCCAGAAAGCCTCCAAGCCATCCATACCCACTTCTGTCAATGGTGCAGCCAGACACCCACCTATGGGGCTCTCCATGAAGATTACATCTCCCTGCCTTTTGGATTTGCTGTGTTCCTGGTGGTAACAGTGATTCAGATAAGAACGTTTCCAGACACGTGGCAATGCAAAAGGAAATGAAAAGCCCAAATCCATTTTGGCTTGTGCACAGAGCAGGACAGAATCCAGAGTGGTTGAAAGATGAGAAAAAGAAAAAAATAAAATCAGCAGGGCCCAAGAGATTATTTTCATGCCAACTCCTTGGGCACTATGCAAAGGTTCAGGAATGAACGTGCACAGCAGGCTTGGAGGGAGGTGATAGTCATAGTTAGGAGTCATGTCCTCCAGGTAAAGCACTGCTAGCTGCCAGCTCATGAGGTCAGGCAGCAGGTACATGATCACAGAGGCAAAGGGCATCTCATGTCACACTTAGCACACCATGTAAGGGACCTCTAGATTTTTGGCCAACTTTGAGCATGTTTTCTACATTAAATCCTTATTCTAATACTCCCAGCAGAACCTATAAAACCTCATAAGGGCAGAAAGAAACATCCTTCTGAGGGTGACTGCTTCTTCCAGAAGATGCATCTTTCCCACCATAGCAACAATCTGTTGTATTTCTGGGTCACCCATCACCATGGCACCCATCTGCGCCACAAGGTTTCTACAGCTCCTTAGTCTATGCCAGAGATGCATGGAAACCCCCTCTGTTTGATTGCAGTACAAGGTAAATAGACCATACCTCCAGAAGACAGAGGGCTGGGGTATCTGTCCAAGTTTCCCAGAGACCATCTGAATTTATACCCTTCCTTTTATTTACACCATTTTTTCTTCTGGTTATTGATGATGTTTCTCATTTGTTTTTATTAGATGCAGGTGTTTTCTGCACTTCAGCTGGGAGCGTTTTCTCTTTCCAGCCAATTCCAGATCTACTTTGTGTCTTGGCCACCTTTTGATTGCAATACTGGAGAGGCAGAGAAAGAAAGAGTGAAAAAGAGAATGACACTGGGTTTTGCTGCCTCAGCAGATGTGTGTTAAAGTGTTCTAGTGATTTAGCTAGTGAGTCTGCCTGAGGCCAGAGGAGAGGCATTGTCTGAATCTAAAACAATTAATAACAAAAAAATAATGTGGGCAGCACAAAGCAGGAGAAGGTGGAGGTGGAAAGCAAGTGAATCACAGGGATATTTCCAGCTTTCAGAGCACTCCAACAAGATCTCCAACTGCTTTCAATGACAGTCCCTTAAATTCACCCAGTTCCCTACAAGATACAGAAAACTCATCAGCCCTGTTGTGCAGATAGTGGAAAATGAAGCTGCTTTTGAAAGCAATCATCCAGCATCTCTGGAAGAGGGCCAGCCTCCTCCCCAGGGCCAGACAGCATTTTCCTGATACCCTAGGGAAGCATGTCGCCTCACACAGGCCCATGACACACATGGTCAGGGGAGTAGAAGCATTGCATCATCCACTTATTGCTCAATCACCACACATACATGATCTGGGAGACACACTGAGTTGCTTGCCCTACACTTGGGGGCCAGTCTCAGGTCCTTTGAGAGCCACTAGCAATTCAGTGACCTCTGCTCTCCACTTCACCCAGGAAGGTGCAAAGAGGAACCTCTATGGCCTGCTCATGATGAAGTATTTGTCTTTTCCCCATTAGCAGGAAAATATAATTTTGTCTGTGCTCAGGCAAGAGGAATTTGTCCCCTGGGCTATTTCTGCCTCTTATCATTTAAACATCCACTATAGCCATTATGCTTCAATCCTTGTGAAAGACTCCAAGGACCACCTAATGCTCCAATTTGATGTCCTTCAATTATTGAATCCCCCTATCTTGCAAGCTGATTTGGGTGGGCCATAGGGAGATGAAGGCACCCCAGTCTCCAGTGACTGCTGCAAATGTAGGCAGGCAAGCCTTGATAATATGAAGCAGAGCCAACACAGGGCTGCAGAACATCCAGGCACTGATCTGGTGAGGGGAGACTCCATTTCTACGTGTGGTTTAAAATTGATACCCCCATGAGGCATGTTAGAAAACAAAATATTGATGCTGTCTTCACTGGAAGCATCGGTTCCTTTGGTTTTTTAATGACACACAAATTTGCTTGCAAAGAGATAATTTCATTCAGGCTAGCCCTTTCTGGATGTGGAAGGAAGTCCTTGGAGGTGACTCTCCAATGTATCCAGTATGCCACCTAGCCCTCACTAGCTCTACTACACTCACAAGCTTCCCACACCTACTGGAAAGGGGCTGTCAGCATGAAGCTTGTGAACACTTGCTGGCTTTATGACCACAAGGAAGAAGGCATTGTCCAAAGGGAGGACAAATGTCTTGGGAAGAGAGTGCATTTTGGTTTACTTCTGACATTCAACCCAGTCTCCAGGCGAAGTGAAATATTGTCTTGATACCTGCATCTGCTGTTGCTCATCTTTCCTTCTGTATCAGACTTGCCCCATCATCCACGTTTGTCACTTGACATTTTTCCCCCCAAGGATGAGCTACCGGTGCTGTGTTCATAACAATGCTTCAGGCATCTGAATTTGCAGCCTGTTGGTGTTTTTTCAATACTTGCATGTGGAAAAAAAATATTTAAATTACACATTCTCCTGTATAAGCATTATTGTGCTAATGAGGTACATAGCTACACAAACTGGACAGTGGTTTTGGAGGGAGAAGAAGAAAATCTCACTCTTGTATCTGTGATTCAGCTCTTAATATTTCTAGATTGCCTGAACTTGTTTGATGTTCTAAGTGGCAAAACGCACAGATTAGCCCAAACTGGTTAAAGCATATGTCCCATCCTCATTATCATACCCAGGAAAGTCAGTGCTTTTGCACATTACAGAGAGTTATCTTAATGTGTGACGTATCTGAGATGCAAAGAACAGTAAATGCTGTCCAACTAATTATTCCTCTGCTTGCAGCAGAGCCATATGTAGCACATGGAGCCTATAGCAATGAAGTATATTAGAAAACCTTGGTTTCCTCTGAGTGCTCTCTCCTCACCCCCCCCCCCCCCCAAAAAAAAAAAAAGAAAACATAAAGCATGATTGTGATCTCCATTGGAAGAGTGCAAGCCAAGAGAAGTGTGATCTTTGCTAGTTGAAGGTTCTCCTACAGTTGTATACTGCACAGTGCCCTTCTGCAGTCTTACTTTCTCAGAGTAGTGGAGGGTTTCTTGGTATCAGCAAAAGATGCCAAAAAAGGCAGTGCTTGTGTGGAGTGTGGACAGCACACAGCAGGTGGACATCTGCAATTCCATGCCAGTTTCCAGGCTCAGTGGTTCAGGTGATCGTTATGGCTCAGACCACTTTCACAATGTAGAGGAAAATCTGTCATCAGGACACACTTTAAGACTAAAATCTTGTTATCTCCTGGTAGAGGACATGACTGAATTTTCAGGCATGCTTTCAGGGATGAATGTCCTCACAGCACAGCACAGGAGTGAAATGAGGGTGGCTGCAAGACAACTTCACACCACCTGGATTTTGGCCTGCTCTGAAAGTCCAGGAGAAATTTCCTGGATAGCCCTAAATTAGTGCAGCTTCCCCAGGGATCCCTCACAGGATCTCTGCCCTGCAGCAATCCAGACGTGCCCAAGCCTCCTATGCCAGGGCTTGCAGCTGGGCTTGATGGAGGCAGTTCTCTACATGCCTCACCATTTTGTTTCTCACAGGTTGGAGTAGGAGTGAAACCTCTCCTCCACCCCTCTAGATACTCTGTCTCTGTACCAGGTATTAACATACAGGGGTTTTTAAGACGTGAAGGAGAGAATGAAGAAGGCAAATTCTCTCTTGCCCTAAGCCCTCTCACAAAGTGCTTCCAGATCTCCAGGTGAACAGTGCTCACTCACTGCCTGCTTGTATTTTCTGCAAAGCACCCATCCAGATTCTCATAAAAACCAGCAGTGGGATGCAACCGATATACTGTAAAAGTCCTTAGTGTCAACTGGAGAAGCCATTTTAGAACACTTCTAGATAAAATCCTAGAAGGTTGCTTTTCTTGCCTTAAGGGTGATTTGGTTTATATTTTTTTCTTTTTTTCTTTTTTTTTTTTTCCTTTGGTAGTTAACTGTGAACTAAGCAAAGATTCAGGCAGTATTAAATAAAGCCTCTGGAAAACCTCTTAGTAGAAAGAAAATAAAGGCAAAAGAAAAAAAAAAAAAAGGAAATTAAAATAGACAAATAAAATAAAGGAAAAAAAACAGAAAAAATGGAAAAGGAAAATAACAATAACAAGGGGGAAAAAAGAAGGGGAAAAAAAAGAAAGAAAGAGGAAAAGGAAAAAGAAAAAGAGAAAAAGCTTAGAAATGTGGCTTCCTTTTTTGAAGGGCAAGGAGGAAGAACTGGAGGGAGCTGATCTTCACTAGAGTCCACATGGGGTAGGAAAGCAGGAAAACAAGGAACACCTGAGATGTGCAAAAAAAGCCCTCATGAGTGGAAATTTTGGAGAAGAAGGAGTTAATGCTTTTAAGCAATCTCTCCTCTTACCATAGATAAGAGTGCATTCTAGTGGCAAAATCCATGCAATGCAGCTGCACAGATGACTGATCTGAATAGAAAACTGGATAATATGAGGCTTTGGGGGAGTGTGCACATATGTGGAAGGGGGATTGACTTGAATCACACATAAACCTTACCCAGAACTGGCTGATCCCTTTTAATTTCCCACTTCCCTGGTAGGTAACCATGTGCCTGAGTCTCTGAAAGAACCCCCACCCCTTCGCACAGCCATTCCTCTCGGCCGGTTTCAGCTCATCCTGCTGCTCCAGGTGTAACATCCCGGGGCACAGCTGCCTGGGCGGGCCATGGGGCTGCACGCTGCAATTTTGGAGATTCCCTTCCCCACGCTTCCAGCTTCCCCTCTCCTAGCAATGAAAGAGCACTAAGGGAGGCAAGTGCAAAGGACCTCGGCCCAGAGAGCTGTAACCCTTAGGAATGCAGCGGTGGAACAAAAGACAACGAAGCCCAAGCTGTCCAGGGCAGAGGATGAGCATTGCGAAGTACTTTTGGTTTTCAGGCTTTTAGATTTTTTTCATCTTCCTCCCCACTCTGTGCAGGGCAAGAGGCAGAAGAAGAATGCGCTAAAACGTGCAAAGTGGACTTCACATGGCAAAATTCCCCTTGCTTTCTGGCATGCCCTAAGCAGCAGCAAACTTTTCCAAAGAGGAATCTAACACAGTTCTTACAAGCAGCCCAGCCCTCCCTCCTGCTCCCTGTCCGGCTGCGTTAACCCTTGCAGTTTGGGGGTGTCGGGGTACACCCTACGACTGGGCAAAGCCTCCCTACGTTTTTACACCTCGGCCAGGGGCAGAGTGGCAGGAGGGGAGAGCTGAGCACTCTGCACACACAAAGGCTCCTTCCCGGACTAGGGAGGCTGAGTAGCTCCCTGGCTCCCATCCAGCCATCTCCCTCCTGTGCTCACCTTTGGAGCTGATGGGGAGGTGTGCACCAGCTTCCCCTTCCGAGGGTCACCAGTCCACCAGCTAACAGGCAGCGGATGGTGGTCCTTGCCCCCCCCCCCCCCCCCCCGCCCCGCCCCTCTCGGCACATGGTACAGCGTGCAGGATCAGGCCCCGCTAATTCAGCCCACTCCCCTTTCCTCCCCAGCTCTGACCTCTCCCTCCCAGACTCCCTGCAGCCCAGGCTGACGTGCAACCCCACTGCAACCACTTTTTTTTTTTTCTTTTTTTCCCCCTCTCCTTAAACCATAAAGATATGAACTGTCCCCCTTCCCCCCATCCTCGGCTTTCCCTCCTCCCTCCTCCTCCCCTTGTCTCTCCTCATAATATTATCCTTGATCACTGCCCGGGGTTTGAAGCCCAGAAGTCAGAAGCTGTGCACCCCACCCCCACCAGCTCGAGTGTGCACTGATAGGGCCCTCGCTGCTGGCACCTAGTCAAGCTGAGGTGTCATTGGGATCTCAAATTGCAGCTAGGGGCTGGCAGGCAGCCAGAGGCAGTCTATTTAAAAGACAGCCTGTTCTGCAGTATTCAGTCTCTTTAGAAACTTCTCCAGGGGAAAAGTGTTGGGAGATCTACAAAGTGGATTTTTTTTCCCTCTCTTTTCTTTATTTTTTTTTACCCCTTTCCCCGTTTTTTACCGCTCCTCTACAGACTTTGCAACAAAACACTCAAACTTTGCAGAAAACTTTTTTTCCCTTTTTTTTTTTTTCCTTTTTTTTTTCCCTTTTTTTTTTCTTTGCCTTTGCCTTTGCAAATCTTGGAAGAGGAAAGCGGGAGGGTTGAACAGAGCCGATCGAAACACAACTTTGCTTCATACCAAGCTTCCCAGCAGCTCGCTGCGTCGGGAGAGACTTTTTCTCTCCTCCTGCAGAAGAAAAAGGGAAGAGGAGCTTTGCATCCCCTCTTCCTTCTCCTGTGGGGTTTTTTGTTGATGATTTTTATTTACCCCCTCTTTGACTGCTTTGATGCATTAATAGCAGGAGACTGGTTTTCAAGGAACTTTGCTCCCTTCCTAACCTGCCTCCTAGTCCTTTGGGAAGAGCGTGTGTGTGCGTGAGTGTGAAATCGCCGTCCCACCTCCCCGACCCCCCCCCTGCTCCTCCACCCTCCCCTTGCAACCTGTAGGCTGTGCAGTCCCTGCAGGCTTTTCTCCCTTTCCCCCCTTCTTCCCTCCCCCACCACCCACCCACCCCCCCTTTTTTTTTTCGCTCCTGCCGATCGCGGTGCGGATTGCCCGTTTCGAGGAGAAAAACAGCTGAAAGAAGGAGAAAAAGGGAAAAAACTAAACCAACCCGAAAGACAAAAAGCAAACCTAGACGCATCCCCCTCTCCTAAGGCCAAAAGCAAAGCAGGAGGGTCTCGCACCCCAAGAATAAACCCCAGAGTGGGGCGCCTGCAAGTTGGGGCTGCGCTTTCCGCCTCTTTTCCTTTTTGATTTTTTAAAATTTTAATTCTTTTTCGGCCCCCGAAGGGGCAAGCGGGAAGCAAGTGCCCCCCGCTCCCGGCAGGCCCCCGCGCCTCGTCCCGCAGCATCCCCGCTGCGATGCTGCTGCGGCTGCTGGTGCTGCTGGGCGCCTGCCCGGGGCTGTCGCGGTGCCTGGGCTCCTTCGTGCAGTGCGAGCCCTGCGACGGCAAAGCCCTGTCGCTCTGCCCGCCGCCGCCGCTGGGCTGCGAGCTGGTGAAGGAGCCGGGCTGTGGCTGCTGCCTGACCTGCGCCCTGCCCGCCGGGCAGCCCTGCGGCGTCTATACCGAGCGCTGCGCCCGCGGGCTGCGCTGCCTCCCGCGCCAGGGCGAGGAAAAGCCGCTGCACGCCCTGCTCCACGGCACCGCCGTCTGCCTCAGCGAGAAGAGCTACCGCGAGCAAGCGAAGGCCGGTGAGTGACCCCCTGCTGCTTCCAGCCTCATATTCACAGATGCTTTTCCGCCTTGCCGGCTCTTTTTCCTTCTTTCCGCCTGCTTTTTTCCACTCCACCACCATCTCCCGCCTGCACTTTCTCTCTTTCCGGGTGCTCTTCCATGCCCCTCCGCTTGCTCTTCCGCCTTTCCAGCTCCCTTTCCATCTTTCCGCTCGTTTTTTTTTACTCCCTCACGCTCGCTGCTCTTCCCTGCCTCCCCCCACCTCCGGCTGCTCACCCATCCTTCCGGCGGCTTTTCCACCTTCCCAGGTGCTCTTCCATGCCCCCGCTTTTGCTTTTCTGCCTTCACGGCTACTTTTCCATCTTTCCGGCCGCTTTTCCATCCCCACCCTCCCCAGCTGCTCTTACATCGCCCCCTCCCCCGCCGTGTGCTTTTCTGCCTTCCCGTCTGCGCTTCCATTCTTCTGTTCCCCTCCACCACCAGCAGCTGCTTTTCTTTCTGGCTAATTCTACATCTTTTTGCCCGATTTTTCTCACACATGAACACACCCCAGCTGCTCTTCCGTTTTTCCAGCTATTTCCCCATTTCTTCTCCTCCCCCTCCCCCCAGCAGCTTTTCGAAGCCCTCCGTTGCTTTTCCATCTTTTCTGGCTGCTTCTCCACCACCACCACTTCCCGTTATTGCTTTTCCACTCTCCCAGATACTTTTTCATCATTCCAACTGCTCTTCCACCTCCCAGTTGCTTTTTTGTCTTTTCAGCTGCTCCTACACACACACAGCTGCTTTTCCATCTTTGCATGTACTCTCTACCATCCTCCTATCTGTTCTTCCATGCCCCCCACTGCTTTTCCCAGCCTTCTTCCACTCCGTGCCCTGGTTGAACCTCGTATTGCATCATCTCACAACCTCCCTTATCCTCCATCATCACCTCTGGGTTGTCTCATCCCCAAAGGAAAGCTTTTCTTTTCCCATTTCACAGATGCAACCTCTTAGTCACAGCTGCATCCCAGTCCTTCCCCAGTTGAATCCATTACATCTTTTCCACATCCCTGTCTTCACCCTCCCCCTGACTCCTTTCTCTCACCACATCCTCCACCTTGCTGTAGGTTCTGAGCTGGTCTCTGAAGCTTGAGTTAGAGGGCAGGGCAGGACACTGTCTTGCATCTGTCTGCCCCATCCCCAAAGTCCTCAGCCACCCACAGGTTTGTTTCTCAGCCTTCTGCTTTCTCCTTGCAGTCATTGCAGCCTTTTCCTTCTGGCTGCCTGCTGCTAGATATCTTTGTTGGGTTTTAGTGCAGGGACGTGAAGAGAGCAGGTGCATCAGGGATGGGGAATCTGTAGATGGAAAAAAAAATGATGGTGTTGCTAATAATCAGAAAGAAGAGGTTAAAAGCAAGCATGAAGGCTGGCATGGTAACACTAGTGCAAAGCCAAGCTTCTGAAATGTTTGCACCTTGCACATGACAAAAGCATGAGAGAAAGCACTCCTTCAGTTTGGCACTCATTTAACACCCATTTCTGGATCCTGCAGTTTGTGCACAGACACTTTCCATATATTCCTACAAATACATTTGTATTTCTGCCGTGGCATGGAGGGGAGGCAGGGAGGGTGTCTGCACATTGAGGGGACTGGGGAACCACTTGGCAAAAATAAGGAGCCAGAAACAAGACCCCAACTTTGTTTTGGTCCTTGAAAAAATAATTTTCACTTGTTAGCAGGCTTCTGCACAGGCTTCTATCACCTAACAGATCTTTCTGTGTGTAGACAGTGGTTATGTTGCTATACTCCATCCTTCAGAACAAAATCAAATTCTATGTGTATAACTTCCCCTCTCCCTCAAATAACAACAAACGGCCAAACTCCCTTAAAATCAGCCAGGAACAACAAAACTGAGCTTGAATTTCTGCAGGGGAGCTGGAAGGAGTGAGGGTACCTGCACAGGGATCAGAAGGTGAATCCGGGAGCCAGCCTTCCTGCCACGGAGTCCTGGAAGCCAGGCAGTAACCCACTGGTGTGGAGCTTTGAGAAATATCCCAGAGAGTGTCACCTCTGGTGTTTATTTACCCTGAGTATGTGTATATGGCCAGGGGCAGGCAGTGTGGTCAGAAAGGCAAAGCATTGCAGCTGAAACCCAGCAGCAGCTGGGACAGTGGGACCAGTCCTCACACTCATGGCAAGGGTGCCCTGTGAAGACCAAAAAAGCTTTGCTGGTTGGCTCTTAGCACGAATCTTGTTTTGCTCCACCTGCCTCCCTCATTCCAATGAAACTGGTCCTTTAGCAGGTGCTTTAGATTAAAACTGGCCAGTCTTCCTGCTTTTGGTTTTCTTCAGATGGAAAGCACCCATTGAATGAAGGAGGGAGATAGGAAAGAGGTTACAGGTTTTTTGCAAAACCCTGGCACTACCTGCAGTTCCAGTTTGGACTCCCCAAGTGCCGCAGGGGGCTCTTTTTGTTGGGTTTGTTCACAGGCAGGAGACGAGCCTGGATTAGTTGCCGGCGACTGGTGGGCTCCTCTTGAGATTTGTGTGACTGCAAAAAAGAAATAAAAAATAAATCAGAAATTCCTGAGGATGGGAAAGAAAAAAAAACTCTTGGCATTTGACTGGTAGCATGTGAGAACAAAGTATATTTTCATAGGCATGTTTCTAAGCAACAGGACAAGGAAAGACATGAAGTTTGACTTGAACTCTCTGGCCTCTGCCAGTTTGGACGGCAGTGCAAGTACCGTGTGCCGGGAAAGCTGGCCTGGCCCTTCCATCTATCAATGACCAAAATTGGCCCTGAGCTGAGGAAGGATCAGCAGTGTGCAACATAAAGTATGTGACAGTGTTGGGGACTAGATCAAACTGCATTTCTGTCTATTCTGCTTATGTGCTGGCCAAGTGTAAAATGACAGATGCTTTCCTCCTTATAGTTGAGGTGGAGATGCGACAAGGAGTATTGCAAGATCCCGAGGCTGGGAGGCTGAGCTTGGTTGTCTGTAGACCAGATGCTTTGCTTAGGAACAAGGTGCTCCCAGGTGCCATGCCTCAGTTTCCTCATCTGTAGGCTGAGCACAGCAGTACTGAAAAATGCTGGAGGTGCTGGGCAGAGTGTCCTCCTGATCTGCTGAGAGATCAGAAATAAAAGCAAGTGTGGGATTATAGGGCTTTGGTGAGGCTCATTTTAAGTAGATGGATGTGCAGGTACTGACAGGATGGTCCCTGAAGTCCTTTCTGGCGCAACAGTCAGACATCGTCTTTTACCAAAAGCCAAGCATTACAGCTGTAATTGACTGTTCCTGGTAAAAAAAACATGAATGAGCTTCATTTATGGCACAGGCTGCAGGATTCTGGGTTTTCTCTGTTTTGTTTAGGTTTCCTTTGATATACACCATGTCTTTCCATTTTTCACCCCCATGCTCCTGCCAGACTTCCTCCTGCTGACACAGCAAGATCAGGCCGAGCTCTGGGGATCGGAGGGCACAGATTGGAGCCTGCTGCCCTAAAAAGGCTCATGGAAAAACAAAGGTTGTCAAATATTTCCTTCTCCTCTCACATTCCTGCTCTCTTTCTAGAAAGCGAGCAAGACTTGGCAAGTTTCCTTACGAAACCTTGAGCCAACGATAACCAGGAGGGGAAAGGGGGGAGGGTGGGGGTATGCAGAATTAGCCCTAAGAAAATTGTCTTTGCTGCGTCAGCTGGAACTGGGCGGAGGAGGAGCGCTGCCGAGCCCAAGTTTCCTGCAGCTCATGTTTGGTGCAGTCCTTTATCCTTCCCCGACATTCCTCCCCACCCTGTTTCTCTTTCCTGTCTCTTTTGCTCCCTGTTCAGGGCTGTGGGGATAAGCAGTGGGGATGTGGTGGGGCAAGTGGGCAGCCCTATGCCAAGGTCCAGGGCAAGGGTGAGGCTTAGGGCAGGGGTCATGGGAGCAGGGCACTTGGGACATGCCAGTGTGCAAACATGTGTTGCTCTGGGAGGGATCTGGCTGGTGCTGAGCAGTAGGTCCTTTGTGTGAAGCAGCTTCTGAGCTGTCAAGGTGTGAGCTAGTAGCAACAGGCCTGCAAAGCTTCAGATCCAAACTGGGAAAATCTCCATTTTTCTTTTGATCTAAAGTTTTAACAACATTAATAATATATTAAAAAGGAAAAAAAAAAAAAAAGTGAAATCCATCAGGTGCCAGTAAGAGAGCCAGGTTTCTGCGGTGTGTGCGTATGGGGGAGGGAGGGATGGGGTGGTTCAAACAGGAAAGGAGGGGCCTTGGCTGGAAATACTTTTCGGCACCCTGGTTTCTAAAAGGAAGGAGCAAGAATATTAAGTAGTTGATACAAATGAAATTCCTGCCGGGTGCCAGCAGAGTTCACCGGAGAAAAGACGTGGCTCTGTGCATGCGTGCGTGCGTGCATGAGTGATAGAGCTAGTCCTGAGCTGCCATGCCACGCTGTCAGCCCTGGACCCACTCCAGGTGAACAAAGGGAGCCCCTCCAGAGCCTGCACCACCACAGCAGGGAACAGAGGCTGGCCTTAAATGGGAGCCTCTACAAACCAGAGAGACGCTGTGTTCCTTCTCACATCAATATTTAAGCGCCAGCATCCTGTGCACAGATGACTCTCATGGCTTTGGTGTGTCGGTAGCGTGGGCACGGTTGTGTGTGGCGGGAAGTGTTGGCATAATTGCTAGGTGAAGTGTCCCATAGGCTGGGAACAAAAGGGTATAAAAGCATGGGTATGTTGTGCCAGTTTTGGGATAGCCCCTAGTTTCCTTTGGCCATGTAGTTTGGCACTTATGTCTCAGGGCATCTGTGGAGGAAGGAGAGGAGGAGATGCAGCGAGCAGGCGCTGCCTTGCAAGGAGTATGGTGCTCTGCTTCCTCCTAACGTCTGCTGGAAGTTTTACCCACGCTGAATCAAATGGCGTCACAGATGTAAGAGCAGCTGTGGGAGCTGTTATAGCAGTGGCAGTTCCCATCTCTCTTCACTCAAACTGAAAAAGCCTGGGAGCAGTCTGAGAAGGGGGATGGGAACCTCAGCCCCTCCAGGGCTCATCCTCCTCTGCTCAGTGGGGCAAGTCGCTAAGAACAGTTGCAGCTCATTTCACCTGCGCTAAGTCACGCAGGAGATAAAAGGGCCCACGGTGCAGCAAGTCCTGCCTATGATTTTACCAAGCACTTAGTAATGCAAATTCAAGATCGGACATAAATAAAAGCAGAATTTGGCTGGAACACACCTGTCCCTCAATGTGGGCTGCAGTGCAGCAGGATTAACATGCACAAGGAAGATAATGCATGTGAGCATGCGTACACGGGTACCCATGTTCACATGCCCACGCACGCCAGCACAAAGATTCCATGTGTGCAAACACACACATGCAGCATTTTTGTCTCTGGGGGAAGAATGGTTTCCAGGCAGCACACATAAACCTTGCTTAGGTGCAGTGGTGCTTATAACTGGCACATCAGTATTCTGCTGCCAAGATCAGATATTGGCATACAGACCAGCCTACCCCATCCTCCCACTGAGGGCTGAGAAATGAGGCACAGCAGGTGAGCATACTGAACAAGGGGAGGCAAGGAAGGAGAAAGACACAAGATACTCCTCCCAGCCAGCTGTGTGGATCCAAACTCACCTTCTGTGTTTGGAGGTGGGTTGTATTTTCTGGATGGATTAAGTCTACACTAGTTAAATACTCCCAAGACATAGCCCAGTAAAGGTGTGGAGAGGTTATAGCTTGCAGAGGGCAGCTGATCCTTCTTCCACATGCATGGAGGGAAGTGGTGCCTGGTAGCATTGGTACTGGAGATGGCACCTGGGGCACTTAGTGCCCTGGGACCCTACAAACTTCTCTTTGTCTAAGCAGCAACAACTGGCCTTTGGAAAAGCGGGGAAGAAGAATTGAACTGGGAAAAGGTAGCAAATTTGCTGAAAAGTGATAGGCTGAGGGCTGAAGAAACAACCTCCAGAACTGAGCATGAGAAGCAAGACTTGAAAAAATGGTGCATGCAGAGGTCAAAGATGATCCAAAGAGTTTGGTCTGGATGAACTCCCTGGCAACCAGTGTAACCACCTTGTCATTTGTAAGGACATTTTGTTTTACAGGAGAAAAGATAAATCCTCAGGACAGGTGTAGCCAAAAGCACGGGGAAGAGAGAGAACCCTGGCCCATGTGCTGTGATTCTCTAAGACCTGGACCCCACAAGATTATTTAGAGAGATCTTCCATACTGCATCTTCGCAGGCCAACGTGCAGGGCTGCCTGCTGGTCACACACTGGGGTAGCAGCTGTGCCAGTGCTTCTGGTCCCTGGGACTGCCCATTTGGGATCACTAGTCAGGAGTCATGCTTGATACCTTTGGATCATGTTGTACCTGGTGATGGAGTGAAAGTTCCCATCCCCTCACTGTTCAGCAACCACAAGACACTCTACTCCTTCGGATATGTAGCCAAGGCAACTCTCAACAAGATGTTGCTTTTGAGGTGGCTCTTTGATGCTAGTGATCTGAGGGGACCCCTTGGTGTTTATGTCAATTCATGGCTCACAGTTAACTCTAGCAGAAGCCAGTGTAATGTATTTGCAGAACTTTGGGATTCTTGGTGGCTTGATATGGGCAAATTTGCACTTAAGCCACCTCCCAGCATGCTTTGGTGGATATTCTGTTTGTTTGTGATGTATCCAGGATGTGTGCGCTAACTGCCTGCCCATCAGTCCATGTCTTGTAACCATCAGCTGTGCTTGCAGGAAGGTCCCAGCTACCCTGGCTGCAGAGAGACTCTGGACAACAGGCTGAACCTTGAGGAGGCACTCTTAATTCATGCCTGTGGAGTCAGCGGGCATTTCTTGTCTGTGTTTGCATAAACCCTTGCTCTCGCTATTGCCCTCATTCTCCAGACTCCTTTGGTTCCCATAAATTTTCCCCATGCCTCCACCTTCTTGGTATTGCCTCTTGCACACAAAATATAGAAATGGAGTTTCAATATCATCCTCTGAGTAAATTGGCACATCTTTCCCTATTAGTGTGGCAGGACCTGATCCTGCAAGATTCTGAGCACCTTTTCTCTAGGCCCAGAGCACCACGGGCTTTCAGGCACCTAATCCCCTTCATGGGAGCCAGCTACCTCAGTCCTCACAGGACTGAGGCCAAAACTGAAGACGTGGTTGGCTTCAGCAGGATTGGGAAACCCTTAACAGCTGCCTGCCTCGAGGGCTGTTATTGCAGTTTGGTTTGTTTGCTTGTTGGTTGGACACAGCTGGCTCACTGGTGGAGGTATGTTGATGGAGATAACTGATCTGGTTGCTGTTTAAGGGCAAGAAGGTAATCTTGGCAGATACTTAAGGAAATGATTCCCTAGCTAAACAGAGAGGGAATGTGTCTTAAAGGTAACTTTGGGGGCAAAGTTGGCCACTAGTCACAATACTTTTTTTTAGAAAAATGGAAGAAATATTTTATTTTTCTGAATTCAGATAGGATTCACCCTTGGAAGGCAAATCAACAGATACACTTATTATTCATGCTTAAGAAATCAGATGTTATGCTTTGGGCTAATAATGAATAAGCCAGTGAACGACTTATGGAACCTGGCTTTTACTTTTTAATTTAAAGGAGGTACTGGAAAAGAAAAAAAAAGAGTTTTATTAGGGAGGGACTGCATGTTCAGCAGTCAATTACAGTGCTGCCACAGCCACATGTGTGTCTTAATACATCTTAATAACATCTAAACACAAAATGACATAGCACTCACTTTGTTTTCACTTGTGAAGAAAGTGCTTTCCCCAAGAAATGGCAGAAATGAGATTTAGCCACATCATTTCATAACCATTTCAGTGTTTAGTTACTCAGTTTTGTAATAGCAAAAGCAGCTTGAGGCTACAGGAAAGCAACAAAGTGCAACCGGGACTTTGTCAATCCAGAAAGGCTCTAGACCTATGGCAAAGGATGGTCATCTGGCCTTCTTGGAATTTCATGCCCCAGAATGGGGGTCTTTACCCTTTGCTCCGTCAAGGGACCTGTGATAATTTTTTAACATTGGAAAACATCTTTGCTTCATGTTGGACCGAAAGGAATTTGTCGGTGGTACAGTGCAGGGAGGGAAATGGGTAGGAAAGGCAAGAGTCTCCCGTTAGGATCAAGCTTGAACAAGTTTCTGCTTGTAGTATTGTCAGTGTGAACACCAAATTTTTGATACTTTTTTGTGGTACTGCTTGGGTAGACTGGGAGATTAAATAATGACTAGGCCATATGAAGGCTTCCTGAGAGAAGGAACCATTAACCATTAAGAAATGAGAAGAGAGTCCTGAGGGCAGAGGTGGGAATCTCATCACTCAGAGCTCATAAAAGTCAGATCTGACAGTACATGTGACAGTGTGTCATCAGGTGCTGACACAGAGTTGAGCAGTAGATGATCTCACAGCTCTTTTTCATCTGGTTTAAGACAGGACTGTGAAAGTGAGTCTGAAGGCCTAGAAATTAATCCAGGCTAGGCTGGAAGTTGCAATCACAGCTGCATGCCTGACTTACTTGTGGTGTTGGACTAGTTCTCATCCAGCACCTGATACAGGTACATCTCCAGACTCCACCTGATGTGCCTTCATCTCTCTTAGGGCTGCCAAAGAGTTTGGTTTTCTTGGTTCTTCCAGTTACTGGCAGACAGGGACTCTCAATAGCTTGAGTCAGGATGGATCTTGTGATGGAGACCACCAGCCTCCAGTGAAAGCAGCCTCTTCCAGATTCAGTTCTAGTAGGCCAGTTATAAAAGCTTCTGCTCAGCATAAAACTACATCAGATTTAAAATTCTGTCCAAAAGTTAAAAGCCACTTTGATCCATAAGCAAGCCAGGGAGTTTACTGCCAGTTACAGTGGCTGCATTTCTGGTTTCATAGTTTCATAGTTTCATTCAGGGTTGGAAGGGACCACAAGGATCATCTAGTTCCAACCCCCCTGCCACGGGCAGGGACACCCCACACTAGATCAGGCTGGACAGAGCCTCATCCAGCCTGGTCTTAAACACCCCCAGGGACGGGGCCTCGACCACCTCCCTGGACAACCCATTCCAGGGTTTCACCACTCTCATGGTGAAGAACCTCCTCCTCACATCCAGCCTGAATCTCCCCACCTCCAGCTTCATTCCATTCCCCCTAGTCCTATCACTACCTGAGATCCTGAGAAGTCCTTCCCCAGCCTTCCTGTAGGCCCCTTTCAGATACTGGAAGGCCACAATTAGGTCACCTCGGAGCCTTCTCTTCTGCAGACTGAACAGCCCCAACTCCTTCAGTCTGTCCTCATAGGAGAGGTGCTCCAGCCCTCTGATCATCCTTGTGGCCCTTCTCTGGACACGTTCCAGCACCTCCACATCCCTCTTGTAACAGGGGCTCCAGAACTGGACACAGTACTCCAGGTGGGGTCTCACCAGGGCTGAGTAGAGGGGGAGGATCACCTCCCTCGACCTGCTAGCCACACTTCTCCTGATGCAGCCCAGGATCTGATTGGCTTTGCAGGCTGCAAGTGCACACTGAGAGCTCATGTTGAGCTTTTTGTCCACCAGCACCCCCACGTCTCTCTCCTCAGGGCTACCCTCCAGCCAGTCACTGCCCAGCCTGTATTTGTGCCTGGGATTGCCTCGACCCAGATGCAGGACCCTGCACTTGCTCTTATTGAACTTCATGAGGTTGGCTTGTGCCCACCTCTCCAGCCTGTTAAGGTCCCTCTGGATGGCCTCCCTTCCCTCCAGCGTGTCTGCTGCACCACACAGCTTGGTGTCATCAGCAAACTTGCTGAGGGTGCACTCAATGCCACTGTCCATGTCACCCACAAAGATGTTGAACAAGACAGGTCCCAGGACTGATCCCTGAGGGACTCTGCTTGTCACTGGCCTCCACTGGGACATGGAGCCATTGACAGCCACTCTTTGGGTGTGGCCATCAAGCCAGTTCCTTATCCATCTAGTGGTCCACCCATCAAACCCATGTGTCACCAGCTTGGAGACCAGGATGTGGTGCGGGACAGTGTCGAAGGCTTTGCTCAGGTCCAGGTAAACATCAGTTGCTCGCCCCTCATCTATTAATTTTGTCACCTGCTCATAGAAGGCCACCAGGTTGGTCAGGCAGGATTTGCCCTTGGCAAAGCCATGCTGACTGTTCCCAATCACCTCTTCACTATTCTTTTGAGCGAGTAGTGACTCCAGGAGGATCTGCTCCATGATCTTTCCAGGCACAGAGGTGAGACTGACTGGCCTGTAGTTCCCTGGTTCCTCCTTCTTACCTTCTTCTTTTTGAAGATGGGGGCAATTTTTCCCCTTTTCCAGTCTGTGGGGACTTCACCAGATTGCCATGACTTTTGAAATATAATAGAGAGGGGTTTAGCAACCTCATCTGTCAGTTCTCTCAGTACCCGTGGGTGTATCCCGTCAGGTCCCATGGACTTGAACACTTTCAGGTTCTTCAGGTGGTCACGAACCTGATCTTCACTTACAACGGGCAGTTCTTCCTCCCCGTCCCTGGCATTGTCTTCCATAACATCAGGAGTGTGGCTAGAGGCCCTTGCAGTGAAGACTGAGGTAAAGAACTTATTAAGCACCTCAGCCTTTTCCTCATCACTTGTGACCATGTCACCATTTTCCTTTCTGAGGGGGCCCACACCTTCCCTAGTCGTCTTCTTCCCATTAATATACCTGTAGAAGTTGAACATCCTCTTGTCCAGGTAATCTCCTTTAATGCAGATGTTTCCTCTTAATTGCACATTATTCTCAGGGTAAAATGCTACAATATCCACAGTGATATCTAAGTTTTTTGATGGCTACCAGCAACACCTTTCCTTCTTACGTCTCTAAGGCCTTCTTAGCATCTGGCTCTACTGTGATTCATCACATATGGATTTCAGTGACCAAAACAGTATCGGCATCCTGGCAACATCTTGCTTTCAAGTCCAGGTTTCTTGACATCTCATGTATATTGACGCCTACATTCAACTGAGTTTTGGAAACCCACCCCACAAAGTCCAAGGGGGCAAAATTACCTGCTCTTCCTCGCAGAGATGTTTTCTGTCCGCTACTGAGCTACCTCCATCTGAAAAAGTCCTCGTCACTCTTATTTGTCACACAATAATGAGAGTTAATGGATTCTATTAGGCTTCTCTTCCAACCCATCACACCTCTTTATTTTCATTCATCAGACCTGAAAGTATATTTGTTTTCTAGGAAGGGTTGTCTTCTCATTTTGTCACGGATAAACCCCAGGGAGAAATTCTGACAAAAATTAAATTATGCTTGTTGGGAGCTGCTTTAGACTTTCCTCTCTTTTATTGCCAGTTAGGCAGAGACTGTCATGCAGCCTTCTTCCTTGAGTCCTCCTGTGCTCTTCTCTGCTCTCAGTTCCTTGACTTCCCAGTGGGTTTTTTGCTGTCTTTATTACAACTGATGGAATCCGCCACTAGGGCGGCTTTGACAGAAAAGATGCAAGAAAGACTGACTACTTTACAGGAAAGAAAATTATGTTTTCATCACTATAATATTGAAAGATGATTCATTTAGATGTTTCTGGGTCATCAATTCAGCTCCCAGCTTCTTCTGCAGTTTTAGCATATGGAATGGGGAATGTGTGTAGTGTTCACATAATATGAAGGAAATACGTTTTATCTTTCTATCATCAGTGCATCAGCAACAGGAACTTCTTGATGTAAATCTAACCCTGAAATACTTCTTTCTTCTCCACTTGTCTGTTCAGTTCAGTTGGAAGATAACCTTGTTCAGGAAATGTCAGGCTGATACAAGCAGCTATCTAGAAACAGAGTGCCTGCAGTTTTTCAAGATGGCTCATGTCAGCATCATGTAATTGTATCGGATGGATGTTTGCTCATCATTTTACCAGAGGGAGAAACCCTGGAACGTTTCCCAACTCTTTTGCTGGGTAGACATACTGGGCTCCTTTTGCACCAAAATGGTTGTTGCTAGGCACCTCAAGTCTCTGGTCACGCTGCCTGTCCACCAAAAGCTCAGACCTTCAACTGTATATGCATTCCTAGCTTCCAAGCCTCTGTGGAGAACTGTTCATAGCCAGATTTAGGAACTCTCTGGAAGGAGATAGGTCAAAGACAACAGTGAGGTGCAGTCCTTGCTTGTACATGCCAGGTCAGAACAAGCCCAGCCCTCCATCTGACACCCAAGCTTGTCTCTTCCAGCATAGCATAGATGCTTGGGGCCTGCTGAACTAACAGCTAGCAGTATGTAAGGAGGGAGCTTACATTATGGAGCTTCCCATCTCTAAACCTGCTTTTCTCATTGCTCTAGAGAGTGGCTCCCAGGGAGTTTTATTTTGTGGCTGCAGCAAAGAAGGGCAGCTCAGGAAAGTATCATTTGGCGTGCAGCAACACAGATCCTTCCATACAGTTCAAGTTCCCACAGCTGTACCTCTCCCACCTCCGCAGCACTTGCTGGCACTGCAGAGAAGTGGTGTTGACCCAGAGATCAGTTCCTACAGATAGGCTTTGTGCTTCCAGAGCAGACCAAAACATGAGCTGGTTCCCTTGAGAGCTCCCTTCCCACATGGTGAGCTGCATTTCTCCCCTATCCAGCTCTTTATGAGGACACTGAGGTCATCAGGACAATGATCTCCCTTTCCCATGAATCCTATGTGAACCTGGGGGCCCCCCAAGCACCTGATATTCACGCTCTGCCGGTGAGCCCAGGCTGATGCAGCAGAATCTGCATCTGCAGGTTTCTGCTGAGGAGACAAAAATCTCCTGAGAAAGAGCAGGTCTTCCAGGCTAGTTCAGCAAAGCCCAAACAATAACTAAAAATAAAAGGCCACAATATAGCACATCCCTCTGCCATCCCTCCCTGCTTTCCAAGGGTCTTCAGGTATTCCTGTGCTGTTCTCAAGCATCCCTACTGCACCTTGGCTTAATAAAATGGAGATAAAGTCTTAAACTAGGGTTGAATACTTCCAGTCCTCTGGCTGCTTTTCCATCTCTCTGAGATTGGTCTCACTGATTCATACTCTTCTCTTCAAAGATGCCTCTGTGGGACAAGAGAATGAGGTCCCAGCAATTTTTGCCATGCTGTCACAGGGATTTGAGGTGCTGGGATACCTTAGAGCTCTCATCCTAATGTTTGTGTGGCTTTTGGCCATGGACTCTGATCAGGTGTCTTTGATAGGGGATTGGGCATGATGGGGCACAGTGGGTGCTTTTGTGGGTGCTCCACAATGCTTTGACTGCTAAAGACTTCCATCCACATTCTGCAAATCACAGAAGTGATTTGCTGCCTTCAGCAGCTGTTAAGGTACCTAATTCCCAGTGATGGAAAGAGGGTCTGGTTTTTCTTAGCATTGCTCCTGTGCCTGTAAAACAGTTTGGCACTGCCACCCGTGAGACCTGTGTCACAAACTGCATGGGGATAATACTGAAGAGGTGATGGGATTTATTTGTCTTAATTTCAGACCTTTGGAGTTCTAAGTGAGACCATTGGAGTCATGGGAGGAGAAACTGGAACCTCCAGAGATATGTTGTTCCACCCTAAAATCAGCACCCAAGCCAAACGATGAGGCTGGTCACAATTTGGAGGGTGCAGCATCTCTGTAATGACTTAGATATGGAGTTGAGCCATCCAACGAATCCTCAACACCTCTGTGTTAGCAGATGGGCGTTATTTGACACAGATCTGCTGTAAATGCCTGTTGTGCATTGCTGGGACACAGGGTAGGTGGCGTGGCAGTCCAAGCAGGGTTGCTGTTTTTCCATCTTTCTCAGTGTGTGGTGTCTCCTTTCAGTGCAGGCATCACAGGCATTCTCTCTTGCCAGGCCCCATCAGACCAGCCACGCTGGCCTGCCATCAAGTCCCCGCAAAAGCACAAAAGTTCGTCGAAAGTCCAAGGCACATTGCAGCTGGCTCTCCATCAGCCAACGCCCTGGGCTAGCAAGGGGATGGGCCAGAACCTACATCCCTGGCCCTGGCTGCTTCTCTGCTGGTGGGTGCCAGAGAGCCTTGGGCTGGGCGGCCGCCTGAGATCACTGCCTGACTTCACCGGGGTGGTGGTTCAGAGCAGTGACCCCAGCCCTGGGCATTGCGCCGGAGCCGGCTCCACTGCCCGGCCCTGTGGGTCTGTGATGAGGGGCTGAGGGTCATTTAGCACCACACTGGGGGTTATGCCTGCAGTGGGAACATAAATGAGCTGTTCTTCATTAGGACAGTGAAAGCTCCATTCTGTCTGGACTGATCCCAGTGGCCTCCAGGGAGCTCAGGAATGCTTTTTTCCTTAGCTGTGCTATCCATCTCCCAAAGGGTGAGAGATGAGATGACCCTCCTCACTCCACATCCCTTCCCCGCCTGCATTTGGGGAATGCAAACACAGCGGCTGTCCCTGTCTGCTGAAAAGGAGGGAGGGATTTTTATTTTCCCATCATGGTCACAGGTGCAAGTCCAGGCTGAGGAGGAACTGCACATCCCAGGAGCATAGGCCAGGCACATCCCTCTTCTCTGGAGTGTGGGCACAAGTGAGGAGGGCAACTTGGGGAAATGAGCAATGGAGTTTTTACCAGCCAGGGACCTGAGCACAGAGTCACTGTATAAGACCCAATCTGAAGAAAATTAGGTATTTTTCTAACATGATTTGCAAGTACAAAACCTATTTTCAGGAACACCACCAACATTCCTCCTCTCCTAGCCACAAAGAGCTTAGGGAAGCTGCTTTGGATTGTCCAGCAAGAACTTGTGCCATAAAGGATGGGGGAGGAAGGACAAATGGGAGGATCTTGTCCTTTCAGCAGGTACAGGGAAGAAGACAAACAATGATTTCAGCAGTCATTGCCTCTGTCTGTGTCTGTGAAGTCCAGCAGGAAGTCCTAAGAAGCCAGCTCAGGGCTGGACAGATAATGGAGCTGCCATAGATAGGAGTCTGCAGATGCTTGTGCTGGGGAGCTTTTGTTATGGGTGAAGCTCAGAGGGAGTGAGTGGATCTGGCTCTGATTAGTGTTCCAGGGTACCAGACAATGGGAACTGCAGAAAAATGCCTTCCTCTCTTCTCTAGCTTCACCCTTATTTTTTTCCCTTCTGCATGGCCAGCATTGGCTGCCTAGGTGTCTGATCCCACAGTGTTGTTCCTCCTCCAAAAAGAAAGTCAGGGGGTCAGAAATCACCCAGCTGGGTTTGGAAAATGCCACATTGTTGCAAGCGGCAGTGGGATAGAAGCTGGAGATCTCCAAAAACTGCTGCCACCAGGGCCCAAAATCACAAGGAGCCTTTTGGAAAAGCAGGGCCAGGGTTGGGGGGGTGTCACTCAGTAAAGTCCTGCAGCTGAGGATATTCCCTTCACTGGAATACTGGGAAGTGGTCATTCATCCTGGAGCTAAATCCTTCTCTGGTGGAGAGCAGAGGCATTGCACAGTGTTGCTCTGCACTGTTCAGTTAAAGTTTGCTGTTCTGTAAGCAGTGATGGTTCAGCCCTGGGCAACGTAAGCCCTAATTTCCATCTTACAACATCTTGCACCTCCGAACAGAGGTAGCTGAGTTTGGGGGCAAAGGAAGGACTGGCAACTTTTCAAGGTCTCAGTGACAGTTGCTGTAATTCCAACGCTAGGTGTTTAATTGAGATCCTCATTAAGTCTTTCTCCAACACCTCGCTGCATAGGTGGTGTATTATGCTAGTGCTCGTGCTGTAAATAATAATGGCAATGATAATAATCAAAAGGGCTGTTTAGCAAGGTTGTGCTATGGCTGTGCTTCTCCTTAGGTACATGTGGCTTGTTTTGGGGTGTACGCACAGGACAGCAAGTCCCTTAGCAGTGGGCTGTGGATGTTAACACACATGGATCATTAGCAGCAGCGGTCAGTGGATACTTTTCCTACCTTCCTGCCAAAAACCATTGAAAATGTGTTCTGAAAATTCAAGCCTCCTAGCCATTTGGAACAAGTTCCCTGCTCCTCTCTGTAACATCATCAAGCAGGGAGGTGGTGTTCCCACACGCCCTGCGCCCACATGCGTACACACACACACGCCCTGTGGGGACCTCACACGTGTCCAAAACATCTGGAGCACAGAAGCACCCAGACTGAATTCTGGGCCAGGTGCAGGAAGGTGCACAGGCTGCCCTGGGTGACGTCTGTCCAGGTCAGCAGGCAGCCGGGCAGGAGCAATTTGCAGCTTTGCAGAAAGGGTGCCTGGTATATTGCTTCTCTTTGTCTCTTCTGAAGGGGCAGGGTGAAAGGGTTGGAAAAGGCTCCTGCTAGGGAGCAGGGAAAGAGCACTAAGCCATTAGTCCCAGGGCAGAGGACAGTGCATGCTCTGCTGTGGATATTTCAGGGCTCATAGGAGCCTCCAAGAATTAGGACATTAACAATTAAGTCCTGGTTGACTTGTGAGAGGAGCATCTCCCTCTCTCCCTGGGTCTCCAGACGTGAAGCTGTGGATTAGTTTTGAGTTGAGTTCAGTCTGCTGCCTTGGCTGTGGGGTCAACATCCCCTTGAGGTGTCTACAGCCCAGGTCTCCACTCCAGGATAATCACACAATTTTGTCTTAACCAGCAAAGTCATTCTTCTGTGTTCCTCTGAGCCTGGGACCTTTGCTGAGAGGTCACCTCCTCCTGAGGAGGGAGGAGAATGGATGGAGAGGCAAAAGCCACCCACCTCCTGCTTTCCACTGTGCCTTGGCTGGGTAGACAGTGAATAGGGCCTTCCTGCCTGTGCCTTGTGCCCATAGCTGAAATACAGAGGTGAAGCATGTTCTGCCTCTGAAAAGAGCTACCTGCCTGAAACACAATCACTAGGTTGGCACGGCAGATGGGAGTAGGCAGGAAGGGGTTGTGCAGCGGGCCAGATCCTAACAGCAAGGGAGGAAGAATTCCAGCCTCCTTCCTGAGTTCCAGACAGGCGCTATTAGGACTCATTCGGGGAAATAAGGCGTTGGTCCTGCTATGTCTCCTCAGGAGCAGAGGTGCACTGGTGCCAGTGCTGTCTGCCATGAACCAATCTGGAGTGGCAAATAGAGGTTAAAAAATGAGCTGGTGGGTGAAGACAGACTGGTGAATCCAGGGGCAGGAGCTCTGGAGATACTGCCATGGGTGTCTGGCTCTGAATGCAGTGAGTGGGTGGCTGCAGGTCAGTGTGGATGAGCCAGCCAGGAGGTGAAGTTAGGGACTGTGTAGGTGATGCGTGCCCTGACTCTGCCTTTCTCTCTCCCGTTGGCAGCAGGAAGGTACCTCACCAGCTGCTCAGAGCTTGTCGAGAGTTTGTGTGTCAGAGACCTCTGCCCTTCAGTTTGTCAAAATTGGCTCATTACTATCAAACTAGGAAACAGATGAGTGCATGAACGGGGACTTCATCACCCTTGCTTGCTGAAGGAAATTAGGCTATTAAAAACATCAGAGGGTAGAGGAAAGGGATCCCTCCAAGGTATCCATGGGTTCTCACTGGGAAATAAGACCCAATTGATGAGCAGCATATGGAGAAGTCCCACTGCAGCCATCCCTTGTTGTATTACCACTTGAGCAGAGACCTGCATGTGCCAAGATGATGAAGAGAGTCAAGTTCCAGGTGTTTTTTTCAGCCCTGTAGGAGACACAGGACTTAGGCTGGAAACTGGGCAGCTTTCAGTGCATGCCATCCCTTGAGCTCCTCTGTAGAGTAGTGGGCTCCTGTGGCTCCCATCTTCCCTTGCTGAAAAGGCTCTGTGTTAGTCCCCAGCTCCCAGTCCGCTCTGGATGCCTGGCAGCTTGCAGGAAGCAGAGGAGCAAGGTATTTGCAGAGGCTGAAGCTACTGACTATGAGCAGGCTTAGCCGCTGCAAACATCCATTGCACTGTGAGTCCTGGGGTCTGGACACCTTGTGCTGTTTTTCTGTCTTAATCCTTGCTGCCTTGTCCCATTTGTTTGTTATTTTAGGTTTGCCCATGTGGCTGTGCCACTCATATTTGTTATTGCAGAGGTAATGAGCTGTGCCTCTCATGTTATTGTAGGGTTGCCTGTGCTGGTGTGATCCTTCCTCTCCCCTTAATTACTGCAGGGCAGCCCAGGGAGGTGCCCTGGCTCTGCCTTGTCTGGCCCTGGCAGTCAGTGCCAGAGGGAATTCCTGGGACAGATCAGTGTGCTTCATTGCCATGGAGGGGTTTAGTCACTGTGGATGTCTCTGGTCTCCTTTTGGACCCCCAACTGACACAACATCCTTGTGGCAAAAGATGCTCTTCTGTTGCACCTTGTACAGTATTATTTCCTCAGGGACAAGATCATTCCCAATTTAATCAATTTCTTCTCTATGCCTTGCCTGTCATCTGCTTATAAAAGAGGAGCCCCAGCCTTCAGGGGCCTTTGAGACCTGCAGCAAGTTAAAAATGCCAAACATAGGAGTCTCATGGGACAAAATGACAAGAGAATCCCATCCTTGGGATACATGCAAGTCTCAGGGATGGTGCATGGGGTTATATACATTGCTGTGGGCAGTGAGGAGGGTGCTGACCCAGCTCTGTTCTTGAGGAAAGAGGGGAGGAAAAGGCTGCTTTAATAAATGTGTGGTTGTGGAAAACTTTCCAGATTTGCTGGGAGAGAATAGGTCCATCTTGGCAAGGGGGAAGAGGAGACTGGTAGCCATGGCAGGCTTGGGAGCCCAGCAACCACCCTGTGCCCTCAACCACCTTCAAGGCCACCCAACGGGGAAAGCGTGTGACAGGCTGGTGCTGCCATCTGCTGCTGAGCAGCACATTCATCTGTCCCTCCTCACCGGGTGTGCCCAAGGCACCCTAGGCAGAGTGGTGGGGCAGAGCCATCTTCCTTCCCCCGGGCGTACATCTGGTCTCCAGGGAGTAGGCAGTCTTCAGGGAGACTCCTGTGTGCCTTGTTAAGGGGGTGTCTTGCACTTTTATTTTCATCTTGAGCCTTTTTCTTTTGCCCAAAGAGTGATGTTGTGAGGAGGGGGAAAAGGAGTGCCCTGCTATCTTCACCGCAGGGTTGCAGGAGGGGATGAGCCAAGTTCAGTGGCACTGCAGCTGCTGGAGACACTGTGCAGTGAGGGATTTCAGCCACTTTGATGCTTTTTCTCCCACTGTGTGGGTTTCCCCATGACTGCCAGCTGACCCCAGAACAAACCTTGTATCAGCACAGTGCTGCTGGGAACCAGGAACTGGGAGACAAGGAGCCTCAGGAACCTTAAACTCTGTCAAATTTGGTCCAGAAATAACGCTTTTTTTTCACTGTGGTGGCTGTACTAAATGTCACAAGTCATCTAAGTTTAGACTGTCACCAGCTCTCCTATATATAACTGTGCAGGGCTCCTGACTGCATCCTGCTGGCACAGGTCACACTGGGGCAATCTGGGGGGTGTATAAGAAGGTGGCTGCCATGGGGAGAGACTAAATCCACTCCTCCCTTGCCATTGGCACCATCAGTGACAACTACAGTCAGGCAGCACCACTTGGCAGCTTGACAGCAGGATTTTCTGACTGCTTGGTAAGCGCCAGTGGGCAGAGTCTGGTTCAGTCTCATGTGTATGGAGCTGTGGGGTGAGGACTCTGGAGATCCTGGCACTTGTCAGCCACATCTCCAATATCACTGCCAAAATGTCTGCTCAACCACGTGGTGGCTTGACTGTGTGATTGATCCTGACTTTGGAATTATCTCATCTTTGAGCATCCCTGGATTTTGCTCTTTCATCTGCAAGGTGGCATGGGGTATGAATTTGTCACTTAATACTAATGAGGGGCTTCTCTCACATTTTGTGTGTTGTCTTTTCTGGGCTTGTGATAACCCTACAACCAGTCCTTCTCCACTGACACCCTGCAAGCAATTGTGGCCTTGTATACAGGAGCCCATCCTGACTCCAAAAACCCTCTGTGCCCTCAGACATTTTCCTGCCCTGAGCGTAGGGGTCACACAAAAGCCAAGTCAAGTCCCACACCATGGGAGTAAAGTCAGGGCTGTATGCAGCAGCTAGGAATAGGTTTTATTTGATTATTTGTTTCCATCGTGCCTGGTGCAAAAATGTTCTCGGGGTTGGGCAGGAGGCTCACCATGCAAAAGCAAGCCCCAGCCAGATCACGAAGACCTCATGGTTTGGTGTCTCTTCCTTTCCAGAACGGGAGTCCCGAGAACATGAGGAGCCAACCACATCAGAGATGACAGAGGAGACCTATCCACCTAAGGCCTACCGGCCCAAGCACGGGCGCCTCTCCGAGCTGAAGGCTGAGGCCCTGAAGAAGGACCGCCGGAAGAAGCTGACCCTGGCCAAATTCGTGGGCATAGCGGAGAACACAGCGCACCCCCGCGTCGTCATCCCTGAGCTCCGGCAAGAGTTTGAGCTGGTGCGTGCCTTTGCTTTCCCTCCACAGGGCTCCCACGGTCAGGGGGCTGCAGGAGGGCTTTGCTGCCCCGGGGAGTGTGTGCTAGTGAGGGGAGAGCAGGGCACCTGTGGGTGTCTGTGGCTGGAAGCTTGCTGCAGGGTGCTCCTATTCTCATGCTCCATCTTCTCCCTGCTTGCAGGGCCCCTGCCGCAGGCACATGGAGGCATCCCTGCAGGAGCTCAAGAGCAGCCAGCGGATGGTCCCCCGTGCTGTCCACCTCCCCAACTGTGACCGAAAGGGCTTCTACAAGAGGAAGCAGGTAAGAAAGATGCTTTCCAAGCCAGGGGAGGTCCACTGCCCTGGATGGAAATGGAGGTTTTTCCTCTGCTGGGCTGGTGGGGGGGTTGCTCTGAGCATTTCTGGGCAGAGTTGGTGGTGGGTGGCCTTGCTGGTGGCTCTGAGTGCCATCTGGCTTGAGGTAAGCATCCTGAACAAGCTACTGTGGGAAGAAGGTTCAGGGAACTTGAGCTGGGGTAGCAGAGGGATGGAGATGTGCTGAAAGCAAAGAGCAGGAGCTAGGTCCTACTCAGAGAATTGCATCACTGGGGTTAAAGGGGTAAAGCAGAGGGCTGATCCTGATTGCCAGCTCAAGGCAGTCATGTGGCAGCTGGTGGCCATCTCCTGATCTCTGCCCTTGGGTGTCTCCCCAGTGCAAGCCCTCCCGAGGCCGGAAGCGTGGATTGTGTTGGTGTGTGGACAAATATGGCATGAAGCTGCCAGGGACTGACTACCTGAGTGGAGACCTGCAGTGCCACGCATTTGACAGCAGCAATGTGGAGTGAAGTTGCATCCCCTCCCTCTGCCCCATCACTACCTACCCAGGCTCCCTTCCACCCTCCCCTCCACACCTCCCTGTGCCCCGGGACTCCGATTCCTTTCATCTCATGTAAGAAGAAAAAAAGAAAGGAAAAGAAAATAGAGAAAGGAAGGAAAAGGAAAAAAAAAACACCAGAAATGGAAAAGAAAGAAGATAAATAAAGAAAGGAAAAGCAAAAAGTAACAAAAGGAAAAAGAAAGCAAAAAATTAAAAGGGAGAAGAAAGAAGAGAAAAGAAAAGAAGGAAAGGAAAATAAAAAAAAATAAGAGGAAAGAGAAAAAAGAAAAGGAAAAGAAAAAAGAGAAAAGACAGGAAAAGGGAAAAGAAAAAAGAGAAAAGAAGGGAAAAGAAAAGAGAAAAGAAAAAAGAGAAAAGAAAGAAAAGAAAAGAAAAAAGAAAAGAAAAGAAAAGAAAAGAAAAGAAAAGAAAAGAAAAGAAAAGAAAAGAAAAGAAAAGAAAAGAAAAGAAAAGAAAAGAAAAGAAAAGAAAAGAAAAGAAAAGAAAAGAAAAGAAAAGAAAAAGAAAGGAAAAGAAAAGAAAAGAAAAGAAAAGAAAAGAAAAGAAAAGAAAAGAAAAGAAAAGAAAAGAAAAGAAAAGAAAAGAAAAGAAAAGAAAAGAAAAGAAAAGAAAAGAAAAGAAAAGAAAAGAAAAGAAGAAAAGAAAAGAGAAAAGAAAAGAAAAGAAAAGAAAAAAAACCCTGAAGAAACTGAGGACTCGGAATCTACAGCAGCCTGTTGACAACAAGGACTTAGCAAGGAAAGGACAGAGCCAGAGACAAATCAGCCACGGCCGCTCCGCCATCCCATGCCTCCTCGCACCTCTCCATGCCCATGCCCCCTTGCCATGAGCAAAGGCTACCCTGATGTAGGAGGCTTTCCAAGTTGGTGAATTTCCAGCATGGGCTTCAGGCAGGTTATTATTTTTTTTTCCAGGTTAGGTAGTTGTTTCTTAAGAATATATCTCAAAAGAAAATTTTGCAGCCTCCAGTATTTTCCCTCCTCGCTGTGGTCCTCCAATATCTCCTCCCCACATTGCTTGGACTCACTTGACTTGGTTTGATTTGACTTCAGTCTCAAATGATCTTCCCAGATCCAGGCAGATTTTGACATGTTGGGAGGAAGAGAGGGACTGCTGACTTTGTGTCTGGAGATGACCCAGGGAGGAAAACAGACCTACTGCAACAGCATGAATACCCCCCAAAAAGTATTTGTGGACTTCAAAAAGAAACCACCCAAAAAATAGATAGCCTTCTCTATCCAGTTCCTCTTGACCAGGAGGTCAGAAATCGTTTTGGACAAGTGGGACTCTGACTGTTATCCATCCAGATGTGGAAGTGTTTCTCACCTGTATGTGTGTTAGTGTGTGTGTGTGTGACTTTTCCTCCTTGCAAAGCTTTGCCTTGAAACCTGCAATCTGGAGGGTTAACTGTAAGCAAGGGGAGAGATGCTGCCCCCCACAAAACAATCATAGTAACCTGCCAGACTAAGGGCTGCATCCGATCCAAAACCACAGATACTCAATTGCTGTCCAGATTGAAGCATCCTTATGTGAGGACAGGGGGATTGGGGCCAAAACTCTTCACCACCCTTTTGCCACCATGAGAAAGACCAACTATGGAGGCTTTTTTGTTTTGTTTTGTTTTGTTTTTTCACAGCCAAAAAAAAGTGGTTTGCTCCAGGGGAAAAAAATACAACAAACCGACACCTTGTTTTGTCTTGGATTTTTGTTAAGGCTGATTTACAGCCTTTTCCATGGGTGGGAAAGTGCTGGCCTCCACCTTTTCGCACTGAGGATACTGCTCATGTTGCCATGACTGATTCCTGCCACCCTACAGTAAAATCCTGCAATGGACCCTTGCCTTTAACCTGGGACACAGCTCCTTGTTGAGTGACAGCAGCCACCACACCATGGAGAGCCACCACAATTGCCTCAGACATTCTGGGACAGCCCTCTGCTGCCTTCCTGTTTTGTTGGTTTTAATTTTTACATTTGATTTTGGGACTGTCACGTCTTGTTTTGTCATGACAAGGGTCTCCAGGACGTTGGTGCTGGGAGGAGATCCTGCAGTAAAGGAAAGGAAGGAAAAGAACATGAGCTGTAGGATCTAGTTGAAACCCACTGGGGACAAAATCCCACTGCCACAGTTGGAGACAGCAACTGGTGTTGGTCAAAGGACATGACCAATCTCAGAGGGAAGATTTCTGCACCCCTGAAGCCCCTTTGAGCATTCTGGAGCTGCACAGTGAGGAAAGGGCATCTGCATTGCCACCAGGTCCCCACCAGCAGGGACAGAACAAGGATGAGTCCATGCCAAAATTGTCTGCTGGAGGTTGCATCACCAGTTGGGCACCCTAATAGTCTTGCATGGCACCACTCCCTTGAGCACCCTGCAGTCCCCCCACCAGGGTGCTTGCTCCTGGACGTTGGTTATTTCTCTTGGAGTTACGTTGGGAGTGAGTTTTGTCAGTGGACTTCCATGGAGACTTGGTGGGGCATGCTTGGATCTGAGGCATCTTCCCTTGCTGAAAAGAAGGGAGAGTGCCATCAAATGCAGATCTGCCAGGAAAAGAAAAAAAAACCACAAAACAAAAGCAAAGCACCCCTTCTGGAGCAGTGTGACCCTAGGTGGGTCCTGGGGCCAGGCAAGAGACCCTTCCAGGCTTTGGAGGAGCAGGGTCCCTTTGACCAGGGTGGTGGGTTAATGGTGTGGTGAAGGTGGGATGAAGGGGGGGGGGGTAAAGAAGGCAGGTGGAGGAGGAGAAGCTCGTGCCAACCCCAAGGGCTACAGATCACCACTGTCACCACTGTCTCCCATCTCCTCCACTCACTGATCCCTGTGCAAAACCTCCTGTCTGTTACAGGCCAGTACCACCTTTCCCAGGATCCTTCCCTCCTTTTCTCTTCCTCTTTCTTGCTTTTTTATTTGTTTGTTTGTTTTGTTGTTTGATTTCCCAAAACTTGAAAGCCTTTGGCTGCAGAGAAAGGAGACGTGCTGTTGGGGCAGGATGGGCACAGGCAGAGAGACAGCAGCTCCTCATGGACCTTGTCTTTTGGGGCATCAGCAGCATGATGATCAGCTCATAAGGCCCACTGGTGATCTCCTGACATGACTAGCACAGTGACACTGGGAGGGGGAACACAGGGTGCCTCCCCAACTTCTCCCTACAAACTGACTCTTAGCCATGGCCCCATGAGCCCAGCGCACCAAAAATCCATCCTGCACGGCCTCCCTCCCTGCTGCTGCACATCCAGTGCTGAGATGGCACTGCCTGTCCTGTCCCCACCGGCCTGGGGGAAGAGGGATGCAAGGAGGGGGCTGCACCACCCTCGACCCCCGCTAAGACACTTCTGCTCCCAAGACAGGGCACCTGCTCCCTTGAGCATTCCTAGCAGAATGAAGCTGTTTGCAGGCTGCACTATAGTATTTAGGACAGGGGTTGGAGGCTGGGCCAGGCTGGGGGCGAGAGAAGATTCAGAAGAGGTTGTCCCTCCCAGGGGCAGTAGCAATGAGGTGTTCCCATGCTCAGCACCCAGCAGCACCCCTTAAATTTGGGGTGTGAAAACCAAAAGAGTAGATTTGGGAGCTGAGGAGGGCTGGGTGGGCAGTGGGAGCAGGGGTTGAGTCACACGGGGAAGTGCTGTCAATTTGTGCATCAAGGGAAGGCATGAGGCTTGGGGGGGTCTCCAGCCATGGTGTTTGCACCGAGCCTGCACCGGTACCCAGGATGCTGGCTGGGAAAGAGAGGAGAAGGATGACGCAGGGGTCAGGACAGCCCTTCCACCACATCTCCCCTGGGAATGGCGCTCAGTGGCTGGGCTACCCCCCCCCCCCCTTGTATGTACTGCAGTGGACTTTGAAAAACCACTAACTAGTACAAGAGCATTTTGCACTATTTCTCTGCTCTCTCTTTTTTGCTTCCCCTTTCCCGTAAAAAAAATGTTTATGTCGTTGGGTTGGGATTATTTGTCGTCGTCGTTGCTGTTGAGTTTTATGGTTTATTTTTATTTTTATTATTTTTATTTTTTTTTTTTTTTTTTTTTCCCAAACGGAGCATTTGTATATTTAACGACGGACAGTTCACCTTGCTTCCAGACCGCTGTCCTGGCACTGGCTAGGAGCCCTGCCTACCGTGCCCCTCCCCTAGCCCACTCCCCTCCCAGCCCTCCCTGCCGCCGCCAGCGGGACAGACGTCACCACGCACGTTACCTACCCCACCGTTGTAACACAGTTGTTAAGACACACCAGATTCCGAGTTTCCTGCCTGGTTTTTTTGTGTTTTTTTGGTTTTGTTTTTGTTTTATCTTTAAGCAATACTCACTACACATTTTACGGTAGCTTTTTATAGCTTTACATACATAAACGGTAGCTCTGTTGTTTCGGTTTTGTTGGTGGTTTTTCTTTTCGTTTGTTTGGGTTTCTTTTGGTGTTTTTATCGTTTTGGTTTGGGGGTTTTGGGTTTGGTTTTTTTTTGTTGTTGTTGTGTTTCGTTGTTGTTTTTTTTCCTTTGTGTTTTGGTTTGGTTTTTTTTTTGTTGGTTTGGGTTTTTTTTTTTGTTGGTTTGGGATTTTTTTTGTTGGTTTGGGTGTTGGGGTTTTTTTGTTGTTGTTGTTGGGGTTTTTTTGGTTTTTTTTTTTTTTCTTTTTCCAGTAAATAAGAAATACTCAAGACTCTTACTGGTGGGGAAAAAAAAAAAAATAAAGAAAAGGAAAAAAAAAAAAAAAGCAGTTTGTGAAAAACTGACAATGGAAGAAGAGCTTAATGCTCTGTTTAGCATTTTGTACTTAAGAAAAAAAAAATCTCACATTTTATTAAAAAGTGAAGATTGCTGTATACTATTTATTCAACTTATAATTTATGTTACTCTTTGATCTTTGTCTTTTCTCATGACAAAGCATTTATTTAATAAAGTTATGCATTCAGTTAGCTTTGTGCCTGACCCTCGTGGAGCGTCCGCATGCTGGGGCCTGCCAGCAAACTGCTCCTGCCCCAAGGATCCCCCTGGCTGGCCACACTCCGCCCTGGGAAGCTCAGCCAGTTCCATAGGAGTGCTGGGGAACGTACAGGGCGTGGGGTAACGTAGTGGTAGTGGTTTAGGGGAGCATTCGATGCCAGAGCAATATGGTAAAGCAGTAATAAGATTGCGAGGTTGAGTTTAGAGCATCTTTAAAGCAGAGATGCCCTGGGGTTTTTAGCAATTTATCTGCATGAGTGTGGCAGTGAGACACAGCAGTTGCACTCAGTCAGGTTATGGGAAGAAAGGTTCTGACTGATGATGTTGCTGAGACTCCAGCTGCTAGCCCAAACAGTTTGGGACCAGATGTGATGTTTGAGCCTTGAACCTTTCTGGGCAGCAGGGAGATTTCCCAGTGAGCAGGAGCATCCTTGAGCCATTCCTGGGCAGCTCAGCCAGACTGTGGTACTCAGACACCTCATGGTAGTAGCCCTTGGTGGCCCTTCCCACTGCCCCATGTCTTCCCTGGTGTCAGATTCAGCCTTCCCCTCCACCCACAGAGCCATCACTTTTCATCCTCCTGCACATCCTCAGCTTCTGCCCCCATGGTCCCCCTCGCTTTTATCCACCCAGGCTGCCATCGTCACCCATGTGCCCAGAGCAGGGTGGGATGCAAAGACATCCACTTTGGCCCCCACTGGCACCAGGGATGTCCTACAGCTTCTGTCCCATCCTATTTGCACCACCCAGGACTGACTTGGCCACCTGCTCTTCACTGTTGGCTTTTTCACCCCATAGCATGGATGGTGCCAAACCTGCCACCCTGAATGAGCAAGGTGGGAAGGTCTGCACCCTGCTGCCTCCCATGCCACCTCATAAACTGGGCACGCTCCCCTCAGGCACCCCACGGTGCAGGAGCCACAAGGAGCCACAGCCAGCATCATGTGGTGCTGCCTGCACTGCCTGTGCTGGTTGTGTTGTCCTCATTGCCTGTGCTGCCTGCACAGTGGGACAGGGAGGTATTACTGCTTTCAGCCACACAGGCACAAAAAATGAGCTTTATACCCAAAAAAATCAGGGCTCTTTTTCCTCCCCTTCCCTCTCAGGTAGTGGGTTGATAAATCATACTCCTGCCCACAGGCTGTAACTGTGTGTAAATATATAGGTAGCTGTACATAGACACAGTTATACAGTTACACTAATTATATTCTTTATATTAAATATTATTGCTTATACTAGTGCATTGAAGTTTGACAGTGCAGATAGTTTTGTTTGCATACACCAGAGCTGCTGGAGTTTCAGCTAGTACCCTATGTGCTGCTGGCCAGGTCCCAATGCCCAACCACACACCCAATTACCCAGAGGCCAGGAGGCACAAAGCCAGCCCAGACAAAACCCGAGAGCCAAAATCCAAGCAGTGACACCCATCAAACCCATGTACATATGCAGCCATGTTGTAACGCTGGGGAAACTCAGCCAGAAGCTTTTTGCTTCCTTTGTCTTACTGCTGTGCATCTGCCAGCTGCAAGCTCCCTTTGCTGAGCTGAGGTCTCCTCTTTCCCCTCAGTTCTTGAACCAGAGTATGACCCCAGGAACAGCTGAGTGCTGGCTTGGGTACCTTTGTCCCCCCAGCCTTCCCTGGGCAGCACCTTGCTTGGAGCACCCTCATGCCCCATGGTTTTACTTGGCATTCCCCACCCTCCCCCAGCATCTCCTGAGCCACATTCAGCTCCATCAAGGGACACAAACCAGGATGACAATAGATCTTGATTTTGCTCCTTTTCCCATTTTCTTCAGCTCACATCCTACCTGTCCTCCCCAGCCCCACACTCTTGCTGCCTCGTCCCCATGTATTTTCCCAGTGCTCCTTGTCACTGCACAGCCCCTCAGTGTGTGTTGGTTCCACTCAGCATACTGGCATGGAGCAGAATAAATCAGATGGGGAAGCAGCCCCATGGTTTTGTCTTCCTTTTGAGAGGCCAAAGGGAAACCACAACCACCTGGATGCTGGTTGTCAGGGCCATGCAAGACCTCTCTTTCAGCACTAAAATTTTAATTGAATGCAGCATGGGGTGGGTCTTTTGTTATGCTTTACCTGCCTGTGGTGCCATCACGCCCCTTTATGCAGCACTTCTCACCCTGGAAGAATGTGCAGGACCTTCAAGGGACCTACTTGTCTCCACAGTCCCAGGAGCAGCTCAGCCAAGGCTCAATCTCACATGCAGCCCATGCAGCTTGTCCTAAGCAAGAATTTATATGGAAGCACTAAGTCTGGATTTTTTTATCAGGCTCAAATTTTGCTTTCCTTGAGCAAGCAAAGGAGAGAGCCCTTGGAGGGTCCCCCCCATGGAGAGTTTCTCCCTGCAGTGTCCCACACAGCCAAGGAAGCCATGGTATGCAGAGGAGATGCAAATCACAGCAAGATGCTTAAGCCTGGATGATGCACGGAGAACAGGTCCATCTGCTGGCTAATAAACAGCACACTTGGATGCAACTGCCAACTCAAGGTGCCCCTGAAATAGTAAGGCTGGGAAGCTGGAAAGAGCCTTTGCCCAAGCATCTGCCAAAGTCTCTGAAGTCCCTGTGCTGGGTAAGAGGGACCTTCACTTGCTAAGCTGCTTCCCGGCTCAAGGAGCAGGGAACTATTGCTCTCCTACAGCCTCTCAGCAGTTCAGGGAGCTTTGTGAGCACCACCCCGGACAGAGCATTCACCCTGCCATCCTCTGCCCAGGAAAGTGGGACACAACCAGTCTTTTCCACCAAATCTAGCTCCTGTCAGGCAGGGAAGTGGTCTGCACACATATGCTGGCCAGATGGCAACTCAAGAGGACTTGAGGGCATGGCTGTATTTTGCAGACTCATAAAGTACCATGTGTGGAGCAGGACCATAGGGCCAGCACATGAATGACACCAGTTCCACCCTGCTTGTACAACTGGGACAGTAACAATGAAAGGCCCAACTCCCACTGCCACTTGTTGGGCGCAGTGTTTACAACACCCCCTGGACAAAAGCTGAAGAGGCCCAAATTTGGGTGTGATGCATCAAACAAGGAATCATGTCCTATGAAAAGAGGGGGTGGGGGGAGGGGAGAAGATGACAGTTTTCTGGCATCCCATTTAATTTATTCCAACCTTATGCAGCTCAGCTTTTCCAAAAGAGAAAAACACAAATGAAAAATCCCTTATTGCTGAACAAAACAAAAAGTACAAACTGCAGCTGAGAGCCAGTGTGTGCAAGGCTTACACGAAAAAGCAGAAAGCCCTCCGAGGTTAACAGGAACAGGTAGCATCATTTTTACAGTTACTTGGCTTTGCATGCAGGTGTGTTTTCTTTCTCTCTCATGTGCTCTCAACTCCTTCTCGCACACATCCCCTCATGCACATACCCCCCCCTCCTAACTTTCTAAAGGGTTCTTTTCCCTGTCTCCTCCACTGCCACATCCAAACCCCCTGCAAAGTCTCAAGGGGCTTAATTCGCTGAGATGATTTAAGCCCTTTGCACTGAGGATCTGAAATGTGGAGCCAAGAAAGGGGTATCAGTGGTGGGGATCCCAATGTGGTATTTCTCCAGGACTGTCTGGTGTTTCTGGAGCATGCTAGGAGTCACCAGGGCCTGGTCCCATCCCTGCAGGTTGCTATCAGAGTCAGGTAGCTTTGCTGCCTGGCCCACATCATGCAGACACAGTGTACTCCCTGCCAGCACACGCACACTCAGCAAGGAACCTCCCTCCACCACCTTATTCAACCTAACTCTGTGGAAGACCTGGGATCTCAAGGCTCAGAAGCATCTGCCAGAAACTGAGATAATTCATTCCCCTGATTTCATTTACAGGAAGCTTTGCAATTGCTTTGCAAATGGTATCTATATTAAAAAGGAGAAGGAGAAAAAAAATAAAAGGAAAGAAAATAGTAAAATCTTCTTGCTTAGGTGATGGGGAAGTTATTTATTCTCAGCATCAATGTGTTCTGTACAGAAAGAAATCAACAGGTGAAATAACAGCAGAGACATCTCTCCTTGGAGCAGCATGTCCAGCACATAACCTGTCAGAGCACCTGGAATCACTTGAATTTAATCTATACAAATGTGTGTGTGGCAGAGGGCTGCATGTGTGTAAGGGCCTTTCCAAAGCAAGATATATACTGTAATTTACTTACAAAAAAGTGTGTGCAGAATAGCAGATGCTCACTCCAGTCCCCAGCAAAAATGGAGGGACAAGGGCAGCTGCTTGGGAGTGCAGATTTTAGATGGGTTTTTCCTATCTAGAAATGAGAGAGAGAGAGAGAAAGGGAAAGACACTCCCTAGCTTGTTATTCTAAATCTACACAGGCATCCTTCCACCCAGCCCCAGCAAGTTCACTTTAGCTCCCTCAGCATAAGCTGGTCCTAAGAAATACTGGGCAACAGCCCTTCAGACTCCCTGGAAAACCAAGCATTTAGCTTTGTTGTCACCCACAGGCCACATCCCCCCAGACAAGGGGCTGAAGCCAGGTCCCTGTGGGGTTGACTGTGCCCCAACACCAGGAAGGAAAGCACCCAGGAGTGTTTGGCAGGGGCTCTCTCATCCTTAGCCTTTTCTCTCACTATTGCCTCCTTGGAGGATGCATCCCAACTGCATCAGCATGTTCTAGCTGGGAAGATGGGGACTTTCCTCTTTCCCTCCCTCCCACACTGCATCCCATGCCAAGACTTGATGGCTAGGCTGGGGCACAGGGGACTGGTGGGATGCAAGAGGCAGGCGACACAGTATTTACAGTCTTTGGTCTTGGGGATGGGAGAGAAAGAGGGGGAAAGGGTGAGGTTTTTCCTTTGCTTTTTGTCCCACTCCTGCCCACAGCATGGGGTTTACGTCCCCTGGGAGGTGTTGGGGAGCACACGGCACTTTGTGCTGGAGGGTGCGGGAAGATGCCGCAAAGCAGCAGGGAAGGCAGGGCCACAGGGTGAGGAGCAAAAAAGACCGGTTCTCTGACTCAGGCTGGGTGAAAGACTATAGGAAAGCAGTCCCTTCTCCTTGCAGAACTCCACCACCCCTCCCCTCCCCAGGAGTTGGGCAGCAGGGGAAGGAGGGCAGCACGCAGGACCCAACCCCAGCCTCTTCCAGAGCCTAAAAAGACATGCTGAAACCCATGTAAAATCCGGCACTGGGGCCGCCGTTAGCTGCCTCCAGCAAGCAGGGTCACGTCCATCTACTGGCTCCGCAGGGCGTGTGCTCCCCGGTCCTCCTGCTCGTGGGCTGTGTAGAAGAGGTGGCACTCGGGGTCCCCGCGGATGGTGGGTGCACCCTGGATCACCTTCCCATGGATGGGGTCCACACACCAGCACTCGCCACGCTGCCCGTTCACCGACATCTTGCACTGCACAGAAAGGGACAGGGGAGGCGTCAGCTGAGGAAACAGGAGGACAAAACCCCACCAGTCTGAAGTCTAAGGACAGGAATTTCTGCAGCAGTTTGGATTTAGGCAAGATTCAGGAATGCTACTCAGACCCCCCCAGGGTCTGTGCTGCAGCACCGTCACGCCTCAAGCAGTCCACACTGAGGAACAGACCTCTTCCTCCAGGGACTGAGCCAGGGACAAAGAAGTCAATTTTAATGAACCACAAGGACAAGTGTCCGGAGATGCATGGCTGTCAACTGTGGATGAAAACATCCCTGAGGGAAGAGGATAAGACAGACCTGACAGAGGAGCTGTGTAAGTTTCTTATCTGCAAACTAGGCTAAACAAACAGCAATGAGAGCAAGACCCCCACAGCCAGAGGTAAACATGGCTCCAAAAAGGGTTTCACTCTTTCACTCTATCTCAGAATGGTGCATCTGGACCTGCACTGTTTCTGGTCTGATTAGACAGAAGTTTCTTGCCCTGATGATTACCATCCACTTTTTGCCTGGGTATCCTAGTTTAACATAGGCACTTTGAACCTGATGCTCATCCCTCCATCCCCAGCAGATACATCTCTGAAATAGGTGTAGTGGGAGAAAAACAGGTTACTCCAGCAGGCTAGACTTCTGTGTGCACTCTGTAAAGCTGAATCCAAGTCAGTAAATTTGCTGATGACACCAAGCTGGGGACAGGAGTTGATCTGCTAGAGGGTAGAGAGGCTTTGCAGAGAGACCTCGACAGGCTGGACAGATGGGCAGAGTCCAGCAGCATGAGATTTAACACATCCAAGTGCCGGGTTCTGCACATTGGCCACAACAACCCCATGCAGTGCTACAGGCTGGGGTCAGAGTGGCTGGAGAGCAGCCAGGCAGAGAGGGACCTGGGGGTGCTGGTTGATGGTAGGATGAACATGAGCCTGCAGTGTGCCCAGGTGGCCAGAAGGGCCAATGGCATCCTGGCCTGCATTAAGAACAGTATGGCCAGCAGGAGCAGGGAGGTCATTCTGCCCCTGTACACTGCACTGGTTAGGCCACACCTCGAGTACTGTGTCCAGTTCTGGGCCCCTCAGTTTAGGAAGGATGTTGACTTGCTGGAACGAGTCCAGAGAAGGGCAACGAAGTTAGTGAGGGGTTTGGAACACAAGCCCTATGAGGAGAGACTGAGGGAGCTGGGGTTGCTCAGCCTGGAGAGGAGGAGACTCAGAGGTGACCTTATTGCTCTCTACAACTACCTTAAGGGGGGTTGTAAACAGGCAGAGGTTGGTCTCTTCTCCCAGGCAGCCAGCACCAGAACAAGAGGACACAGTCTCAGGCTGCGCCAGGGGAAGTTCAGGCTGGAGGTCAGGAGGAAGTTTTACACAGAGAGAGTGATTGCCCATTGGAATGGACTGCCCGGGGAGGTGGTGGAGTCGCCGTCACTGGAGGTGTTCAGGAGGAGACTTGAGAGGGTGCTTGGTTACATGGGTTAGTTGATTGGGTGGTGTTGGGTGATAGGTTGGACGCGATGATCTTGAAGGTCTCTTCCAACCTGGTTTATTCTATTCTATTCTAGTTTTCCACAGCTGGACTAATGTCAAAATGCAGATTTGTTCATGCAAGAGGCAGCACAAAAAAAAGAGGAAGAAAAAGCCTCCCCAGCAGGAGAGTGCATCCCAGCACCCTCCACCCAAGCACTGGCCCACAGGAGGTGGGAGCAACTGGGAATGCTTTTGTTGGCATCCACTTGCCAGCAAATGAAAAGGACCTGATGCTCAGCTCTGGAAATGCCAATGGAGGAAAACAGGTGTTGCTTCACATTTGTTCTGTTTGCCCTTAACCAGGGCGGGGTAGCAGGGAGAAGCAAAAGTAATTTTGTCCCCCCTCTTTTTCTGCAGCGGTGTAAAACCAGTGTGTAACCCATCTGCACCCTTCAGTGTAGGCTGCCATGGTTCCCAGGCACAAGGAGCAGCAGAAACTGTCTTTTCTTTCGTGGTACCCCATGCATTGCTGCACTGCCCAGGCTCACTCCCCAGACACGCCTCATCTCCTTACAGGAATCTGCCCACTCTGCTCAGTCCATTCCTTCCACGTGTGCTCATGCTGGGGGACCCAGCCAGCCCATGGGGCTCTTCAGGGGAAGGCAGAGGGTGAGGGTCCAAGTGGGAAAGGTTAAGAAGAAGGGAGAGAAGGAGCTTATATCAGAGCATCCCACTTTTCTTAATGCTCCTGATCAAGGGATAGAATTAGCCCTGAGAAAAAGGCTTACCCATGAAAACAGTAGGTTTTGTGGGGTCCCCTCCAAAGGTTCAGTTGCACATAGCTAGAAGAGTGCTCATATTCAGGTACTAATTCACACATGGTTGCCCATTAGCCTTGGACACACTGATGTTTGCTGCCCAATAATTTTTTCCTGGCATTTTCCCCCCCATGCCTCAGCCACTGACACCTACTGATTTTGCATGAATGAGGCCAAGAAGTTAGAATTCAGACACACATTAAATTGTTTGAGTTCTTTTGGGTTCCCTCCTTGAACTGTGTGACCAGTCTCAATTTGTGGACAAAAACCAGTAAAGTGGATTTCAGATAAACCATCCTGACCCCAGGAGAAGTGCTTTCTGCTTTTTTTGCAAGACTGGACAGTACTCAGCCCCTCTCTGACTTTCCCCTGTAGCAGGACCCATAAAAAGAGACCTGGACAGATAAGAACAAGCATCTCTCGTGAGGAAGATGAGGCTGAGCTAAACAGTTTCTCCACCTTTGGGCTGCCTGCAGACATGAGTAGATGCAGGTCTCACATTTCCACATGCCAGCTCATGGCTGCAGATGTATCTGGGTGTTACTAAACCTGTCATGTGAGATATTTGCTGCTCACCCTACACCTCACACCATGTGTGTATGTGTGTGTGACATCAGGCCAGCCTTGAGCTCTGCACATCCTCCATGGCTGTGCATGGTGGGGATGCATGTGGAGCTGAGGGCTGCTGCTGCAAATGCAGCCAGGCATGGGGCTCTGGCTCTCCCCACTTACCTGTTTGAGATTGTACAAGCCATGCTTGTCACAGTTGGGGATGTGGAGGGAGTAGAGGTGCTCCAGGGGACCTCGCTCATCTGGCAGCCGCATAGTGGAGATGCGTTCCAGGACCTGATCGAGCTCCTGCTGACAAGGTGTCTGAAAACAAACCAGAAAGCAGCAAACAAAATCAATAAAAAAGTCAGGGCAGCAAGACCATCCAATTTCAACATTTTGGGCAATGGAAACACCAGTAGTGATGAACACCTGTGTGCAACTCCTCATGATACAGATGTGCTGCTGGATCCCACTGCAGACTTCATCTGCAGGCAACCAAAATCACAGCTCTGCAGTGTGTGGAGATTCACACAGGGAACCATGCACATGTCTCCCATATGCCTCACATGGTCAAAAGCCAACATGATGCTAGGCCCTGGAGAGACACATAGGAGGAGAAGCCTCAGAGATGCTCCCATGAGTCCCATTGGTGGTGATAAGTAATGGGAAGCAGGACTAATCCAGACAGATCAGGTATGCTTTCCTGAACATAGATCAAATCCCACACCTGTGATGCACTTTTGGCCCTCAAGTGAAACTCAAAGCATGTGAGACCCCACAGAAGAGGAGAGGAAGCCCTGGGAACGAGAGCACCCAGCAAAGTCAGCCTCTGGAGGCATCCCTCTTGCGCCATAATAGCCCCAAGCCAGGGCTCCCAGCCCAGCCAAGGCAGTCTGGCTGAATTACATCTCATGTGGTCAGTGAGTCCACACCACTCTGCTTTTGCAGTTGCTGGGTTTTATTCCAAAGGAGCAGCAGGAGTGTGGCAGTTCACTGTTTGACAACACCTGCATCTTATTTTGAACCTCTGTTTTACCTGTTGTTTGGAGAGGATGAGGGCTCTCTTTTGAAGCCCCTTTCTGTACCTGCACTCCCAGATATAAATACACTATATGTTTATAGACTACTACGTCCCTTTGGGATTGCCTTTCCATTCCCATCGCACTTTGTTGCCTTGTCCAAGATGTCCACTAGAGGGAAACCACGACCAAGGACTGCAAAGCAGAGACACAGGGACGGGAAGGAGAACAGGGAGGACTCCGGGTACCCTCCCTCCTAAGTGATAGTCCCACAGCCCATCCTCGGACCTCTGAACTCACACCACACCCCTCCCCTGAACCCGGGGTGGGGCTGCCCTGCAGCATGCAAGCATGCAGACATCCCTAACCCCTCCTGCCTCCCAAATCCCCCGGGACATCCATGGCACTTGCTTAGGAACACAGGGTTTGAGAAAGATGGTCTGTGGGCAAAGGGCATGCTTGCATCCCTGTGGAGGTAGGTGTAGAGCCAGCAGAACCCCTCTTCTTCAGTTCTGCTGTCAGGGAGTGAAGGTGCAATGAAAATAACACCTCCTCTCCAGCACATCAAAGTTCATCTGATGGTGTGTTCAGCCCTAGCTTAGGCCAAAACAAATGTTTGCTTTTCCTTTTTTCCTCTCCTCCTCTCCCTGCCTTTTTTTTTTTCCCTAAGACAATTTGCTGCAGCTGTCACCAAGGCTTCTGCATTCAGCATCTTCTTGGCGAGCCCACAGCTGCCTCCATTAGCTCCCCATGCCCTCTCACCCTGCCTGTAGACAGCCGTGACTTCTTGGAGTCCTCGTGGTTGTGATGGGGCTTGCCGACTTTGCCCATCTGCCGCTGCTGCTCGTTCACCTTCTCCCTCATAACTGCCAGTTCCTTCATGCCTGTCTTCATGGGCTTCCTCCCACTGGCTCCACTCAGGATCCCTGGGGTGCCATCCACGTGATTCTCGGCAAGGATACTCTCGGACCGGTCGTCGCCGTTGTCTGCAGGAGAGAGAGAAGACAAGGCAAGGGTCAGGCTCAGCCAGGTGCTCTCTCACATGCTCACCTCATCCTCGGTTGCCTTCAAGCATGGCTGGCTGCCAAGCCATAAACTCTTTGCATGCAAAAATGTTAAATTGCATTAGCCCTTTCATCTGAAAGGTGAGAGTAGAACCTTTCATCCTGGAGTTACCACCACACTAAAAGACGGTTTAGAGAACAGGGGAAATCGCTGCTGGAGAAGTTTCTTCTGTTTTTTCTTTGACCTTCCAAATTACTTCCCGAAGAATGTAATTTTCCCATCAGAAGTCCAGTTGGGTTAGGGATGCCAAGAGCACTTTGATTCCAAAACTTAAAACCACAGTGATTAGTAACAATACCTTGAGTCCATCTATCATCCCCCAGAGTATCTCCAGGAAAACTTACACAATACTAATGTGCTAAAATAAATTCTCAGGCCCGCTTTCAAAAGTACCTTCCCTCTGCTTTCCAGCCACCCTAATTTCCCTCAGAGATCCTGCCACTTCACTGACTGCCCTTCCCATACTGTCTTTTGCATCATTTGTCACACAGTGCATTACTCGTTTAGCTTAAGCCTGCTTTTTCACTGGGCCACTTCTGCTCACTGTGAAACAGCCCCCTGTGTCCTGGGCCCAACTCTGCCACAACTAATTCAGACATTTCAGGATCAGTTAGTAGAAATCCATGATAAACACTGGACTTTTTCCACCACTTCTGGTCTCTGCTTTGTGCATTTTGCCAGTTCACCAGGTGCCATTTCTGAGACCAGTCCTTGCCAAAGTAGGCCACAACGATAGTCACGATGCTGCAGGCATCAGTCCCTTGGACTTTGCAGTAGCAGTAAGAGCAGATCTCAATTCCTTCTGCTTGCCCCAGAAGCCCAGAAAGTAACAGCTGACCCTTCCTTGGTGCCCAGTCTAACATCGAAGTCTGTAGCTGAATCTAACATTGAAGCTGCATCTGCTTTAAACAGGGGCTTGGACTGAGACCTTCAGAGGTCTTTTCCAGCCCAAACTATGGTTCGACCCATAGGCACATTTCTCTATACAGGAGCTCTTCAGCAGTTCCACAGGTTCCACACCAGTGACAGACCAGGTCATTCTGGCCCTACAGTGGTGACAAACATGAAGTGTTTTTTAGCATATGCTCCAGCACCTCTGATTTCAGCTTGTGAGCACTTTGGAACACAGGCCTTTATACAGAAGTAAAGAAAACACATTAAACTGCATGACAAGAGGGCAAGCAATGCATTCTCATTTAACAACATTTAATTCATGGATCTTTCCTGCTTCTTGGAAGACCAAACACAGAGAGCATTTAAACCTTTTAACATTTTCTATTTTTCAGAAGCTGCATCATGATGTTTTGTCAGGGCATAGCTCTACTGCCATGACAGAGAGTGAAAAACAGTAACAGCAAGTGCTTTATTTCTACTATGGCTTCCCAAGCTCTTTTCAGGTGTTACAACCCCAGATTCACAGAGGAGAAACTACAAGAAGAGTTTTGCCTGAACTTCCTCAGCAGATGTGCAGCTGCCTGCAGACTGATGGCAAGAGAACAACCCAAGTGGACTGGATCAAAGAGCTACTCCAGGCCATCCATCCACAAGAGACCATCAGCAGCTGCTTGGGGACACATCAGAAGGTTCGTTCTCAATCTGGACTGCAGAGCAGCAGTAAAAGCACTTTCATGCCTGGAGACTGCATCTGACCCACAGGATTTAAAAGCCACCATCAGACCCATCCCTCAACGGATTTATTTAGATCTTTCTGAACTTCCTCACCATTTTGGCTCCTATCTCCCAGTTCCCCAGAAATACTAAATGCATTTGGTCTGCAGGTTCTCAGCTGCCTAGGTAGCAAGTGAAAAGCAAATACAGGGCAAAACCAATCTGGCAAAGTCCACAAATTTCCTCGATACCGGTTCCAGATGAGAACTGGGACCAAGTTTGATAGCCAGATGGGCAAGCTCAAAGTCTGGGCTGCTGCCTGGCAATTGTCATCTGGCCGTCATCCTAGGAGCCGGACAAGGAGTATTATGAGCAGGAATATTCTGTTTATACACCAGTCTCCCCATTAATTAGAAACACATAGTGAGAAGAGAGAAGGCCACAAGACCGTCCTTCAGACAGGATCAGATGGAAAAGCACAGTGCAAGAGATGGGCAAGGCTGGCCAAACTCTGACCTTCAACAAACTGCTTAGGAGGCCTTTAGCCTTCTGACACCTTTGGTGCTCCTCTCCTTGGTGTCACACTAAGCCATCAACAAGAACAGAAGAACAAGGGCAGCAGCAGGGCAGCTTCTCAGCTTGCACTCCTCTGCTGCCTTCAGAAAATTGATGGTACAAACTGACAGAAAATTCTTGCTCCCTCCTGCCTCCAACTAAAATATATAGACATCTGCCCAAATAAGCACTGCATGAGTAAATGAAGGCAAGCTGGTAAGCCTCTTGTCGGCTGATTCATTCACAAAACCTGCTTCTGATAATATTTTTGCTCATTTCTCTCACTTTCCAATGCTAACCAGTACCAGCCCAAAGAAAACCACTGATGGAAGCAGAGTGTGCAAGCCCATGTGCCTGAACACACCCAGTGACAGGAGAGACTGGTCTTGGCTCACCAGGCACCATCACAGGAGCAACCCTGGAGCACAGGAAGATCTAGCTGCTATCAACTGAAAGTTCTGCTATCCAAGGTTAACCCAGCTACAGTGAGCCATACCTTCAGCCTGCTGCTAATGCTAGACTGATCCACCTTAGTGCCCCTTCACAGTTTTTCTCTCTCCCAAATCTAGTGCTGCTACTAGGAGAAGCTCTTGCAGGGCTCAGTCACAGGGGAAGGGAGCTAGGACAGAAGAGGTTGGCCCCATGTGCAAAACATTGGCATTTCCTTCATGGACAACCTTCAGGCCCAGGAGAAAGCTGAGGATCAAGTGTGATGGACTTTTCAAAAAGCAAATGGTCCAGGTAGCAATGATGAAAGCAGAGACATCAAGACTCAAGGTAAGGAGAATAGAGAGCAGGCCACAAGCCAAACTATAACTTTTGCAGCCAGATGCTGCTTTTTAACACCGCTCAAAAGTAGTGAGCTGTGGATGCTTACTCATGACTACCCATGAATGAGTTAAGTTACCCACCAAGCCTACCGGCATGGGATGGACAGGGATGCAATTGCCTCAGATATACAACCCTAATCCTCTTTGTCATCCTGGAAAATGCTGTTTTCGCTGACCAATTTCAATTCATACTACATACCTCAGTGAACAGCATGGTGCCAAACTCCAAAACAATTATGTTTTATAGTTCTTCCATTTTCTTATGGCATGTGGAAAACATCTCCTGTGCTATTTTGGATCAAAGGTAGAGAGCTTTGTCTAGGGTGGGACAAGCGTGGCAGGAATCAAAGCAGATAGCTGAAGTTCCCCTGAACACTATTGTGGAGTCCATGAAACACCTCTCTCCATGCCAAGAAAATGATTTCTTTATGGCCCTTTTCAAGGAAAATTCTCACTGGCTTCAGTGGGGTGAGGACTTGGCTGTGGTGAAAGCGCATTCAACTGGCCATCAGCTAATGTCTGTAGGGAGCTGCATAGTCTCACCAACAGTTTGAAAAGCAACTACCAATTTCCAGTGCTGGAATTTTTGGGAATCTGATTTGAGATGTCTAGGCACCTCCACTGAGACAGTTGAGAAATACAGGGCTTAAAAACAACCTGCTGCTTCCAGAGTCAAGAAATAAAAAGCAACACACACAAAAAGGCAGTCGCCTGAAGTTAAAAATACATCTGAATCCCTTTGAAGAGCCCTGAGGTATATATGGGCTGAGGGACAGGATCAAGCCAGTGGCACTCACTTTGTGAGAGAGAGCCAGCCTGTATCACAGGGAGCTGCACCCTGCCAAGGACCGTAGCCACCCTCTCCAGTGCTGCTCTCTCTCTGCATTTGCTTTCCTTTGACGACAGCTTTCCCAGAGGGTTTCACAAGCATTTGCTTATCTGCCTGGGGTGTTTGCATAGCATTTATGTACTGATTAAAGTCTCAGACCCACATAAAGTTTCACCCAAGTGGCCTTCAACACCCTGCCTAGAGCCCTGCTAGGCAGGTCCTGGTTGTGTCCCTCTCACAGCAACTGCAGTCTCCAATGGCCAGCACTTTCTCTCTGAAGTCATCAAGGCACTTTGCAGTTCATTAATTACCCTGGAGAGAGAGGTATTCATCCTGAGTTGCACATGGTGAAAAACAAAGGCATGAAAAAATTTGAGAGCGTTGCCCAAAACCATTCAGGCAATCAATGAGCAAACCCAGGAGCCTGCACTCCTGCCCTGGCACCACACTGCACAGCAGCAAATGCTCTCAGGGCTGCAGGAATGCAGTATCCAGACAGACTTTTCACCCTGAGCAGTGTTGTCTGTCTCATGCAGCTTCTTTTTATTTTCCCCTCCAACACTTTTAGCCTCCTGTGGCTGTAAATTCTATTATTTCAGGATAATTTAAGTGCTTGTTCCAAGTTCTGGTTGCCACTTTTTATTTTAAGAAGCAGAGCTGCCTGTCCTGGCCTGCCAGAAACTTGTCCATTGCAGCCTGAGAGCAGACAGAGCCTTTAAACCTGACCTTTAACATAGACAACAGCCATGGCCAGAGAATTACTTGCAGAAAGGTGGGGAAGGAGCAAACCAACCCCAACTGCAGCCCCGGTGACCTCTGCCTCATGAATCTGCAACACATTTCTAGGGAAGTCCTGGGCAAAGGTTCCTGGGCAGCAGCTCTCTAGTGTGAGTGTTGCTGACCTGGAGCTCAGATACCTCAGAAAACGCTTGCCAGCAGGGATTATACCAGCATAGCAAGCTCCTCGCAGCAGAAGCTGCCAAGAACAGAACGCACACACACCAACCCCCACCCCCGCCCCGCCCCTCTGACCCATCCTACACCAAAAAGGACCCAAGGTTTGCTGATTACCCCTGACAAACTGCAAAGCACTGAGCCATGGTACAGCGTCCAGCAGTGCTCAGCTGGCAGAAGAGGGAAAATGCAGGGGCACCAGTACCTGGTCTGTCCCCAGGCATACTGGAGCCAGGCTGGATGCAGCTCTCCAAAGCAGCTTCACACAAAAAGAAAAAAGGTGTGTCTGGGAAATGCCAGAGAGAGAACATAAGCAATGGGTTGTGTAGGAAAGGGGACAAGGAGAGGAGAAGGGATGCAGAAGGCATCTAGAGTAGAGAAGGCCCTGTCCCAGTACGTCTCTCACAGTGGCCAATTACAGATGATACAGGAGGAGCAAAAGAAAGGACACAGTTGAACAATTCCTCCCTAGCTCTCCTTGGTGGGAATCCATAGTTCAGGAGCCAAAGGGTGCATCTAGACTGGGTTTAATAGCTGCTGACAGGCCTAAGAGATCCCTTTCTGGATTCAACGCCTGGTTATCACTGGACACCTCCTCTTGGTCCCCTCTCTCCAGCCAGCAGCATGATCTGCTTAGCCTCATCTGATTCTGCACAGGTGGCATGTGGATGTTTAAGCTCTTAATTTGATTGCAGAGGACAGCCCAGGGTTGCCTATGCTACCCACCTTTTGAGAGGGCCGGCAGGAAGGTTTGCCTCTCAAACCTCTCAGATCCATGTGCTCTTATGAGACACAGATGGAGATCAGCTTGGAGCATCTGGCAAGTAGCTTCTCAGGGTGAGTTTCCAGGACCTGCCCTCCCCAGGGTCATGTCAGCTTGCTCAGTAACAGTGAGGCAACTGCACTCCACAGCCAAAAAATTCCTGCATCAGGCTCCATGAGATTGTTTTACCGCTGTGATAAGCTGTTCATAAAGCACTCTGAGATCCCCAGGGGCTGACAGCCCTAGAGCTCTGCAAACACCCTTCATTGAGATCTTTTCAGCCCACATCTACTAAGAGCGAGAGGAGGAGTGGTGAGGGAACAGCATGTTCTGGCTGCAGGTTGCTTAGCAAGGTCCTCTCCCTGCCCTGAGCAGCTGGCACCACGGGGTGATCCAAGGGGCACCCAGTGCCTTCCTTTGGCTCAGGCATCCTGCAGGAAATGCTTTATGCTCCTCCACAGTGCTGGGGACATTGACTCTGAGCAGTGTGGCTTTCAGCAGCCTGCTTCGCTCTCTTTTCTCTGCCCATTCTCTGGTAGCTGGCAAGAGCAACTTTCCCTCCTCCATCCACATATGCCCAGAGCCAGGGGAAAAAAAAAAAAATTAAAAACCAACACCCACCCCCCCCCCAAAAAAAAAAACAAACCACTACAAAAACCATGTTTGTAGACCAGTTTCCCAAGGACACAGGACTTGTTCAATAAAACAGCCTGCTTCCATGTGTTTCTGCACATGTATATGTTTGCATGACTGCCTATCTCCCTATTAGCCCTCCTCCCCCTCCACCTCCACATATATCTACAAACACGTCAGCAAATGCCAACTACATCTCAAACACGAACACAATTCTCAAAAATAGTAAGTTTCCAACGTTCCATGGAAATGTGTGGCCAGGCTGAACCAGATAAAATAGCAGCATTTGTTTTTTCAGCGTTTCATACCTTTCAACTGATGGGCTGTGTAGCAAATCACCAGTCCGCTCTGTGTGGGCCCTGCAGAGCACAAAATCCCCCTGTGGAAGGCCTGCTCCAGCCCTCCTCCTGCCAACAGCAAGCCTGCAAGTGATGCTTGCAACATCCTGTTCCCTCCTGCACCAGCCGTTCACCGCGTGCCAAGAACGATAAGGGAAAACACTGTTCAGGTCCCTCAAAAATGCAGGGGAACACTTCAAGTCCCTTCATTTACGCAACTTCCACTTGCAGTCCTGCTTTACTTTCAGCTATTTCTTCCTCTGCAGCATGCAGTTGCAGCGGTGGCTCTACACCTAAAAGCTGAGGAGCCAGAGGGTCTTGTCTCACAGCTGATGACAGTGGTTTTGTACACGTGTTTAACTTCAACACGTGCGAAGGCAGTTTACTCAGGAGAAAGACCTTAACATGTTCGGAAGGTTTTGCTGAGTGAAGCTCTCCAAGCTCGCTGCTGCCATAAAAGCATTCCCCCTTGTTAGTGAAGCGTATCTCAGCCCTTTCAACACACTTCTCTGATTAGTGCTCTGCAAAGCTGCAACCTTCCCAGCAGAACCAAATGAATTAACTTCCAAGCTTAAATTAACTGCACTGCAGCTTCCTGATTTGACCTTGACCCCATCTGTAAAATCCCCAGAGTAGCTGCTACTTAGTCATTAGAGCCTTCTGCTTGAATGAAATGAGCTGATAACCTTACTAAGACTAAATCTCTGCTCTCCTTCCCTGGTCACTCCATGCACCCGTGCACCAGACTTCCAGTATAAACTTGGCTCCTAAATTCTCCGTTCCTATGAATTTCCAGCCTGAAATGACACCGCAAAACCACCTCATTCATTTCCTGCAGGTTTTACTGCAGTGTTTGAATTACCTTTATTTGCCCAGTTTGTTTTAGGAAACACAGGCTCATCTCTGACTCCAAGTCCAAGCCTACTGGGGCTTCTGCATCCCACAGTTCAGGCTATACAAGCACAGAAGAGCTTTCCTTACCACAGCCTCTAGGAGGGTGCCTGCATGTTAATCACTTTGACGAGCTCTGCTTGGCACTGAGATGCTGCACCTCTCATTCCTGCAGGAGAGCTGCAGGGGCTAGCAGAGTTACAGGTAGCCCACCAGAAAGGGCTGATGAAGGATTGATGATCTGATAGACACCATCACAAACAAGAAACTCTTCTCCAAGTTCACAATAAACTTCTCTACCTCACTCACACATTGTTGGAAAAAGTGTAACACACAGGACCTGTTCAGACTTTTCTCCTGTTTTAAGGTGATTACCATTCTAGGTGCAGGCAGTGACAAGTAAACACCAAGTTAGCTGGAGATGGACTGTCAAAAATCAATTTGAATCTGCACCAAGGAAAGATATGCTACTGGAGGAAGTGCTCACATCTGTCCATCAAGATCCTCAAATTCATGCGGTGTGTCTCCTGGACAGGGTGCTTTAGTCAAATACAAGATATTTTGCTCCATGAAGAGGTGGCTGAGGGAAATTTTATGCTCTTTATCATATGAGAAGCTAGTGTAGATAGTCTAGGGTCTGTTTCTGGCAATGTTATCTGCCTGTTTTGGCTCCTCAAGGACAGCTTAGCTCATGAAAAAGATGTCCTCTGGCTCCAGAAGCCCAGCTGTGCCCTTGGGTACCTGTTCACAATCCTCTCCCCCAGAGTTGGTGAGGAAGCAGGTCTGGACAGGGCATGACCAAAGAAACCTGTAACAGAGTATTTCAGCATGACTTCTGAGGAAGTTCAATCAGAGTGACCAAAAGTATGACCTTCTACCCTGCAGAAAGGTGGGAAAGCTTCAAAATCAGGATGAATTGAAAAAAAATACACAAGTAAAGCTAAAAATACTTAAAAACCACCAAAGGTCAGAGCAGCACCGCACCCTGTTTGCAGGAGGTGACTCTTGCTTATCTCCAGTATTGCTCCACTCCTTTCTCAGCCACATTGGCTTCTCTGGTTACTGCTATTGCATGCAAATGGAATGAAATTCAGCCATTTGTCTTGCAAGTTTTTAAATAACATCTCCCTTTTCCAGAGTCAATTTTCCAGGCAGCAGCTCAGTCCAGGGCTCCCCTCACCACTCACCCAAATTTCATTGCAGGTTTCCTCAAAGTCTGCCTTTTCCCAAATGCACTATTATTACAGTAACTCCTTCCTATGCTCTCCTCAAAAACCCTACCAGAGACCAACAGCAGTTACCACCAGGGCCACCTCAAGGTCTTCTGGACCTACTGTCCCCATGCAGCCCCTTAGCCAAGCACAAGTTCTCAAAGCCAACCTCACATCTGTTTTTCCCCCAACAACTTGCAGAAACAAAGCACAAGTGCATCCAAATAAAACCAGAGCATTGAAGTGTAGTTGGAACGAAGCAGTATATGCTGTAATTTAGTTGTGAGACTCTTCTGGCCTCCAGCATCTTTCAGATGCCTCCAGCACTACACTCCCTCCTCATGGGAGTACCAAGTTGCCTACATTCAAGCCTGTATCTGTTCACAGATTGTGGTTAACTTCCTTTGATGTTCAAGCTAAACAACATTGTAATTGTTTCAGACTATGTTAGAATAGAATAGAATAAACCAGGTTGAAAGAGACCTTTGAGATCATTGAGTCCAACCTATCATCCAACACTATCTAATCAACTAAACCATGGCAACAAGTGCCCCATCCAGTCCCCTCTTAAACACCTCCAGTGATGGTGACTCCACCACCTCCCTGGGCAGCCCATTCCAATGGCCAATCACTCTTTCTGTGAAGAACTTCTTCCTGACATCCAGCCTAAACCTCCCCTGGTGCAGCTTGAGACTGTGTCCTCTAGTTCTGGTGCTGGTTGCCTGGGAGAAGAGACCAATCCCCACCTGGCCACAACCTCCCTTCAGGTAGTTGTAGACACCAATAAAGTCTGCCCTGAGCCTCCTCTTCTCCAGGCTAAGCAACCCCAGCTCCCTCAGCCTGTCCTCATAGGGCTTGTGAATACTTTGTTCATCTGTTCTTGGGGCAATGTGTCACTTAATTTTGCAGTCACTTTGCTGGATTTCTTTAACCCATGTTCTATCCTCCTCCCCGGTAAGGGCAGAGCTGAATTTGAACCCCCATGAGATGGGGCTGAACCTGGTCTTGCATGTGTATTTATTATGCATATTTACCATTTATCTTACTGTGTGTATTCACTGGAATAAGGCAACTGCCACTTCCTAGGCATGAAGCGTTTACAGATACAAGACTGCTACTGAAATAAACAGGAGTTTAGAGTTGCAGATTTTTCCCACTGCTGGACGGCATGCATGTAACATGCAGTAATGCCATGAAGGGTTCAGACTCACAGACAGGCTACCAGAAGGTAGCAATTTACTGCAGACTGGTTGATCTCTAACAACTGTTTGTGGCATAAAACAGCCATGCACATGCAAGTAATGCAAATTACTTTTATGGTCCTTCAATGGCCTTCAAGCTCTGCAGCCTACAGCACGGCCAGATAAATGCCACTTGGCCTTCAGAAGCGGAGGTTTCCTCCAACACAGGTGGGAGGGAAGCACTGCAAGGCAGCCTGCTGCTTCATTCTGCTGTCACTGCAAAGGTCTCTGCCTTTATAGAAAAAAGGGGCTGGATCTCACTTTGTTTGCAAACCACTCTGTATTTTGGGCCACCCATGTTGCTGCCCAAGCTCCCACCTCAGAAGTATGCAGACTCCCACTGAGCAAAAGGCAGGAAGAGAGTCATAAAACTGTGGTAGAGGAAGGGAGAAAAGAAAGGGGAATATCAGTCTGCTGCATTCCCAAAGAGGCATTGCAAAGCTTAAAAACCAGACCACCACAAAACACAATAGTGTTGGAGACAGACGTGATAAGCCAGCTGAACTGCTGCAACCAAAGCTGATATGTGCAGCAGTCAGTTTCTGCTTAAACAGCTCCAGAAAGCACTAAATGTGCATCCAGCCAACATACTCAGCACCAAGATCCCTGATGTGTTTGCTGTGCACCTGATCTACACAGCACTCTGGTGGAAGGATCTAGCTACCACCTAAGGGCTTGAAGATACCCAGGCTTGTGGCAGAGTTCTTTAGGAGGGAGCTGCTTGTATGGGATAGTGGGATGGTCCTTAAGTTAGAGCAAACCACCCATGCCTGTTAACAAGCCAAGAGGCTAAAAAACAGCTTCTGCAAGAAAACACCAAGGAATCCTCTGGCTTCAAGGGCTAGTGTTTGTATGGAGCTCACCCCAAAACACTGGACAGTTTTAGCTGGCTTGTAGCATACTGCCCAGGTGAGTCATCCCAACCAAAACCAGCTGGTTGCCTTGCAGCAAGTATCACTCATGCCTTATGCTGCAGGTGTTGTATGGTATGTGAATGACAGGTTTTATCTGGCCTTTATGTGACTTGTTACAACAAAAAGCATCTCACTGGTTTCTGTAGCATTTTTGAACCTCCACAAAGCTGCAGAACAAAATGTGGCAGTCATTTAAGGGCATGTAATTCCCCAGGCATAATGTCTGGGGAAGAAGCACATCAAGGGGGCCACTGAAATCTTCCAGGAGCACTAAGATGGGAGGCTGTCATTAGAAGAACTGTCCTCGACTGCTATAGTTAATCCACTCCTACTCTTCACAGAAAAACCACCACAGCTGAAAAACACTGTAACTGCAGTCATCCTAGGGGCAAGGGGGAAAGAGCGGAGGAGGCAGCAGGGAAACATCATCCCCAAACACCCACATACTCCCTGAGGGCTTTCATTAGCCCTTGGAATGAAAATGCTGCTGCATCATTCCCTCTTGGGAAGCAACAGGCACATGTGCTCATCTCCATCACAGTTGGTCCATAAAACCCCATTTCATTAGATGCTGCCACACCTATTAGTGCTTTAAAGCAAGTACATCTGGCTTAATTGAGCACTTCATTGCTGCTTTATCTCCATTTTCTGAACAAGCCTCAGGGAGAGAATTTTGTGCATTTGGGGTTTGGTTTTTTTTTCCTTCTTCCTTTTTGAACTTTCCCACTGAAACCTCACTTGATGCAGGAATACTAGCCCCTGTGACAGCTGCTCACATGCTGGGGGCTGCTTTTAGTAAATTCTCCCCTCTAGACAATGAACTTCATCCTAATATTCTGGTTTATGTGCTCCAAAGCTGAAGCGCTTCAACATACCAATCCTTCCCTCCCACTCTCCCTCTGTCCTCTTGGAAAAAATCAGTTACTGGCGGAAGGTGTTGCAGTACATGCCAGGAAGAAGAGAAAGAAAAGAAAAAGGATCTTGCTGCCCCTGCAGTCTCTGAAACTGCCTCTGCCAAGTTACAACAAACAGGAAAAGTAGAATCCAAACACATTCCCCACGTCCCCCTCCATCCACCCAGCAAAAGCTGCACTAGTGCCAGCTACTGCTCACAAACAATTATGCTGCTAGCCTCCTCTGGCACATCCTTCCAGGTGGCCTGAACAACAGAAAAGCTCAGCTCAGGAAGCATGCATCAGATGCATGGGGTGGTTGAAATCCCTTTCAGGAAGTGCAAAGTTCCTTCACACTCCCACACAGAGGAAAGGTTACCTGCAAGTCAGTTTGCCACCTCCTGTATTGGAAGATGCTTGTGTTTCCCTGTGAAAGAAGCCAGGCACACAGTAGCTGGGAACAGAGAGAAGTACCGGCTGCAAAGTTGGCAGTTTTCCCACTAAGCCATCCCAAGCGCTTTGTAGCCCCTGGGAGAACAACAGAATTGGTCCCTCTTGCAGGAAGGAGTTGAGAAACCATTGCTAGGCTGCAGCATCCTCCCAGGGCCCCGTGCCCGGCATCTTTTCACAGCTTTCAGGCCATGATCTGGCATGGGCAGGTACCAGCAGTGTCTCCAAAGCCTATCTTTAAGATACTGCTCCAAATAGTATTTCTCCCACTGCAGACTAAGGCTGGGACAACTCATCAGGCAACCTGGCTTTCACTGAGTATCAAATGCAGAGCAGATGCATTATACTAACTGATGCTGACACAGTATGCAACCCATGCATGCAGACCAAGAGCTTTACATATGCTAAAAGCAGGACAACCTGTTGAAACCATGACTACTGCAGCTTCAGGGTAAGTGGCTAGATGAGCACTCCCTCCAATGTGCTGCCCTGACCACCAGCTACTTCTTCTTCTGCTCCCACCCACAAGGGTGTCCTATTCAGCCAGCATCTTCTTGTAAGCTCCAGCTTCCAACTCTTCCGATGGAAGCAGGCGTCGATGTCCTGCCTGTCCCTCTTCCTACGAGAGTAAGATATTCAAAGCACTGTCAGTTTTCCCAATACTGTGTTCCAGTTTGATTTCATGCTGCAGTGCTGAGTCCAACCGTCTTTTATCCCTGCTGCCTGGTATCTTTTCTTAGATGTCCAAACACGAAAGCCACCCTTGAAGCGAGCAAAAAGCAAGGCGTACTAGCAGCAGCTGAATGAGCTACTCTGGTCCTTTCTGCCACAGTCCAACAAGACTTCAAGCCCGGGAGAAAAAACATCTCAATAGTGAAGTGAAAGAGGGTCAAAATGTAATTAAGCTCTGCACTTCCTATCCCAAACGGTTAGTGGGTGTTGCTGCGGGTTTGAGAGTTACTCAGGCACTCTTGTTTCAGGGAAACAGTCCTGCTTGTAGTAAGATAAGCTCTTCTGGATTCCTCGAGAGGAAGGCAATAAGCAAATTACAATTTCTAAACCTCTCCCTGTCCCCATTCCTTCCTCCAGCAAGGCTTATACATGCACAAAGCAGAGACACCTTCTCTATTAAAAAAAAACCTCTTTCAGCCTTTAACTGAACACAGAAGGGCTCTACCCAAGGAATGACCAACCCAAGTCATCCTCACAAGGACACCCCATACTCCACTGTTAGGAAAGACAGAGAATTTAGATACTGTAGTATAGAAAAGCAAAACTTGTAACTGGAGTCTCTGACTGTGTGTCCTTTGCTCAGGGGCTGTGCACCTCAGGAACTGAGTATGGCTCACATACAACCCACATTAAACCCCCTTCAACTGAGAGGTATGGAGAGGGGGCAGTGGAGGGGTTCTGCAGGGATGTTTGCCAGTGAAAGAAAGAATGGGCTGTGGCAGTTCCTTATGTGGAAACTAAATCAGTCACAAGTCCAAAACATAAGGTGACCATGATGCAGAGGTTCATGCATGCAGAGGCTTGTTTGGGGTCCCACCACATAACTTTTCTTCATGTCTCCCTGCCAAAGCACCAGTGTGCTCTTGCAGCATTAGCTGCAATCTCCATGATCCACCAGCAGCTACGGCTGTGGTCAGCAGCAGATGCTAGGAGGTAAATAAGGACTGTGCTTTTCCTCTGCTTCTGGAAGCCAGTGGTGTAGGAATTTTCAAAGCCAGAAGCTACAAATAGATCTTAGAATCATAGAATCAATGAGGTAGGAAAAGACCTCAAAGGTCATAAAGTCCAACCTGTCCCCCAAGACCTCATGATTACTAAACCATGGCTTCATACTTCATAGCTAGCCATCCTCATCTATGAATTTCAATACTTTTAGAAGATATTTATGAGGACATTTCCAACTTCCTACACCAATTACTTTCATTGTTCAATTCTCTGCCCTACTCCCCCAGATGTGCTGCTTGATCTTTTTGTAAGATGCCAAACAAAACTGAAAAACAGTGATTCTCTCATCCCTCCCCCTATTCACTATTTTACACCTCTCCATCCCAGCCCAGAGGGAGAAGTCCGAACAAAGACCTAAATACCGCAGTGCAGGTCTCCATACTCCATTGAAATGGATTCTGAAGACCTCTTAATCAAGGGGTGACCTTCAGAAATCAACCTGCACCTGCTGTGTAGCATGCACGCCTCTATCACACTTCTGAAATCAACTGCAGCCCTCATGACAGGCTGGAAGCCAGGACACCTCTTCTTTAAAGAGAAAGAAAAATGTCCGGCCTTTTCACAAATACAGAAGGCCTTGGCACAAGCTGAGGGCACAGGAACAAAGCCAAAGCACATGGAAAACAGCAGCAGCAGTTCTTAACTGCTGCCTGTCTAATTTGAGAGCCAGGATGCCACCCCAGAGCAAGGGATTCACTGCAAGCTCCTGACAAGCTCCACAAGGTGCCCCTAGCAGAGGGAGAGACCCCGCCAAGTGCCACCCCTGTTGCTGCCTCAACAGCCCCAGCCCATCGGCACTCACTGTTGTCACATGCTGCTCTTCCTCAAAAGCCTGTGAAGCATGTTGGCTGAGCCCCAATGAAAGCACCTTCTAATGGGATTTTTCAGGTTTCAAGGATATCAGTGTCTAGCACAGGCTGATGTAATTAGAAAGACATCCAAGAGACAATCTGGCATTGATTAACTGGCTATTTACCTCTGCACATTACAAGTCGCACTCTAAAACTCTGCAGCAAAGACTTGCTTTTTTGTAATTGTTTTCTCCCTCACCCCATTCCTGCTTCTCACAAAGCCCAGCTGTGGCCTCTCTCACTCCGCTCCCTCAGCCTCACCATGCTTTGCCTTGCTAAATAAACCATGATGGTGTCGGTCAGGCTAACGCTGGAAGGCCTGCTGCAGGTTAAAAGTGTGCCTCTCTTGGCAAACACAAACCAAATCTTCGCTGAACAGGCCTCGCAACGGACAGCTACATGCACTTGCGTTTGACTCTTCCTGTTGAATACCAGGGTAAGAAAATCATTGGCCTGCTCTCACTTCTATTGACTTCACTGTGTTGGTGCCTACGCAGCCACAGATCTGTTCACCATCAAGTTCTCCCACACCAGAGACATCCCTAAAGCTGCGACATAGGAGTTACAAACTCGTTTCACTACAACTTCCTCCTACATCCCTTAGAAAGTGTGTCTGGAGGAGCAGCAAATGGGTAGCCCTGGAAGAAAGGGTTTGTAGGAAGCAGTGCAGAGTTACTGGGGATGTTTAACACCTCACAAGAACAGTAACACAAATTCTGCAAGGAGAGAGCATTCAAAGATAGGATTTGTTACAACAGCCAAGACAGCAAAACCAGCAGGCCCAGTTTCACCAGAAGCAGGCTGGAGTCCTCATCCCAGCAGAGGAGGACCCCATGCAGCTGGCAGAGTGAGCCCTGTGAAGTTTATCAGTGGGTCTAATCATGCAACAGCCCAGCATGCAGAGAACAAAAGAGATCAGTGAGGTTTTAACTGTAATTCCTGTTTCCATACACAGGCCAGGCTGCATAATGCACTGCATGGGCCATTTCTTCTAGACATGCCAAAAGAACTATCAAAGTACTTCCACTGTCTCTGCATGAAATATCACCAGAGCGTATGCTCTCCCTTTTCCTTGAAAAAGTAGGAACCTCTTCCATTCCAAATGTACCCAGCACATCCAGACCTTTCCAGCACAGCTGTATCATCCCTGCTTCAAATGCCCTCATAGCAGCATGGGAGATGCATGGGAAGACTAGAGATCAGGGGGGCAGGACTGCACCTATTTTGAGGTCTGTGGAACACTATATAAATTGATGGCTCAGCATAAATATTTATTATGAGGAAAGTTTAAGAGGAGACTGGAAACTGCTAATCAATAATGAAAAGCAAAAGTCGAGAAAACCTGTAAAGAAAATTGCCCACAAGCTTCTCACTCATTCCTAAAAAACACAACTATAATGGAGTGGTACAGAAGAAAGCAAGACAAATAGTCAGATAAAATATCAGAAGGGGAAAAGCATCATCAGGGAAAATTGTATGTCACCTATAGTTAAGTATATGAAGATGACCAAAAAGGAATTAATGACACTTGCAAATACTCAACTGCTACTGAGGTGACTATTTACTGGATGAGACAAAAATGGACAATCCAAATAATTGGCCACTGGCAGAGTTTACAAAAAAGCACTGTTATAGCATCTCCTGTTGGGAGTGATTTTAAATACAAAACAATGTTGTTTTGCAGCACTCTAGTCAAAACAGCAGTTCACACAGCAAAAAATCTGTTGTCTGAACTAGACTAGGTGTCAGGCTTCAGGATGGAACACCGTCCTTCTGGCCTTAAAGCTGTGAAAAACAAACCTGGGAGCACCAAAGACGGATGCACCTAGGGGAAGAAGTGACATTGCATGGGCTGACCACTATACAAAGTACCCTCTATCAAAGGGCAGTACTCAGATCCAACCTACCACTGCAGAATTGGTGAGCACTGGACAGAAGCCTCCAGGTGATCATCTCTTAACAAAACAGCCCTGATCAAGTTCCATAACTGATGAGGTTAACACAAATCCATAAATCAGACACAAAACTAGACAGCATTGATACGAAACAGCCCAAGAGCCAGACAAAGGAACAAATTCTTAGTAGAGCATCAGGTGGTGGAAAATGTGAGAAGTCAGAGAAGTCATGTAGACAAATGAACTGGAAAATGGCAGAATGCTGATGAATATTTGGCGTTGAAACAACCATCAGCCTCCCTGGGATGTTCCCAGAATGAAACTGTAGAATGAGCTACAAAATAATCTGAAGTGTATCTTGCTTCTTTGCCCCAAAGGCAGCACAGCCATGCTGGGGGAGCTTGGAGGTAGAGAGAAGAAACTGTCTAAAATCCAGCTTTCACAGAGTCACAGGAATAAATCGCTGTACAGCAACTTACAAAGGACCACTACAAGCTGGGGAAGAGACTCCTGGCGAACTTAAAGGCAAGTGAGGCTTCTCAGTTTCTCTCCTGCCAGCTTTTATTCCATCAGCAATTAAAGTATCAGAGAGGCCAGCTATCCTTTTCTGGTTTAGCTGAGTCTGTTGGCCTCAGACAATGTACCTGATTCCTTCCCTTGAGCAAGCCATTATGTATCAAGAGGTTCCAAATTTTACTATGTTATCTAGGTATTGGCACTGTACAAGGGCTTTGTTTTAAAGTCTTCCCCCATTCCCTCATTGCAAATACTCATTTTATGAGCACTTGCCATTCCTCCATTCCCAAATCCCCTTTCAATGAACGTTTAAGGTCACAAAGTCCAGATTTCCTCATTTCGGCTCCCCTCAAAGCTGGAGTGCTTTGGCTTGGCTGCAGGGCAAACTCTAGAGCCTAAAGAAAACAAACACATAGGACACTTCTGTTACCCTAAAATGCTGAGCAATAAAATCTCAGTAAATAAACACATGGAAACTCACTTTAGGTCAGAATATGTCATGCTGCCTGGTTTGCTACAACTGAAAATAAAATCTATTAAAAAAATAAATAAAAATCAGATGGGCAGACTGGAGTCCTGCACCTAGAAAACAGTATAAACAGAGGGGAAAAAATCACTATCTGCATTCCCTTTGAAAATTCAGTACAGTAACTTACTGTGAAACAGGAGCACTGCTCTACTGTAGATCCAATTGCACTTTGAACCAGACCCCAAATTCTATTTTGAATTTTATTTTTTTAATTTGGTGGGTAAATATTGATGTTTAACAACCACTCTCCCATGACCAAACTTCTTCTTTGCCAAGCTGAAAGAACATTAACATGGCAAGGTCAGCACAACATTTCCCTGTGCACTGACAAATTCTGCTTGGCCCATGAACAGGAAAAAAAAAAAATTCTAAACATTCTTGTTTAAGGAAAAAATTAAGTCCTCCCTGGACATGAGACTTGCCATGTCCTTCCTTGGGAGCAGAAAATCATCTGCCCTATCCCTGAGGTTTCACGTGGAGAAGATGTCCTAGAAGGACAGTACTCCAGCCAGCAGAAGATGCTGTGTTTTCTAGACAGAATACAATAGTTATGGTATGTTGTCCTCCTGCCAGCACTCTTCTCTAGCTCATGGTGCTCTTTCCCCTCCCCAGCTTTGTTTCTTTCCTGTATCTCGAGGGAGCGGCCAAGTTTTCCCCTGCCAAGCCCTCCTTGTGACACATGCTCCTGCTCCCCTGGAGCTCATCCCTTGCACCTGCCCACATCCATTTTTTCAAGCTCATGACTGCAGCCAAGGGCTTGCCAGCTGCTTTCAGAGGGGTTAACACTTCCCTCACCCTTGGGATGATTCTCTCTGGATATAGGGTAAGCCTGGGTAGATTTTGCAAAGCAGGACCTGGGCACTAATCCACCCTTACCCTGGAATCAATTAAAATACACAGGTCTTAGTTGTCCACTGGCAGATTTTGCTAGCTGTTGCTCAAAATCTCCAGCCTGGTCTTTCACTGCCCATCCCAACAATCCATATTATTCAGTTTTATCTCAGTCCTGACTCTGTCACCCCTCCACATCACTTACCCTTAAGAGTTTTCCTGAGCTTCCTCTCTCCATAACAACGAACCCAACTCAGCACAATTACAAAAACAACTATTCGGCACATTCACATCTGCGGTTTCTGCCACAGCCCTCAACGCAAACCCACTGTCAGATATATCTCACTTCTTATCCCTGGAGGCCGCTGCAACCAAATCCCACCATCCTCACACAAGTCTCCGTCACTCCTTCACAACTTCTCAGAATGACTTCCCTTGTCCCTATTTTAAGGAATAGTTTCCTTGCATGCATTTGTCCACTGCTCCATGGGAGGTCACACAAACCAAACAACTGATTTTTCAGAAAAGGGCAGCGTATCAGACAAAAGTGTCAGCTCAGCCTGGCATGAATCACCTTTGCTTCATCTGATTGGTATTTACCTTCAAGTCATTTATTACTCTGTCCTCAAGTGTCATCCACAGCTGAGATTGGATTACAGGATCTGAATCACTCCCCAACCTTTGATGATCTGAAATACTGGATCTGTCTCCTATTCACCACTATGACAGAAAAGTCTTCATACATGACTCAGTGATTTATTTCTTTTGTCCTCGTCCCTTCAGAAACTGGGGATGGTGTTCCTGGCCTCTGCTCTCCAACCCTTTTCAGTCAATTTAGTTCTGTGACTTTGGGGTTTTCCCTTCAGTTTTCAAGGCTTCCATGTTCTCATCCCCTCCAACTGTACCAACCACTGAAGAAAAGTTCAGTTAATACTAGAGACATACCCACCTTATCTTTAATCTCCAGTTGCTCCTCACTGCACAGCAGCTTCAAGTCTCTTTTTATTTATATAGCTGAGAAACCTGTTGCTATTTGTTTTAATTTCCTTTGCCAGGCCTAACACAGCTTGACTTTTGGCAATTCTCATTTTATCCCTACCCCTCCTGACCTCTGAAACACTGCTTTTTTGCCGATTAGTCTTTTTTTTCCATTCCTCACAGACGACTATCCTTTTTAAGGATTAACTACAGGAGAACTATCCTTTTTAAGGTGGCTATTCACCAGATTCAGCAAAGAGCCCTTTCCTGTCCCGCTTTCCTCCTTCGCTTGTGATCCCTGGTCCAGATAGTTGCTCCACCTCTGGATTAGAAAGAGGCTCCACATTTTCTGCATTCAAGTTTTCATGCTTCTCTGCCCAGATGACTTCACCCACTAGGTTTTTTCAGTTTTCAGAGTCTGCCCTTTCAAAGACAAGTATCCTAGCTCCAGACCTACTTTTGTTTAGGCTTCCATTTAATTTAAAAGGAATCCATTTTATGAGCTCTAAGTCCAAGATTCCTCTGTACAAACAGGCCCTCCTGTAACATCAACACTAGTTACCAAAACAAAACCTAAAATAGCACCTCCGCTTGCTCATGCTGTTACTATTTAATGAACAAAAAAAAGTAAAATCTGGGCTATCATATCCAGGAATATCTGTTTTACCTTATTAATACAATGTCTTTGCCAATGTGTGTTCCTAGATACTAAGGTATGTTCTTAAATTCCCACAGCAATGTTATTTTGGTAACATTTATCTTTCTAATAACGTTACAGAGAGATCCATCCACGCAACCCCTGCCATCGCTCATTCCACAATCTGCAGCTCTATCTATCCTCCCATGGTTCCTTCCCAAGGTACCAAGATGAACTGCATTCTTGTGAGGTGTTTTCTGAATACCTTCAAGTAGTCCTATCACCAGGTTGTCTCTCAAAACAACAACTAGCCCGTTAAAGAAACAACTGCACCAGCTCAGACCATGGTGTCCATGGTCTCATCTCCTACAGTAGACAAAAGTGGGACTGTTTGTGAGGATTTTAGTTTCCCCAGTCTCCCCCTGAGTGTTCATCATCCTCTAGAAAGCAGCTTCACAACTCCACTACCGATGTTGTGAAAGTGTACATCCTTGCATTCGGGAAGCCTCTGACCTCTCAGCGGTCGTCCTCAGAAGAGACCCGTGAAACACCTTCAAAAGGCAAGCCTGGACTAGAAATCCTAGTTTCCACCACAAGATTGGCGTTATTATCAGTTGCACTTCTGTCCTGCTTCCTCTTAGTTAATTCCAGGTTCAACAGATGGTAAATTCTCTCTTTCTGCCCCACAGCAGGAAATTTCCTTAATTTGTAGGGCTTTTGCTATTACCCATATCATATGTAGAGATGAACTACCTTTTTCTCCAACTTACCTGACCAACCTACCTCACTAAGCTTCGAGTATCTCCTCTTAGACTGAATGTACTTCTGAACATTGTTGTCTCTGTTCCAGACTTTGATTTGTGTACCTGAAAGCTTGATCACCAGCCTAATAATAAAAACTATAAAACTATACTTCCCCACAAAGCTTGCTTTGCTTCTGTCTTTAGACTGCTACAGTTGGGACAATAGCACTACCAGTCTACAAAGTCTACATGCTAGTGCTTGTGGTATTACCAACTGTGGAGCCTTTGGCTTCTGATGACAGCAACCCAGACCCCTCCTTCTTTCTGAGGACATTATTAAAACAAATCACTACATAAGACCCCTTCACTGAAGATCACTGAAGTCTTTGCTACTGATGCCCTTATCTTTGGTCTGTCTGAGATTAAGTCAGGAGTGCTGTCTCAATGTGAAGGACCACGAGTGGAACTCACAAGCTCTGGCATGCTTCTTCATCAAAACTGATGTCATCCAAAAAAGGGGAAACACAAATGAAAGAGGATGAATTCGACTAAGATAAAAATTAATTCTAGTAGATGTGCTTTGTTCCTGCTCCCATTCCAGTTTTTGTGCACTGTGTTTTACAGTAAAGTCCTTGAAAGCAGCTCATGTGGCCCTGTCCATAATCTGCTTAAGGCAGTTTATGCTGGTGTAATATAGCTGACTTCAGGGAAGTCAATCCTGACACCAAGAAGGTCCCATAAACAGTCTCAGGGCCAAGGTCATGAACTGGGACTCAGAAGAGTTGGATTCAAGCCCTCCTGCCCTGCTTCCCTCTCCTCAAGAGACCTTGAAGAAGTAATTTTATCACTTTGCCCAGCCATGCGTATCTATAAAAGGGGATCATAAAAATCTCATCCTTGACAGAATGGCTGTTAGCATCAAGCCAGCAGATAGAAGGAAGTCCTTGTAACTATGGCAAGGACAGCCACATAGGCACACTGAATAGATACTTAGGTGTAAGTCCCTTGCTCTGACAGTGGCTATGCTTTTAGTGCCACATAAATAATTGCACTTTGTTTTGGCATGCTGTTCTCTCTGCATATATGGGTTAAAGTGAAACACAGGGGCAAAAAGAGTCAGGTTTCTTTCTGCAGCCCTGCAAAGGCCAGAGCTATTCAGTGAAATTTGAAAGGAAAAGGGTTGTGGCAATAACCTCATCTGCCTCACTCCAAAGATTACCTCTTCACAACAAAAACAAACAAACAAAAAAACCCCAACAGAAACCAACCCAAATCAACCAAAACTCGTGCACTGTAGCTGCTCAAACTGAGACAACCCCAGACATTAACACTGAGCTGTACATGTGACTTGATTTTTTGCTCAGACTATGCAGATTGGGCAAAGATGACCCCATGCAGAAACCCAGAAGAGACAGCAGTTCCTAGATGCTTACCCTGATATGGCTCCTACCCCAAACCACCTAGCAGGGGAGGAGAAAAGCAGCTGTTTCCCCACAGCACCAAACCATAACACTTTGTTACCTGATGAAAAACTCACTTTTGTTCGGCACGAGGTATTGCTAATTACCAAGTGTTTCAGAGGCTGGACACTCCTCAAACTCAGGACTTTCAGGAAAGATTTGGGTGTGTCTTCCCCCTGCCCATATAACAAGAATCAGCAGTTTTACAGAATTAATTTGCATTTTCTCAACCCAGTCTTTTTTCATATCAAAAAGGTGTACGTGCCAAAACACACATGAGCCTAGGCACGTAAGAGGTAACAGTAGTCTCCAACTTGCCCTTGAGAAAAGTCAGGCTGTAATGAGCTATTTATTCACGGGGAGAAAGTTGCTTCCAGACAACAAACAGCTTCAGAGGTAGCAAGATTTGGTCCTGAAAGAACTGTAAGACCCCAGGAGCAAAGGCTAGACTTTGCCTCCTAGAAGAAAGAAATATAATTCTACACCTGGGCCACTTCATCAAATGCTATTGTTATCACTTAAGATTAATGTGTTGACCTGGGGTCCCTTCAGGACAACAAAGTCCCAGCATACAATTTGCTGAACAAACTCATTTAGAGATAATCTTGTCTCCTAAAGTCTTCTTCACCAAAGGAAAACAGTCAGGCTTTAAAGGAAGGGCTCACTTTGCTTCATTATTGGATTAGCTAATTATGGATCTTCACGTTCTGGTCCTGAAGCTGAGCTCCTTCAAATCCACCTGCTCCTGACGAACTTTCTAGGGCCTGGCTGATTCAAATGCTGCAATAAGCAGCCACATTAACAAAGAAGCCCTCCAGATCAGAGCCTTCACTCTCCCTGAATTCAAGGTTTGTAAGTTTTCTGAAATCAATACCACATTAATCAAAATGCTTACATACAGCGAACAGGCAAGCTGGAGAAACTGAGGATGATGCTTAAAATCACCAGTGGCAGAGCTGAGAACAGAGTTCAAATCTCCAGACTCCAGCCCTTGTTTTTTCCACAGCGATAGTGTAACTCCAGGGTTAGGCAACTTGTCTTATGCAAGTCTGCACTGGTTGCTCTTCCCACCATTAAGAATGCTCTTGCCTGCTGTCCATTCTATGGCCATGGGTTTGGAAGGAGGACAAAGAAAAGACAAAGGAACAATGCAGTGGTATAAGATGACAACCTGGTCTCTCACGTTGCCCTATCTCTTCAGCTGTTTATAATCTCTTCCACAAAATGAAATAACAAGATGGGTAATGACTTGAACACAAGGGCCTTGCCAACAAAGAAGGGTAAAGGACCCTTGCTAAGGGCAGTACAGAATCTTTTTTCATTGCTTCCATGAATACAGTAGCCATTTAACTGTTCTCAGCAGATCCCATCATGCCTTCAAGTAGGTTGCTGCAACAAAAAGAAAACACCCAACCTTTACATTCCACTGATCAGTATCTGTCAAATCTTAGTTGCTCTGAAGCCATTTTCACTTAATGAGCTAGACCAGCTATACCTTATTCCACCACAGCTGTTCACAAGCACATATTGGAGGCATCTCAGGCACCCAGGGAAAGCAGCACCAACAGGATCAGGTGAGAAATCCCCAGATGGCCTAAGGGGAGGGTAAAAAAGGCTGCATGATGCAACCTTGTGCTGAAGTAAACCTGCCCTAACCAGTTCCCATCCAAAGTAATTTCTTCACAGGGCAAATGAATTTCTTCCTGACATGAATTCACTAACATGTCCAGAGGCAGCTACCTTCGTGTTTCTGTTGCCTTGTCCCTACCACTTATGCCACAACATCAGTTATATCTAACATTATTTTACTTCCTGCTTTAAGCAGCAACAGCCCATTTCAGGGAAGGACACTCGCCCCTCTTTTGTTTCCCTTCCACATCTCACACAAAGCCTTCCCTGTATCTCTTCTGAGAGCAACATTGGCTGTGACCCTTTCCTTCCTTCTGCTCTGATGCCAAACAAGCACTAGTTGAAACCCATTCCATAATGAAGAGTCCCACCCGGATGAACCTCTGGGAACTACTGCAGATTCTTTAGCAGCACATCCTGAACATGAGGGCTGTGCTATGCTGCATGATCAAGAAACACTTAGAGAAAGGGAATTGGTAGCAAGGAGCTGAGGAAGGAACCAAGAAAGTCTGAGACACCAACCTGCCATCAGCAGGGGTGGAAGAAGCAGCAGCAGCTCTCAGGAGAATGCAGAGAATGGGCAAGAAAAGGTTTGACAAGCCAGAAAAAGATCCAGATTTCTACCAGAATACTCTTGGAAGTAGGGGAGACGAGGCCAGTTTTGGTATCTTTCTGCCCAAAATTACAGTGAACTGGTGGGTCCTGCAGGAACAGAACCAAGGAGGCTGGCTGTTCAAGGGACTGGCGCAGATCAGTGTTTTTCATGCAGTTCTCTGAGATCAAATTTGGAGGATTAGAAGGGTTTTGTCTTTGCCAGTTTTTACAAAATTAATAACAAATAGTTTGCATGGCTTCAAAGGCTGTTCCCCTGGGCACGCAACGGAACGTTTGGCAAGAGAGCTGCTCGGGACCAGCACCGGGGCTGGTGTGCTCGAGCGAAGAGGTGCTCTATTTTGGTTTCTTTTTGAGGCTTTTTGGGGCGGGAGCAGGGTCACCTGCTCGCGTGCCTGCTGGGGAGGGTGACGCCAGCCGCGGGACATTTAAACGCGGCAGAGCCAAGCCGCGCGGTGCCATGTGACAAGAGAGCCTCCGGGCTGGATTGCAGTGAGCGGCGCATGCTGGCTCAGCCGACAGAGTGCAGAAGCCTCTGTGGTAGCTTGTGTAGAATATGGGAGTCAGGTGGAATATATATATTTAAAACCAAACAATTTAAAAACAACCCCCCCCCAAACTTAATTTCACCTGCCTGATGAGATCCAGTCATTGTAACTAAAGATGAGGAAAAGGCTGAGGTACTAAATACCTTCTTTGCCTCCATTTTCAACAGTAAGGCAGGAGGACTTCAGGATAACTGGCCTCCTGAACTGGCAGATGGGGTCAGGGAGCAGTATAATCTCTCTGAAATCCATGAGGAAATAATTAGGGACTTGTTGAGCCACTTGGATACTCACAAGTCCATGAGACCAGATGGGATCCATCCTAGGGTGCTGAGAGAGCTGGCAGATGAGCTGGCCAAGCCACTCTCCATCATTTACCACCAGTCCTGGCTCACAGGAGAAGTCCCAGATGACTGGAAACTGCCCAATGTGATGCTCATCCACAAGAAGGGCCAGATGGATGAACCTCCAAAGTACAGGCCTGTCAGCCTGACCTCAGTGCCAGGAAAGATTATGGAAGAGATCATCCTGGGGGCAATCACAGTGCACCTGCAGGACAGCCAAGGGATCAGGCCTAGCCAGCATGAATTTAGGAAGGGGAGGTCCTGCCTGACTAATGTGATTTCCTTCTATGATCAGGTGACTGCCTGGTGGATGTGGGCAAGGCTGTGGATGTAGTCTATCTGGACTTCAGCAAGGCCTTTGACTCCATCCCCCACAGCAAACTCCTGGCCAAGCTGTCAGCCCATGGCTTGGACAGAAGCACTCTGTGCTGGGTTAGGAACTGGCTGGAGGGCTCAGCCCAGAGAGTGGTGGTGAATGGTGCCACATCCAGCTGGCAGCCAGTCACTAGTGGTGTGCCCCAGGGATCAGTGCTGGGCCCCATCCTATTCAATATCTTAATTGATGATTCTAGATGAGGGGATCTGGTCTACCATTAGTAAGTTTGCAGGTGACACCAAGTTGGGGGCAGGTGTAGATCTGTTAGAGGGTAGAAGGGCTCTCCAGAGGGACCTTGACAGTCTGGACAGATGGACTGAATCCAACAGGATGGCATTTAACAAGTCCAAGTGCCAGACGTGGTCACAACCCCCCCATGCAGTGCTACAGACCTGGGTCAGAGTGGCTGGAGAGCAGCCAGGCAGAAAGGGACCTAGGGATACTGGTTGACAGCTGGATGAACATGAGCCAGCAGTGTGCCCAGGTGGCCAAGAAGGCCAAGGGCATCCTGGCCTGCATCAGAAATAGTGTGGCCAGCAGGAGCAGGGAAGTCATTCTGACCCTATATTCGGCACTGGTTAGGCCACACCTTGAGTACTGTGTCCAGTTCTGGGCCCCTCAGTTTAGGAAGGCTATTGAGATACTAGAACATGTTCAGAGAAGGGCAACAAGGCTGGTGAGAGGTCTCAAGCACAAGCCCTATGAGGAGAGGCTGAGGGAGCTGGGGTTGTTTAGCCTGGAGAAGAGGAGGCTCAGGGGAGACCTTATTGCTCTCTACAACTACCTGAAGGGAGGTTGTAGCCAGGTGAGGGGTGGTCTCTTCTCCCAGGCAACCAGCACCAGAACAAGAGGACACAGTCTCAAGCTGCACCAGGGGAAGCTTTGAATTGAGGTGAGGAGAAGTTTTTCACAGAGCGAGTAACTGGCCATTGGAATGTACTGCCCAGGGAGGTGGTGGAGTCACCGTCCCGGGAGGTGTTCAAAAAAGGACTGGATGTGGCACTTGAAGCCATGGTTTGGTTAGTCATCAGGTGTTGGGTGATACATTGGACTTGATGGTCTTTGAGGTCTTTTCCAACCTTGCTGATTCTATGATCTGAAACACAGGGAACGTCAATGCTTACGTTTAAAAACATGCTGAAACAAATCACCCTGCAGTGACTCCCATAGCCAGCTTAGAAAGGCTGACAGGAAACTCATGCTTTTGCTTACCACCAAATCTTTCCTGTCAAAGCACTACACATCCCCAAAGTCCAGCCTAGCATGGAAGCACCCAGAATCAAGGTGGGTTTGGAAAAACTGCTGGTGCCAGACAGTAGCTGTGTGCCACTGCAGCTGGACAAGACAGAGAAAGAAGGATATGGCACATCCAATTGACGGTGCAAACAAGCCTATGAAAGTCTCCCTTCTATGAGTCCTAATGCCCACAAGAAATATACTAACACAAGGCAGTCTGCAAGGTTCCCCTTCCAGTCTCCTCATGCTCACTGCAGAGTATGTAACCTTCATGAGGTGACCTTTATGAGGTGATGCCCACCCCAGGATAAGATCCACAGGGGCTCAGGAGACAGATATTCCTGCAGCTGGAGTCTCAGCAAGTCATCTCTCAGAACCAGAAACAGTGACTAATTAGAAACATCTTTAAACCCCCAACTGAGGAGGTGTCTGAAAAAGCCAAAACACAATAACTATGATGATGATGATGATATTTGTAACTGCTGTTATTTGTTATCTTCTGAAAATGTTAACAGCAGCTCTTAGCAAGCATACAGCAGTGAACAGCTCACATGCAGTAATTCTCTCTTAAAGCACATGTTTAACCCTCCTCAGGGAGAGCACCTCTGCATTTTGCATGTAACCTTAGTGATTGCCAAAATGATTTAAAACCATAACAAATAAGAGCTCTTGAAGGTAATAATCAACTCTCTCTTGCCCACCCTTGACTCTCAAGGTCTGTTTTACCATGCTCTACAGCCTCCAGCTGGGACCCATCAGCAAGCTATCAACTGCCCTTTACATACAGCCCAAGGGGTAATTAGGAAAATGACCTAATTAATATTAATACACTGGAGTGATAAAACAAAGCTGGATTGTTAAGTTGGGTTTTTTTTCAAATGTAGCTCTTTCCCGAGGCTCTGTTTGAGCGTTGCTTGTTGGTTTTCTGATGTTCAATAACAAGTTTCTGCTACAGAAGACACGAACAAGGTGCAGTCCCACCACCCACCAACTACTTTCATAAAAGCTGTAGGGAAATTGTATCTTAGAGCACAATCCCTCCAGTGAATTTTCCGCTTGAAAAGTTTTCCGGGTAGCCATAGAGACAAAGATAATCCACACGTGCCCACACACAAGGCTCATTTGGAAGAAAGCCAGGTGCAAAATGGGACAGCCAATGCATTGCTTTAAAACAAGAAAGTCTACTGAGTGCATGGGCTAAACAAGGACCATGACTGCATTTTATCACAACAGCGTTAATATTTCATGGCATATGACAGAGATGTTAAGGGGGAAAGATCTGCACTTTGACTGTAACTGGATGCTCTGGATACATGATGCTTCCTTGCATGCTTGTGACATGGATCAGAAGTGTTAAGATTTGGGCATTTTTACGGGTGGAGAACAGACAAAGAATGGGCACAGTGAATCCAACCTCGTAAAACACATGCATGCACTTGTCTGCACTAAACAAAGATGTAGAGAGCTTCGCTGTCAGGTCCTGGAGAAACACAGGGGATCCTGCCTGCCCTCCCCATGCCTGGGGCTCAGGCAGCAGCATGAACAAGCGGGGACAGACATGTTGAGGAGCAGCACAGGGAAGCAGAAAGCCAGTCACTCACCTCAGAAAGCCTGCAGGTGAGGCTTGCTCACCACCTGCCCCCACCAGCTGCTGCAAGGAGACCTGGTTCCTGCATGCACAACGCTTGCAGGGCAGCACCCCAGGGAAGGGGCAGAAACAGGCAGCCCTACGCAGAGGAATGGGATGTTTTACTGCCAACACCATCCAGCCCTGGAGGTGTTCCCATGTGCCCATGACTCCAGCAGATCCCATCTGGAGGAAACCCAGGGAGAGAGCTGAATCAGGCAGTAGGAATTAAGTCTGAATTCACTGAAAGCAACTTTAGGGCCCAACCGAAACACAGCAGCAGTTTGGAGGGCTCTGCCAGCTGTCTGGGCTGGCCACACTGCAACTGAGAAATTCAGGGGCACCTTCTGCAAGTGAAAGACCTCACAGCTTCTGCATCTGGAAGGAGCAGCATTTGCCCCTGTGCTACATCACCCAAGAGGCCATAAAACTGGTCAGACATTCTCAAGTTTTCTGCTCTCCCCAGGTTGGAAGAGTTTTCAAGGAATACTGTCAAGGCTGACATTCCCTTGAAAAAGCCCACCACACAATACACCCCCAGGCTGAACCCTTCAACAATGAGAAAGTAAGAGAAAGAGAAAGGAAAAGGTTCTGTCAGGATGGAGGACACAGCACAAAAGATGTAAGTACAGGTGCATCAACAGCCCCTGAGAAAGGGGAAGTGAGAAGGGAGGGGGGTTGAAACGCAGCCCAGGACTGCTGCTTAGCAGCTGAGATCTTAACACTCATTGCAACAAGAGAAATCAATGACAGAAATCAGTACAGGGAAAGATGAGGGTGTCATGTTCGAGGCCTGTGCCGCTCTAAAGGAGAGCAGCAAAAGTGGCCTTTAGGGAAGGTTTGATTTGCTTTGCTGTTTTCAGTTTCTCTATTTTTAAATAGTTCTTCAGACTCCTGACCACAACTCCAGGAGACATACACCCTCCCCTGGCGATTGTCCTATTCCACCACCTCAGTGCGTCTTCAAGGCATGAACACCCTGGAAACAAGAACAGCAAGTGAATTTCTTATTATTTTCTCTGCTGGAGCTTTTAGGGAGCCTAAACCAAACATTTCTGTGAACAGCAACAGCTGTGCTATCTGCAGTCCTTTCCACCGATCCGTGTAAGTATTGAATGGGATCAGAAAATGAAGAGAGAAAAAAAAAAATCATTAAAAATCCACATCACCCTGTCTTGCAGCAGTTCAGCTCCAGCCTGCACCCAATCAACATCTGCATCACTGCTGTGAGTGAATCAGAGCCAATGTGTGTTCCGGAATCCCCATCTGCATGGCTCTTTCACCACAAGGCTACCCCACAGCTCAGACTTGAGCATGAAGGTGCTCAGGAGTCACACTCACCTTTTTCTCAAAACAACCTCAGCATCCCCATAGCCCTTTTGTAGATACTCTGCAACACTGGGCCCCACAGCAGACGCAAGGGTGCAGGAGGAGGCTGCCCCACAATCCTGTCAGGGTGCACATGCCTGAGATCCTCCTGATCTGAGAGCGACACTTTGGGTGCATTTGGGGTAGCACAGGACACTCACACCCTTCTAGGCCACCAGCTGAGCCATGGCAGCCACCTGCATGCACTGTTTCCAGGAGTCACAATATATTCAGCCACTCATTTCCACTTTAGTTGGTTCACAAAAAAAATCAAGCATCTGGGGTGATTTAGGCTAAGCCACTTCGTTTCCCAGCTGGAGAGGAGGAAGAGCAGGCATGTGCTCAATGGCTCTGTTTCTGCCAACAGGAGAAACCTCTGCCCTGAAAGATGCTGATGCTCATGCCTACACATGTTCAGCCCTCATGCAGGTCCTCTAGAAGTGGAGGATTATTTTGACATAGAGCCAAAGAAGCAATAATCTATGCCAAACTATGTTTTTAAACTGATACATAGCACAGGTAGGTTCCTCTTTGACACTTAACAGGTGTGAGCAGCAGCTCAGGTTCCTAATGCAAAAGGCAGAGCTCTCCTACATCAGAATAATCAGTGAACACCTCTGTTCTGCATCTGAAATTGTTTGATCAAAACAAAACGTTGAGATCAGCCACCACCCATCTGCACCCATGCTACTGAAGCCTTTCCCAATACCTTTGCACTGGGACCGTATTCAGGCTACAGCTGCTGAGGATCATGAAGTCCTCTGCTTCTGAGATTTCTTCCTGCAAGGAATGTGAACTGCTTGGAAATGCTAACGGCTTTCCCACACAGATGCAGGGAGGGAAGCTGAGACACCAGGCAACCGCAGCCTCTCAGAGAAGAATTTGTGATGAAAAATGATGGCTCTCCATCCTGGCAGGGGTAACCTCAAATTGGGAGAGTCTCTAGACCCACATTCTGCACTGTAGCCACTTGCTCCAAATAGAGCTCTCAGAGCATGGAGGGTTATGGGATCAGGACTGCTCCTACACATTAGGACGTTTTATAAAATATCTCAGTCAATGAAGAGACTCAGCAGGAGCCTAGTTAGGCTGGTGGACAAAAGGGAGGGGGCAGGGGAAAACTGTGACAAATTGAAAATTCAGCATGGATTGTGTAACTGCATGAATAATTCCATTCAAGCCAAAAGGGATTCCTGCAAAAGAGTGAGTTTGCTTCAGTCCCTCAGCTCCGCTTAATGAAAGAACCCCTAGACAGGTGGCTTTGTGGTTCAGTTGGGTTTTTTTTTGCTGGCTAGGTTGGTTTGTTGGTTTGGGGGTTTTGGGTTATTTAAAAAAAAAAAAAAAAACAAAAAAAAACCACAACCAAAAGAAGTGTGTGTAACACTTTTGAAAGCTGTAAGATACAACTGATCGACCATCAGCAGAGAAGAACCGGGGAACCAACCAAACAAGCCACACCAGAGACGGTTTTCCTCACCCCCACCTGCATGAGAAGTTTACTCAAAATGACAAAGTCAATCATTCCCTCTTGCTGAAGAGAGTTTTTCATTAAGGAAAACAATATAAGGGGAAAGGGAGAGGGAGAGGGGGAAGGAGAGTTCTGGTGGCAAATATTTCCTCCAAAACACTGAGATTTATTAAAGCATAGGATCACCTCCCAGGAGGAAAGAAGAATTGGTGAAACAAGGAAGCAAGGAGAAAAAGCAAGGAGGAAAAAAAAGTCCCAACTGTAACATCTACTCAAGTTACTGAGTGGCATGCTCAGAAGCAAAGAAACTCCATCTCTTAAATTCTAGGATGCAAACCCAGAACCATCCAGCATGAGGACAGACACACACACACACACCCCATTTCCTGGGTGCCACAGCAGAGTGAGACTTTTCCCATAGGCAAAATCTAATCCTGCAAGAACTGTTTCTGGCCATATCACCCCCAAGAAATACTGGTCTCACTGTATTCCCACACAGCCCTACAAGCAGCTCATTTCTGCCCTTCATCCTGTCTCTTACCAGGGCCAGCTGAAATGCAGAGGAGGGTGTTCAAACCCTGCAGGACCAACAGTGATGCCAAATCCCTGGGGCTGATAGTATCCACTCAGCAACAGCCAAAATGGCTTTTTCTCAAAGGCAGTAGTCCCCAAGAAGGGAGGAGGGGTATTCAAAGCATTTCAGCTGGTGAGAATAGGAAACTGGGATGAGAAGTTTTTGCATGGTTGGCATTGGTCTTTTCTCCCAAGCAAGAAGTGATAGGATGAGAGGAAACAGCTTCAAATTGTGCCAGGGGCAGTTTAGATTGGATAAAGTAAAATGTTTTCATTTTTTTCACCAAAGGGTTGTCAAGCATTGGAACAGACTGTCCAGGGAAGTGGCTGAGTCACCATCCCTGGAGGTATTTAAAAGACATCTACATGTGGCACTTAAGGACATGATTTAGTGGTGGACTTGGCAGGGTTAGGTTTACAGTGAACTCAATGATCTTAAGGGTCTTTTCCAACCCAAATGATTTCATTATTTTGACACAGAAAGTTCATTGTTTCCCAAAGGGAGAACAAGCCGTCTCAGAAGCAGTGCATCTTGGGCACTAGCATCCAGGGAGATGCCCCCTTGTCTGCATGGTAGTTGAACCCACACTGCAGCCTTCCTCTCCAAGCAGACACTTACAGGGCCTTTCCTTCTCTACCCGACCAGTGATTTTCACTGAATTTTCAGGCAGGAAATCCTTGGTCAGACCTCTGCACAACCCCACCTGCAGGGAGTTGGTCAATGGATCCAAAAACTAGTGGGAAAGGGAAGAACATAGGAATCAGGATAAAAAGCATTCCCTCCAGTAGGATCTTCAGAACCCAAGCCCACTGCTTTTGGAGCCGACTCCAATATGAATTCCACATCATATTTTACACTGTTTGCTTAAAACCAGATCTCCAACTCCCTGCCAAGACCTCCTAATCCATTGGCTTTGAGGCCAGGACCGCAGCTCACTCCACAAGTTCCTCCTCCCCTCTCCTGGGCAGACTCAGCTTTTCCTCCTCTTCCCTGAATACCAGCCCCACAACTGCTTATTCACCATTTTCCACCTCCACCCCAGTTCCCCTTACTTCCTATTTTTGCTTCCCACATGAACATAATGAGCCATAAGTCTCCTCCCAGCCAAATTTGGTTCCTATTTTGTTCAGGAAAGACTGTGTGTTTATCACCAGCTCCAGGACTATGCATGAAGCCTAGAGAAAGGAACAGGATAGCAGGTTGGTTGGTTTGGAGGCTGCTCTTCATTAGGAGGTTGGGAAATCGCTGTTTCCCTGCTTGTGTCCATATTAGGGTGTAGGGATGCATGAAAGGGGTTCAGGGCTGCCTTCTTCTCTAACTCCTTGGTTGGCAGAAGCAGTTTTGCAGCCTCATGCTTTGCTTCTCCTCAGAAATGCTCTGAGCACTCACACTGCTATCAGGAGATGCTGCTCTATGTACTCTCACCTTAACACACTCAAGAGAGTGCTCAAGTAGAACAACCAAGCCTCTCCATCCTCCTGTCCAGCTCAGCTAGAGTGTGAGCAGCAAACCCCACAGCCTCACCCACAGCTCAGCAGCAGCTGTGCTGCACAAGCACCAACTCAGGCATGAGCAACACCAGCGTGAGGGCATCGCCTGCCCTCAGCATCCAGGGCCCAGACAGCCTGCAGCTTCAGCCCAGAACATGCTCTGCCCCGGTGAATCACACAACCACCCTGGCAAGTCCTTTCAAGACCCATCAGTCACCAGAGGGAAAAAAAAATAAATTACATGCACACAAAGTAATTAGAGGTGTAACCCTCTCCCCTCCCTCTGTGCAGACTTAATGCTCCCTTTGTCCAGGCATGTTTGCCTTGCTAAGTCGTGCCTCGGGACAGCTTTCTTGACAGAAAACAAAGGTTAATTAATAAAAGAAAAAGAAAAAACACAGAGAAACTCCTCATTAAAATGGCCACCCTCTCAGTACAGCTCTCTACTCACGACTGGTCGTTCCTGGAAACAGAGCACTGACCCGTGGCCATGACCCCTGCAAAAAAGCCAAATTACACACAGCCAACTCAGGGCCATCTCCAGTGATGCAGAGATGGGAAACCAGCCAGCAGAGTGGACCCGAGACACAAAAAGGTGCACACTTGATGGTTGTTATCCACTTCACCCACTAAAATCCCAGCCTCACTGACCATTTGACTCCAGTTAAATTAAAACCTTCCCCTGGTAGCTTGGTGGCACACAGACCGTGATCTACTGTAGCTCTATGACGCCCCTGCACCAATGACTCCTGGGACTATATTACAGAGGATAAGATATTAACTATCAAAGATGCTCTCCTCCCACTCCTCCTCACATAAGCAGCTCAAACCACAGCAGACCTCACTTTCAATTTGCCACCTGCACAATCAAACGCACAACGGAAGTCTCTACAGCACAGACATGAGAAACACAGGTAAAAGTCTGCTTCAAACCTGCACTCTGCAAGTGCAAAAACATCTCTCCCACACACTCATCCAGTTTGCCTTAGACACACATGAGCACTTCTCATCCTGTTAGCGAGAGAGAGGTGATGAAAGCGCGCACACACACACACACACGTGCATGCTCATCAGCCAACTCATTAAATCTAATTAGACAGTCTTCCATGGGGAATTTTGAAATGCATATGCAACAACTGCTGTGCACTGCTCTTTCCTCAACCCTTTGGATGTGTGAGCACAATTACTCACCACATGAAAAATAAAAGCTAATACGAAACTTAAGGGAACTGTCATAATTGCACATTAACAGAGGTGCACTGTAATTCAATCAGTCTTTCTGCTTAAGAGACAAATATAGTGGCAGCAAGACAGGGAAAGAACACCACCCAAGCCTCAGATGTGGATCCAAATCTCTCCAAGAAACTGACAATACAGAATACCAGAAATTTTCCCCCGTAACTTTATCAAAGATTTACCCTGTTGACAATCTGGTGGGTAAGGTATGCAGCCAACGCACCTGTACAGGACCACCAGCACTGCGAAGAAAACTAAGCCGAAGGACAAGGGATTGCATTTTGAGGAACTCGAGGAAGATGAAAAAAACCCTATCCATGAGCTTCCAGTATAGGAAGATTGTGGCTTCAGACCTGATAGATGATGTATAGGAAGGGTATATGAGGGCTAAACGCTTACGTGTAGGGTCTAACGCATTCCCGTGTAGGGTCTAACGCATTCCCAAAGTGTTCTCCATCCCCAGCTCTGCCAATGTTGCCAGTCAGTGGCAGTTAATGCCATCTCCACAGACATTCCCTGTGCTCAGGGACAGATGTCCTTTATAGCTTTCACCTCACCACATCAATTTATCACACAAAATCGCTCAGCTGGTTTGTTTACACAGAACAAGCTTAATCTGAATTCACTTTCACATTAGAGTAGGTAAACTGTGTTAAACATGCCGGTTCAATATGGAGCATCCCACCTTGTTTGCTTCCTTAGAATTCTGAATCCCTCCTCTTGAGAGTTCTGCCTGCTTTGAATAAGGAGCACATCAACTCTCAGTTAGTGTTATTATATTAAACCTTCTACAGATAAAACTAATCCAGACTATATGCACATCATTAATTCCTGAGAGTCCCTGGGAATCCAGACTCAGCAGCCTCCCATCACGCCTAATCCAGTAGTTCCCAGATGGATTTCCTTGCTGATATGAAAACACCCCCAAAGGTTTGACTAGGAAGTAACACCATTGTTCTTCTGCAGCAGCCTATGAAGGGTACTAAGGAGACAAAACAAGCATCTGTTCTGGAGCCCATAATTTCCTTAAGATATGTTCTTTTTTAGGATGATTAGTCACCTAAAAAAAATTGCTCTACTGAAAAAAAAAGAATGTTGTCCATTAAAATCATTGATACACATGTAAAATATTTTTAGATTATTTCTTTCACATTGCAGGGGTTGTAATCTGGTCTCTCTATGGCCAAGCAAACCCATGCAATCTTCAATCATAGAATCATAGAATCAATAAGGTTGGAAAAAACCTCAGAGATCATCAAATCCAACCTATCACCCAACACCTCATGACTAATTAAACCATGGCTTCAAGTGCCATGTCCAATCCCCTCCTGAACACCTCCAGGGATGGTGACTCCACCACATCCCACAATGCAACACACCACTCAAGACAGAGATGTTACATATCTCTCATCCCAGCAGCAACAGAACTAGTTTCACCTTCAGAACTACCTCCTTCCAGATCAGTTTCACATCTGCTTTTAACACACAGGGGTCACAATTTCAAACAGCGTGAATCTCTGGTAGTTCAAAGAACATTTGGCATTTCAAACACAAGCCTGGAGGCCTTCATTTGGTCAGGCTGTATTCCGCTCCTACTAAGGGTGATGCTCAGATTCTCGGGACAGTTTTGCATCAGTACACAGTCCTGAATCAGAGGCTACAGATCTCAACTACCATTCCTCTTTGAAAGAGGCTGAAAACTCTTCCTTGATATATCATGAGTGCTCTGCCTCTAGATCTCCACTCCTTGATGACTCTGGATGAAAACCATCCACAGACTCAGCATCCCCAGGCTCCATCACAGCATGTGGCTGTCCAGTGAGGAAGACTGGGAAAAACCTATGACAGACATATAGGGCCAAGATAGACTCCCGTCCTCCTCTCCAGAATCTTGCACAGGACCAGTATCACAAGCCAGGGACAAACCCAACCTGGCCACACTAAATTTGCAGCTGTGTTTGATGGCAACCACAAAGTCATCAGCTTTGGGAGCCCTCAGGGCCAGCACAGCCCTTCTGCCTAGTGCAATGGGACCGTGCCAAATCCAGTCACAGTGATGCAGAGAGACATCTCAATGCACATGGGGGTAGAGGTGGCTGTCTGGACGTGTGACACTGGTAATTTCATGTCAGATGCTTTGAGAACAGGAACAGAGATATGACATGGAAAAAGTCCCAGATCTGTGTAACAAAAATTTCCCTAGTCCTTCTCAGATACCCTTTTGGTCAAATCCAGCTGCAGGCAAGGTTAATGGGAAGGCTCCCACTGACCTCCCAGGAGTTGGATATCATCTTCATGTAGATGCACTTGCATAGGGCACAGCTATAGTTAAGTGTAAGGCTGGTATGTCCAGTGAATCTGCAAGCTTCGCTAGTGAATACAATGGGATTACAATGTCCACGTACCAAGCTACTCCTGGGTTTTTTTCAGCCTTGCTCTTTCAGGTCTTAAAGACAAAAAGGAAAACAGATACATACAAAAATCTCCTTCATTAAAGTAAGAAAAAATCATGGAATACAATGGCCTAAAACAACCATTACTCATTACTTATTTTTTTCTTGGTAGTTAAATATCTACCATTTCTACTGTTGACAGTAAGAAATGCAAGTCCTAAAATACACAGGATGACACGTGTCTGCCTTGGTTTGGTGCACACAGCTGCACAGACTGAGCTGTTCAAGTTTTATGATTATTCCAATGACAGAATTTTGTAATTGACACTATGGTTTCAATTTAAAAGCCATCAGAAATAAACTGTGAACTGCAGCTTATAAAGCTAGAGAATAGCTAGCTGTAAAAGCAAGGAAAACAAACAAACAAACACATCTTCACCAATAAGACCTTTCAGAAGATCAAGACTACAGCAAAGTGATACAGCCATTAAGTGATAGAAGGAAACTGTGCTGAAAAAAAGAAGTAGAACACCACCACCAAACAACAAAATCAAAAGCTAAATCCATCTTTCCATACTTTTTGTGGCAGTACATTAAACTTTTCATTGTGGCTTATGATCAGTGGCATATTCTCAATGGTTTTTTCCATTTTGGTCTGAAAACATCAAATTGTAGCAAAGCCTTTAAATAAAAAGAGAACCTGTAAAAATGGAGACAACACAACCAAAGGCTTAGCTGTATTATAGAGCTGGCTTTGCTGTGCAGAAGTGTTGTTTCTGCAAGAAAACTGAAAGAAAAAGAAGACTTTTATTCCAATTACTGAAAAAAATACAGATGTTAGTCCTAGATTATATCCTGTTAAAAACAAAAGCCATAGAAGGGGAAAAAAACTTGGTGAAAGTATTGGAGTCACAACAGTTTTTTAACAGAGACAGAGAGAAGCAGCTTGAATATAAATAAGTGTCCAAAATAGGTCAGCTCTCTTTTCTTGGCCACTGAAGTTTGATACTTTTCAACTGAGGTTAGCTCAGACAGCGGTGGCACACACTACAGTGATGGAGGCTGGGTCCATGGGCAACTCCCAGCTTGGTGCAAGCCCCAGTGGCCCAAGCATGGCTCTGTGGTGATGGATTGGGACTCATACACCAAGCACCACCAGTCAAACTCAAGGCAATGCCTATGAACTTTGCAATGATACCTGCACTTCCCCCGACTGTATGTGTTTCCAATACAAACTCACCCCCATTCTGAAAAGCAAGATGTCCACAGCCTGCTTAGCAAGCAAGAAGTGTAAGATAGAGAGGAGTTCCTACAGCCCTGACCAACACCCAGGAGTTCAATGCATTCAGACCCAAGCATTCCAATAACAGTCTAGCAGAGATCAGCTCTTTGTGCCAGGGCAGGACTCAGCCCTGCACAATCCACCTAAGATGGACAAAGCCATTACTTCCCCATCAGAGGTTACAACCCCTTAAACCAAAGCAGTGAGCAGTTTTAGATCCAGAAATCAGGCTATGAGATGGCAGGGAATGCACTTCATGAGGGAGGCTGGTGCAAGCAGTAACACTAGCCTGCAGGAGAACCACAGGATTTCTCTCTTTTTTTTTTTTTCCCCTTTCTTTCTTTTTTTTTTCTTCTTTCTTTCTTTTTTTAAATAAACAAAGTGAACAAGTTATTTCTACAGCACTTAGAGATAAGCCTGCCAGTCCAGCAGCAGTCCTGCCTAGCTGGGCTTGTTTACCACCAATTAAAAGCCCATTAGTTACACAACACGCCTGTTAAAAATAACTCCAAAAAATCATCACTGGCAAATCAGGATGTGCAGACACCTCAGTGTGATGTTATGGAAACCACAGAGGAGTCAAGGTTTCACTCAAGAGCTCATCCCAATGAAGACAAGCCCAAAGATTGCTCTCCTTTCAAGTGGACCCAGCTAACTGGAAGGTCTCGGGACCTAAACACAACAGTCATCCAGCCAATCAGCACAGGGTTTCCAACAAAGCAACTTCCAAAGCAAACTCACCAGGCTCAAATGCCACATATATGTGGTAATGAGGGCACAAAAGTCCCCCTCACACCGAGGCAGGCAGCAGAGGAGGCTGTGATGCTCTGAAGCTTCCTCAAAACTTCACACTCCTGCCCAAGGTCTGATAAAGCAGCAACAGGTGCTGAATCAGCATGCCCCCACCCCCCCATCAACCCTACCTTAAAGTAGCACTGGTCTAAAACGAAAAGGAGGCATGGAATGAATAACAAACTGTCCTCCTTTAGGGACACTCCTCACCAGACTCATGGGCACTGCCAGCACAAGGGGAAAGAGCTACATTTCCCCCATATATTTTAGCATAACTTCTCTTAAAAGAAAAGCCCAGCTTCCAGCCCAGTCCCTGACCAAACAAAACATAAAACTTAGCCTTGCCACCTGCCACACACACCAGTACTCTCCAGCTATGAAGCTCACATCAGCACAGATCAGACCTTGCAGGCAGGACTGAAGAGTGCCTTTTCTGATCACTGCCCCTAAACTTGTGCAATTAAGGTGGTTTTATAATACTGTCCCACCTAACAAACCCCTCTGGCAACTAAGGAACCCTGGAAGCTACTCTAAACTCAAAAGCAGTGTTACTTTTCCTCTTGAGCCCAGCTGACTTAAGTGGAGGCTGCCCCAGCTGAACAGCCCAAATCCCCAGCATCACAGCCAATCCCACCATTAACAAGGTAGGGAAGACATAAAGATAGCACTTTGCAAAGATGTAGCCTAATTTAATTCACCATCTCTCTGCACAACAGTGAGGTATCTATGACACCTCTATAATTAGGGTGGTTTTGATTTTTCTCTGTGTGAGCACTGACAAACCCTTCCTCAAGTCTAGCCATCCATATCTGCAGCACCACAAGAGCAAACTCCTTTGGGAACATGCCACAGAGAGACAGACATTGAGAACACTGTGTTCGTGCAATCACTCACAAGGTGATATGAGAAGACTTCAAAAGCAGCTTCAAATATCCAAGGTAGTGATTTAGACTGATCTTTTCACAAGAGAAAACTTTCTCTTCCCATGCCCACACAGAAGAGCAAATGCATTTTTCAGAAAAGCACTTGATCCTACAGATTTGGGTCAGACAAACAGGTGAAAGAGGACTGGGCTAAATCCTGGCTGAAAATACAATCTCTGGGCATAAGAAATAAAACTACACATCTGTACAGAGGGTCTACTCTATCTGCATTGCTACTCTTACTCATAATTCTCCTACAGAGCTGTGGACGCTGAAAATTCCCAAACAAGACACAACCACCCTCAGACTGGAGGACAACAGTCAGATAAACCACACTAACAGATTTACATCCAAGGGAAGAAGAGCTCCTCTCAGCCTGGGAAGAAGAAACAGCCAGCCTCACTTCTGTCTTACATTTATATTCAGGTGGGACTTGATGGAGACAACATAATCATAAAAAGCTACACACAAATTAGTAGCTGGTGTTTTGTCTGGGATGATGAAGATGTTCGGCTGCTTCAACTGAGATTATCTCCCAATGGAAATAGGTGAGAGACACTTCCTTTGCAGGGTCTCTCTAAAACCTGTGTTGTGATTTCAAAGCTGAGCTCAGGAACAGTCTCCCCACAGCTGACAAGCCCACACTGGGTAAACTAGTAACCACTAAGGGTATACTGAGGAAGAGTTTGGCCTATACACTTTTTTTAACACACAGTGAAGGAACCTCTTCAAACTGAGCCACCAAAACACAGCGTGCTTCAAACACCTTACAGGGGTGGCTGTGGATATGGCTACGGCAGAACAAGCCACAGCAGAGCTTTGCTGGACCATGGAGATCTCATCAGCCATTGCTCGTGCTCAAGTGCCATCACCTCCAGCCCCACGACAGTAATGTATTCCCACATCATTTTTACTAAATAGCCTGTCAGGGATTCTTGAGATGCTAACTCCATCCTGAGGGTGCTTAAAATCAGACTCCACTACATCCAAAATATTTGGGGTGAGAGGACTGTGGAGGCAACTTTTCGCCAGAAGATTTCACAGCAGATAGAGTCTGGCATAGTCTGCGCTGCTGTAACGTGATGCCAACAAGGTACTGCCTGCCCTGCCGCTGCAAGGGAGCGTGCCAGCACAAGCATCATGCCGGCTTCTCCAGATGGTTTAACACCAACACAACCATATCCTCAGGCTGGATCTAGACCACAGCCTGCCAGGTGAGCTGGACATGCATATGTCCAGTGCCAACAGCCACAGCAACCGAGTTTTGGGTTGCCCTCATTAAGCCGGTTTTGGGTGCAGGTCTGCTCTCTGAGCCAGCGTAAAGGAGGTGGGGGTGCAAACCCCAGGAGTTGCAATAAAGGAGATCTGTGTGTCTGGCAAGTGCGAGGTCTCCTGGGAACAGCTCTTTTACTGGACTCCAGATGCTGTGGAGTGATTGCTTATATGAAGGCAGAGGAGGCCTCTTTACTGTTTCTCATTTCCTCCTTTTTTGCTTTTTTTTCCCCCCCCTGATTTCCTGGTTTTGTTCAGAAGCACAAGAGAGTCATTCATCATTTTTCTTCCAGCACAAGGAGCGCTCTCACCTCCCCCTCACCCCTAAATCCCTCCCCACCAGAAAAGGGCATGCGTCCGCCAGCCAAAAAGGCTCGCAGCAGGGAAGGCAAAGCTCCCCAGCTCCAGCAAAGAGCTCCAGCACAAAGGGCCACATTCTCAGATGGGTTCAGTGGGTGCCAGCCCCCAAAGGGTGAAGGCCAAAACTCAATGACAGCAGAAATGCTAAGTCAGAAAACGGATATCGGCAGTGGAGGAAAGCAATTTGCACCGTTTTAAATTACAAGAGGCAAAGCAGAGAGGAATTAGCATGCTGCAGAGACAGACAGCACCTCAGGTAACCAGGAAAAAACAGAGCTAAGCGATGAAGGTCTGCAAATGTCTCAGCCCATGTGCCCTGATGGTCACTCGAGTCACTGAAACCTGGGAACACTTTCCTTGCAGTTACCCCTCTCCCTCTCTAGAAACTGGACAGGCACTGATCCAAGTGCAGTCCAGGTGCTGGATTTGCACTGTTCTGTGTGACAGCAAGCAATCATCCCCACCTTTGTAATGGGCTTCCAGGAAAGCCCTGTTCAGTTTGTCGAAGGGAAAAGGGGTGGCTACAGAGGCAGACATTTAACCTATCTGGCTATCAATGACATCTGCAGGAAAACATCATTTTAGAGCTTTGCTCCAAAGCCCACGTGGGTTCACAATCACACTGCTTTCTTCACAGCTTCTTGATAGCCTCTCCTTTACACCATCTCAGAGGGAGAACACGAAGACTAACACATCTTAGTATAGCTGCAACAGAAAGGAGAAGCTTTCTCCAAATACCCATGAGAAAGAGAGCAAGCAGCAAAACCCCAAAAGCAGTTCAAATTCTTGCACACATCTTTATAAAACAAGTGTGAAAAACAGGACAATGCAAACACCTGGGGTCAAAAAAAAAACAACCCAAAAAACAAGGATATAAAACTGGACATTTAGAAAATGTCCCATGTTTTGGGTTGGTTTGTGTTCAAGCAGAGCCATAACAGCAACTGAGTCAAAAAGGTCTGCCCATGGTCAAACCCAAGGCTTTGTGTTGGTCATTTTAGAAGGAGAAGAAATAGAGGATTGTGGTCAATACTGTAGCTGGCTGGGTGGAGGGGAGCCTGCATGCCAGCAGCTCTGCTGAGGAGGTACATTTGTGGCACAATTTCAGCAAGAACCATTGGCCATTTGGGACTAAACTCTCCATATCCACTGAGCTGGAGATGCTAGGACTCCTACAGCTACTACTTAGGAGGCTCAACAAGTCAAGCAGGATCACTGCACTCACCCAGGCTCTCCCCCAAACAGCACATGCTTATTTAGACTGGATATTAGGAAGAAATATTTTGCAGTGAGGGTGATGAGACACTGGGACAGGTTGCCCAGGGAAGCTGTGGATGTGCCGTCCCTGGAAGTGTTCAAGGCCAGGTCAGATGGGGCCCTGACCAACCTGGTCTAATGGAAAGTGTCACCAGGCATGGCAGCAGGGCTGGAACTGGATGATCTTTAAGCTCTTTCCAACCCAAACCATTCTATGATCCTGTGAGTCTATTACACCAACGGAAATGTCATCCTTTTACAAGACCCAAGTGTTGCAGTGCAGGAGCCCAGACAGCCTCTGTTGATATCTCAGGAAAAGGAAGTGTTTAGAGCCACTTTCTGTTCATCCTGGGCCACCAGCTAAACTGGTGGCATGCTCTTAGGGGCAACTCCTGAGAGTCGAGCTGCTCATTCCTTTATAATAAATGGTCAATTTGCTTAAATGGTAAACTTTTTTTTTGTTGCTGGTCTCCCTCAACAGCTTTAAATCTTGTTTTGATGTTTCTTCGTGCTCCCAAGGAAAAACACCATATTTCAATATTACCTAAATAAAACCTTAGATTTTGTTGGGGTTTGTTTGTTTGGTTTGTTTGGCATTAAATTATCAGCCCCAAGCACAAACCAATATGTAGACTCCATCATACACCAAACCCAGAGCATGTCATCTCCACCACTCCCAGCCATGTTCACTCAGAGGTCTGCACCTGACAGTCCCACCCTGGCAGGATAGCTCCTAACATCTTCTTTCTCTGGAGCAACAGCAAGTTTCTGCAGGTCTTCACTGAGCCCGACAGGTTAAAATGAGCCTGCTTGCACCCTCCTGAAAATGTGCCAAGTAAATCTGAGAGCAGCCATGAGGACAGGAGGTGAGGCTTGTCAGAAATGCAGCAAAAGACAAGAGAAAGAAAGAGAGCACAGCACTTTATAACAGGGGGAAAAAATAACCTGCTGACCAAAATACCACAATGGGAAAAAGGAACAGGGCTCTAGGGAAAAAAATATCAGCAAAGGAAGAAGGCAAGAGGGTGCTGGGATGAACATGCTGATCTGAATGCACATGGTCAGCATGGGTATAACGATGCAGATTTTCTTCTCAGCACCAAGCTGATCCTAGAAGACCCCCAAAAGCCTTTTACAATTCAAGACCAAGTTCCTCACTTATCCTCAGTGCAGAAGCTGCTGGATCATTCCTTACCCATCGGACTCTCATCCCACAAAAGTCCAGTCTTCTGCTTTTGGAAAGAATAGTAAAATAAACTCAAATCCCAGGGGATTTTGCATTCAAACCCTTCAGTCTTACCCTGGTATTTTCATCTAGGTGACACGTGGCATCATCATGGATTCTGCAATGGAGCAACTAGCAAGCTGTTCAGTCTAAGAAAGTTGCTCTCATGAGGCACAATGCTATCACCAAGTCTCCCAGGACCAAAGACTAAGTATTCCTAAGAATAACACACACAGCAGTACCTGCATCAGCTTCCTATACTTCCAGGTGGAGCTTTCACAATGTAGCAGAGGCCAAACAGAGGTGCTCACAGCCAGTCTGTGCTTGGGGGCCCAGAGCCATGGTTGGGGAAGGATGAGATGAATTACATGAATAACAAACAGCCGGATACCAACCGCCTCCCCCACACACAGCACAGGAGTTGTGGGAGGGAAGCAGCAGCTCAAAACCCAGATGAGCTCCCAAATGAGGCTATTCCAGCTATGGATCTGCATCTTGGCCTCCACAGGGGCCAGGAAAAGCCCTGCACATTTTCTTTAGAAAGGAGCACAACAGTGGAAAGCCTCCAGTAGGAGAGTTTTCTTTCAGCCTGACCTGGGCTGTCCTGTGCATCCGCCACAAGGGCACGGCTGCCGGGAGCCAGCTCTCTTGCTTGGGGAGGAGAAAAGGGAAGTTAATTTTCACAGCCAAAAGAAAATAGGGAGCTCTTTTCAGATGGCAGGAATGTTTAGTCACTTGCAATTTCTGCTTCCTGGGTTTATGTCTCTACAGGAAAGCCCCTGGATAGAAGTCTCTTCCAGCAGCAGTGCAACATGTGTTTGCTCAAACTTTAGTGTCTAAACCTGTTCCAAGGTCCCGGTGCTGGCTCCTTAGGGAGCTGTGAGCTTTTCTGGGAGGTTCAGTCTCACTTGCTCTGCACCTTGGCAGCCTTAAAACAGATGCATGTGTCTAGCTGGAAAAAGAGCAAACCTGCAAGCCTTGGCTCAGGGTCTGACTCACCAGCTGATAACAGCAAATCCCCAATCTCCCCATGGCATGCAAGCCAGGACACGACAGCACCACTGCACTGCACCAGCCCCTGCCCTGTGCAAGGTCAGGTTTGGAGTGTCCCTAGCTCTGAAAACAGCCACTCACACTGTCACAATAGGGAAACTGCATCTGCTCCACATAGAGCTGTAACAGTGAGTGACCCTACATCACGGCATTGCTCCTACAACAAGGCCAGCACTCCCAGACGAACTCCCCAGCTCCATCACGGTAATGGTATTGAACCAGGACACCTCCTGTCCCTGCCAAGCTGTGGCTACATGCCCTCCAGGCACGGTGCGCTCTTCCACGGTGGCACAGAGAGAGACAACAGCAATTCAGCTCAGGGTGACTGCAGTACAAGGCAGACTGCACACTTTGCACAACAAGCCCCAGGTAGCAGCATCAGGCAGCCAGCCCAGATCAGGTCATGCTGCTGACACCACTCGATCTGTGATTTCAGGGATTTCCAAAGCCCAGCCTGAGCTGCTCTTGGAGGTACCTTTTTTGTTGTGCTACCACAGTAATTGCAGCTTTGCATTGCAGACACTTTCTGACACACAGCCCAAAGTCCCACCCATTCACAGCTCCTTCTTGGGCAACATTTTGGGAAATTCCCCCATTACTGCAAATCTGATGTGAGTCCACTGCTTCAAGAGAAGACCCAATGATCTCTTGAGGTGCCTTCCAACCTCTAATGTACTGTGATAGTGTGATACTGCAGACTTTGCAGAGTTTCTCAGGATGCAGTTTATAGGTCTGTGGACAGCCCACAGTGGGCAGTAAACACTCCCAGAAGGGTGTTCACACACTTGACACTGAGTTCAATATCAGTCTGGACCACACGAAATGATGACAGGAGACAAATGCATAATTTAACTGCTGAAGATCAGCTTCATTACAGGATGCCATGGAGGAGATATACATTCATTTGACTATCTCTGCACAGGGAGGGAATATAGAAGAACTGGGGGGAAAACCCTCTAACAAACAAACATGGACTCAATTAAATATTTATAGGGGAACATTTCAATTACAAGCAGTTTTTTCAGTCATCTGGGACATTTCAGCTCTGCTAGGGTAGATGGGTTTCAAGCAACAGGACTGCTGAGAACTACAACCCAGAGGTTGAACTCTCCTAGCATGTATCTCAAGAGAAAAACAGACCTGGGCAAGGCTGTGTTTCTACTGGGCACAGCCCAAGTAGACCTCCCTTCTTGCCTTGGCCATTGCTCCTGGACACAAGGCATCAGGAGAAGGGAACAGGTAGCAAGTGGATTTGTAAGAGAAATCCTAAACCAGTCTTGTACATGGAAATCTTCCTATCCCAAAGCCTCAAGACACTCCAGTGATGCATAGAGCTGAAGCTTTGCTTTCCTCCCCCAGTACTTGAAGCTCCACTGCTAGAAGTCAGGAGGGCAGCTCACCCAACCAAGAAGGTACCTCTGTGAGCAGCCAGCAAGCCAGGCTGTGCTTTGGAAATCCCCAAAACCACAGGCTGAGTGGTGTTGGCAGTGTGATGGGTTTCCATAGCACTGTTCCCACCTCACAAGGCTGACTCCATGCTCTTCATAACGGCAGGATTACGGGCTTGAAGGACCTTCAGCCAGGCTGGTCTGCTGCCTGGACATACCTGCACAATCCAAGCACTTTCAGCACGGTTTGAATTTGGAAAGGTCAGTGTCAACACCTGCAGGACCAGCCTAATGGTCAAGGGTTAACGTAACAAATCCTTGATTCCAAGCTGATAAAAAGAATAAACAGAAAAACTGAGGAAAGCAATGACTGTCATCAAAACAAACATTACTAGAAAGACAGAAGCTTTTTACCTGTCTGATACTAGAAGAATCTATGTCTTCAATGTCTTCATTTTCATTTTTTTCCCTCTTTTTTACTAGGTACATTTTGTTAATACTGAAAACTTTGTGTATCAGCCCTTTACCATGTTTTGGACTTCATCCCAAAAAAAAGCAATAAAAAGCAAACAAATTGAGCCCTGGTCACAAAGGTAGGGTTGAGCAGAAAGGAGGAGTTAGACTCAAAAGGAGAACTCTCTGCCCAAATCCAGGTACCTGAAGCAATATTCATAAAGCAAATGCTGGAACAACTAGCAAGCAGGCTGCATTATGCCCCTTACCAGATAGCAAATCTCAAAACAACATCAATGCTTCAGTGCTTCTAAAAAGGGACTAAAATAAAAACACACTGAGTCCATGGACAGCCTTTGTTTAAAATCTACACCAGAGGCAGTAAGTTTCGACAGGCTGACTCTCCACAAACATAAGCAAGGGAAAGTTATCAACTCTGGCCTCCCAAAATATTTACTCAATCTCACATTATTCTGACTACTCTGGAGCAGACCTTTCCAAAGACCCATACCGTCACTTTTATGGCATATGCTTGATCAAAGTTCAAATGCAGAACACCCTTTCTCCGCTTTACTACCATAGAAGCAAACAGTGTCCTTGCAGAGTAGGAACAGCAATATGGAAACCTATCCAATGGGGAGAAAAGGCTGAAGGTGTGTAGCCTCCACTGTGCAACATCCAAGGGTCAGATCTGAACAGTGCATCAAACTAAACTGTGGGATTAATTAAGAAGCCTAGAATCACTTAGGCCAAGCAGGGGACAAGAGGCTGAGAGAAGACACCCTTATAGAATTGAATAGAATAGAATAGAATTGGAAGAGACCTTTGAGATCCTCGAGTCCAACCCATCATCCAACACTATCTAATCAACTAAATTATGGCACCAAGCACCCCATCAAGTCTCTTCCTAAACACTTCCAGTGATGGTGACTCCACCACCTCCCTGGGCAGCCCATTCCAATGGCCAATCACTCTTTCTATGAAGAACTTCTTCCTAACATCTAGCCTAAACTTCCCCTGGCGCAGCTTGAGACTGTGTCCTCTTGTTCTGGTGCTGCATTTTACTAGCTGCAATTGATCTAAAACTTGGGTTTAGATCTCATCTGGCCAAAAGCCACAGCTCGGGAACTATGTCTAATGGAGGATGTCAGTACACTGTGTGTGTTTCCATACAAAGGCTTGGGATACCAGCTCTTATTTTTAGTATTATTTTCATTTCTTTGTGTAATGAGTTCAGTGTTTCAGGCAGCCCTAGAGGAGCAAGAAGGACATGTCCTGTAATAAAACTAATTAATTCAAGTGGAATATCTAGCCATTATTGTGAAAGTGGCCAAATTCTTCAGTCCTGAAAAGCTGCCAAAATGGCTTAATCTGGCTGTGGTCACAAGCAGGATTCCTGTGGCCTCCTGCAACACCCAAATGGCCCCTGGGGCAGAGACTGCAGAAACCAAAGTGGATGTCATTTCCTCACACCAACTCCCACAGCCCAAGTTTTACTAAACAAGAGAGTTGCCTCAGAAGGCTTGATGCAAATTCCTTCTAGTGCCCCCAGACCAAGCATGCCCCAGTCATGTGCACAGAGGTCTAGACTTTCCTAACCCTCCAAAATTAGCCTGAGTCAGGTCTTTTGGCATTATTCTAACTCTGCAGACCGACCATTTCCACCTTCCCAGGCTTGGCCATGCTTTCAATTGACAGGTGCCCTGAAGGGAGCAGGGTACCAAATTCATCCTGGAGATGTCAGAAGTCATATTCCCACCACCAAGCTGGGCATGCAAGCAGGCTGAGATTTTTGGGTCCCATACGCAAGCAGTGGGAAACTGGGCTCCCCCACAGAGAAATTCCAGGCAAGAATCTCATCAGCTGAAATCCCTCAACAATGCAGAAGAATTAATGGAATCTGTCTCACCCCAAGCGAGCTGAGGGTGACAGGGTCTGTGGGGCCTAGCAGGAAGAAAAAAGCATGGAATAAAATTATTTTTAGTCACTAAAAGCCAGCAACAAGAAATGACTCAGAATACTGACAGGGAGCTGACCTGTTGTGTAAGACGCCACCATTTTGCCATACTCTTGTTTTCCTCTCCCAGGTTTGGACTGCTCTTTAAATTCAGTGATGGATTAGAAAGTTAACCTCTAAATGGTACCTCTAGTGCTGTCCCATCATCCAGTCCCAGAAATGGCAATATTCCACTAGACCTTCTGCCCAAAAGTGTCCTGTAATGGACTATCTGTAACAATGTGGACTTCTAACAATCTAAACAAAATCCTCCCAAAATCACCTCTGCAGAAGCCATGGAGGCAGCACTGTTCACCATGGCTAAAGGAAGAGGTCCTCTACCATGGCCAGCCATTTCTTTAGGCCTCTTCATCTCAGTTTCCATCATGGCAGATGACTAACCTGTCCATTCACACCAAAGTCAGATCAAGACAGCATAGCAGTTCTTTTTCCACCATTATATCAAGCCACTTAATATGATGCTCAGAAGAAAGCACTCTGCATATCAGGGATCACATTGGACTTCTGGCCCTTGGTTAGTGGTAGGTACTAAGCTAGAAAAATAATGGCTGCTGGAGTCCAGTAGTGCAGAGAGCAAACATTCCACAACAGGATCATTGTCCTTGACCAGCTGGGTCAAGAACCTGGGATGGAGCCTAGAGCAACTCTTCCAACCTTCAGAAAGCAGTGGTAAGACTTGTAATATTGTTATTACTCAGCATTTTCCTCACACTGGTTCAGCTGCAAACCTAGAAGAGTGAAGCAGCTACCATGTACAGGATGGATTGCAGCACCCCTGACAAATGTTCCCAAGAAACAAGACACAATTCACCAAGATAAATGGAATTTGGTTTTAGCACAGGCACTGCAGGGTGAACAACGAGGACCAGGAGGAACAAAAAACAGCCACAGAAAGCCCCAAGACTGTTGTGTTAGCCTCACTGAGAACAGAAACATTATGGTGGCAAACCACTCTGACCCTACAATCTCCATGCCAAACTGTCCTGGCAGCCAGGACATAAAGGACACAAACCAGCCAGCCACCTTGGATTATCCACAGCCTCGGTAGCTACACATCCCTGTGCAGACTATGGAGCAGAGCCCCAGCACCTGCTCTGGGCTCCAACGGCATGGGAAGATGCAGCTGCATGCCAGCCACTACCTCCTGCTCCTCCTCCTCACGCCACTCCTCTTCACTAAACGTGAGTTCCTCTCCCTATTTCTGCTTGACTTTGAAGTGCCAGATGAAAGAGCAGCAGATGGCTGTGAGCCACTCACCTGCTGCAAGCAGCAGGAGTGTTTCCACATGGGCTGTGCAGGACAGTGACCACTGTGCCGGGTGCCCATCTTGCACCTGCCCCCGGTTCAGAGCACAGCTGAACGGTGTGCCGAGTACCACGGACTAAACCTCCTGGATTCAAACATAAAATTAGCCCCAAGCAACTTTCCAGATGCAAAAAACAGTCAGATTCTGGTCAGTTTCACTGCTTTTGCTCTTCTGCCTTCACTGGGGCCACTCAGGATTTGTCCTGCTCGTCTCAAAAGAAAATTTTGGCACTCTGTACCCTACAGGAAGGAGCCAGGTCACACTGGAGGACACACACCTGATCTTTGGAAGTATGAAAAAGGTCTTGGAGGACACTCAAACCCACACAAGCACCTTTAAGAAATGACTGCAGTATCTCCAGACTGAACAGCAAGCAGCCCTGAGATGTGGACAACAGATGCCCACCCCTTTCTAGTTTAAAACAGCAAGAGAAAGAGATGGGACAGTTATCAGACAACCTCCTCACCAAGCCAAGAGAAGCTTGTTAGCATGAACTGGGTCTTCCACAACCAGCCAGAAGAGATGAGAACAGACTGCTCTGGCTGAAAAGCAGTATCTTTTGCTGTAATCTTGAGCAGGAACACTGAGCAAAGCTTCATGAATTTTCCTCACATTATAGGACAGACAACACCACATGACACAAGTGACTGCAACAGGACATCACTTACTGTAGGCATCTTGCATCACCAGGCTATGAGGACAAGCTGCAAGGAGGCACAAAACCTGATTGCTAAAATTGCCTCCAGCCAATAAGATATTTGAGACATTATTAATTTCAAGGGCAAAGCATCAGAAATCCCCTCATCCCACCTGAGCTAGTTTATCTGCAAAAAAATATTTAAGGAAAAGCAGGGATTTCAACACTGTCCAATTCCCACCAGTGATTTGTGTCACTCTCAATTACAGCCCAGAATGAAATACTAAGAAATCGTTCCTCACAGCCGGCAGAATTAATGGGATCTTTGACTACAGAGAGCACCAAGCAGCAAACTTGTTCCCTTACCAGCCAAGAGGCACAGTGCAGCTTCCTTCAAAATAAAAGCTGCTACGTCAAAGGATAGTTTAAGGCTTATAAAAGTGACCTGATGTTTCCCAGTATTCCGGTCCACATGATGACTGACCCTTTCCTTTCTAGAGCAATCTATTTCCACCATAAACTGACATAGCAAGAGATGTTATCTTCTTACTGGTATCTAGCTAAATTATGTGAGGGGCAAAACACTGAACAGAAGACAATAATGCAGTTACAACAAGCTGTCAAATGCTGGGCTGCAGCAGAGCTCTGATAACTTGGCACTAACCCCTTTCTATTAAGCCTGTTCTTAGGATAGCCACCACATCACGTCCACTTGTAATTAGATGGCAACTCACACGTTTAATGAGGTCATGCTTGGCCAGTTTGTGAGTGAGCAACATCTCTCAGCTTGCTGGCAGCAACTGCTGAAAGCAGGCAAAGATGTTTCAGTCACACTGAGTCTGATAAAGGTAGTTTATCTTTGCAGAAAGAATAATAAGCCTAGATTTCAATCAGCTAAACTGGCAGAAAACTCATCCTTCAAAGGAAGTGAAGATTGGGTTGGGTTAACTCCCTATCATGGCTCATCCACAGCCCAGACAAAGACCAAGACCTATATTACAGAACAAAAGGATGTGCAACAGGACAGTGAGGGAGTGGGGCACAACTACCATGAGATCAGCTCAGCAGAGATGAAAAGCAGTGCAGAATAACCTGCACGGTGTGTTTGGGCCCCACACAAGGATTTTTCCTTCTCTCCCCAGTCCATACCAAGACCATTAGCCTCCAAATACCATTGCACACTAAGCACCTATGAGGCAGCATGCTGTTGCATGGCACACAGCAAAGGGGCAAGTAACCTAACTCCCTCCCTGCAGGCAGACATGAGGCACTAACGCAGCTTTCCCTACAAGGCTAACGCCATCAGGTGAAGCCTTTCTCTTCCACTGAGGACAAACCTGCTTCTTCTGGCAGATGCAAACAGTCAGCAAAGCCAAGATGGAAAGCCAAGCCAAATGTGTTCAGTATGTGTTGCTAAGGACACCTTTGAAAGCAGTCACACGCATCGATTCAGGAAGCACCTCCCCAAGGAAAGGCCAGGGGTGAAGACGGGTGGAAGCAGAGGCAAAGACAATGGCTTTGCATCCCTCTGATATGTAAGGGGTCTGCTAAGCAGCCACTGGATCAAAGTCATGTGTTTCACCCTGGTTCAAGGAAAGAAAGCAGGATTTCTTACATATGGAAATTCAGTACACCACCAAGCCCAGCCCTCCTCCTGTAACAGAAATGCTTTACAAGCATCTCTTAGGTTTTAGCTTGACCACCTTCTTATTCTGTCTGCCTAGAACAAAAGATCCTCCCTGAAGTAATCACAGCCTCAACAAAGAAGGCAGACAGTGACCACGCTCAGAAAGCTAGAATTGCCCAGTCCAAGCAGAAACACAAAGAATCCACCAGGGAAACATCTGCTCCTCCCAGCTCCTTAGTGCTGAATGCAGGACCAGGAAAAGCAGGTACAGGAATGCTGCTGGCCACCAGGATGAAACCCTGTCTTCACAAACCTGGTTGTGTTTGTGGGTTACAGCAACAGCTGTCTGGCGGGCAGATAAATTAGCTCCAGATATTACTGCAGCCAGGTCTAGTACAGAGCCGTACACAAACACACCTCTTGCATTCCAGTTTTCACTGTTTTGCCTCCCAAATTGTTTATCTCGGCTCAATTCCTGGATGTGGATAAAACAAACGACATGGACTTTCTCACAGACAGGGCTTCTTGCTGTTCTCTTGACAAATACCATGCTCAGCAAGTGTGAGCCTGAAACCCAGAGGAAAGGAAACAACTGCAAAGGGCAAGAAGGAAACAGATCGTTTGCCAAGGGACAGCATGAAAACACATTTCTCCTTTGGGCCTGAGCCTTAATATCTTCCCAGGCTTTCCACTCCCTCTCAGCCACCATTTTCATACCACCATCCCTACAAACATAGCAAACTCTAGGGGGACTGGGGCAGGGAAGAGCATTATTTTCAAGAAGCTGCTCTACAAGGTGTTATTTATTGTCTGATTACTTAAGATGACATCTAGCTCAGGAGCACACCAGGTTAGCTCTTGACAAGACACAGGTGCCACAAAGGCTCTTAGAGACACAGTCCACCAAGTGGTAAAGCCCCAGAGGCAGCTGTGTGCTTTTTCACCCCCATAATCCATCTTTAGAGCTGTTAACTGCATTTTACCTCCAAGGCAAGGAGCTCTGTAGATGTTTGGTTTATCCTGGGCAGAGCCATTGCAGTGGACATATTAACACACTTTGTGGATTTGATTCTTGCAGTTGGCTTCCTTGGTGTCTAGTAATGTCCAAACTTCCACAAGCCAAGCTGACCTCCCATGGGCAGGGACACCTCTCAACTAGACCAGCGTATTCAAGGCCCCATCCAACCTGGCCTTGAATTTGTTGCTATCCTCCTTCTTATTCTGGTGCTCAAAAGGCACTTACACAGCACAAGGAGGATACTCATAGCCTGGCTCTACTCTACCCCTCACTCACTTTTTAGCAAGACAGTGCCTTCCAGTGAGCACTGCTGTGTTAGATCTGGCCAACTGGACCGACAGAAGGACTGATTACACACATGCACATGCAAATCATGACAGATGCTTCATTTCCTTATAAAAGCAGGAGAAAAGCAGAAGTCTTCCTTGGCAATTCAGTGGACATGAAAAATGCACTCATAGCATTACTGGCATGGTTTTCAAGTTGCTGTTAAAATTCCACTTATATTATGCTATCTCCAACCTCAGAGTCATCTGTGTTTTGGAGCAATACATTAAGCTGTCTATTAGCAGCTGACTGCCAAGGGGAAATGGGAGGTTTTGACATTTGACCTGTAAGGAAGGATGTGTGGCATTTGGGGCTACTCAAATAAGGATTTTAGCTGGATGCTAAAACAAGCTGCATTTTTAACAGTTAACCATTTTGGCACTGGTTTTGCATCATGGGAGTTCAAAGTGGAATCCTTGACCAGGTGAATGAGGCAACCTCAGCTGTGCAAGTTCAAGGCTGCCTGGGGCTGCATTCTTTGCACAGCTCTGTTCCCATTTGGAAAGGATACTCTGCACTGGCATGGACTGGAAAAAAAAAAAAAAACCCACATCTGTTTTAATAAAGAAGTGAGATTCCAAAGCAGGACTCGATAGCCAGCAGCAGATTCTGAGGCAGATCCCACTGAATTAGTACACACATCCCAACAACAAAATAAAACAATTCCACAAACCCCATTGATCCTCACTGGCAAAGGGACATAAAAATACCCTTAACTAGTCAGCTTTGAACAGTGGCTCAGGAACATTTTTTTTTCTAAGGGGAACAAGTTTTATCCCTAGGACCTTGTCTCCATCAGGAGAAAATAGGTGTTCTTCAGCTTTTCTGATAACCCGGGCAAGACAATTTAGGATATTTACTGACATGGCTAAGATCAGCCCTGCTCCACTTCTAGCACAAGTTCTCACCCCGTAGAGCAGCACTGGCACCCTGATGCCTCTGAAGGCAGTTCATGTCATTGATCTGACAAAATAAAAAACATTGGTTTGTTTCCTGGAGCTGCCTTTCTGCAGGATTAACTCCAGTGAACCAGCCCGCTCTGGCATAAGGTGAGAACTAAACTCAGCAGAAGGAAGGCAGAACATTGCAGCTGAGAGCCGGACAAGACCACACAAGCCTGATTTGTTCATGATGGCCAAAGCACAAAGCAGCATCCCCACCCTCCAGCTGAGACTGGAGAGCCTGAGACCCGCTAATGGTGCCTGAATCACCTCTCAAAGCACATTGTGTTTCAAAGACCCATTTGGTCCTGGACCACCCTAGAACTGCTTGGAGAGAAGATGGCTATCAAGGACTGGGACATTATCTGCCAGCACACAGACTGTTAACATAAAGTACAGACAGCACTCACTCTGCTCTCTGTGTCCTCAGGCACATCATTTAGTCCACCTGCAAAACAGCATGCCAATCTCACTGAGGTGCTGAAAGAATAAACACACTTGAGACTGGCATGACCTCTGCCAGCTACACACACACAGTAACAACCCTCTGTCCCCAGTTCAGGCAGTTCTAGTCAGCAGCACGTAAGGTTTGTTACACGATGACCTGAAATAAACTGTAAAAGAGTGTGGTACACTAACATCTAAACTATTCCAGAGGCCCTGATCCCTGGAGGTGCTGAACCTCCATATCACTCCCACCATTGGTGGGAGTTCATGCACTTGCCTCCCCAGGGCGGGTTGAAGTTCTCAGCCTGATTTCCACAGACTGCTGCTGTTTTGTTCCAACATTCCCAACATCTTCAAAATACCCAAAGCCTCTTGTGCAACGAGCAACATCCTCTGCTTCCTAGCTACATGGCAGTTTGTGTTACTTTCCGCCTACAACGATTTCAGGGTTGGCTTTACAGACCTAAGTGGAAGACTAAACAATGCTGGACCCACAGTAAGAGAATCTGCAGTTTTAATCCATGTTTCATTTGGGCAATCCTTCTGCCTCTCATCAGGGACAAAAAAACCCAACTTGCCAACCTCTTAATTTAGGAATAGCACGAGCTCTGCATTCCAATCCTGAATCAGCCAAAGGAGTCTTTTCAAGCTGGAAAGGGGGAAAGGGCAAATACCTTCAAGCACAGTAAAAAGGAAAAAAGGAAAAAAAAAAAAAAAAAAACCACACACCTGCCTTTTGCAGGCAAAAACTTGCTCTTGGGGCACTCTTGAAACTAGCTTGACATCAGGATTTGAAAGGGAATTCCAATCCCTGCTCTTGGGGGGTGCCAGACTGCCTTCCCTGACACCACATTAAACCAAAAGCAATCTCTCCCTCCTATATAATTTGCAGGCACACTGCAGATGGAAGAGAGGACATGGTTCTGAACAGAAGAGTATCAAGTGAAGCTGGCAGATTTGGGGTTTGATTTTGTTGGACTTTGGTTTGTAGTTTGCTGTTTGGGGTTTTTTTTTCAATCGTTACAACAACCTGTTAAAGGTTTAGTAATCTGAAAAGAGCAAACCCTTTTCTGCATGGCCAAGCTCCCCTGCCAAGCTATGCTAGACTGAATATTCCAGCTGTATGTTTCATGTCATGCTGATAAAGATGCACCAGTATTTTTATTAGTCACCACCTATGGACACTACAGAGCATACACATTAAAGTGTTCTTAAACTGCTGTTTACCTGCACACAGATATATCATATCCGTTGTACTGCAGTGAAGATAAAAAAATCAAGCAAAATACCCAATGAAGCAACATGATCCTGAAATAAAGCCCATAAAAGCAAAATGAGCAGCATTAACTCAGAAAATCACCGCTCAACCCATCACTGCAATGCTCTCTGCCATCCCTCCAACTTCTTGTAAGAGCATAAGCCTGGAAGTCAGCGCCAGCATCCTTAAATCTAAATGCCCTTGCTTCTTCTGGGGGGTGTAAAATTCACTCCCTTGACACTCACGTTCTGTAGTGATGCGAAATTTCACATCAGCATGTACTCCAGACTCCTAGCTCTCCCCAGTCCGTCGCAGCTGGGCAAAGGAGGGAGAACAGGAGTGGGGCCAAGGAGTGGGACCGCAGCAGTCGTAGCCTAGGTGCTTGGAAACAGCAGTTTGCAATGTGCAGTCTTCCCTGCTGCTGGTTTTCCTTCCCTCCTCTCTCTCCTCCTCTCCCCATCAAGCGGTGCAGCGTTCGTGGGTACTCAGCTGCGCTCCCATCCTCCCGGCGAACAAAGCCGGGAGGTACAACCCGTTTCAGAGAGCTTTTAAATAAAGCCTCAACAAGAGAGAAGAGAGGGAATCTAAAGTCGTATTGCTGAACTAGTTATGCAAACAGGGTCAGAGCCCCAGTCGTAGCCGGAGGAACAAAAAAACAAGCAAGAAGGGAGAAGTCAAGAAGGGGTGATTTCAAAGGAGAAAATGCCGGTTTCTACTCCCAGACCTGATTCGGCAATTTTCAACATTCCACGCCAAGGGAAAAAGCTTGCGGGCGATAGCAGGGGAAAGGAGGCATTAATAATACCAAGCTCTGCTGTATCGGCATGCCCAGAAGCGCTCCCTCCCACGGCAATTGCAGCAACAGGTCAGGAGCCTGTTGATGTCCCCATCCTTGGGGCTGTGCCCTCGAGGAACACTCCTGCTCCCCCGGCACCCAGTGCCTGGATCAGGAATACATACCGAAGCCGGGGCACCCACGGGAGACGGTAACAGCGAGCTCTGCTGGGAAGGAGGCCATAGGGAACACGGTCCCTACATAACAGAGACCCCGTAGCCCCTCAGCCCCATGATCCTCCCACACTGCCTCTCCCCGTATCTTTGGGGCATCCATCACTCTCCAGGGTTACTTTACTCCCCCACCAAATCCAAGTCTGAACCTCCGCCTCCCACAGCTGCATCTTCCCGAACTTCACCCTTATCTGCCTCCATGAGTTTTCTTCTCCAGAAGAACTTAATCTCCGTCTTGCCCCTGAGGCCAGACCCTTTCCCCGTTACACCTCACCCCTACTGTTCCTGCCCCGTGCCATGGACACCTCTCTCACCCCTGGGACAGCTGCACCCCTCAAATACCCATTTTCCCCATCCCCCAAGGGGTGCATTCGCGCTCCTTCTCCCCCTCCATCTCCCCTCATTCCTGCCCTTTGTCGCTTCCTGGACTATCTCGCAAGGATCCCCCTTCCCTGCCCTCCCCCGAGGGATCCTTCTGCCCCAGCAGGACCCTCTTTAGGCCACTCTTTAGGATCACTTTGTCTCCTGGACGCGCCAGTGCCCCGCTGCCCCTCTGCTACCCCGGCGCTCCGTCTGGGGTGCATGATACCCAGTGCCGCTGCACAATGCCTGGTGCCCAGCACCAGGTCGCCGGCTCCCGGTGTGTGGTGCCCGGTGCGCGGTGCATAACGCCAGCGCCCAGTGCCCAGCACCAAGTTACCGGCGCCCGGTTTGCGTTGCCCGGTGCCCAGCATCAGGTCGCCGGCGCTAGTGCCCCGTCCTCGGTGCGCGGCTCTCGGTGCTCCCAGCCCGACCCGCGGTCCCCGCTGTCGGCTGCGCGGTGCCGGGCGCTGCTCACCTGCGGGGCGCTCGGCGCTGGCGCCGTACTCGGCCGTGTCGCGGCGGCGGGCGCAGGTGCCCTGCCCCTGCACCAGGGCTTGAAGGGGCAGCTCGGCGCCGGGGTCAGGGTAGCAGCGCAAGCCGGCGGCGCAGCGCGGCGTGTAGACGCCGCACGCCTCGGCCTCCAGGCGGGCGCACACCGGGCAGCAGCCGCAGCCCGGCTCCCGGACCAGTTCGGGGCAGGGCGGGCGGGCGGCCGGGGGGCAGGCGGCCAGGCGCTCCGCCGTGCAAGGCGGGCAACGGAACAGCACCTCGGGCAGCGCCGGCCCCGCCAGCGCCAGCGCCGCCGCCGCCGCCACCACCAGCAGCCGCGGCCAGGCGGCTCGCGCCGCGCCGCCGCGACCGACCCCGCCGAGCGCCATGGCGGGACTGACGGGCGGCGAGGTCGGCAGGTGGACACGCTGCTCGGCCCCCCGGCGGCGCGGCGCGGAGAGGAGCGGAGCCGAGCGGCACGGCACGGCGCGGCACGGCACGGCGCGGAGCGGGGCCGGGCGCGCCGCGGCGACGCCGGGTCCTAGAGCCGCCCCCGCGCCTGCCCCACCCAGAAGGGGTCGGGGATGCCCCGGAGGGGAGAGTGTGCGAGCGCCAGAGGGTGTTGGAGGCTGCCCTGGAAGGGAGAGGGGTGTATCACAAAGGGGAAACTGGTCAGACCCAGAGGGGTTTGGGGGTGCCCCGGAGAAGAGAGGGGATACCCCGAAGGAGAGAGGGAATGAGACACAGAGGGAGACTGGGGCTGCCACACATGAGGTGTAGGATTGACTCAAAGACGAAATGGTGGTCTGACCAAGACGGGGCAAGGGCCTGCTGCAGCAGAAGTCAGGGTCTGCCCCCCAGGGGACAGTGATCTGCCTCGAAAGTAGGCTGAGGCCTGCCCCAATGCATACAGCAAGGCCATAGGCACAGGGAATGGAGGTCTGACCCACGGGAGCAAGGCATTGGGGCCTGCCCCTCCCATAGTACAGAAAGGGGTGGATATCCAACCCACAAGAGGGTTTGGGTCCTGTGTCACAGGGACACTGTGCTGGGAAAGGGGACTGCGTGATCGCCACATCCACAGAGACAACAGGGGCTGAGCCTACTCTTCCCACACTGCTCCAGAAGGGCTAGGCCAGGCACAGGCATCTACATTTGAAATCCGCTCCCATCATGGGGATGGAGGGGCAAAACCTGGGCACAGGGACAGGCTCAGCATCCAGCCCCCACACCAAACACTGGGCCTGGGAGCCACCATGCCTCCATAAGAGCAGGACTTCAAAGTCAGGTGGGCCCACTTGGACACTCAGGGCTCCACGCCCATAGGGCTGCCCATGTCTCCAGCCTGGCTACCCATATGGCATTTACACTGCCAGACTGAAGCCATCTGAAGCAGGGTCAATGCCGTCCCTGTAGCACTGCCCTGTGAGGACACAGCACAATCAGGGGTGCAGAGGTAAAGCTCTTCAGGCTTAGGGGTTTTGGTGCAAAACACTCATTTCAAACCCTGTCCAAGTGTCACAGACTACCCAGAGGATTTTAAGTACAAAGGATATCACAGGAAAGAAAAATTTTTTACCAATAAAAAATAACAAAGCCAAGGGGATGTAAACAAACTAATGAAGCTGGGAAACTTGGTTAATATCATTGTGGGGGTTTATGGTTAAAGTTAGGTACTGAGGCAGGCTTGAGTTCCCACAGTTGTGGGAATGTCAGCTTTGGGACACAAAGTTAACATTCGGTGCTGTAGCTTTGGGTTGGGTTGGGTTGGCTGTTTGTTTTTTGGTGTGGGTTTTTTGTGGTTTTTTGGTTGTGGGTTGTTTTGTTGTTGTTTGGTGTTTTTTGTGGTTTTTTTGGTTTGTTTGTTGTTTGGGTTTTTTTTGTTGGTGGGTGGGTTTTGGGGGGTTTGGGGTTTTTTTAAGGCGAAATGCTGCTGGACTCATGTGGCATCATTTTTGGCACAGGATTACTCATGACCCTGGAGTTATACAACGTCTTTGTTTCTTTGTGGGATCAACAAATGCAGGGTGGGATAAGGGGATGCAGCATTCAGCACACTCCATGAAATCCCTGTGATACATCATGGGACGAAGCACACAGTCTTGTCCTGGTCCCTGGGTTTTCCCAAGCATTAACTAGGGGTTTATAAGAGTTTAATCAACTGGGGTCCCTTTTGATGGCTGTCCATCATGCTGGAGATGATACTTCACGTAAAAGCTGCCCATTTGGTGGTGGGTTTTGGCTGGGGTGTTTTGGGTTTTTTTTTGAGGAGTAACATTGCTTCTTGCTTAAGCTGGGTGGTGATTTCACAGTCCCTGTTTCACTTCTGAAGGGATACAGTTCCTTTTGGGGTCCCTCCGGCAGCAGTATTCATTGATGGTCGCAGCACACATTGCTCTGAGCGGAGGGGGACTCCAAAACTCCAAGCCAAACAAAATGTTCCCCTGAAAGTAGAATCAAATAACAAAGGTCTTTTTATTCCACTTCACATTAGAAAATTCCTCTTTTCATTGCAGAACCCAAATTTTAGCCTGACTCAAGGAAAACAGAAAAAAAAAAAAAAAGAAAGAAAACCAACCTATGAAGAAAAAATCCCAGTACAGGCTCTGCATTCGTTAGTCCCACAAACTGCACAGTGAGAAGAAGGGATGCACAGCCCCACACACAAGCAGCCCCTCGAAAGCCTCCCCTCAAAACAGATTTGCCAGCAGATGTTCAATAGAAAATGGAGCACGTTAGTTTCACCACACACTCACAACTTCTTGGGGACGGGGGGTGGGGAGGAGGCTCTCAGTACCTTTTTTTATGATCTGACGTTGACTTCACTAATGATTCACATTTGGTTCCAATGAGATATTTTCGTATGACTAATGAATCTATACTTGGAGGCATAAGAGGGTCTGTCTAATTATCTGTTGCGTTTAGTTAAATACTGCAAATTTTCAAAGCAGGTTTTCTTCCTGTGGCAAATGTTATGCCCCTACCGTCTGTCTTCTCCTGGTGCTTTAAAAGCAGCCCAATGCTTTGACTCGTACCAAGCTGACATCTGGGTTTCTGCATGTGTAAGCACAAGAGATGGCCTGAACTTAATTATGCAGCTAACCAGTCCTGCTCTTTTTTTTCAGGTGGCCAATAGGTCATTCCCCAAAGGACAATTTAAACCCAATTTTTCAGCACGCACTTGATGCTTGCAGTGGCCCATTTTGCTGGGGGCATTTATTGGGGTGCCATTAATAACTCCTGGCAGGGCAAATTCTGTACGAGCACCATCGTGTAGGCTGCCTGTGCACAAATCATTTTTCCACAGGGAGGGCTCAAAATCTGATGAGAGAAGGGAAGGGAGAGAGGAGGGGGAGGAAGGGGGCTCCTTCAGCTCAGCTGCCTGAATTGCAGGAGGACATAAAACATAATGATCCTGGAGGGAAAGGAACCGTACGCAGTTCAGATGTGGGAACGAGCCAGGATTTCCTGTTCATATGCCTCTTTAGTAGGTGCTCGAGCTGTTCTCCTTCTTTTATCGCTGTCATTTTCTTTGTCTGCCACCAAAGCAATAATGCTGGTGCAGATACAATGGATCAGACGTTCTCCCTGCCCCTGCTGCTGCAGCCCTCAGCCGGGAGACCTCTCTGTGCTGCTCTCCAACTCCAGCAGAACAATAAAGAAGATTTTACAGCTGTTGTGGGGATGGGGGGAGGCGGGGAGGCAGAGGGAAAACAGCTTGAGTGCCCGTGGCCAGCTGTAATTTTTCCAGTGGGTCTTTGCTGACAGTTTTAGGATTAACAAGTGAGCTCTGTTCCCAGGCATTTACCCCTCTGGATAAGCTGGCCTGTTTGTTCTCAAGGGTTTATTTTACCCTACAAAATATGGCATTGCCAAACAGATGTAGGCTTGTTCCTAGAAAGGCAAGTTATAGCTGAAGCTGCATCTCACAGAGGCTTTAGCCCTTGGAATTGTTTGGAAATGCTACAGTATTCCTCCGACCCTTTTCAGGGCAGTTTTTTCCCACAGACGTGCTGGTCGATTCTTTTATGGCTCTGTCCTTTGTCAAGGATGAATTAGGAAAAATAAACTCACAAACAAAAAGTGGAGGCCCAGCACAGAGATCTTCTTGCTTCCAATGATTAAGAAGTATTTTACAGCTCTGGTTGTGGGGGGTGAGAAACAATGTGTCCTCCTGTGTTTTTCTTTCCCTCATTTTTAGCTTGATGGGTAATAGGGAGAAAAAAAAATATAAAAGAAGAAGAAGAAGAAAGAAGAATAAACCAGGCTTACTACTTTTAAAGGCCTCCTTTTCAATAGACTGACACAAAGTGCTTTATGGTGAATGCTAGAGAAAGCCTCCCATGTCCCAGAGCTGGCACAGTGAGGGGCAGGTGGTGAGGAAGAGAAGGCTTCAAGGAGGAAGGCTGTGAGGGTGCAAGCTGGGCCTGATGTCAGTATTTGGTGGCCAGGATCTTGCTTTCCTCCTGGAGATATGGCCAACTTCAGCCATGAGTAAAGGTTTGCTGAAGGACTGGTGCCTAGGAATTGCCTCATGGCAAAGTGCATCAGGATGGGGCAGTGAAGGGTCTGCCTTCCCTTGCCCTGGTCCCTCCCAGAGGTGTAAGGGAGGTTAGAGTGAGTCAATAGTGGGGTCAGGAGGAGCTCTGCTCTGATCTCTGTCCTCTGCAAGGAGGAACCCACCTCTCCATCAAAAGGAACAAAATACCCTTACAAATCCTATTACAGAGATGCCAAGTCTTGTCACGAGGCATGTGTCTGTTCACAGTCTCAGGTGATGCCCTGCCTTTGCTGGCCAGCACATTTATCCCTTCAGCAGCAGGTCAAGCATGTTGCTGAAGCTTTGGGGGTCAGATCCTCACTCTTGGAGAGAAATCCCACTTCACCTAAGAGCTCAGCTCCCTTTCCTTATGCTGGCAGTGGGTAAATGGCTCCCTGGACCCCAGTACATGCTCCATAAGACTGCAGGTCCCTGATGCTCCAGCCCTATGCTGCCTTGCTCCCCCACTACAGGAGCATGGAGAGCAAAACTTAACCTAGCTCCAGACACCCACATTCACCCACTGAATTGGGGTGGGAGAATTATTTTATCAGGGCACTGCAGGAGGAGTGAGGTACTGTAAGGCCCACTTGGTCTAGTCTGCCCACAGCACTAGCTGCTCCCCAAGACAATCATGATGAAAATTGCAGACTTTCAAGGTAATAGAATAAGCTGCCAATAACTCCTCTGGGTTAGGTGCCTAGATGTTTGCTGCAAACCTTACCTGTATTGCCAGAGCCTGCAGAAGGGAGCAAAGTTTTGAGTAGTACAAAAACAGATTTTGCCCACCTGCTAGGCTTGGTTAGCAGAGGTGATTGAATATGGAAACAGGAAGGGCTCTTATCTGAAATGAAGCTCATGATTTCTCACTTGGAGAAATGAGCACACTCTGAGCACTTCCCCTACACAAGACAAGGTCAGAGCAGCACCACCTGGGTTGTTGCGTGTCTTCCCAGCACACCCTCTGCCTGTCCCTGCCCTCCAGCCTTCGCTCCTGGTGGTGACTCACTTCTGTTTGCCCTGCAGTTACAACTCAGCCTCTTGTCCTCCCCCACCAAAACTCATCCAGCACGTTTTATACTTCCCTCAGCACTTGCTCTCTGGAGCTTGGTCGGCTCCAGTGTGAGGAGCAGAGATACCCTGTGAGCTCCTGCAGCTGCAGTCTTAGCTCTGCTGCTCCACAGGTCACACTCAGAGGTAGGTCTGAACTTACTTAATGCCCTAGACCCCCCCCTCTCTGTCCTCAGATTGTTTTCTCCAGGTGCCTCAGGCCAGCCAGAGTTCAGATTCAGCAGAAGGGTCAATTATAGGCCACTTTCTTTACATTTACTGAATCTGAGATGTTTTTAGTGAGGCTCTAAAAGCATTATCTATGAGCCTGATCCAGTAATTACAAATGCTTTCGGAGTGGTCCAGCCTAGTTTGTTTAGGTTTCTTCAGGACTGATTGGAGATTAGCAGAGCTCTGCTAATCTCTAAAACTACATATTAGCTGGAAGGCATAAAACAGTGGTGGTTTTCAGGCTCAGGGGCCAGGTGCTTCAATACCTGCCCATCTCCCAGGCATGGCAGGAATCCAGCAAAGATGCAGGGGAGGGAGGCAGTATGCTGCAGCTTTGCCTGGTCTGCAGTTGACATGCATAGCAGAGACTTCTGGACTTGCACACCCAGGTAGCCAAACTTGTCCCTAGGTATCCCTCAAAGATGCCTACATTAGTCTCAGGTGTACAAAGCAATCTGAAACCAAGTAGCTGACCTGGAGGAGGAGGTGTAAAAAGAGTTAAATATTGACATAGGTTGGTCAGACACAGTGGTTCAGCTTAGAGGGATGATAAAACGAGGCCACAGAGAATTCATGTGGAGATTGTCCTTGACTTCAGCTGGTACCAGGATTAAATGCTGTTGGAAGATAACCTATTCAGGATGAGGGAGATGTGGCTGAGGGAGGGGAGGGAAGAGCCTTTATTTCAGTCCAAGCTAGCAGCACATCTTTGCAGAGTGGCTAAAGGACTGGTACTACTCACGGCTTCTTTATTACAGTTTCCCAGTTGCAGTCCTGAGGGCATCAGCAGAAGGTGACCTCTCTGCAAAGACTCTAAAATTTCATCACCTTTTGAGATGCTACAAAATTCCTATAGGGAATGGGGATTAATACTCTCTCTATTTAGAGGCCAACAGCCCTAGTTTCTTGCCTGAGGACCTGCTCCTCTGGCCTCAGAGACCTTTGCTCTCCAGGTCATAGAATCACAGAATTGTCAGGGTTGGAAAGGACCTCAAGGATCATCTAGTTCCACCCCCTCTGCCACTCCCCTGTCCCCTGAGGGCAGGGACACCTCACACTAGGTCAGGTTGCTCAGAGCCACATCCAACCTGGCCTTAAAAACCTCCAGGGATGGGGCTTCTACCACCTCCCTGGGCAACCTATTCCAGTGGTGTTCCCTTATGGTGAAGAACATCTTCCTAATATCCAATCTGAATCTACCCATTTCCATTTTTGCTCCATTCCCCCTGATCCTATCACTACCTGACATCCTAAAAAGTCCTTCACCAGCTTTCTTGTAGGCCCCCTACAGATCCTGGAAGGCCACAATAAGGTCTCCTCAGAGCCTTCTCTTCTCCAGACTGAATAGTCCCAGTTCTCTCAGTCTGTCTCCACAGGAGAGGTGCTCCAGCCTTCTGATCATCCTCATGTTCCTTCTCTGGACACATTCCAGCACATCCAGATCCTTCATGTAATAGGGGGTCTAGTACTGGACACAGTACTCCAGGTGGGGTCTCACCAAAGTGGAGTAGCAGGAGAGAATCACCTCCCTCGACCTGCTGGCTATGCTTCTCTTGATGAAGCCCAGGTTGTGATTGGCTTTTGGGTCACTCCACTCTGATTTCCCTTCAGTGGTAGAGGTGATCCTGCAAACTCACAAGCCTGGGCATTAAGAGCCACCACATTGCTTATACCTACTGAGTATTCCAGTGTGTGCCTTGGTTTCCATGGGGATTTATATCTGCAGATAAAAATCAGATTCAAAATCCCTTTGTTTCAGTAAGTCCAGATACTTGAAGAGGGCTGGAACAGCCTCCCAGCCCTGTGACATAGTGAGAATAGTACCCCAGACAAATATGAGAATCCAAAGATCCCTCTGACATTTGCATTGACAGGCTTTCCCTTGGTGCCTGGTACCCCTTGAGCAGGGCAGCGGGATGAAAGCATTTCAAAGCACACATAGATGCATAAGAATTTTATTAGCAGCACCAGCCAACACTTCCATTTGCTTTGTATTTACTGTTGGAAAAGTAATAACAGCTTTGGAGAACCTACTCAGGAGAAAAATAGCCCTTTTCTAGGCATCATGCTGGGATGCTGCTTTGAGTAACAACATTGCTTGCAGGAACAGAGTGTAAGGGGGCTGCAGCCCCCGGAGGAGCAGAGATTCCTTACATGAGCCCATGGGAAATGCTTGGATGAAACAGGATGAAGAAAAGGAAAGTGTGGTGCAACTACATATCAAGAAAAGACTCCAGCTGCTGGTCTCTAGCTGTCTATGTCAAAGCCTTCTTGGGGAAGAAACTTAATTCATCTCCTGGGATAATTAAATACAGGAAAAAACAAGGAACAGTCTTGTGTTGGCTGGGGACAAGACAGACCATTCAAATCTTAACCCAGAGCACATAGCTCTCCTCCAGCAAGGTAAGTATTTGAAGGTACACTGATACTTACCTCTAATAAAAAAGAAACCCCAGGCCTTTGCAATCTCCTGGCTGTTGAGGAACAGAAGCTACTCCAGGACTAGGGAGCATGCAAGACTGTGCTGCCTTTGACCTCCTACCAACTCCTAAGCCAAGAGTTTCCCTAGTCCCCGGTTCTGTGTCTATGCCTCTCTTGAGTCTGACTCATTTCTGCATGTGGCTGAGATGGGGAGACAGAGCCAAGAGGTGAGGGGACAGAGCATCTTGCAGAAACAGGTCCTTGTACCCACAGTATTCCTGGTCTCAGACAGGTTCTGTCCCACCTCTGTCCCTGCCTATTGGTAAAGGCAGAAACCACTCATAGGGCATCATGGAGCAACACTAACTCTGCTTTTCTGCCTTCAGACAAACTTTCTTGCTGTCCTCAGCACAGGAGAAGACCATGTATAAAAGTGTCTTTTTTCTGCCAACAGCACCACATGAGCAGATCTTGTGAGCATCACATCTGCTTGACCACTGTCAGTACTTAACCAAGAAGCCAGCAGAAAAACACAGGGCCTCAACTCAGAATATTTAGCATCTGCTTTAAAGCACACTACCTGTCAAGAAATGGGGTGGTCTGGGTGATCCTACTCCATGATAACACAATAAGCCCTCCTGCACAGGGCCAGTCCTGCAGAGAGAGCCAGGCAACCTGGCAGGTGGGTTTTCCCTTGCAGGACACATCCATGGCAGCAAGTTTTTTCATTTCTTCAGTGTGTTTACATGTACCAGCCTCAGAACATAAGCACTGACATGCAGCCCACAGGCAAGACCTCTTCCCTGACCTTCTGCCCAAACATCACTGCTTGTTTCTGGCTTACCCCTCTGGACCCTCAGTGATTCCTGTTATACAAAAGGAGCTGGAGCTAGACTAACAAGCTCTCCTCTTCCTTGCTCACAGGGACACCCTGCTACTGAAAATGCATGACAAAAGTAACAGGGATGGTCCACAACTGCCCAAGGCTGTATATTCCTTCCATGCCAAGAAAAGGTCCCCATGTGACCCCATAAACCAGTAACTCCTGGAGTCATCCCCCAACCTCTGCCCAAGCAAACATGCTATGCAAAGCAGATGGTTTGACTAGAGACCTCCAGAAGTTTTCTTCAGAGCTGCAAAAGGTGGCTCAGGGTCTGTTCCAGTCCAGTTTTAAATATCTCCAAGGATGGAGATCTCACAGCTTCTCTAGGTGAAACCATTCACCCCAAGAAGCTTATTTTTTGTAATGAGTCAGATCTTCCCTCTCAGCAACTGGCTCCTGTTCCTTCTTGTCTCTTTTGTGGTGCCCCGCTGAGAAGAGATCTGCCCCATCCTTTCTGAAGTCTCCCTTTGGATAGTCAAATACAGCAATTAACTCTTTCCCTCTCTTCTTCGGGTTGAACAAACCCAGCACACAACCTCTCCTCATCCCTTGCTATCACATGCTGGTTATTAATCAGACTTCTATTAGAGATTCTGGTGTCTCACTCAGCAGTAGAGCATGATTTTCAGTTTATAGCTTTGTGTCTATTTCCAAGAATACTTTACTGGCCTGATGTACAAAGTTACTAAAACCTTAGAATGAAGTCACCTCTGCTGCAGAATACAGCTTGCTAATTAACCCTTCACAAAAACACTGCAGCTAAGGTCTCAAAGCATGAGCACCAGTGTAGCCCAAAGACAGGGCAGAGGGCTGTTAGGAAGATAACAGGAGGAATTCAGATCACGGGTTTGCCTGAACATCAGAGCTGCATGAGCCAAGCTCTATCATGTTGTTTTGAAAGCAAGTGGACATTAGGGCTGAGGACGCTCCTACTCAAATAAACTAAATTTGGATTTTAAGTGCAGCCCCACTCTACAAAGCAGCTCTATAAAAATGTCATTGTGGGACTTCCTGTTTATTGTCTTTCACAGATTCCAGATGAAATCCATCCCACCAAACAGAGAGAGCTGTTTTCTGATGTGCCTTCTGCAAACTCAGGTTCTTCTCACTCACCCATCAGCTCTAAAACGAGGTTCCAAATCTAGCTCTCCAAATCATATGTAACAGTCTGGCTTTTGCAATAGCCACAACAACCAGAACCTGCTAATTTGCTTTCTTGCTCTGTGCTGGAACCTTCTCTTCCAGCATCCACTGTCCCAGTGGGCAGTGCTGGTGTGGCTGCAAAGGGGTATGGAGAGCAGTCAAGAGCAAGCACAGCTCTTAGGCAATAAAGCAGTTACTCACTTGTTTACCTACCAGAGCAGCTGGAGTAAAGCCTGCTTACCTTCATTGCTAGGGATTTTCAGAAGAGCCTAAGAGAATCAGGAGCTTGTGCACTACAGGCATTCAAAAGCAGATGAATACATGATTTCTTAGAGCAGCAAGCACAACCCAGTTCTGACCCTTTAGAGGAAGCAAATGTACAACTAGTGCTGGTATTCCACGGTGTCTTTTGAGAGCTGAACTATCCTTTAAATCTCTTTAATGATGAACACACACTGATTTGTCCTGAAAACAAAGAGAGAGCATACCCCCATCCCCCCTGGGGAAAAAAAGTAACAAATAATTACCTGCTTCACTTCAAACTTGAAAAAAAAAAATTAAATTGCTGGTTAAATCTTAAATCTCAGCCAGGTATAAGGGTAAACAGTGCACATCCCTAGGAAAAAAGGGGACATGATTAAGAAAATTCTGTCCTGCAGCATGTGGGGTTGTTCTATCTGCCAGCTGGAACAGCATGGATGGCTGTAAAGGAGCAGCATACACAAGCTGAGCAATGCTCGTGCACACCTTGGGCAGAACTGTGCCTTGCTTATGGCAGGCAGGCTGAGGTACAGCAGCTCTTCCAAGGAATCAGCTTTTGAGACCCCAGGACTCATGCTCCAAAGAGGCCTAAAAAAAATAAAGAGGAGGATGTCTTCCAAAAGCAGCAGGAAAGAGACATAGGAAATAAAACCAACCCATACAAAAAATAATTCTTGCATCTAGCCACATTACTAAGGGTGAAAATAGCTAAACATTGTTAATAGAAGATCATCCCAGTACCAACCAGGACACATTATGTTCCTGGCCAAAAGATTATGGCAAGATGTAGCCAGGTGTAGAGGGGAAAAAGGGGTTGGATAATGTGAACTTGTCTGCTGGAGAGCCCAAAATAATCCCAAAGATCTGTACTCAGCAATTTTCGGTGTCTGCTGCTCTGGGCCTGATATGATCAGCCCAGAGAGAAGCGCTGGGACAGGATGGCTCTCAGCTCTCTTGCCCTCTGCCGGATGCAGGAGTTTGATGAGCCCAGATTCATCCCCAGAAGTTAAAGCTGGCTCTTTTACAGCCCAGTGCTGCATTTCTACAGGGCTGCATCCTCTGGGAACTTCAAGGGGAGGGGTTAGGGGAAAAGCTGAACACAAGGTATAGCAGAGCTAGAAACTGCAATGGATACAGAAAGAGTGAGTTTTAAAAGAACTAAACATATTCCTTGTGCTGCTTGTTCCTGTCTGAATTGCCCAACATCTCAATGAATCCAGTTTTTTTCTAGTTCAGGTTCTCGAGATTTGGGTGTCTGTCTGCCTGACAGAGATTAGCACTGCTTTCTAGTGCTGCATTAATGCGCCTGTGAAAGCAAGAGGTGGATGTCAGGAGGGTACTGCTATCCTTCTGTCCAAGCAGAACTGCCCTGCCCCACAGAGAGGGGATAGGGGCATGACTAGCACTATGAAAAGACATCCAGCTTTCAAATGCCTCCAGCCACTTAGCCACTGCAGAAACAATCCCCATCCCAACACATTTTGTGGGCCGGGCCAGCCCAACCCAGCAGAGCACACATACAAAAGATCTCCTAGGAAACAGCTTCTGCATCTCTTAATTTCATGGGACAGGTCAGGACAGGGAGAACCATGGGAGTCAGGCAGGGTTCCTGTATATGCACTCCACCTGCACATGAGCTCCTATAAGGTTTAAATCACAATCATGGGGAAAAGTCAGCTTCTCTAGACAAACTGTTCACATTTAAACAAAACAAAACAAAACAAAACAAAACAACCAAACAAACAAACAAAAAGACCACAGTAGTGAAAAGCACCTGGAGAGGTTTGATAACAAGTTCAGCATGATCCACATGGCACTATGATATCCACTCCTTCACCTGCATCCTTCCAGACAATATTCAGATCCCCTCACTGCTGGAAATCCACTGGCAAACCTACCCTGGTATGGCAGAGATGACATCCAACCATGTGACTTCCTATACCCAACAACAAACATGCAAAAAACCAGCATGGTTGGCCTCTACACCCACTTTTCTCCCACTTCAGCACAGGAGCAACTTCTGATGTGAAGACAAAAGGTGTCACAGCAAGTGCATTGCCTTTTTCCCAGTAAACAGAGTCATTACTCAAAAAAGGGCAAAAGCACAGTGAACAGCATGAGGTACTTGGTAAACCATTTCACCACATTGGTCTGAACTGGGAAGGGCTGTGAGAGATCAGCCTGCCAAATCCTCCACTGGAGTCCTTCCAGATTACCCAAGCCAGCCAGGACAGCACAGCTTGGCCAGGAAGCTGATGGGATGGGGTATTTGCAGGCAGCTGGACTTCCCCTGTGTCTAGACTGACTTGGGGAAGAAAGGTTGTTGCAGTCCATGACTCGCTCTAGGTACCTGATAGCATGGCAGTGGCCTCTGCTCTCCCCTGCAAAACCCAGAAGCTGGGGTGGAGGAGGGTTTTGTGCATTATTCTGAGGAGAGCCAGTCCAGTCGGCAGCTAGGTCAGGGGGCTAAGATGCTGCAGCTGAGGACCAGGTAAACCAGCTGCAACCTCTGCACCCAGCATTGAGAGTTCAGGCAGACAAACCCACACCATCACTGCTTCTGTCAATGTCCTGTTCTGTATCTAACTTGTGGGATCATGGGAACATGACTACTCTACCTGAGCTTGTTGCCAGAACAGGACTCATCTGCTAGTCACACTACTCACACATGAGCATATGCCCCATGTGAGACCTGAAACCCTGTAGCCAAGATCCAAAACTTGGTTCATGTGCTCTGAATGATGAGAGACACTGTTCTGGTCCTGGACACACACTCAGAGCCGGAGCTCTTTGGCAGGTCCTTTGAACATGGGGGGGTCAGAGCTCTCAGTATCTGCTTTCAGTCCTACTCTTGAACCAGCAACATGAGTATGACAGCTACCTTGTGGCTGCCAAAGCCTAGTGTCAGCCCAGAAAGTCTAGTACTTCACACTGGGGCAATAAGGCCACCATCCTCTGAGGCAGTAATAAACTGTCCTCAGAAAAGAACAGCTCGGCTGGTGTAACTACACTGGGGACTTCAGTGAGCCCTGCTAAAGCCACTCACAAATCACTTCCCACCCCTGACCCGCATAGCTCTGCAGGCAAAAGTCTGTAGCATTGCCCTGGCCAGGAACATTAGACATAACAAATGTATTTTTAAAACAAGGGGGAGGAACATTTTTCAGGCCTAGGGGGTAGAAGATGTTGGCTTGAACTGCAGAAGAAAGTTCAAGGTCAAATCCTCCTGCATGCAAACCAGCTCCTCTGGCAATGCTTTGCAGCAGTGCCAAGTATCAGCCCCTATTCTAACATCTCCCACATAAGTATCTCTCTGCTTTGGGCACAGACATATTTCTGGAAAATACAAGTCTGTAAATCAGTTCCTCTCTAACCTGGTGAAGTCCTCAAGGTAAGGAAAGTGTGCAAATAATACCTGAAAACTATGTGACAGAAAGCAGGGTGATGCTGTCTTTCACACATGGAGATGTAGGTACATCAGCTCATGCCTCTTATTCAGGATCTCAGTGGAAGTTTTGAGCTTCATGATTCTTGTGAGGACTCTCTTCCAAGCCTGGAGCAGACAGATGAGTAAGTAAGACAAGTGTACCATACTTCAGTAAGATGGATCACATTTACATCACCTCTGACTCTTCACCATGGCTTTGCCCACTGGGAAGCCAGCCCAAAAGACCCTGGACCACTCTGAAGGGACACCTATCCAAACCCACTTTTGCAACAGAGACTGGCCAAAGCCTTTTTATTTGCAGTAATTGTCCCAACCAATCAAAGGCCTGCTTTGTGGATGGGGCTCCAGTCAGTTGACATTGGAGAATAAATCTTATGAGTGGTGACTGAAGGAGCTGGGGCTGTTTAGTTTGGAAAAGGGGAGGCTGAGAGGATACCTCATTGCTCTCTTAAAACTACCTGAAAGGATGTTGTGGAGAGGCTGGTGCTGGTCTCTTCTTACAGGTAATAAGTGACAGAACAAGAGGGAATGGCCTCTAGCTAGAACTGGATAGGTTTAGAATGGACATTAGGAAAAAACGTTTCACAGCAAGAGTGGTCAGGCATTGGAATGTGCTGCCCAGGGAGGTGGTTGAGTCACCAACCCTGGGTGTATTTGAAGGTTGTTTGGATGTGGTGCTTGGGGATATGGTTTAGGGGTGAACCTTGTAGAGTAGGGTTCCCAGATGGACTTGGTGATCCTGAGGCTCTATTCCAACCTGGTTCTGTGGTTCTGTGATTTGGTGACAAAAGCAAGACCTAAGACCAGATGAAAATCCTATCTGCCAACAGACATAGTTTTATGAGCCAGTTTTCTTGGGTTTTAAAATATTTTCATCTCCTCCTCCTTGGAAGAGAGGCAAGTGGTTGACTGTAGGGACTTGATGAAGCTCACCTCACTTATGTTGATCTCACTCACTTCCCCCAGCCTGAGCCACATCAGATACTGCACAAGTTAGATTTGTAAGATGAAACCACCTCTTTTTGTATTTAGTATTCTTTTATTCACTGCTCATTTTGGTATTTTCTGCAGCGAGCCTTCTCCTGCAGGTTATGTTTCCTCCCCTGAAGAAATGTCCTTATGTACAGCAAATTAATCCCTGTTCCCTAGGCATGGTGTTTCTCCATTTTTATGATAGCAAAATATTTTCAGAAAAAATACTGCATCAGGAAATGAACTGCACTACAGATGCTAAAAATGTGTCTTGCATGGCTGGAAGCAATCAGCATGGTCATTTTTCTGTTCTGCTCATTTTCAGCTTCTTGCCACCCTTAAAAAGGTACATAATAGAGGTGCTGCAATTCTGTCTTGAGCTCTTCACCCCCTCTTTCACTCAGCTAAATCCTGACAGAGTGTTTTGCACATGCCTGTTCAAAAGCAGTCCACCATTCAAAAGCTCACCCAGCTACTTGTGATTTCAAAGCACTCCTAACTGCTTTCTTTGTGGTGTTCCTCACCCCACGGGTGCCCAGAGTGCTTCCCAAGGGTTTCAGGGAGGCAGTCATCCTATAGCAGCACTTGGTATCCCCTCAGCACGGCTGAACAAAGCCCCACAGCTGGAGAGCAAAGGTCTACACCTCTCATGGGATCACATCATCAATGTGGCAGTGTGCCAGAGTCAACACTTGTGCTGACCTTCAATTGCAAGCAAGAAAATCCCATAACAGAGACCATACCACAAACATCTGTGCTTTCATCAGGGCCAGGTGAAATTGCTGTAATGGGATGCTAATTGTCATCTCCCTGAAACTGCTCCAGGGGCAGCAGTAGTGGGGATTGTGAAGTACAGGAGGAGCAGTGGTTGCACTCCCTTACATGGTCCCCATCCAGCCTGATTCCTGGGGTCCTTGGGGTCTGTGGATTACTTCAGACCTTCCAAATCAACCAGGGTCATCCCATCCCCAACAAGTTTCTTTACCCCAGGACTCTCTGCTTGGAGGAGATCTGATCAGCTGAGCTACTCCATCTTCAAGGCTGCCCAGAGAAACCCACCAGTGTCTAGCTGGCCTACAGATTCTTCTCATGGCAGCTCACCTTGCCCTTCAGACACAGATCTCCTTTTGTTGGTGCCTGGTGATTAGAGAGCTGCTCCCAGGGCCAGGTTCTCCTCCACTGCCTGACTGTATGCTGGGACACATTGGCTTTATGTCCAAATTTTTCAAATATTTTGCTTTGTGGTTTTTCATGCAGTGGTCAAGATATTTTTGCAAAAGGCACCTTATAAATTGGCTCCATAAATACACATAAAACACCGTGTTTAATCCTTCCTTTCACATTCTTCTTTTCATTATTAAAATGTCCCCAACCTACTGACTCCCTCCCCACCCTGTCTTTAAGCCAGTCTAGTCCAACTTAAAATACTTTTGGCTTCTACAGGAAGACTGGAGAATGACTATTTTATTTCAAGGAAGCTTGTTTTGGACTAAAATCAGGCCTGGTGGAAGTGAAGAATGGCTGTGCACATCAGGTGCAGAAAACAACGACACATGGTGGTGTTTTCATGCCAAGAGGCTCAGTACCACACAACGAGACCTCCACTCACCAGCCCTTCCTTATTGAAGTATACTGAATGGGAAAAACTCCACAGAAAAGAGGAAAAAATTATCAGGGACAGAGATGCTAAAGAACACCCAGACATGGGATGAGCAGCGTGGGTATAGCCCTGAGGACAGGCAGAACTCGCCCACAGCAGCAGTAAGACTGTCTCCCTTGTATGGGTCAAAAAGGTGCCTGACTCCAGTGAATGACTCCTGAAAGGTGGATTCATCCCCTCCAAAAACCCAGCCAAATGCATGCTGGTTTGGAATTAGCTTTAGAGGAAGATCCACAAAACCTGCTTAGGTTTCCTCACTACCATGCTCTTTGCATCATATCCAGCCCTAGGGATGCTCAACCACCCAACAAATGTCTGCTCTCATCAATCTACAGCTCCCATCTTCTCCTTCCAGCCCAGTTCTTCACAGTACTGATGGACCATTTCCAGGCCCTCCATGTATTAGAGAAGTAATGAGACAAGTCAACAAAGAGAAGCAAAGGTCATGTTTTGATGATAGCAGTTTAGCCTGCACTGGCCTATGCCCGTGCACTTCATAGGTTTCATCCAGCAGCTGAGAGATAGAGAAAAGCAGTAAAGCACAAGAAGAGCATTTTGTGCATCACCAGGTAATACCTCAGCATTCAGGACTTCACTTGCCACGAGGTGACAGAGCCTCATCTGAAAAACAAGAACCAAACTTGGTTACCCCCATTATAGCCACAGGGCACAGTGGGAGACTCACTCACATGTGTGGGTGACAAGCCCCAGAGGATAATACCCATGCTCTTTAAAATGCATAAAACTCCTAAACAGAGTCTCATCAGCCAAGAGGTCAGAGCAGCTAGGAGACCATACTAGCCCAGATTTTGTTCTTGGAACCCTAACCCTGTGGTTTATCTTTCTTAATATTCCTTCAAGGATCACAATGTTCTGGCCAAAAGACCTTTGGGTAAACCTCTTGGGTAAATGAGGGTATTTCTTGTATCCATTACCAGCCTCTGGCTGCATTAATACCTTAGCTATTTCATCACAGGCCTCTCATGCCTGTTAATATGTCTTTTGGACTCATTTCAGCCTGCAAGCCTCCCAGTTCCACAATTCTGCTGAGCGGCTTTGTCCTTTTTCAGAAGGAGCTCAGCACTATGGTCTGAAGGTTAAAGCCCTGGAGGCCTGTGCCTGGGTCAGCTGGACTCTATTCCTGGCTTGCTACAGCCCTTTTCCCCTTTCCATCACTCTGAGCCTGACAGAGAAAACCCAGAGGCAGCAGGGTGACCTGGCCTGGGGTGTTTGCTAGACCAGAAACACCTGTGCACAAGTTCATCTCTGTGCATCTAATGTTCTCAGTTCTTCACTGATAACTCAAAACATCACAGCAGCAATGAGGCCAGGCACAATGTCAGCTCAGCTAGCCATGTCCAAGGCTTGGGAAGCTTTACTACAAGACCTGAAAAACAGAGAGATCAGTCTGTTTTGCCCAATAAACGAAGAGATAAACCCAGCTTTTGACACAGCTCTAATTGTTTAAAGATGGCCACAGGCTCAAATGAAGCTTTGTCTTCAAGGCCTGAGTCATGGGATTTTTCTGGATTTTTCATTGTGGAAATTGTTTGGTCCAGGGGTCAGGGAGAGCCTGCAACCAGACCCAGACATAGAAAATCCAAGTCCATGTGCTCAACAATAAAACAAGCCTTGAGAAGTGGGCATGGTGATGGCCTTCAATGCCTTCCACAAGAGGAAGATGCACAAAGCAGATGAGGATCAGTCTAGTTCCCGTTGCTGGTGGCTTCCCTTCGCACCTCCCAGGTTAGCTGTACTCACACCCTTTCCCAGGTGCACAAAAATGTGCAACCTGAGGTTTCTCACCTCAGTGCAAATCAATCCCACTGGGGCCAAAACCCCAAGGTTTGCGTCAAGGGAGTTGGCAACTAAATGAATTAGGATGGCAAATTTGGACTGGGAAAGTTGTGGCACTGTCATCAGGCTCTTTGAGAGTGACCACACATTGGTGACACCTAAGCAGGGAGGTTTTGTTCCTCTGTACAAAGATTTTTAATCATAGTTTAATGAACAATTAGCCAAGCTGGTCAGGGAGAAAGGCTGTTAAAATGTTGTTACTGTTCCCTGCTAAAAAATGTGATTATCCTTGACCTCTTCTTAACATGTTTCTCAGGTTTAAAATGAAGAAACAAAATCTCCAAGGCTTTCAGCAAGAGCCCATAAATTTGTTTTAAAAGAAAATAACCTCAGATTTGGGGTTATTATTTGGTCAGTTTCCCATGAAAAGTCTAGGGAAAAAAATCCTCAGAGAGAGATGTGCTCTGTTGAAATGCTCAGTTATACAAAAAGGACTGATTTTCGTTGTAGAAGAAAAAAAACCAGTTTCTGTAAGAAAATTAGTGTGACCAATGAGACATGGTTTGATTCACTGGGAGCTACTGGATCTGGTATTCTGCCACACTCTTCCTGAAGCTGTCAGTAAAGGAGCCTACATCCTATAAGCAGGTAACTCAAGAAGATTGACACGTCTTTGCTCTTTTTGTTATAAACAGGGATTTCTTGTTGCTCTTGAAAGCCTTAATTTGCAGTATTCAACACCTTAACAATTCCCCCATGCCTTCTCCTCATTAATTGCATCAATGAAAGGAATGCACTTGATTTACATCCATCTACGTGAAAAATGGTCAGCAACATGTTGTAATAGGAGCAATGTATTCAGCAACAGGAGAAATGCTGCAGTGCTTTCTAGGATAACAATAAACTGGTAGATCTGGGAGTTTATAAAGCAGGGATAAAGTAAATTAATCTGGATTGTTCCTTCTGTTGCCAAGTCTGACGCTGCTGCTTTGCCAAATCTACTACAGAAGTGCAAATTGGTGAGGAAATGCAGTGAAAGATAGGTTCATGTGGTGTACTTCTCTGTTGCTCCAGACAGGATCTCAAACTACCTTCTCCAGAGCAGCTGGCTCTGTGGCATGTGCTTGCTACCCAGAGAGAAATCCTTGAAGAAAGTCTTCACCCAAACACCCCTTTTATCTTCAGCTCCCTTCAAGAGTGTCAATATAGGTCTCTTCTGAGTGTGAGCTGAAGGTGATGACTTTAAGAATCTTACCTATGGGTAGGAGCAAGAAAAGGGGAACTGGGAAGGATATTGACACTTCTGCAGGCCAAATGAAACCTTTCACAGGGCCAGTGATGCCAATAACGTGATTTATTGATGTCCAAAATATACAGAATCCACCCTGTCCCCACATTTAAGAAAAGGACTAGAGGCTGCATTAGACAGAAAATGTCGGGTTCAAAAAACTATGTGACTCTACTTTTAACATCAGGAAACCCATAAGATACCAGACCTGCTTGTCTTTCTTCCCACAAATGCTGCTGTGCAGGCCAGATCACTGCAAACAGTTCCACACTACTGGACTTTGAAACTTCATCCATTTGTGCCTAGAGGAGAAGCTGGCTAGCTGAGCCAGCACACAAGCTTCAATCCAGCCAGGAATAGAGAAAGAGGAGCCTGTCATCTACCTCACTGGCATTTTTTGGTCTGTTTTGGAGCTGGGCCTGTACAGGAAAGCAAAATTACTGAGAAGGAATGATGGAGGGGAAGGACAGGTTCAGAGATGTAACTTCAAATCTGGAAGTGTAACATGAGGGACTCAGCTTCAATGCCACTCTCATGAACAATGCAGTTTGCTGGCCAAATATTTCTCTCCCTTTACCTAACATATCAATTCAGAAATCATCCAAAAGAGCCCAAAACAATCACTCAGTCTGAGCTCTTGCACAAAACAGACCACAGACTGCTCCAGTAATTCCTGCATGAATACACTGCAGTGCTCCAGAGCCACTGGAATACAGGGCTGGAAACAATAGCTTTGAAAGAGCTAATCAGACTTATGAAACAAACAAAAAAAATGGAAAGGCAATAAAAGTCATGATGAGTCAAGGAGGTATTTATATGTGATAGCAGGGTTTCTTTGGCTGAGGACCAGCAAGAAACAGTGTCTTCATCCAACCCCCTTGATGAGCATGACAGAGCAGTTTGTGCTGCAGAGAATTAAAAGTCTCCAGACAGAAGAAAGGTGAGGGAAAAGGCAGCAATCCAAGATGGGGCCAAGCCTAGCTCAGACACACACAGGTCATTAAGCTAATGGCTCTTAGCTAATTGCACACAGAGAGACATATCCTGCACAGAAAACAGCCTGAGAAACAGCCTCATGGAACGGGCATTAAACAAAGGCATTAAGCAGGGGAGCAGTAATCCTTTTTCGATGCCAGCAGGGTGTGAGGCATTTCTCCTCCACAGGACTGCGGCCATTCAGTCACACTCAGCCCACGAGAATCCCACAGAAGCAAGAAGCTGCAAGAAGCTGCAAGCCCCGCTATCATCACTTCATGTGCAGAGGCTCAGGGCAAAGATGGAGAGATCTAGCTAATGATACGTGCGTGCTGTTAAACACACCTCCCAGGGAAGGACTCTGAGCCTCGGGTTTAGATGTAGTAATAAAGTCATGAAATGAGAGCAGAGGAAGGAGGCCAAGACTTCTTGTGTATTGTTTGCAGCTCTGACCATGTTTGCTCTGTGATTCAACCCAGTGTTATGGGGTCTTTTAGAAGCAGGCCATGAGTCATCCCTGCCATTGGTTCTTTCCCTCTCTGGAAAGCCCCCAACTCGGGAGGGTGAACATGGGGGAACGGCATCTTTCTTGATAAAACTATTTAGCCTCCCAGGTTCCCCTATCTTTTCTCATGCTAGGTATCTGTAAGCCTCAAGCTCCTTCAAGCAGAAGTGGAGAATGCATAGCCTGATGCCCTCAGACAGCACTTGAAAGGTAGGAACTGCTGCTTTTCAAATCAAAGACAGAGGGATATCAAGAACACTCTCAGTCCTCCAAACAGTGCCAGCTCGCCCTGAGCCATTTTAGACAAATGTTTGCCTAATCTCCAACTTGTAACTTACAGAGGTGACATTACTAGCACCTCACTTCATATCTATGTCACATTCCTTATTGCAGGGAAATTGTTTCTATCACAGAATTGCTGTATTTTGTAACTGGAAAGGACCTCTGGAAGTCTCTGCTCCAACCCAAACTCAAAGTAAGGCCAACAAGATCAACTTGGCCAGATGCTGCCCAACCACACCTAACCTGTGTCTTTCTTGCTGCAGTTTCAACCATCACTTCTTCTCAGGTCTGCAATAGGAACAGGAAACAGATGAGATACCCACAGATAATATCTAGTCTTCAGTCACACTGATCCTGGAGTTGCCGACCTCATGAAGATTACTGTGGCCATAAATGGGAAGAGTTAGAAGCATGTGCCTCAGGCTTCCTCCATGGAGAGGAGAAGACAGAAGAAAGGCAGGCAAATCAGAAACAGCTCATCAGATGCTCTATACACCAGCCTTCCCTCAGGCCCCTTCTCCTCACATCAACAACATCAGAGCATGAAGACACATAACCCCCCCAAGTGCTTAGTTCAGCTGTTGATAGCTGTGGTACTTCTTGCTGTGCCAACAAAGTTGCATGCTGCAGCTTTTCCCCCAGGCTCACAGCATAGAAGTGTGGAAAACCTAACTGAAGAGACGTTTCAGTTAGTATTTTATAATAGAACAGTGTTACAAACCCCTCCACCCAGAGGAAAGCTCTTTTATTCCATGAACAGGCCAAACAGTCCTACTGCTGACCAGGAGACTGGGAGGAGAGGAATACAGTAAAGATGTGTTCCTCAAAATGCATAGATGTTCCTCAAGAAACATTAGGACAAGGTCTTTCTTGGCTGTAGGCATCCTCTACTTTGCAAATCCCTTAACTGTGTCACCCCAGCCCCTTCATGGTCCTGTCCTGGGAGCTCTGCTTTGCCACCCTTGCCTGTGCCCATTCCCCAGAACGTTTGTCACCTTCTAGCCATGAGGAAAAACCCTCATCTACTTTTCTTCAACCTGCCCTAGTCCTGCATCCTCCCCACGTCCACCCTTCCTCTCCAAACACACATGTATTTAAGGGCTGAGAAACTGCAGTCAAACAGGAGGTGCTTTAGGAGAACAGGGCCCTGAAAAGAAAGAGCCTTGCCATGTTAACTGGGGGCGCCTGCCAGCCGACAGCCCAGCCCCTGAACACACAAGGAATTTTGACCTCACATAGTGAAACTTCCTAGAACTTTAAACCTTTGTTATTGTTGTTGTTGCTGTCGTCGTTGTTTCCTTGGCTCTCTCTTGCTTTTCAATTTTCCACTTGGCAACCGCTTCAAAATGATGCAAGAAAGTAGCTGCTGCTCAACTGCAAATTATTAATTAGATGCCAAGGAGTCTGTGCATGACGGCACGCAGGGCAAAGGGGCTGTGTCCTGCGTTACAAAACGAATGCGCTGGCCTGGCATTGCTCTTCTGCCCAGACATATAATTTAGTGGTGCATCACCATTTGCTCCAGAACCAATTCTTAAAAGAGAAGGTACTTGCAGAGTATATGGAGGGAGAGAAGGAGAGGGAAAATAACAAACTCACAACCCACTCTGGATGTCCAAGGGCTGATACTTCAGCTGTTGAAACTCTTCCTTAAGAGCGTCAACCACTGCTAAAGCAAAATACTAATTGTTCTTACCTAGGTGCTGGTTATAAATAGTCTGACTGAAGAGATCCTGCTCTAAAATACCAGTCTGATGAAATTGAGAAAAACTTCAGGTGCTCAGAGCTACCCACCTCTCCAGGGTTTCCTAAGACTTACCACCACCCAGGCAGGAGCTGAGGCTTCTGTGATGAGTCAGTATGTCTGGCCACACGTGGTGTCCTCCCAGCCTGCTGCAGCACAACTGAAGGGAGGTTTGCACAGGCTGTGGCTGAAGGCTCTAAGGTTTTCAGTGCTACACTTTGCCCTAGACATATCTCTGCACAGAGGACCTCATAGTTTAAATACTTGAGACCAACAAACATCCCAGGGGGGAAACTGTTCCAATGGGTAATTACCCTCATTGTTAAAAGTTAACAACAAAACAATAATTGTAGACAGCTGGGCCTTTCATGCCTTTTATAGCAACATTTCCACAGCTCCACAAGAGACATTGTTTGGGCTTCATAAATAAATTTCCACCCCAATTCAGGATAAATTCTTCAGTCAATTGTTTCAGATGCTTTCCCAAGAGGGAACTGCCACTTCCCATGTGTCTCTAACCATGGTGTATCTTCCTGGCATGCATATGCCAGGCAGGGACCTGAGGGGCTTTCATACTTGCAGGGGTTGAGCTCCAGACCATGCTTGTGCACCTGGAGTTGCTGCATCCCTCATTTTCTGCATGGTTTAACTCCCAGCATTGCCTGGCCCTGGCCCTGACAGAGACTTGGAAGCCTTTGGTTGCTGCATCCTCATCTCCAAGAGGTTACCTGGTGGCAGATGGCCTAGGGCAAAGCAAGGCTCAAGAAGCATAAGCATGTGAAAATCTGCAGATAGATCATCAACAATGAGGAAGGCATGGGTGGCCAAGAGATAGACTTAAACTAAACAGAGAAATTACCCCAGCTCCTGCAGGCCAAGTTGATAACCCAGGAATAGGCTAGAAGAGGCCTGACAGAAAAGGTGAAGGGAGGCTTATCAGCAGTGATGACATGCATCCTACAAAACTAAAAAACCATGCTTGGCTTGGAGTGCTCCAAGTGCCAAAGCCTGAGTAGTCTTGGGAACGTCACCTGACCTCGTCTGCACCCTGCTCATCTCAGGGTGTTCCTTCCCTCTACCAACCCTAAAAATTCATATTTCTCTGTGCTGGGAAGTACTAACCAGTGTCAAGGATGTGGGCTTGCAAGTGGCAAGATGAACCTTCTACAGCTTCCCTGGATGCTGTGCTTGATCCCTGCCATCCTCACAGCTTGATGCTAAACCAGCACAGGATGATGCAAAGCATCAAGTGGATCCATTCAAGGACATGGGAAGGACTCATACTGGAGAAGTTCATGGAGAACTGCCTCTGGTGGAAGGGATCCTACACTGGAGCAGAGAAAAGGTGTGGGGAGTCCTCCCCACCGATGAGGAAGGAGCAGCGAAGACATGTGATGAACTGACCACAAGCCCCATTCCCTGTCCCTCTGCACCATTGGAGTGGAGAAGACAGAAATCGGGAGTGGAGCTGAGCCTGGGAAGAAGGGAGAGGTGTGGGGAAGGCATCATCCTACTCGTATTTGATCGGTAATAAAACTAAACCAATTTCCCCAAACCAAGTCTGTTTTGCATGTGACAGCAGGTGTTAAGAGATCTCTTCCTGTCCTTATCTCAACCCGTGAGCCTTTTGTTATACCTTTTTCTCTCCTGTCCAGCTGAGGAGCGGAGTGAAAGAGTGGCTTTAATGAGCACCTGGCCTCCAACCAGAGTCAACCCACCTCTTGGTCCTAGCCTGGGTAAAGATTAGCATTCCTTCACATTCTGGGCTGTGGAAAGAGTTGTTCAAACCAGGCTTGTAGCAACCTTTTAGACATTTCACTGAAGAGTTATGTAAAATATTTTCCCTGCTTTGGTAGTTGGCAAACTATGTTTTATAAGACAAATGGAATTTATTAATGCAAAATATTTATCAAGTCTTTGTAGATTTTTTTTTTCCAAGGGAGTAAAGAGGTTAACCAGAAATCTTTCATCTTTGCTGGCTTCTGAATGTTAAAAATACAGCTGCTTTAGAGCATGACCACAGGCCAGAGCTTCTCTCATTCCCATGCAAACCCTTTTTCTGCAAGTGATAGCAAGTTCTCCCTTTGACAAAGGCACCATCTTTCTGCAGGGAGTGTTCCTGAAACGTGTTTTCAAAGGCTTGGATGATCTCCATCCTACAGATGAGCAGCTGAGGTAAAAGGCAACACATACAGGATCCTGTGTGCTCAGCTCTCCACAGGTGGACAAAACAAGAAGATATTCCATCTCAGGGAACTCACATCATCCAGGAGGATGCATGTAAAGTGAGAACGTATCAAAAAAGAATGGAAACAGTGGGAAAGGGAAGAACAGCATATTGGCCATATGAAGTAGCCTGAACGTCACATATAACCACTCTGATGACTTACCTCCGCCCTTTGGAAATAAAAGAAGTAATATAGCTGCATCCAATTCTGGGATCCCCAATTCAAGAGGGACAGGGATCTACTTGAGAGAGTACAACAGAGGGCTACAAGGATGACTAAGCCTTATGAGAAAAGGCTGAGAGACCTGGAGCTATTTAGTGTAGAAAGTAGAAGACTAAGAGGGGATCTGATAAATGTATATAAATATCTGAGGGCTGGGTGTCAAGATGGAAAGGACAGCCTCTTCTCACTTGTGCCCTGTGATAAGATAAGGGGCAATGGATGTAAAGTACAGCACAGGAAGTTCCATCTCAACATGAGGAAGAACTTTACTGTAAGGGTCAAGGAGCACTGGAACAGGTTCTCTGGAAAGATTGTGGAGTCTTTCTCTGGAGACTTTCAAGACCCATCTGGATGCATTCCTGTGCGACCTGCACTAGATATTATGCTCCTGCTTTGGCAGGGGGGGTGGACTCACAGAATCACAGAATCAACCAGGTTGGAAAAGACCTCAGAGATCATCAAGTCCAACCTATTACCTATTACCTAACACCTCATGACAACTAAACCATGGCTTCAAGTGCCACATCCAATCCTTTTTTGAGCACCTCCAGGGACAGTGACTCCACCACCTCCCTGGGCAGCACATTCCAATGGCCAATTACTCTTTCTGGGAAGAACTTTCTTCTCACCTTGAGCCTAAACCTCCCCTGGTGCAGCTTGAGACTGTGTCCTCTTGTTCTGGTGCTGGTTGCCTGGGAGAAGAGACCAACCCACCCCCCGGCTACAACCTCCCTTCAGGTAGTTGTAGAGAGCAATAAGGTCTCCCCTGAGCCTCCTCTTCTCCAGGCTAAGCAACCCCAGCTCCCTCAGTCTCTCCTCATAGGGCTTGTGCCCAAGACCTCTCACCAGCCTTGTTGCCCTGCTCTGGACACGTTCAAGTATCTCAATGTCCTTCTTCAATTGAAGAGCCCAGAACTGGACACAGCATTCAAGGTGTGGTCTAACCAATGTTGAGTATAGGGGAAGAATGACTTCCCTGCTCCTGCTGACTTGATGAACTCCAGAGGTCCCTTCTAACCCCTAACATCCTGTGATCCTGTGAACTGTCAGCTCTGTTGCAATATCTAATGCCTTGGATTCTCCAAGTGAGCAATGTGCAATGACTTAACAGTGCTCATGGTCCATGTCGTTACAAACATTTCTGTCTTAAGATGCTAAGCACTGATTCAGTAACAATAATCCAAAGCAAAGCTTTTGGCAATGGCCAAGCTACTGATGGAGATCACAAACCAGTTTAAGATTGCATACCTGTCTGATTGGTTATCACCTTTGAGTGCTTGCTTCTTCACTTTGAGAGGTACTGAAGCTCATGAGGACTATCAGCATAACCAATATTTTTGTCAGAGGTAGACCTACTTTGGAATAAATCTCTGCTTGCTACAAGAAGAAGGTGCATTTATTTCTTTCTTGCTCTTCAAGCACTACAGAGAACACATCTTCCGCTGACTAAGGTTAAAAGTTAGTTGTTTAATGCCTAGATGATTTATTTTATTCTCCTTATTTCCTTTACAGATTTGCCCTCTAATCTCAAATCAACAGCTTGAATGGACCAGATATGATTGATAGAGACTAAGATCTTATCTTCAAGCAATCAATTTGGCCTCACATCTGGGGTATTGGAGACAATCTTGCTTTGCATCAAAACTTCTCCCTCCAAAGGTGAGTACTTCTAAGAACTATAGTCAGTGTAAAGAGGCAAGTAGTGCCTAGCACTTAGCATTTACCATTACATAATATTTATTTGGAGGAATTGGGTCATCTCTCCACCCTTGCAAAGACCTGCAGCTGATCCAGCACCGCCTGATTGGGTGAGAAAAGCAGAAACTTGTAGAAGATATTTCTCAGGGTAGGCAAGGACTGCAGAGCAAGAAAAAATGTTCCTCTTATGACATGAGATTTAATTATAAAGGTGAAGAGAGGTCACAGAGCAAATTCCCAAAACCAAACTCATGAGTTATGAATAAATACTCTCTGGTGTGGGCAGAGGTGCCTTTGGAAAAGCCCACTGAATCAAGGTTGAAAAGATCCCATTTTGGTGAATAAAATACACAAAAGAAGTCACCATTGATGGGAGAACTACCAGGTTCAGGAGAAGCAGTTCTGTGCTGCCCACGTTAATGAGCCTACTTCACAGAAGCAGGCCAAAGTCACAACACTGTGCAGAGAAAGTGTGAACAAGAAGCATTTTAATGGCAAGATGGGGAGTCATCACTTTGCCTGGGTTACCCTTCCAGTTGTCTCAAGTATGGCCTCTTCTGTGCCAAGGTCTGCCCATTACTTTCCAGGCCTCTGCACATCCCAGGTTATAATGTTCTGAAGGCAGGCTCTATGGCCCCAGAACCAGATTTCCTGTGCAGTAGCTTCCCTGCATCCCTTACTGAGCTCTTTCTGTGAAGAGCAGGTAGGACTCTGAGCACAGGGAATCTAACGTCCCAACACGAACACTTGTTCCCAAGGTGTGTCTCGATGACTGAAGGCCAGGAGAACACATCAGTGGCAAAACCCAAGAAATCATTTGCACAACTGACATTTTAAAAGCACAGCCCAAAGCCTCATCTGGTGTAACTGGGCAGCTGTGCTTGTAATTGCACAAAAATAAGAAGCTCAGGTCAACTATACCTCTGCTGCCGCAGGGGCAGGGGCCAGCCATGACCATGCGCACCACAGCAGAGCTCCAGCCCATTTTGTCTTCTGAGAAATTGGGTGGAGGTGCCTGAGGTATGCAGTCCTGTGGGGCTGACCATGCTTTTCTGCTGGTGGGGCACCAGGAAGCTTGAATACTTTCCCACAGTGACACTGCTTACACTCTGAGTCAGGAAGTGAGTGAGAGAGAGCAAGAGAAGAAATAGAGGTGGGCAAAAGCCAAGGGAAGCCATCCCTTTGGTTCTCCTTAGGTAAGGTTGTCTCCAGTGAAGCCTGGGGAGGTTTGCAGTCTGAAATACCAATGTCAGAAGCCTAACAGAAGGTTTCTTTTAGGAGTCATTGGGGGCTTTGTGATGCTGCTTTATCTTCTTCCACCTTTCTTTCTTTTGACACTTTCAGATGCCAGAGCATCACAGCTCTTGACCTGGGGCAAGGTTTCTCTCCTAAGGAGAAAGGGCCTGCAGGTCCCTGCCTGATTGTAGGCACCAGCTTCAGAACCGCTTGATGCGCTGGTGGAAGGAAACAAAAGGGGAGTACTACTGCCTCATTCACTTGCTAATAGACTACCCAAAGAAAGACATCAAATCTATGACTGCCATGCAAGGACACAGTCTGACTTGCTGAAAGCACAGGAAAAAGCAAAGTAGTGCAAGAGGAGAGGAAATGGGTTAGGTTTTCCAGAAACACCCCAAGATCCACACTTCCAACTCAACAGGAGACCCAGGAGGCTGAGCAGAGCAGCGACACCAAACCATTGAACACAAAACAAGCACGTTTCCCAGCTCTGGTTAGAAAGATCCTTTCTTGCAGTGCTGCCATAGTTCATGTGCTCAGAGCAACAGTGTAGGGAAAGGAGAAGGGTTGGGACTTTTTGGGAAGAGAGGTGGCAAAAAAAAAAAGAAGAAAAAAAAAGAGCACAAACCCTGCACTGGGAAAGCCACACCAATGAGCTTGTTAACATTTGAAGAGACTGCTTGGCGTGATTCCTTGCACAGAACCTTGCCAAGAATTTGCAACAGGAAAGTATATTTAGCAATCTGAGGCATGCCAAAGCCTTGTCAAGAGAAGAAGGGGGGGGGGGGGGGGGGGGGGGAGAAAGAAAGGAAAAAAACACAACACATTTTGAGTATGTAGAATAGCAATTAGACATTTTCTAAGCAGCCATTTTCAAAATGCACCCAGGCATCTAATAAGGGCACCTGAGGCATGTCCACATCTTTGCCACACTCCCTGCCCTCAAAAGACATCCGCTAAGGATCGAATGCTTGGAGTAGCAATAGGTTCCTGGTGGCAACTTCCCACTTCCAGAGCACTGAGGCCAGTTTCAAGCAGGATCACACAGCCTCATGTCACTGTGTATCACTTTGTAGCATCCTTGAAGGAATTACTTCTCCAAGAAAAGCTGTGAACCACGCTGCACAGCCGGGAAGCAGAGATGTGTTGCCTTCCCACTTCTTTGGTGGGAGCTGGACTGCCAGCTCTGCAGTTACATTTTCCTAAGTGGAGCTACTGAACATCCAGGTGAGATGAGCAGCAGGTGGAAGCTAGGACAGTGTGTAAAATTAGATGGTGACTTGCAGCCTGTTAGTGGTGCTCACATCATACACCAACTCTGGCTGATTTCCTCATTGTCCAACACTCTGAGGTGCAAAAGCCAGCATCCTTTCTTCCCAGGGAGAGACTTTTAAAATGATCCCAGGACAGGGTACAGTTGTCCCAGGAATGTGATTCAGCTGTGCCACTCTCTCTTGTTTCTGAATTGCCATTTGAAATCTCCTTGGGATGCAACATGAAGGAGCTCAGAAAAGCAATATGCAGCCTTTGATTGTGCACTAAAATGAAGGCAGGCTGACCATACAGTAAGGCCAAGACATTTGCTGTTCATGGAAGTTAGAAATCACCCTGGGATATGCTCCTTAAAACATCGTGCCCATCACTTAACAACTGTCAGGTGATATTACAGTCAAATCCCTAAGACAGACACAAATCCAGAAGGGAGCACCTGCACACAGGCTGAGTTCACACTGCTTTTAATTCAGGACACACAGAAGGCACAACAACTGCCTGTGGCAGAGGATTCTTACCACCATGAGCCCTAAGCCACATCAATCTTCAATATGTGGCATAACACAAACAAATGGTGACCCCAAGGCTTAGTATCATGATCCCCTGAAGGCCAAACGGGCTGTCAGGGAGCAGGAGGGAGCAGGAAGCACAAATAAGGTGAAGCTAGGGCAATCCTTTTCTTTTGTAAACAGACAAATGCTTAACAGAGAAATCAGAATGAGGACAGAGCCCTGAGCTCTTTCACTTTTCGGTTTCTGAGTTCCTTTGCACTGCTAAAACACCTTTGGGCCCTTGAAGTATCACTTTGGTTACAGCTACCTTTGCCTTAGGATCCTGGGGGAAAAAAAAATAAAAAATGCTGTGAAACTGACAGATTGCTCTGAGAAAGAGGTCCCCTCCTCACTTGCTCTTCAAAAGCAGCCAAGATCAACCAACCTGCTCAGCAACACCTACAGAATATTCACTCAGATTTGAAGACTCCGTTTCTATCAAACCCTCCTCCACTTTCCATAGCTATAGCATTCCAGATGGGCTAGACACTGCTGTAAGCTCACATCCTCCAAGACAGGTGCCAGCACTTTGCTTCTACAGCATTTTAGACATCCCAGTACAAGTTCTTGACTAAGATAACAGCAAAAATACTGAAACCAGTAAGTAAAATTGTTAAGAATTCCTGTTTTCACCCTAAGTTTCAACCTAGGGGAAACAACACATTTTGAGGATTACCTGGGCTAAATCACAAGTGGTTGACACAAGAAATTCTCCTAGGATACCCTGTATTCAGGGGTTGGACAGAGCAAGGGCACATATTCAGCTCTGTTAGAGGTGACAAGTGACCACAAGCCCCCCAACTCCAACTTCCCTGTTCCTATTTTTACCTCCTGATCTCTTTTTTTTACTGACTCCTGCTTCAGTCTAAAAATCATCGTCACGGTCTGTTTTGGAGGGAAGCAGGAAACGCGGAGCTAGGAAGCTATAATGGGCGCAGAGGCAAGCAAAGCCTGGATGGGAAGGGACGCGCAGAGGATGGAGCCTAGCAGAGCAGCAGAGCGGCAGCGCCGCCCGCTGGCCACTCGCAGCATTGCCAGGTGACGGTGCCCTGACCACGGCATCCTGCCTCCTCCCACCTTCCACCCTTCTCTCCCTTTGGGGAAACGTGCGAGATTGGCAACCCTGAAGGTTCACCAGAACAAAACGCCTCTGCTCAGGAGCAGGACAGGATGCCACGGTGCTCTCTGGAGAGCACAAGCCCAGGAGCTCTGCAGGGATGCAAGTAAGACCACACAGCCCAGACCAAAAGATCATCTCACATCCTTACCTTCTATTCCTAGTTCCACCCGGTCCAACTTTCCACTCTCTGCTACTACTAATCCGAAAGGTAATCAATAATTTGTTAATCAGGAATAGAAGTCAGGAATACAAGTCACCTTAGATAAGATACCTGTGCAATCACCTGTTAATGAATGGCTACTCCATAGCAGCTAAGTGGGCTTTAATCAGAAACCTGCACTTTAATGACTAGCTCTGCCTTAATGCCAGGTAGGGGTTGGTCTCTTCTCCCAGGCAACCAGCACCAGAACAAGAGGACACAGTCTCAAGCTGCACCAGGGGAGCTTTAGGCTGGAAGTTAGGAAGAAGTTCTTCCCAGAAAGAGTGACTGGCCATTGGAATGTGCTGCCCAGGGAGGTGGTGGAGTCACCATCACTGGAGGTGTTTAGGAAGAGACTGGATGGGGTGCTTGTTGCCACGGTTTAGTTGATTGGATAGTGTTGGATGATAGGTTGGACTCAATGATCTCAAAGGTCTCTTCCAACCTGGTTAATTCTATTCTATTCTAATGAAGGAAGCACAGAAGTGTACAGTCATGTCTCAGCACCCTGAACTGGGAGGGGAAAGTGACACAGAAATGTGACCCAAGCACACTGAGTCCAGAAGAAAAGGCAACATATGGAACACCACTACCCTGCTTTCAGGGGCAGTAAGAGCTGGCAACACCCACCTCCACGCAGCAGCTGTCACAGCCAGCTGCCAGCCTTTGGGACAGCAGCTAAATCCTAATTTGCCAGGATCACACTCTCCAGCTTGCCACTTTCATCTGGTTTTAGTGGCGCAAAAACTTCAGGAAACGGGACATGATTAACCAAGGGACACCTGCAGGTGTTCCAAGGACTGAGCAGTACTTTTTTCTCTGAAGGATCGGTGAGCCATAGCAGTGACATTCCTGTGGCAAATGAGCCACATCCCCAGCCCCTGTATCACTGCAGTTCTCTGTGAAGGTTTGCTTGAGTAGGAACACCTCATGCAAGTGGTGCTTCTGCAGTTTAAATGAAAACAGGATTTCCTTCTCCCATCCTCAAAGCCCACCAGTACACAGGAAGATGGTCTGCTGTTTCCAAGCTGTCAGGCTTCTCCTGCTTCAAGTGGCTTCATGGTGTCTCATTGTAGAAATGTGGACCTCCAGAGCAATACAGCCTCTCAGCGTCCCTTCTGGAAGCAAAGCTGTATGGTCATATCACCAGAGGAACCTTCCCCCACCCCCAAAACCCCACCAAAACCAACATACCAAATGTTTTAGCAACAAAAGCTTTCACACAATGAAGCAGCAAGCAAAGCCATCAGTGCTCACTTGGATTCATCACAATTTCCCAACAGGACTCATATGAAGACACCTTTAGTGTGATGGAAGTTGTCTTTATTTTGCTGCAGTTTAAGGGTTGTCATTGCTCAGAAACCACCTCAAAAGCACTCTCCCAAGGCAATGCACTGATGTGTGCCATCTCCTGAACTCACTAACCTCCATGTAAAGCTGTCAACTGGAGTGGCTCCCTTCATCTGCTTCACCCATTTTTCCTGGCGGTCTAATTAGGACACAGCTGTTTCTGGACATCCAGTCTATACCAGCTCCCCAACTCTTCCTTCTCAGTTTCCCTAAAGGACTGCTGAGTTACCTGCAAAGCAGCTCCTGGAACACAGTACTTCATAAACCTACATATGAAGGTAAGCCAAAGTTAGGGTCATTGCCTCTTAAACTGACTGAGGCAGGTCAGCAGATGTTTTTCAGGCAGCAGAGATCTCACAGTAGCAAAAGCCATCCTCTTGCACCCTTCACCCCATCTTCAGTGGTAGGAGCAGCCAGCAAGAGAAAATCTGGCTCCTTAAGCTGTTCCAGCTATCTACACACCAGTATGCAATGCATCACCAGAGAAGAAATATCTTAACTGGAAGTTCAAGGCAGCTTGGAGAAAGCATTCCAGGAAGGCTGGTTAGCACCAACCAGGAGTAGCAAGGGCAGCACCCAGGACTAAGCTGGGAGGTCTGACAAATACCTAGAGAAAGCTGCTGTAGGCATGTCATGTAAGAAGAGCAGCAGCAAACATTTTCTTGAAAAATGAGCTAAGTTTCTTGAAATCAAAGATTTCTTTCATAACCCTGCCATAAGACACATGCAGAAGATTATGATGACGTTTACCTACGCAGACAAAAGAGCCTTTAGCTGTAAGGAGTCATCCACCGCCACCTCCACTTCAAGCCTGCTGCCCATCTCTCACCCTGCACTAGAGGCAGAACAAGGTGTGCCAACAGAGAAACACAGTGATGTCTCTCCCAGAAAGCAGATTGTCCCAAGGAATGAGCATCATCTCTGCTGGGGTAGGGCCTGAAGGACACACGTTAGTATGAATGACACTGGATAGCTGAACACATGATTTTAGTAAAGGAAATTTAGAGCACTGAACAAAAAACCCCCAAACAAACAAAACCTCAAACCCAAGACCACCACAGAGAAACAACAAAGTTTAGGAAACGAGTTCAGGGACACGGAAAACTTGTGAGACACACACCCCTTGTACCCTGGGAAAAGGCTCCTACTCAGGTCCAGTTCTGAGTCTTTCAAAGATGTCAAGCTCACCAATGGTATTGCCATAGCCCATCACCACCCAAATCCATTTAAAGCTGAAGCTGGAGCTACCTGCTTATTATTTTTCCTCCAGCAGCTGTCAGTTGTTTCCAAGACTCATGTTTTCTCACTTCTATGGTTAAGAGGTGCTAGTTACCCAGACAAAAACCAATGTGAAAACAACTTGGAACTCACCTTTTTAAAAACCACACCCAAACCCAAGTTTCAGCATCTTGACAGTCTGAAGGCTTTTCCCCTCCCAAGACTGAATGTCCCACAAGTTGGCTCAGCACAATTTGTTCTTGCAACTCAGTACAGATTAAGCAACATACAGACATGGGAGCCTGCTACCAGACCTAGGAGCAAGCCATACAGCACATTCAGGTGGACTAACCTCAAGGTCTGCTGGTAACAGGACACATTATTCAAGGCACAGACACGAAGGATGTATGAAGATGAGCCCATGAGCTGTATGTAAGCTTTCCTCAGGCTCACCTCAGCACAATCAAACCACAAAATACACAATTAACTACAAAGGAGAATGAAAAAAGAAAGCCACTTAACTACTGGACAGCACTACTAATAGGCTGAACATGAGCCAGCAGTGTGCCCAGGTGGCCAAGAACACCAATGGCATCCTGGCCTGTATCAGCAATGGTGTGGCCAGCAGGAGCAAGGAAGTCATTCTGACCCTGTACTCAGCACTGGTTAGACCACACCTGGAATACTGTGTCCAGTTCTGGGCCCCTCAGTTTAGGAAAGATGTTGAGTTGCTTGAATGTGTCCAGACAAAGGCAACAAGGCTGGTGAGGGGTCTGGAGCACAAGCCCTGTGAGAAGTGGCTGAGGGAGCTGGGGGTGTTTAGCCTGGAGGCAGCTCAGGAGAGACCTTATTGCTGTCTACAACTACCTGAAGGGAGGTTGTAGCCAGGTCAGGGTTGGTCTCTTCTCCCAGGCAACCAGCACCAGAACAAGAGGACACAGTCTCAAGATGCACCAGGGGAGGTTTAGGCTGGATGTTAGGAAGAAATTCTTCAGAGTGACTGGTCACTGGAATGTGTTGCCCAGGGAGGTGGTGGAGTCACCATCACTGGAGGTGTTTTTTAAAAGAGACTGGATGAGGCACTTAGTGCCATAATTTAGCTGATTAGATGGTGTTGGGTGATAACTTGTACTTGATGACCTCGAAGGTCTTCTCCAACCTGGTTAATTCTGTATTAGTATCTCCACAGTCATAACTATAAATACAGCACAGCAAGACAGAGCTTTTTGCAGAAAGAGAAACACGACTCCACTCCATTATCACCTTTTTATTGTTAAAAGGACAGGTCTTGACAGTGGGGGGAAAAAAAGTTTTGCAGCAGTGTGGCTTCTACTGATCTTTCAATTCCTTCAGTCTTCTAATGGCAGATTTGACTGTCACTGCAGAGGTGGTGCTGGAAGAAGAAGCAGAGACATTTCCATGAGGCAAGAGAGCAGCCCATGCCAGTTACTTTTTTGAGAAAGCACACATTTCCAATAGCTGTCGTCTGACTGCACCGTCAGCAGGGGGCCGATTCCTTTGGTTTTCATGACAAAGCGTGGGCCTGTCTGCAGCAGCACACCCAACTCCACAAGCTGCATCTCAACCCCAAGTACCCAGTCACGCACCCACCAGATGCGCGAGCGCGTGGGCTCAGGCTCCTAGCGACTGTGACGCGTGGGGCAGCAGCGTCTCCTACCAGAATTGCGGGGGAAGGAGAGTAAAGGGAGGGAGCAAGCGAGGGCACCGTCACAGTGATGACTGCAGGGATTCAGCGCTTTTAGAACAAAAGCAACACATGGAGGTGTTTTTTTATTGGGAGTAAACCTGCTTTCACCTATTGAATCTGCATCTATGAGCTGGAAAAGGCTAGGATAGCAACCACAAAAAACCCCCGCTGCTTAGGCTTAGAAAGGGCTAAGAGTCCCCTCACATTATGAAGATTTTTGTACAGTTAAAGCAGGAAAAAAATATTCCCCAGGTCACAGGCATATTTATTAAAAGCTGTCAAAGCTCTTCTTAGAATAGGTCAGAGGGACAACTGTCAGGTGTCATGCCTAGAGCTGATTCCATCCTGAGATGGCTGGATGAAACAGCCATTTTCTCTGTTCATTTTATTCCAACATGACCGAAAAACTGGCCCAAACATAACACCTTGTATAAACAACAACTCTAATTAGTATGATGTATAAAATGCAGGTGGTACAAAATCCACAGAGCTGCACGACAGCTACTGCAAAGAATAGCAATCAAATCCAGTTTGATCCATTTCAACTGAATTTTAACAATGCAGGCAAAACTTCCCCCCCACCATGTATCACTGACCTGAGACAGACCAACTTAATGATTAGTAGAGTAAAATAAATTAGAATAGAATACAGGCTGGGCAGTGACTGGCTGGAAAGCAGCCCGGAGGAGAGAGACTTGGGGGTGCTGGTGGACGAGAAGCTCAATGTGAGCTCTCAATGTGCACTTGCAGCCTGCAAAGCCAATCACATCCTGGGCTGCATCAAGAGAAGTGTGGCCATCAGGTCAAGGGAGGTGATTCTCTCCCTCTACTCAGCTCTGGTGAGACCCCACCTGGAGTACTTCCTCCAGTTCCGGAGCCCCTATAACAAGAGGGATGTGGAGGTGCTGGAGAGTGTCCAGAGAAGGGCCACAAGGATGATCAGAGGGCTGGAGCACCTCTCCTATGAGGACAGACTGAAGGAGTTGGGGCTGTTCAGGCTGGAGAAGAGAAGGCTCCGAGGTGACCTAATTGTGGCCTTCCAGTACCTGAAGGGGGCCTACAAGAAGGCTGGGGAGGGACTTCTCAGGATCTCAGGCAGTGATAGGACTAGGGGGAATGGAATGAAGCTGGAGAGATTCAGGCTGGATGTGAGGAGGAAGTTCTTCACCATGAGAGTAGTGAAGCCCTGGAATGGGTTGTCCAGTGAGGTGGTTGAGGCCCTCGTCCCTGGAGATGTTTAAGAGCAGGCTGGATGAGGCTCTGTCCAGCCTGATCTAGTGTGGGGTGTCCCTGCCCATGGCAGGGGGGTTGGAACTAGATGATCCTTGTGGTCCCTTCCAACCCTGACTAATACTATGATGACACTACGATAGAATAAAATAAATTAACCTAATAGATTAAAATAAATTAGAAAATTAAAATAAAAAGCCTCAACTATGTGAGAATAAACAGTGACAGAAGCCTCTTCATTCCCTTACTTGTAAGTCCAGGCACCACCAGCAACTGTCTTCATGCAGGATCCACAGTGCCAGATACCCACAGCCTTCCTCTTCATTTTGGTCTGTAACAGGAGGGGTAAAAAAAGGGAAAAAGAAGAGGAAAAAAGCATTCTCCATCAACTGAAAAAGTCAAACAAACTTCAGGCTAAAGATTCAGCATAGTTAATTCAGCCATAGCTGAATAGCTACATAGCTACAGCCATAGTTAATTCAGGCAAAGACTGGGGAATGTGTTTATTCAGATTCTTCACAGCCAGTTTTTCATTCAGATAGAAAGTGGGTCATTTCTAGGCACATCATCAAAAATTCAGCTCACTTGGAACAAGAAAAACTGTAAGGAGTTACATCCATCATAGTACGTGATATTCCCCCATGGATGGATGACCAGTGTAGCACTGATCTTACTGGTGCTCCCTGGACATCCCAAAATTGCTTTGAACTGCTTCTTCTTTGGAGGGCATCCTAAGAGCAAGTAATGAGCACTGACCCTACCACCTTGCAAAGGGGACAACGCGTTTGCCTAGACCCAAGTTGGATTTAAGTAGATCTGCAATGTGGTTATTAACATTCTCAGTGCACAAGATACTATGTATTAACAATTTGTTTGGCTTTTTTTTTCCTTAATTCCCAGCCACTGAAAGATACCTACTTGACAGGTACCAGCAACCATTAACTGGATACAGCACAAGCTCCCAGGCCTCTCTCTCACAAAATATATCTTTAAGTGGTGGAGTCACCATCCCTGAAAGTGTTCAAGAGGGGACTGGACATAGCATTTGGTGCCACGGTTTAGTGGTCATGAGGTCTTGGGTGACAAGTTGGACTTGATGATCCTTGAAGTCTTTTCCAACCTCACTGATTCTATGATCTATATGTGAATTGTGATCATGTACATGAGCAGGCAAGATTACTTATCAGAAATCCTTCCCTACCCAAAGTTATACATCTAACTGCAATCAAAAAGTGGGAAAAGCAAGTTTCCACCTCCTCCAGGTGTGTTGTAAAGCTACTGCAAGGAAAAAAAAAATTAAAATCCCAAGTCATGCCTTAATTATCAGGGCAACAAGTGTGCTTTAATTAGAATAGAATAAACCAGGCTGGAAGAGACCTTTGAGATCATCGAGTCCAACTTGATGGGGTGCTTGGTGCCATGGTTTAGTTGATTAGATGGTGCTGGGTGATGGGTTGTCCATTCCATTCCATTCCCATTCCATTCCACTAAACCATGGCACCAAGCACCCCACCATCCAGTCTCTTCCTAAACACCCCCAGTGATGGTGACTCCACCACCTCCCTGGGCAGCCCATTCCAATGGCCAATCACTCTTTTTGTCAAGTCTTTTTATTTGATACCTAAAATGTACAGTGTAGGAACATTCTTGCTGTTTTGGGTAATGAAATGTAATTTATGTTCGTTTTCACTACACTACCATTAAACATCCACATGAAATGCCCACTAAGTCTTTTTGTTTTGTAAGAGACTTTGGCAGTAGCCTAAAGCTCACAATAAACGAATCACTGTCTCAAAATGAGTTGAGTTCTCTTCAACAGAAAAATTTCTGAAGCATCAAACTGTGTTTCAATCATCAATAGTAAAGTCTTTTTTAAGGGCTAGGGAAGCAGGTCTATCTCACCTTGCCACAGAAGGAGCAGGTATACTTGGCATGCTGGCTAATTTCGATCTTCTTCACCATCTTCCTAAGGGATGCACCATAACGGGTACCATATTTACCCACAATCCCAACCTTCTTGGTACGCTTCGCCTGTTGGGAAACAAGAGAGAAGAAGCTTCAAATTTCCTGGCATCGCTGTCCCCTCAGCTGCTCCCCTCTCCTGACACCACAGCAGAGCACTCAGCAGCGCTGCTGTAGCTGACCGACGCCTCTCCCTGACATTGTACACAGAGTGTCAGCTATGAAACGGCAAGGCTCAGGTAGAGCGGGCCGCAGCCCGGCAGTCGAGCCCCAGCACGGACAGGTTCCTCCTCAAGGCCAGCCCGATCCCGCACGGGACCCTCCTTTTGCCGGCACAGCTACTAAGCACTGCCACCCGCTTACTGTCTGGTCTTGCAGCGTCTCACCCCCACCCCACCTCGACCTGCCATTCCTCGCTCTCGGACGACTGCCCAGAGGCCGTCCAGGCGGAAAACAGCTCGTCCAGCACCTTCGCCCCTGGGACAGGGCCCACAGGCTCTCCCGTTCCGTGCCGCGCCCGCAGCCGTCTCCGCACTGTCCTCCCCTCACTGCGTCGCCCCACAGCCCCGGTGCGGCGGCCTCAAGGCGGATGCCGGCGGATGCGCCACGGCGCCCCAGTCCCACTCACCATCTTCCTGCCCGGCGCCGGCGCTGAGAAAGGAAGTCCTGAGTGCGCAGGCGCAGGGTGAGGCGGCGCCGCCGGAAGCGACGACAGAGGCGACGGAGCGCGCAGCGGATGTGATGGCAGCGCGTGTGCCCGCGCGGCGCTGTGCGTCTGTGCCGTGGCGGGAGGAGCGTCATCCGCAGCCTGGAGCAGGCACCCCGGAACGCAGGGGCAGCGTGATGGCAGAAGATGTATCGCTTACCAAACAGCACCTATTGATATGGAGCCTGAGCGGTACCTCAACCCCGGCAGCGCCTACGGGAGCTCAAGAGTCCTGCCTTTCCACCCACGGAGAAGAAATGGAGCAGTTACACCCATTTACCTCGTTTTTAAAGAGAATAGTAGTAAGCAGATGCCACAGTTTAAAACCGGTCAGCAAACCATTAAAAGTGTATGTGTATATATAAGTATAAATAAAGGAGGATGAATTACCATCATTAAACATACGAGCCTTAAAAGGTTCAAAGAAAGGTCCAACTATGGCAGCTACATGATTTTGTGGGGGTCATCCCCCGATTGAGACAACCAGCCATAAACGCCTTCCTGTGCTACCAGAGAAGGGGACTAGTACCCAGATGGTGTCCCCAGATGCCCAGACACCTGAGCTGACTGTCACCAGCACTGGAGTGTGGGGCTGGCAGCCAGGAGGGCTCCCACTCCGCTCAGACCTGGTGTGGGCAAGTGAAACACGTCCCAACAGTGCTGAGCTGCAGTGCTCATAATGGGATTAACAATCCATTAACCTCCATTATGCAATGTAATCCGGTTAGCATGAGAAGGTTTAATGTGCAAAGCAGGTTGCGGCTCATTCCCTCCTTCCCGCCAGGCAGGAGCCAGGGCTGCCCAGCCCACCTGGAGAAACCATCCCTGGCTACTTTCTGCAGGTGCTTTTTCTCCTTTAACAGCCCCATATCCACCCCAGCTACCTTTATCCATGGCAGCCCCGCCCTTCATTTGCAGTCTATTTAATTAATAGGGAATTACAACTAGAGTGTACTCTGCCCGTATGTTAGCTGTTCCCTGGCTAAGGTCCATACTTTTAGAGATGCTCAGGAACACACACTGCTTTGAATACTCAAGATTTTTAATGCCCTCTTTTGTGCTATTCCTCAAGCATCTCTGCAAGCTCTCCCCTACAGCAAGTCCTCCCAGGAGCTGGTGGGCCAGAGCCTCGTTCCAGATGAGGGCTTAGCAGGGCTTTAGGCAAAGGTATTTTTACCTCCCTCTGTTGAGTCAAAGTCTTATTTGCTATATTCTAGGAACATATTGCCCTTTTCATATCCTCATCAGAATGGTGACTCACAGGACACATCTTTGATACCAATGTACTGAAATTTAAGAAAAAAATAAAAAACAAGAAAAAAGCCACAAAACAAAACCAACCCCACCCCACAAACCAACCAACCAACCAACAACACAGAAAAAGGAAGGAAGGAAATCGTTTCTTTGGCTGCTTTGTGACTATTTGGTAAATTAAAATACAATAAAATACAATAAAACTTGCCAGACAATACATCAGGGGCAGATCAGCTACTGCTATTTTCCACTCTGTATCTACAAAGTTCACTGTGACAGTACAGCACATGGTCATACCCTTCACCTATGACAGAGAACTCTGCCAGCAACTAAATCCAGCCTCCTCAGACAACAGCCATTGCCAGCACTGCCAAAATAAACATATGTTTACAAGTGACTAGAAGATGGATGGATGCAGCCAGACCAGCACAGCTCCAAAAGCCTGGCTTCAACAGTCCATCACCTTGAACTCTTTCCTGCATGCCTCAGGTTGGTCTGCTTCATGCTTTGCAGATGCATTTCAAATTGCCCCATGTTATTGCAAGAACACTCTGTGCTCCTCAGCTTGCCTGTGGGTCTCACTGCCAACCTGCACACTACCTTGCACAAATTCTCATCAGCAAGCCTTGGAGATCTGAGTCTGCTGGCAGCTTCCCAGCCACCTCCTCACCATATTAACGACAGACTAATGGCGTAATTCAGCTAAGGCCTGGACAGTCTTTCCAGTCCCTTGATGTAACAACTAAAAGCACTTTCCTGCAAGATTGTTCTCCCCTTGTACCTCTAGCAAGGATAAAGTGAACTTCAAGTGTACTTGAAGAGCCTCTGTATAACTGCAGCAAACCAGCTGAGAATTTATGGGTCCTAACAAGGAAAGAGAGCGCACCTTGCATTCCTCTGCAGGGCTGGGGTTTATCAATTTATGTATAAGATAAATTGAGTTTGAGAAACAGAATTCCCCAAGGGTAATTTCAGCAGATTTTAGAAAAATATTCTTTTCAGGTAGCTGCAGTTTTACAAGGAGGAAGATAATTACTCCTACAGGAGAAGACAATGAGTACACAAATAATGTCTGTTTCAGTTAGGCAGACAGCAACATTTCTCACCCCTTACTCAGAACAGTCCTCTCTGCAAGTAGAAAGATGACGTCTCCTAGGAACAGATTAAATGCTCCATGCTCAAGAAGACAGACATCAAAAAATGTTGAAAAGGCTGTATTTATCTCCTGTAAAATTGTTGGAGCAAGTAACTCTCTGACTCAAATCCAGAGATAAAAGCATTTCCTCCAGTTGGCCAGGCACACAACCCTCAGTCTTACTGCCCTTCACTTGTGCACACGCAGCAACACACCTTCTGCAGTCAGGAATGAAAAGCACAATTGCACACACAGCCTGCAGGGCATCTCCATGATGGCACTTGCTGGAAGTAGGATAATCGAACCCTTTGATGAAGGAAAAAATATCCCAGTTACTATCAGGTTGATCTTTGGGGACAAATCTTTTCCTTCTTCACTGTCAAAGAGGGGTCTTTTCCAGCGTCTGTGGTATCTACACACCACCAAACATAGCACGTTAGCTCCTGGCCTCCAGAAACTAAATGCAAGCCTTCAGCCTACTTTTCCCTCATTCTTCTCTACAGATTATGGTTGTAAAACTTAAATAACTGGTGCCTTTGTGAAATTGTATGTTTTCCTGAACTGCCTAGTCACATTTGCTTAACACCAGCTAACCTCCAAGTATCTTTTAGTACTAAGACCAGAAGCACGAAAGACATTAACCTATGACTACACTATATCACACTGGCAATAACACAGAAACAAATTAAAGACAACCATACAGAGATGCATGAGAGGACCAGTTGTGACAAACAGCCATTTGCCTTCACATCAAAACCACAGCAAAAGTAGCCTCCAGAGTTACTGCAGAGACATCACAACTGTGAAATGGAATCAAGCCATGTCCAAGGGACAGCAACTGCGTCACGATCTCCTGAAAGGAACCAAAAAGCAGGTTTCCTCAGGCAGCACCAAGGCTGGGAGTTAAGGTCTCCCAGTTCACAGGGCTGAAAGCATGATAAGAGGCTTCACAAATCAAAACCAGGCATTTTAATTACTGCATCAAGTAACAGTGCTACTTTTGGCATTCTCACTGTAACCTGCACAGAGCTGTAATGGGAACAGATAACATGTCCTAAGGCGCTAGCCTAAATGTGTTATGGAAGTAGCTGTTGATTCATCTAAAAGCAAAGTATCGTGGGAGTTTCCCTTTGGAAAGCTGAGGCTTTTAGAAAGTACAAAAGGAAGCGTCCCCAAAAAACCCTGTTTTTCAGCCAATAAATGTTGTGAGGTTTTGGGTTTGTTTTTTAATGCTAATATTTCCACTGCATCACTTATTTCTCAAGCTTAAGATCCAAATGGGAGATGCAATTCTAAATTGAAAAAAAAACTGCCCAAAACTCCCCTTGAGAGCTAGGACTTAAAACAGCTTTTAAATGGCTCGGTCCAGAAGCGGTTTCGTACAAAACAAGGGCAGGAGCCAGCACGTGACCCCCTTTCTTCACTCATCTGTGGAAATCAGTTTCAAGTTTTGAAGAAAGCACACTCACGCCTCCTTCCTGAGCAAAGGCGCTTCATCCTTTGCAGTCAGCACAAGCTTCGCTCTCCACTGACCCAGGCAGCACGTGCCATGGCGCAGGTCCTAAGCTTTTAGCAGCTGAGGCCGGAGATCGGTGTGCTCAGGCAGACCATGCGCACACCTCCTGGCAGGCAGTTATACTGCTTTGTTTCAAGGTACTGACTGCTCTGCAGAGACAAAAACTCCGGGGCTCTCCTTCACAAAACATCAAGGTCTGTCTGGATCTTTTCTCCCCACTGTCAAGCTGAATTCCAGAGACACGGTTTGTGAGTGACCCGAGTAAAAGCCAAAATTTGCCAATGAATCATAAATACAGACTAAAATTCTTGGAGATTGACCTGGTTGTTAAAAGCCCTCTTCCGTTGCTAAGAAGTTAGTTTTCACAACAGTTCTGCCTTGTGGACAGAAGCCATTATCTGCTTGTTAAACAAAGCAACCAGGAAAGCTGACATGCTGAAACAAAGCACCATGCTACTTGCCTATTGCGATTTGATCATTGGCTGTGGTAGGTTTGAAGTTCCTCCCTCCCCCCGGCCAAGGACCAGGGGGAGCTACTAGCTTCTCCCTCCCTGCCTTCCCCTCACCCCTCTGTACAAAAGGGACAAGAGAAAGGAGCAGAGAAGTTAGACTTAGCCAAGGCCAGCCAAAAGCACATTACCTCTCCCAAGTGAAGCAAAACCAGCCACAGAGATCAGAAGAGAAGAGAGAGAGGGAAGAGTTGTTATGGTACAGCTCCTCTTATTCTAGAAACCAGGACTGCAAAATGTGCAGGCTGCCAGATGTGTGCTGCTCACCTGTCACACTGTCAGACTACCTTCTCTTCCTTTGGGATAAAATGCACTAGAGATACAGAAAACATATAGTCTTTTATTTGGGAAACTGAAAAAAAAAATACTTGATTGGCTTTCTCTTTTTTAATAATGATATAAAAATCATTTTAGCCATTGTGGCTTTTGGTCTCATCATTACGTATTAAAAAAGTCCTCAATACGTCGCTTTCGGGGGGGACTCACTGAACTTGTCTCTCCTTCTGTATCTTGCAAGGCACTGCCAGAGTCAAAATTGCAGCAAGCATCAGCTGCCTCCAGAAGCAAAGCTTCGTCAATGTCATCACTCTCAGAGAAGGCCCTCTGGAAAAGGTCGTAGATGGTCTTCTGCTTTGGATCTGGCTGAGAAATGAGGACAGAATCAGCATACACATTGTCACATAAAACCAAAGTGAGCAGCCATCAGAGGGCACTCATCCTGAGACAGTGTATACATGTATATACATTATTTATATATACACAACCTATACACGCATCCCAGAGACATATATATGCTATGAAAGCTGTCATGTCTCCTTGCATGCAGCAGGCTTGAGAACTCTGTAGAGAGTCCAAGTCAAGGTATGGATGCTGAGAAAGAATAGAAGAATCTGATCTGTAGCACCACAGGCAGGACAGGTGTAAGGCCAGCTAGCCCATCACCTGCCAGTCTAGATGTACACAAGCCAAAGCCCATTCAGCCTGTCCCACGGACCCTCAATATTCTTTCAGGTCAATTACCTTAGGGCAGTAATTAGTGGACTCAGCTGTTTCAGAGAAATTAGTTTCTGCAAGACCAGCTTCCCCCAGCACTTTCATTTTCTCTTGAATCATTGGCCTAGGAGAGATAAACAGGTATTACTGAAAGGAAGGAAATAGCATGTAAGGACAATATGTCATTTACTGTGTGTGGATGGAAAGACATCTAACAGGGATATACCAAGATGGCGTTTCTGCCAAAGCTTGTTAGTTCCTTAACCTGTTTATGGTGATTGTGTGCTGTCTTGGGACATCAGTCAATCCAATTTAAGGTAGTATCAATCCAATTTAAATAAGTAACAAGAAGAAGATTTCAGGATATTTGGAGAACACACATATCCAGTAATGGAACTATTTGACTGAGGCACCACCAATAAAAGCAGAACAAGAAGATGCAGATAAAGGGAGTCCTAACAGCCTGTGTGTTCAGTCTTCCAGGTAAGCAAGAGTAATCTCATTACTCTTATTTAAACATTAACAGACACATCAGCAGGTATCTCCTGATGTACTGCAGGAGAAAGAATCCACCACAAGCCCAAGAAAATGAGAAGTCCCAAACACCTGCAGACTGGACACTGAAAGAAGCAAAGGCTAACAGCACAGTTGATGCCTTTACCAGATAGCCTTGTTGTCTTGTTCTTTTTCTCGCCTTTAAAAAAGGATGATACTGTCTTCCTCTGGAGAGCCACATTTGCTTCCCATTAAGCATTAATGGCTGCACAGACAGCATTTCACAAATAAAAGCAGAATTACTGTCATTAACTTCCCATGAAATGTGGGCGATGCATCAGTTTCCAGATTCCTGCATTGTAAGGTTATAATTATTTGCCATCATGATATTCTGGGAACTGTACAAGTTCACCGAGTTCATTCGTTCCTTCAAACAAGGTAATAAAGATATAATCTTGGACTTTAAATAAACCAGCTAGTTGGTAATTTCTTTCCATCATTTGCAGGTCAGTTCCCTTGCAGCACTAAGGATTTTCCAAATGCTCCCCTTCTCCAGGATGTCAGATTCCCCAACACTGAGGACCAGTGCCCACTGCCCACTGATAGCTCCCACCTCAATTCTCCAGAGGTGGGGCAGTAGCACTTTTCTAATCCATCTGGAAGGGCTCACTGAAGAGCAAGAGGAAAGCAACAGTGCAGTCCTCCTCCACAGCTCCCTGTCAAAGCCTTCAGCAGACTGCTCCTCAGACCCAATCCACAATAAGCAGCCATCTCCATGTCTGTTGACTTTGTTTGAAAGTACTCAGCACTATCACAGCACACAAATGTTCTGGGCTGTATCTAAGACAACTCCTTCTCCTCATACAGAGGCTGTGAAGGTTTTAGATGCATCAGCTCTCCCAGAATTTCAACAGCCATTTCTTTGTCACATAACTACTTCTATTCCTCCTGCTCATCCTCCAGAGAGTTACGTCCACTGTGGCCAGGCCATGTTACCAGCTCACAGCAGCCCTCATTAGCAGTTCATGCTCCTCACCTCACAGGCTGTGGAAATCAGCTCCCACATTAAGCACCCTACATCGCATGTGACAGAGTGAAAACAAGTGGCAGGAGAAGCAAAGTGTCTTTCAATTCCTACCATAAGTACTCATCTGCTGTGCCTTTAGCCACCAGGTAGTGAATATTAACAGAGCTGGTCTGTCCAATTCGATGTGCCCGATCTTCTGCTTGGATCAAAATCTTTATGTAAAAACACAACACAGAAAATAAAGTGAGAACTACAATACCAGAGAATGGGCAGAGCTTGTTTCTTGTACTTTGCAATAATTTCTCATCTGGATCCTGTTAACATCTGCATCCATAAACACAGACTAAGCCAAGAAGTAATCTGGAGCACTAGGTTCCCAAAAAGCGCTGAACGTCTTTCTGAAGTAGAGGGTCAGCACTGATGATGGACCCTTTCAGGTCTTGGCTGGGCAAGTGGTTGCAAGTTGTCAAATTATGAAACAGAACATGTTGCCTGGAGAAGGTGGGAGGGAAGGGAAACAAGCTGTGACCAGCCTCACTGGTTCAAGCCAAAGCTCCTGGGGTGCACAGACAAGAAGCCGTAAGAGAAAGAAAAATGCTAGAGAAAGTCCCTTGTCCATTACATCATCTCCTAAGTGCCAATGTTTCTGCTCCCCAGGGAGTATCCAACCTCTGTCCCCTCCAGGATGCATACCCCTGGGTTCCAGAAGAGCTCTGCAAACACCACCAGGTCCGCAGCAGACAATGTCAGGCCCATGTTTGCAGCAGTGAGGGACAGGACCGCCACAGTCTGCTTCTCCGAGTTCTGGAACTTGTGGCACAGGGACTGCCGCTCGGCTGATGTTGTGGAGCCATCAATGCGAATGTATTCAACATGCTGTGAAAAGGCAGAAGATGGAGAGCCCTGTATTCCCTTTCCTTATCTTCCTTTCACATTTTGTGCATTCTGTTCCCCACAACAGAACTAGGAAAATGAAAAGCCAACATTGGTATTTTTAAGACCTTTCCTCACTGTTAAGGCAGAGGCACTGTAGCTCAGCATATGATGTACGTCCCCTCTGTTCACAAGGCATGACTTGTCCATAATTATGTCCCTTGCCCTCCCACCAGTCCTGAGCAACAGGAAGGACAGCCACACACTGGTGACTCAAGCGCAGTGGAAAGGCAGCTGGCTTAATACAAAGCTGAATACTGTTGATGTTACAGCTGCTGCAACCTACACAATGTCCCTAAGTGTTCCCTGGTTTGTGATGGAAGGAGATGGGATCCTACTGTGGTAGGCTCAGGAAAGGCATGACAAACCTGGGTGATGCAAGGCCGTAACTCTTCAGTGTCCAACCTCCTTTCTCTACCAGAAGATGCTACCGAAGAGGCAAAGTCACCACAGCCACTGTGGTTTATAATTTGGAATATTAACTCAAACCATCCTTCACATTGCCACAGCATGACCCAGAATGCTTTAGGGGCATCCATGGAAGTCTCATATCAATAATTAGCCAAACACAAGTCAGAGAGATGATTGGCAGGTCAATCAAGTCTCCCTACAGCATCCCAGTTCAAAAATGTAAGAGCACCACACAGATAAATGAAGGCAGCCATAGCTGACCCTGGATTGTGACCTCCTCTATCTGAGAAAAGCCTGGAGCACAAAGCAGAGATAGCCACACAGGGTAACACTCTTCCAGAAATTCACAGGGTCCAGGGCAGATGATGGAGAATAAAGAACATCAAATTCCACAAAAGCCATTCAGCTAGTACAAACTGCATCTTGTGAGGCATTCACCCTGACAGCTCAGCAACCTCGGTGATGGGCACATTCAGAATCACAGCAAGTAGAAACTATCTCTGCCACTAACTTTCATAAACAATCTAACTAGCCATAACTCTGGGGAGCTCTTAATCAGATTTGAAGCTGGAATACTGATAAAGTTAAGACAATTCAGTCAAGTACTTACCTTGTTCTTCAGCACTGCAACTATTGCATCCAGCACAATCTTGTGATGAGCAAACACCAGGAATTTATGATTCCCACTTTCCAGTAACTCCTGGATGTATTCTCTAGACAAAGAAGTTTAACAAAAACACAAAACAACCCACAAGCTTATATAAAATTATGTACTGAGAGCATGCAGGCTTTACTTCTAACAGCTTTTTAAGATACTGCTTATCTATACACAGAAGCTAGGGAATAGGCTAGCATAAAAAAGTTGTAGTAAAATGCAAGTATCAAGTGAAGTCTCATATAGATAAAAAAAAGACATGGCAGGAAAATCCATTCGTTTTTCTTCACTACAGCTGGACAGTTGCCTACCTTTACTCGTGGGTATCCCTGAGAATCTATTATATCCTGCTTGAAACATGACACCCCAGACCAATCAACTGGAAGCCATTTGCACTTCTTAGTTGATCTCGTTCACTTTCATGCATTTCTGACTTTTGCACAATCACAATACACAAAGATAATCTGTACACAATTAACCTTCCTATGTTTACTTAAGTTTGGTTTTATTTTAGAAGCATGGATCAGAGTATCCTAATAGTTTTGCTTGAAAGAGTTCCCATTGACAATTTACTACAGTCTCACAATTTAAATACACCAGCTATTTCTAGGAATTATCCATACACACATAGGCTAATGACCAGTGAAAGGTTACAAGACTCCTTTTAAGCCCAAGTGTTAGTTAAATGAAAATAGCTGGCTTTTGCTAATAGCAGAGCTACAGAACCCATTTCTGTGTAGTAACTTCTATTACAACTAGGCCAACTGGAGCCTGAAAAACACCTATAAGCCTAAAATTTGTAACTAAGTATAGCAACAGCTATCAGAAAGGATGATACAAATGTCATCTTTTTTTTTAGAATAGCAAAAGTTGTTGTGAAGATCAGGAATACCAAGTTCTTTGCTAAATACAACACAGCTTAGGTCAGCAGCAACTGTCAGAAACACTAAGAAGGATTTCAGGCACTGTATTAAGATGTATCAGTGCTCTGCAGGCAGCTCCCAGGGTTTGTGACATTCAGATGCCAGCTACCTAACAAAATAATTTCACTAAGAAATCTGGGAGAGAAGAGGGACTGCTGGATATCAGTGCAAACATTCAGTGTGCAAGCAGATGCCAACATGTTACAATTACTTTATATCTCATTCCCATATTCCATGTAACAAATGCTTAGTCATTTCAAAGGAGGCAGTGGAAGACACTCATCAAGGCTAAGACATGGGAGGTGTTGATGATTATACCATTAGCTAGATGGTCCTGTACTTTACCAGCATGTAGTAAGTGGTATCTTAAATGCTACTAAACTCCAGGGGGAAAAAAAAATTAGCTCCTACCAGCGAGTCAACTAAGTGACACTTTATTGTTTTATATTCAGTTCACACTTGTAACTGAATTAAAAGGAAGAAAGTCTTCTAACTGTTCACTAACATAAAAGGAAGAAACTCTTCTACAGAAATGAGCACTGGATCTCTGAAGTGCAGTTCTGTGCCAAATAGGCAAGTTCTGCAGCAAGGTCTCTGTGACTGTGAAATCACACAGTGCACATCAGCTGGTCCTTACATGCAGAAAGCTGCAGAACAGCAAACTGCTTCCATGTTGCTAGCATAATACTTATTAAAAAGTCATGCTATATGACCTAAAGCAACTCCTTTGCAGTCCCAGCAGAAAGTGTAAGGATGACAGGGCATGGAAAGTCACAGAAGGAAATTATTCCTGGGGAAGACAGAATAAAAAACACATTTATGATAGAAAGTTTTTGCTACTGAGGTCCCATGTGAGTGCTATAGAAAAGCCAAGAACTTCAGGAGGAGCTATGACATCCTTAAATTACACTACTAATAAAGCTCAGTCCATCTCATAAGTTTTTTGGCTCACAGGGCTCCTGCTGCAATAGGATTGCTGCTTTGCTTTTCTCAAATTCTGTTGATACTTTTAGTTTCATTACTCCCTGCCACCCACCTCCTGCCTAAACTGAAATAGGGCCAGCACCAGGGAACTTGATCCAAGTCTCAAACACCAAGTAATTTTAGATGGTTCAAACCACAGTTTAGATCCATATCTGGAATGAAATCAGAAGACTTATTCAGCCTAGGCACTATGAGAGAAGAAAACATTTAGTGCATTGTAATTAAAATATTTTTTTTCCTAAGCTGGCTCAAAGCTATGCTTCATGTCCCTGCACTGTTATCTCTGAGGCACTGTTTTCCTTTTCTCAGTGGAAAAAACACAATTTACTAGGCAAGAATGAAGCAACGACATGCAGCTTACACGACTGAGTGGATTTTAGCTTCTGCTGTTTTGCTGTAGAAGACAAGAAGAGCCTCCTTCTCCTGCTGCTTCTGCAAAAAGAAAAGTAAATAAATGTGAGCCTCAGAAGTGTCTTTTCTCCTTCTTGCTTACAGATCTGGGATGTCTGCTGCTGCCAATAAACACTTTACTTGGAAAAAATCTGCCTAAAAATGCACAGCAGAAGGGGACTGGAGGGGTAAATCTACTCACCACTGGGTATGGTAAATACTCACACACTCCTATTTCTAAAACCTCTCTTCCTAACACCTACTCAAATCCTGCAAGTTGGATGACAAGCAGATGACAAACAGTTTTAGTTGAGAAAGCATTTCCCAACTAAAATGGCAATGAAAAGCTCCAAGCTCTTACAGAACTTACAAGCAACCTAGGAGCCTAGAACCTGCATTTGCCACCCATACAAGAAAAACAATCAAACAAATCCAAAATACACACTTCACATTTTTGTCTTCTGCTGTTCTCACAATGCAGCTTCAGCGAGGCTGTGTTTGCAGAGTGAATGGGATTACACAGCAAGACAGAAGAGTAAGTAGAGGCAGGAGATACAGAAGACCCTTAGAAAGGACTAACAAGAGAGGAAAAGAGACAAAATGGTATTTTGCACAAGGGGACAAAGTAGGCCACTTAAGTAAAAAGGAAAAAAAAGCTAAGCTGTTTTGATTGTATTGTACATTCATTTAAGGCTGTGCCTTCAGCATCCACTCCATCTCCACACAAGGTGTGGCTCTGACCTCCCTTGGAATCCAAAGTACTGTTTTTCCACCGATGTTTTTAAATAAAAGGTACCTGAAATATCAATGCCTCACCATGGAAATAGTTTTGGACTTACACTTTTATATCCCTGGGCCATCTTCTTTGCTTCAGCTGCCAAGACAGCTTTGGTCTTTGCACTAATGCCTTCAGGAGCCACCACAACCATTTTGCGTTGCTTGGCTGGGAGCTGGGAAAGGACATCTGACTTCAGACGTCGGATCATGATGGACTCTTCCAGCAAAATTTTCAGTTCAGTTAAGTTGGATGATCCAGAGTAGTCCCAACCCCATGGCAACTAGGAAAGATCAAAGCAGTTATCAGTGTCAAACTTAGAAACAACTGGTCTGCAGGCAGTCCAAGGGCAGAAAAATCTTGCAGGGAAACTGGACAAGAATCTAATGGTCAGTAGAAGGAGATACTTAACAAAAACTGCAGCAAGATACAAATGCACAAACTAATCCACCCAACAGGAAGGTTATTTATAAACTTACCTTTTTTTCTACCTAGAAGTACTCAGGAACACACAGGGAAGAGAAAGGTACGGATCCCTACCACAGCACAGTGCCTTGATATTGTCCTCACACAGTAAGGTGTTTCTGCTCTCCACTTGCAGCTTTGAGCAGGCTGACAGAACTCACTGCAGTTCTGTGGACACGTATTTTCATCAGATTTAAGCAGAGAGAGACAAAAATCTTCTCTAACAGTATGAGGACAAACATCCCTAACCCAAATGCCGGCACAGAAATGTTATACTCCTGTTATCCACTGTGACCTGTCCTTTGATCTGCTTCCTAACATACTTTGTTTCTGCCATCATGATGTTTGGCTCAGACTCAAGCAAACCACAATTAAATTGTGTCCCAAAATACATTTGTCCAAGCATTGTTTCTTCAAAGCATCATCACTTCAAAGCTCCTCTGAACAAACCCCTCATTTACTCCTTGAAGCACTTGCCCCTGAACCCACCCTATCCTCCGAGATCCTGTGTAAAGACAACCTATCTCTGTTCAATTAATCTCAGCTCATTACACCACAGCCTATTGTTTGTTCTCCAGAAAAGAACAAGTAAGCTGACAAACAGTGGCATCAAAATTGGTACACTCCCCTAAGAAATATCTTTGAACAATTTTCTTTTGCACAGGAGACCAATAAGGCTTTTGTGCTGAAGTCAGAGTGAGGACTTTCTGCTGAAGTTTCATAAATAAGTGCATGAAATACAGCTACAGTAATACTGAAAAATAAAGCAGGGCATGTTAGGAGACACAAAGAGAATTAATCCAACAGCTTATAGGCAATTAAGACATCTCTGATATCTGGAACTGAACATTCCTACATCAGGTTGAGACATAACAGGACAATCTGCAATTCTATTGTCATGTTGCATTGATGTGAACTATTAACTGACTTCAGATTCTAGCACTTATGGTCACCATCAAAGCTTATTTGACTTCATCAAATTTTAAGTTAAAACTTTGGCTCTGACAACAGCTCAGTGCTATACAGCTAGAGGTAATAAGCCCACCTGGATATAAGCCAAGCCCTTCAAAAGCCAACATGGGTATTACTGCTCTGCATCACTAAAACCAGGAGCACAATGCAGATACATCCCTCAGGTCTGCATAAAGCTGGCTGAAGTCTAGCTGGGTTATTAGCTTTAGGAACACTGCATGAAAGCTGACAGTGCTGTGCCCCAGTCTTTGTCTTTGTGCCCCCTTTCCAGATTTCCTCAGGCTTTGTGGGCCCAAAAGAGCAGATGTACAGATCCAGAAAGCACTCGCCTGGTGCTGTACTCAGCCTTGTAAGCTCCCTGCTTTACACTGCCCTTCGTGTGCTGGTAACTAAGTAGCAGGAATCAACACTGGCTAGGCTGCTGAGCAAGACTTGCTACAGGGCCTGAATGCTCTCCTCACATTCTACCCATGCAACCCATGACTTTCCACTTTCCATTTCCATAATAAACAAGTAATTAATATGTTTTGTGTCCACTTAGCACAATTCATTTCAGAAGAGAAACATCATCATCGCTCTGAAGAACTAGGCACAAACAGGACCAGTACAGTACCTACTGTCATATTAAAAAGCACATCCAGGCAGAATCCCCACTACATTTCCTTTTTGGTGACTGCAGCTGGAACAATTTGCAGCCAAGGGAACATGCTAATTCTGTGCTGCACCTAGCAAGTGATTAAAAAAGATGGTTGTTTTTTTGAACTAAACTACAGTTTGGTATATTATATTGTGGAAAGAAGAGAAAGAAAGAAAGAAACAAGAGGGACATTCATTTTGCAAAAACACACATCTGGCTTTGATCCATAACATTCCAGAACAAATGCTTGCAACTGTGATTTTCTTCCCAAAGTGTTACAGCATCTTACATGAGTCAGTAAACTCATTACAGTGCTAGAAAAGCTGCCAAACTCTTACAAATTCAGAGCATGTGCTCAGATAGAAATTATTTAATACTTGCCAACATCAGCCAGTTTGAAAAAATGAATTCACAGCATGTATTTTGGGAAACAGACTTGGGGTATTTTGTAAATAAGCAGGTGACATTTCACTTTCAGCATTTTTAGAAGTACAGATGCTGGAGGCTGAGTTACAGAATGATAAACTTTTGTATCACTTCTAGTCACAACTGCAGGTATTTTCAAATTTCTGCTAAAAAATCTATTCTCTTCAATCTGAAACCAGTCAGGTTCTAGTTTCAAATGCAATAGTTCAGACTTTTTTTTTTTTAAGTCTTACAATGTCATCAGATTAATTATTAATATCAAAATATTTTTACATAGCGCCTTACATCCTGACTGATCCCCAAAAGCCTTGCAAAACCTCTCTGGTTCTGTGCAATTCTATCTCCACTGACAATGCTGCCACTTTCAGGACAGAAAGAAGAATCTGGTTAAGGAATGACAGCAAATATACCACAGAATTTCTTCACAATCTAAGGTTTGAGCTGCAAAAAGGAACAGGAAGGACATACACAGTCTTGAGGGAACAACTGCAATCATCAAAGCACTTTTTCATGTACTCATTGCTGATCAGGATCTATAGAAAACCAATATTCAGCAGTCTCGTTTTTCCCATATCCCTTCATTTCCAGCAGCCCCATTTCTTCCTTCTCTAGACAGCCAAATTCATTCTAGGTTCACTTTATAATTTACTGCCATTAATTGTAGCAAAATGTCCCAGGTGAGCACTAAGAAGACTAGTAATGTTCAACTATCTAGTAGACACAGGTCAGAGAAGCGTAACTGTACTAGAAACCCTGCAGAGTTTTTGAAGGGAAGCTGATATTGATTGTGCTCTCCATGCTGAGTTTCATTGTGGGTTGAAAACTCATTTTACACTGAATATACTATTACAAACTGGACCTTGTAAAACAATTTTCTTTCATTCCATTCAAGATCATACCTGAGGTCCATATACCTCATAAGTGAAGCAACAGCTAGTCATGCAGAACTATACACTTTACCCTCAAAGGGTTTATGAAACTTCAAACCTATTTAGACTCACACACTGCAGTTCAGCTTCACTTTTTACTGAAGAGAATCAATGAGACTGAACTGCATCTGGACACTACTCACACAGGAATCTTTCAACAAAGATAATGAAGCTCAGCAGAAGGCATGGCCCTCTCCTATGCAATTCCTGCTATGAATGGAGAAAGTTTACCCTCTGCCAGGAAAGCAGTGCTTTATTCACAGGAATGCTGTCATCTTTCAGAACTCAAGGTCTGTGTCTGTGATTCTGAGTGCTAGTGGCCTTACTTTAAATCAGTGACATCAGTGTATGAGTACCAAAGCCAAACAACTCATCTAGCTTGCACATTTGGACATACATAGAACAGCACTACACTACCTATTTAAGTAGAAGTGGGCATTCAGATCCATGAAAAAGGGGACTTGAGGACTCTCAGAGTGCAGTATGGTTCATCTTGACAGAAGTTTGGCATGTTAGCTACCTCAAGCAGAGATGAGAAAAAGACACAAGAGCGCCCTACAAATAGCTGTGTTTTTAGGGCACACATTGATGACATTCAATAAATATTCTGGAGCATTAAAATGGTCATTTGGTGAACAATATTGCCCAGTCTTACAGAAAATGAGGCACAAAAAGTGATTACTTGAGAACAAAGCAGAGCATGCAAGTTCATGCACTACATGTCCATGCTCACACTGCCAAGCCACATGCTTGTCTTGGAGGAACTGGAGGGCACGCCTGATTAGAGGCCTCTTGTTCTAAAGCTTATCCCAGGGGAACTTGAATTGCCTTTTTCCTGTCTATGCAACCAGCACAGAAGATCCTAGAGCCTCCTTGTACAACAGGGAGCAGTGAAAGCTATTCTCTTACCATTTTGTGTTCCAGCCCTAGAAATGGCAAATCCAAGTACAGCTGAGTTGCCCATATATTGAGAGCAACACCACCATCATGACTGCAAATGCTGGCTTCCTGCAAAGCCAAGATCTTGCAAGGGTTGCACCTAATGAATCTGCTGAAACCACTGCTGAGCAGCTGGCAGGGGTAGAAGTTAACTTATTTTCAAGATATGCTAAGGATCAGTCACTAAAATGGACTAGAAACCAGCTTAGGGTTGGGGTTTTATTATCTCAATTAGTTCAAACCTGCAGCTAAATAACAGCACTTTCTGAATTGGCATTTAGTCACAAATGCCCAGTAGTTAACTCTGCCCATTTAAAACACTCCCCAGCTATGGCCACTTTTTTTTGTTTGGTTGGTTTTTTAATAGCTTTTTGCTTCCCTCACTTCTCAGTTTGAGAGCTTTCAAAAGGTTAACCTGCAGCAATACTCTCTGAACATCAGACAGAAGGAAGGTAAGAAAAAGCCTCTACATTTTGAAAATAAATAAAATAAAATGCAATTTGCAGAGTGACATCTGTCACTTCCTCCACTGAAGTACCTTCTTGGCATCACAGTAGCGCAGCCCAAAAGAGTGGAACTGTGGGAAGAAGGTTGGCTGGACAGCTGCGATCTGCGTGTAGAGCTCCATGGGCCGTGACATGGCAGGGGTTCCCGAGAGCAAGATCACTCTCTTGGCAGCCTGGGAAAGCAGAATAGGGCACTGTTACCATACAGCTTACAAGATAAGCAGTATCTGCTAAGAAGTCATCCCTAGTCCTGAAAGAAAATCCCAGAGCCATTGTCAGAGCACCTTAAGTGGAAGTGTACTTCACCCTTCACAGATACTTTCAGCCTTCACTGCCTGAAGACGCTAAAAGGCAGTGCTTAGAACTTCCAGGAAGCATGACAAAAATATTGCTTCTTATTCATCACCCACATGCTGCAAGGGAAGGAGATATCAACTTTTGTAACAGTACTTTCTGAATTGGCATTTAGTCACAAGACATGTTAGTATCTTATGCCTGGTTCAACATTTCATTTGCCTTCAGATGTTACAGCAAAATGACACACCCTCTCAGGTACACCTTCACTCTCAAAAAATTCTCTTGTAATAAACCTGACACAGCCAGCCATAAACAGCTTGTCTTCCTTACAAAAGCAGAAGAGATCCAGAAAAGCAGGGCTGCTTTTTTTTTTTTTTCTTTCTTAATTCTACTAGGAAGGGGAGAAAGATGAAGTTGCTTGAAGCAGGATCAGAACATGAGCTGGATGCTAGACCATGAGCTAATGAACACAAATTTAGTTAGTAAAACTGCTCTGTTCAGTATTGGCAAATACTACATTAAAGAATTTCATTAGAAAATATTGAAGGCCAAGGAAACAATGTGTGTATCTTGGTGCCATGGTCTGGTAGTCATGAGGTGTTGGGTGACAGGTTGGACTTGATGATCTTTGAGGTCTTTTCCAACCTTATTGATTCTGTGATTCTAAATCATGCAAAAAAATTGTTAAACATGTTGTAGGTAAGACAGGAAGGGGATAGGAAATCTGTATCTAAAATAGGTGCTCCCAAAACTGAGGCAGAAAAAAAAAACCAACACATTCTGTAGACATAAAACCCTCCAAGATGAATGTCTATCCTCATACCTCCATTATTATATAATTCTATTATTTGACAAGAGCTATGAATTTTTACTGCTGTAAATTCACCTATAGCAGTTAAATTACACACGCCTTGTAATTTCCTGCACGGTTTAATGCAAGCTCATTAAAATAACAAAGAGCTTCTTTGAGTGACATCTGTACCAACAGCTCATTCACATTTAAATTAAAAAGAAAATTAAATCCTTTTATTGTTTCACTGAGACCTATCAGTCACCCAAATCTATTCAGCTGATGCATCCATTCACCAATCAAATCTGCTGGAAAAAGAGCTCACAGATCAGTTACCGGAAATTAATTTCAGGACTTTTTATCAGCTACTTATATATAGGTTGCAATCAAGGTGGGACTTGCCTTCTCCCTCCATCCCTATTAAATAGATCAGAAGGAAATAGCACCACCAGGATCAGACAATTCCCACAAACATTTTAAAAAGCAGGATATTTATTGAAGTAAGTAAGAGTAGAAGCCAAACCTTTGGACATGTCAGAAGGTGAGAGTTTGCACAAAGACTTTTTGCTACTCAAAAAAGAGAGGATTCAGAGACCAAAGATGGGAGATCCCACGAAGAAATGAAGCAATAAAGTATAAATTAGGTCAGTTTTTAAAAATAAGGTAACAGTGGAGATCAACTGAGCAGAACCCAGACAACATCTGATGCCTTGCAAATCTTTTGCAGAATAAACTGACATTATCCTGAGAAATCTGCCAGTCCTACATGTGCAAGAAGCCTCCAATCTAAACTTTTTCCTCCTGGACTAACAGAAGGCCACTGCTAGCAAAATAGACAACATAGAAGTAATGAAATTACAGACAGCTTATTTCAAATAACTCTGGATCAAGCTAAAGAGAGAAAAGGTCATTCAAAACAGAGCAGGGACATTAAATGCAACATAAATCTGTGTTAAAAGGTTTTAAGATGTTCTCAAGGCTCCTCCTCTTTGAAGGGTGTGCCCCAGGAGCTAGATGAGATGAGGTTGGATCACTAGTTCCCCAGTAGTCAAATCAATTAGTCAGGCTCCTTCCCCAAACCCTAAACAAGTATCAAATGAGAGAACTACAAAGTTACAGGTTATTTGAATTCTGAACTTGTCCAGCTGCTGTTTTGCTGTGCACAACTTACTTCTGAACAGATAGGGCATCTAACCACTGCAACCACTGACACACCTTCTACAATTAACCATTTAAAACAAATCAAGAACCCAACAATGACAAGAATGACAACAAAAAAAATCCCAACAAAACCCCAAAAGCTCTACAAGTGTTGGTAAGCACTTGAAGAAATCAATTCAAGAAAATGTGTGGAATATAGGTGGTCTTAACTCATTATCCCAAGGGTCCTTTTCAGTTTTAAAAATCAATGACAGAAGGAGTCCAAGAAGAAAGAAAAGGAAAACAAAATACTAAGACAAGAAGTTTCTGAGTGCTGAAGGGTAACTTATACTCTGGATGAAATAAATGACTTTGATTCACATTTCTTTTTCTAGTGGCAACTCATTTGGAATAGATGCCAATAAAGATTTGCTCCTGCAAAGAAGCCTCTGTTGATTACTGTTTAATTCTTGTTTCCTGCTGAACCTTCTGTGCTGTCAAGAGAGAAAACTTACTCTCTTTCTTCTGAGGTCTATAATATTGGAACAACAATGCAGTAAATAAGATTGCAGGGACCAGCAAAGACTTTCTACCAAGGCCACATCTGTAATCAATTGGTACACAATTCCACATAGGAGAACTAACATTAGCTACCCATTAGCATTTAGGCATGAAGCTTAATCTTCCCCAGAAAGCACTCTTCTCTCTCATGTCTCTTTGGGATTATTCTTACAGCTACTTTCTTGCAAGGCTGCTTAAGGGAACTCAAGACAGTGATTGACTAGTGGAGACCTGATCTGTAGCCCTCATTTACTAAGTAACATAAGACAATTGTGGCTTTGTAGTACTACACTTGCACACAATATACCAGCAAGAATTAATCCCACAGCTGTGACAACATTAAAAAAAGTAATTTTTGAAAGTCAAAGAATAATTTACGAAAGGGTAACCCTCAAGAGCACTCACTTGAGAGGTTAAAACCCAGCATCCAAATGATTTGAAGGGAAGGGGGAGAGGGGGAAGGGGGAGGTTTATGCCACAAAGAAATAATTGAACATGCAAAGAGCCTCATTGACATACAATGACTGTCTCTGTGTTAAATGAATCTCACAGCATGAGCTCTGCCATATGCTAACAGACTGATATACTTTTTAAAATAAGTGTGGCTGGTTCTAGCTGTACAATTTTTTGTGTCCCCAGTTTTAGCTTGCTCTGTCATTTTGAACCGCTTATTCTAAGATTAGCTCAGCCTGTGAAATGACAAATCTGAGAGTTTCAGAATATGATAATCACCTGATAAAACAGAAGAGCAGATAAAGGGAAAGAGTTGTAGCTGGTTTTGAGAAGTCTCTTTCTGTGGCTGGGTAAACCAGGGCTTTGCATTTCATAAGATCATAGTATCAGTCAGGGTTGGAAGGGACCACAAGGATCATCCAGTTCTAACCCCCCTGCCATGGGCAGGGACACCCCACACTAGATCAGGCTGGACAGAGCCTCATCCAGCCTGGTCTTAAACACCTCCAGGGATGGGGCCTCAACCAGCTCCCTGGACAACCCATTCCAGGGCTTCACCACTCTCATGGTGAAGAACCTCCTCCTCACATCCAGCCTGAATCTCCCCACCTCCAGCTTCATTCCATTTCCCCTAGTCCTATCACTACCTGATATCCTGAGCAGTCCCTCCCCAGCCTTCTTGTAGGCCCCCTTCAGATACTGGAAGGCCACAATTAGGTCACCTCGAAGCCTTCTCTTCTCCAGACTGAACAGCCCCAACTCCTTCAGTCTGTCCTCATAGGAGAGGTGCTCCAGCCCTCTGATCATCCTCATGGCCCTTCTCTGGACACGCTCCAGCACGTCCATACCCTTCCTGTAATAGGGGCTCCGGAACTGGATGCAGTACTCCTACATTTGTTGCTGTTGGGTTTTTTTTAATAACCAGTGTCTCTCCCCATTCTTAAGTGACATCTAGAGAGAAAATGTGTGTCAATTTGCAACAGTCCGCTAAAGCAAATTACACTACCTATTTTGAGAAGGAAAGGGAAATAAGAAGGTAAGAGCAGATCTGAAGATGTGAGCTTGAGGACTACCAGCTTCTTCAATTTCAAGACGTAGTCGCTTCTCTCTGCAGGTGGCAACAAGTAAAAGCTTATTTATTCAATCTATGTGTATTTTTTATGCCTAAAGACAGCAGCTGTTTATTTCCCAATGGAAAGGGAAATTTCTGTATTCCATCCTCACCTTCTACCTTCAGCATTGGCCTATTTCCATTATTTTTAAGCATCTCTTTATTAAAACAAGCACAAAGAGTATTATGTTCCAGACACACAAGGTATTAGGACTTCCATAATAGCGACAAAGACCTTTAACTCTGCAAACATGAGGATGTGCATCATGCTATTAACCTGAACAGCAGCTCAATAGGAACAATCACATTAGCAATATTACCCAAATGTTTTGGAACAAAGCCCACAGGGAACACCATGGGAATAAGACCATTTTATGCCCCTGCAATCTTTGATTCTATACTACTTTATTTCTCAGTTTCTAACCCAGTTCTTCACTAAAAACTCACTGTTGTGCTTCCAAAAATTCATCCATGTTCCATTGGGACCTCTGCCAGTTTCCATTGCCTTGCAGTACTCCATGAAATTACAGAAGAACAAAGACCATACAGTACTTTGGCTGGTAGAAGGATGTAGAATCCTTCTCACTCTGGTCCCAAGAGATCCCACCGCAGATCACTGAAAAACTTCCATTTTGTTTTTAATTCTTCTCTACACCCCTGGGACTTTGCTGTTTTATGGATATTGATAACATGCATACTCCCTCTCCTATGTCAACGTCTCTGGGCCAATCTAATCTTGGAAGGAAAAAAACAAATGCTTACAAAATGTGTAACATCATGACACATTCTGCCTCTGAGGGAGGCAGACGCAGGATAGAGGCAAAGGGAAAAAACAGTATTGTCAGTACTCCCAGAAGAGCTTAGTTGCAATCATGAGACTAACAAAAACAGCAAGCTAACAAGTAGGTCATATTACTGATTGCCACAGCCCTGGAGTGGGGCAGGGACAAGCCAAGCCTGACTGGGCCTTTTGGATACTCAATCAAAGCCCAACAGTATGAGACAATTCTCATTTTGATGTGTGTGGAAACAAGACAAAAGGACTATCTTCAACACAAGAACTTCTAGCCCTCTTGAGTGCCATGAAAGATGCTAAAGCTAGGGACAGATCTCATGCAGCTGCTGGCACAGACTGGACAGTGTGAAAGCTGGCTGAGCTTGAAAGCAGGATTTTTGCCACATGCCAAAACACCAAAGGACTCTTTTCTACTATAGCTTGCAATCCATACGCCTCCATAATTTTGCAGAGATGCACACAGACTGTGTACAAACTCTGCCACCTGGTTTCATGTAGGCAGATGAAGCATTCTCCCCCATGTACAAGTCTGCACACCCACAATTTTGCACTGGGAATGTGAAGGGAGTAAGAAATCTGGGCCTAAACACTTTGCTGCTACTATTTAAGCTCACTCATACTGTTTGTGTAATTACAAGTTCCCCTCAAAGTTTTGACCAGGAACAGGAAGTTGGGCACAATGTGTCTATACACTTACTCTAAACTAGCAACAACCTGAGGCAAGATGCCAGGTAGTGAGCATGGTCACTGCATATATCCAGCCGTCATAAAAACGCACTAAAAAGTCTTTCTGACCACACTTCCTATTGTCCCAAGCAAAAATTTCCTACATCTCTGCCAGGGTAGTGGCGTCAGGGTAGTGGCTATGTATATCACAAAGATAATGAATAACACACAGAGAGCTTGTGTGGGTGTTTTAAATGTTAACAAAATGTCTTGAAGTTCCCAACTGACAAACTTAAGCCATGTTTAATCCATGGTTCTGCCTGACAATTCCATACCACACTTGTTCCACAATATATACAAGAGAGCAGGAAAAGATACCAAAACTTAAATGAGGTTTTAAGTACTGTAACCATAGATTAAATACTTATTATTCAAACAGAATCTGTTCCATTAAGTATGGATGGAAGTGATAAAAACATTTTAGCCTCAGAAACTATCAACTCAGATTTTCCCAGTGTCATTATGGACTTAGGTTTTTGTAGTATGAAAAGACCAAGGATCAGATTTCTGAGGTTTGGTTGTGGTTGGGTTTTTGGGAAGGTTTTTTGGTTCCTTTTTCCTCTTTCCCCCTCCACCATTTCCTGTCCCCAAAAGGTAGTTCAAGACTAAGCTTTCATGCTTTAGGATATTAAGAACCTCCCAGGAAATGTAAGTGATTATGTCAATTTCAGAGTTTAAAGTAGTACGATGCTAGGAACAGTTACAAGTGGCAATGCTTAGCAGGTAGGTAAGGCACAAGTTGCATTCCAGCAGTCCACTTACAGCACTGGCATGGCTTCACACTATGACTTTTGAGGCTGGGACTGAGGTGCCAGAAACAGTATGCCTGTCAAGTGCTTGTCAGTAAATACACCGGTTTTTGGTCTCTTGTAAGAGCCCCAGTACTGCTCTAATCCTTTTGACATACATAAAGAAGGCAAGAGCAACAATATTATCCTCAGCAGCGTGTTTATCAATGCCTCTTATCCAATAACCTGAAAGTATTATGTAAAATACTGGAAAAACTTCCATTTTTACCCCATTTACTATTTACTACAAATGATAACATGGTACAGTTGTTAAATCCAGTATTCAAGTGACAAAACCCCTTATCCTGGCAGTTCTTTCAAATACAAAAGCATTGCTGTGATGTGCTACACCAGTAGGGAACACAGCATCACTCCTTGGTGCTTGAAGACAAAGCTGCCAGAGGGACTGGTTTTAGAGCAAAATGCCTGTGTTGGAAAACAAGGAGGGCAGAAGGGTGGCCATTGCAGTAAATACACTTTGGGAGTTACAGTCAGCAAGCAGGAGAATAAAATTTGCATTAACATCTAACAAAATATCTGGCACTGTACACTGTTTGCAGGTGAGATAATGCATTAGAGGAACACAAAACTCTTAATGCTTTCAGAAGCCTGAAATTCAGTTTCAGAAGCACTATTTCTCAATTCTCTAAGGCCAGTGATGTGACAACATGAAACTGTAAATTCTCAGTAAAGCCTATAGAGGCAATTAACCTCTGCTTAACAGCTACCATCTTTCACTTTCATATCTTGTAGCCTACAAGTAATTTTGACAAGCTGATCCTTACAAAGTTACAAATAGGAAAGGATAAGAATGCTTTGGGCGCATTTTGCAGTGAGCTAAGTGTGTTCTTTCCCATCATTTTCAGACAAACACTCTAATAATTGTACTTCAAACTGCACATAAAATTGGACCTCCTACTTTGTTTCCAAACATTAAAAACTGAAGTGATTTGAAAGCCAAGAGAAGCCAAGAGGCAGGCCTTTAAAGAGAACAATTAAGTTATTCAAGGGCAACCACCTTCAGCTTGCCATTAAGAATCTTGCATATAAAAGTTGGCTGTTAAAGCCATCACAGATTGCATCTTCTCTTTATACACACTTGCTGGTAATTGCTGAAGAGGAACTGCATTTACCTTGTTCTAATCTACAGACTCTGCAGTGTCTAGAAACTGCTCCTAACTTTAATGTGCTAGAGGCTACCAGAGAGAGTTTGATTCTTTGATTCCAGTACAACAGGCAGACATTAAAATTTACATTTCTTCTGTTATTGCATAATTGAACATTGCCTCCCTTCTGTGGGCCACCTGTCTTGCTAACCTCACATTCTGCCATTTCCTGTTAGTTCTGTACATTTAAGCAGCAGGAACATTCCTGAACCCCAGTGACACAAACACATTGGAAGCTTACAGTAATAGAAAATCAAAGCTAAAGGACAGCATCTAGGTAATGCCATTTTGATATACAGCAGCTATTTGTGTGCCAAGTAGTAACTGATAATGACTATTTCTATTAAGCAAGCTACATTAACACTACTATATTCTTTGTATTCTCTGAGTACATACATTGAGTTCTGACATTCTCACTACAAAACTCAGCAGTGTCACAATTAGCTCAAGGGAGCTTTGGTATTACCATCTAACATCGGTATGGAAACAAATAGCTAAGCCAGATACAAATTTTGCTCTTGGATCTACAACGTTACCTGGATTTCCTCTTGCACAACACCTGAACATTCAGCTGCTGGCTCCTAAACCTGGTAAATGGAGCAACTCTGCTTTGGGAGCCTGACCTTAGCTGCTGGCAGTTTGGCACCCAGGATACATACCTTAAGCAGAGGCATGGCAACTCGGCATCGTGCAGTTTTTATGTTCTTCAGGAAATGAGATTCATCCTGAAACAAAACAAGCATGAAAGTGAAGACAGTTCTGATCCCACAGTCCCAACTGTAGGCTACAGCATAAATTCATAGCATTCTCAGCTATCTAATATTACAAGCCTGACATCCCAGAGGATAATTCAAGCACTAGGATAGTCACATCAAATTCTAAACTAAAAGACAACATGGAGAGTAGCAGGCAGGCTTCCTACATTCAAACCTGCAGCTGCAAGCAAATGGAACAGAAAGCAAACCTTAAGGCCATGAATCTCAAATGCTGACAAACAAGTGAGCAGAAGGGGCTGGAGAGTGAAGGAGAAAGAGGAGCATTATTTCCATCACTAGTACTCATTTGCCCCTACATGTCTTTTAAATAGAGCAAATGCAGAAGGCTTATACAGTGCCAGTTCCCTAAATAAGAGGTTAATAAAAACTATAGGGGAAAAAAAGAAATCTAATTAGGATCCAACTGTTCTGCTGATAGGGCTCACCAGGTGGATAACAACCTCCTGCTTGAGACATCACCCCCAAACAGGCGTCACTGCTACTGCTGAAGCAAGGCAGAACTTCAACGTAAGTAGTAACTGACACCTTCCAAGGATACATTCTCATCTTACCATGTGTGGATGAGCAAGCAACCATGCATGTAAAGACAGTATCAATGCTTAGCCTCTCAGCCATCAAAAGATTAGAAGAAAGGGCAGGGAAGCTCAACACGCAGTAGGACTACTCTCATCTCTAAAAAAATACAGGGTCCAGATTTGAACATAAAAGCACACAGAAAGACCATTTGCCAGTTCAGGGCTGGTAACAGGTTCCAGGGCCATAGCCCTAATCAATAGAATCATGGAATTGTTAGGGTTGGAAGGGACCTCAAGGATCACCCAGTTCCAATCCTCCTGCCATGGGCAGGGACACCTCACACGAGATCAGGTTGCCCAGAGCCTTGTCCAGCCTGGGCTTAAAAACCTCCAGGGATGGGGCCTCCACCACCTCCCTGGGCAACCTGTTCCAGTGTCTCACCACCCTCATGGTGAAGAACTTCTTCCTAACATCCAATCTGAATCCACCTATTTCTATTTTTTCCCCCTAGTCCTATCACTACCTGACACCCTAAAAAGTCCCTCACCAGCTTTCTTGTAGGCCCCCTTCAGATACTGGAAGGCCACAATAAGGTCTCCTCAGAGCCTTCTCTTCTCCAGACTGAACAGCCCCAACTCCCTCAGTCTGTCCTCATAGAAGAGGTGCTCCAGCACTTTAATCATCCTTGTGGCCCTCCTCTGGACATGCTCCAGCACGTCCAGATCCTTTCTGTAATAGAGGCTCCAGAACTGGATGCAGTACTCCAGGTGCCATCTGAACAAGAGTGGAGTAGAGGAGAAGAATCACCTCCCTGGACCTGCTGGCTATGCTTCTCTTGATGCAGCCCAGGATGTGATTGGTTTTCTGGGCTGCAAGTGCACACTGGTGGCTCATGTCAAGCTTCTCATCCACCAGCACCCCCATGTCCTTCTCTTCAGGGCTGCTCTTGAGCTAGTCACTGCCCAGCCTCTATCAGTGCCTGGGATTGCCCCAACCCAGATGCAGGACCTTGCACTTGGTCTTGTTAAAACTCATGAGGTTGTCACAGGCCCACCTCTCCAGCCTGTCAAGGTCCCTCTGGATGGATCCCTTCCCTCCTGCATGTCTGCTGCACCACACAGCTTGGTGTCATCAGCAAACTTGCTGAGGGTGCACTCAATGCCACTGTCCATGTTGCCAACAAAGATGTTAAACAAGCCTGGTCCCAGTACTGATCCCTGAGAGACTCCACTTGGACATGGACCCACTGACAGCCACCTTTTGGGTACAGCCATCAAGCCAGTTCTTTATCCACTGAATGGTCCATCCATCAAACCCATACTGCACTAGCCTGGAGACCAGGATGTGGTGTGGGACAGTGTCGAAGGCTTTGCTTGGGTCCAGGCAAATGACGTCAGTTGCTTGGCCTCCATCTATTAATGCTGTGACCTTGTCATAGAAGGCTGCCATGTTTGTCAGGCAGGATTTGCCCATGGTGAAGCCATACTGATTGTGCCCAATCACCTCTTCATTATTCTTTTGCCTCAGCAGGGCCTCCAGGAGGATCTGCTCCATGATCTTACCAGGCACAGAGGTGAGACTGACAGTCCTATAGTTCCCTGGGTCATCCCTCTTTCCCTTCTTGAAAATAAGAGTTATGTTTCCTCTTTTCCTCTTCCATCATTTTCCTCCAGTCCTGGCTCACAGGTGAGGTCCCAGATGACTGGAAACTGGCCAACGTGGTCCCCATCCACAAGAAGGGTCGGATGGAGGAACCTGGAAACTACAGGCCGGTCAGCCTGACCTCAGTGCCAGGGAAAGTGATGGAGCAGATTATCCTGGCGGCAATAACTGCGCACCTGAAGGATGGCCAAGGGCTCAGGTCCAGCCAACATGGATTCAGGAAGGGCAGATCCTGCCTCTCCAACCTGATCTCTTTCTATGATCAGGTGACCCGTCTGGTGGATGTGGGGAGGCCTGTGGATGTGGTCTACCTGGACTTCAGCAAGGCCTTTGACACCGTCCCCACAGCAAACTGCTGACTAAGCTGTCAGCCCGTGGATTGGACCATTACACTCTGTGCTGGGTTAGGAACTGGCTGGAGGGCCGGGCCCAGAGAGTGGTCGTGAACGGTGCCACATCCAGCTGGCAGCCAGTCACCAGTGGTGTCCCCCAGGGATCAGTGCTGGGCCCTGTCCTCTTCAACATATTCATTGATGATCTGGATGAAGGGGTAGAGTCAGTCATCAGCAAGTTTGCAGATGACACAAAGTTAGGGGCAGATGTTAGTCAGTTAGAGGGTAGAAAGGCTCTGCAGAGGGACCTCGACTGACTGGACAGATGGGCAGAGTCCAATGGGATGGCTTTCAACAAGTCCAAGTGCCGAGTGCTGCACTTTGGCTACGGCAATCCCATGCAGAGCTATAGGCTGGGGTCGGAGTGGCTGGAGAGCTCCCAAACAGAGAGGGACCTGGGGGTGCTGATCGACAGCCACCTGAATATGAGCCAGCAGTGTGCCCAGGTGGCCAGGAGGGCCAATAGCATCCTGGCCTGCATTAGGAATAGTGTGGCCAGCAGGAGCAGGGAGGTCATTGTGCCCCTGTACTCTGCTCTGGTTAGGCCGCACCTTGAGTACTGTGTCCAGTTCTGGGCCCCTCAGTTTAAGAAGGACATTGAAACACTTGAGCGTGTCCAGAGAAGGGCAACAAGGCTGGTGAGAGGCCTTGAACACAAGCCCTATGAGGAGAGGCTGAGGGAGCTGGGATTGTTTAGCCTGGAGAAGAGGAGGCTCAGGGGTGACCTCATTGCTCTCTACAACTACCTGAAGGGTGGTTGTAGCCAGGAAGGGGTTGGCCTCTTCTCCCAGGCAACCAGCACCAGAACAAGGGGACACAGTCTCAGGCTGCGCTAGGGGAGGTTTAGACTTGAGGTGAGGAGGAAGTTCTTCACCGAGCGAGTCATTCGGCATTGGAACGGGCTGCCCAGGGAGGTGGTGGAGTCATCGACCCTGGAGGCGTTCAAGGGGAGATTGGACGTGGCACTTGGTGCCATGGTCTAGTCATGGGGTCTGTGTTGATAGGTTGGACTCGATGATCCTCGAGGTCCTTTCCAACCTAAGTGATACTGTGTGATACTGTGATACTTTTCCAGTCAGTGGGGACCTCCCCAGACTGCCATGGCTTTTGGAATGTGATGGAGAGCGACCTAGTGACCTCATCTGCCAGTTCCCTCAGCACCCGTGGGTATATCACAGTATCACAGTACAACTCAGGTTGGAAAGGACCTCGAGGATCATCGAGTCCAACCTATCAACACAGACCCCATGACCAGACCATGGCACCAAGTGCCACGTCCAATCTCCTCTTGAACGCCTCCAGGGACGATGACTCAACCACCTCCCTGGGCAGCCCGTTCCAATGATGAATGACTCTCTCGGTGAAGAATTTCCTCCTCACCTCGAGTCTAAACCTCCCCTGGCGCAGCTTGAGACTGTGTCCCCTTGTTCTGGTGCTGGTTGCCTGGGAGAAGAGGCCAACCCCTTCCTGGCTACAACCACCTTTCAGGAAGCTGTAGAGGGCAATGAGGTCACCCCTGAGCCTCCTCTTCTCCAGGCTAAACAATCCCAGCTCCCTCAGCATCTCCTCATTGAGTCCCATGGACTTGAACACTTTCAGGTTCTTCAGATGGTCATGAACCTGACATTCACTCACTCCTTCTTCCAGTCCCTGCCATTATCTTCCATTATCCTGGGAGTGTGGCTGGAGCCCTTGCCAGTGAAGACTGAGGTAAAGAAGTCATTGAGAACCTCAGCCTTTTCCATGTCACTTGTCACCAGATCACCTGTTTCCTTTCTCAGGGGGCCCACACCTTCCTCAGTCTTCTTTTTACCATTAATATACCTACAGAAATTTTTACTGTTCCCCTTGATGTCCCTGGCTAGATTTAATTCTAACTGAGCTTTAGCTTTTCTAACCAGGTCTCTTGCTGCTCGGGCAGCTTCCTGATATGTTCCCCATTCCAGCTGTCCTTTCTTCCACTCCTTGTAGAGTTTCTTTTTGTGTGCCAGCATGTCCAGGAGCTCCTTGCTGAAGTCTAAGTCAAGTCAATGCCTAAGTCCCTTCAACTCCAAGCACACAAAAGTAACAATCTGCATTTCCACCATGACAGAATGTCTTGTCAGAGAGTGGGAAGGGGAAAAAAATAGTTTGGTCTCTAAAGAACTCCATCTATTCCCACATTCCCATCTGATGCTGAGAAACAAAAGTATTATTATGTTGTAATTGTCATGATCTTAGGGACAAGTGCATATGTGTTCTGAACAATAGACTGAGAACATCAAACAGTCTTAGTAAGTTATATATGTACTTTAGGCCTCTCTTGATACAAGCTGATTATGAAACACCAGATGTTTTGAACTTTTAGTAACTAAAGCCCAGGAAAATGCCTTTTACCATGTCAGTGTAAAAGGTTAAAAATGGATTTTGAAGTAATTTATTTAAAAAAATAAAAATACAAGTGATCAAAGAAGGCTTACTGCAGATTATCAGTGGAACACAAGCAAGGGCAGATTTCTTTGTGCTTTGTCCACATACTCGATGTTGAGAGGTTATCTGGTTTACTGGATAAACAGTAACATCATCCTGAAGTCCAATCCCTCCTTAAAAATACACAATTTGAAGACTATTGTATTGACACACCACATTAAACACCTTTCTCTCCAGCACAGGACATGCCAAACCACAATGAAATCAGAGGTACCTTAATCAGTAGAAGAGAAAACACAGCCTCAGGAATGAAAAGGGAATTAAACTCTACTAGGTTTCAGAGAAATGTCCTGCTTCTACTCAAGAAGACAGCTGTGACCACAGCCACAACTGCAAGGTAGTTTCAGTCCTAAATAATGCCCACTTCACACTTCTCTGCTGTAAAACACTAAGGTTACCCCGTTTGCAGCATATAAATAATTCTGACATTCTAGTGTACCACTTACAATAATAACTACTTGGAAAGTGTTCTTAAGTTGCTTGTCCATCTTGCTGAGGAGATCAAAGCTGACAATGTTGATCAAGCTTGCTGTTAGGTTGTCCTTGCCAGTCACTATGACATTGGTGCTACCTGGACTCAAGGATGGAAGCCATCTGTGAAATGCCTGGAGGAAGAGGAAAGCAATTAATTGCATTCTGGTGCTTATGTCCTCTGTTGGGATCCCAAAGAACTTCATGAGCATCCTTATAAAATAAAGTAAGAACATGAAGCCATCCCACCTGCCAATAGAAATCATCTAGGAGCACAGTAAGACTAACTATCCTTCCTAAGGCAACAACCCAAGTAACAGGAAAATGAAGATCAGAAATTAGGCTAAAAGGCCAAATTTACCTTCTACAGCTAGGAAGACTCAAACAGGCTCTATTCTTGCTTCTTACTGAAAAAGCCCTCTCATCTGTAGTAGAAATGTGCATAACCTCATGACAATGTTACCTGCTATGCTCAGAGCCAGAGAATGCAGTGACTACCACTGACAGGGAAATTTAGCTATCCCATTCAACAGAAGACTTCAGGTTATGAAACTCCAATTTCTAAGCAGCAAGACCTCTCATTACAGTAATGCTTACTCCACAGTGAGGATGAAGTACAACCCATCCAGATCAACAAAAACCCTTTCAGCATCCCCCTTCTTAAACTATTTTAAAAAACAACTTCAAACAAACAAAATGAAAAGATCAAGTTGACAACACACCAGCTGCTCTATGACAGCAGCTGAAATACATGTGGTGATAGTCATTCAAATCAACCTCTTGAAATGCTCCACACACCAGAGCAAGATATCCTCCCCCAAACCCATCTGTTAGCTACTGAGCACCCACCATTTATTTCCCTTGTAATTGTATCCCAAATGACATCAAACTCTCTGCAACATTTGAGTTCTGCTGATGTTGCTCTGCAGAGAACTGGGGCTTTAGCAGTCAGGATCTGATCCCAAGTGTACCCAAGTGGGGATGAGAAATAGAATCTCTGCTCCTAGGCACTTCACTTGTGGAAATCCCCCAGTTGTCACTCATGTCCTCTCTTCAGCAACCACATGCAGCAGCCAGGACTTAAATGTGAGAAACTAACAATTAATTATCCTTCACCACTTACATTAAGTATTTACAACCAAAACGGGCCAACACACAATCAAGGTTAGATCCCAACCAAGTCAAAGGCAGCAGCAATGGGAAAGTATGTGCAAACTCCTAGCTGTACTGCCCTCTCCTTTTATAAAGGGCATGTGACTAATTCAGAATGTAAGAGTGGTTCTGTATTTCTTACTTGATGCTAAACTGTGTCTACAAGAAGTTCTTTGAAACGGCTCTGACCGTTAATTAAGTTACAATGCCAAACTCCAGATGCATACAACTGCAGTACTTCTCACCCAAGAGTACTTCACATCTTCCTGCTAGCTTCCTATGGCACCTTGAATATGAAGGCACTCACTGGCCTGAGCCCAGAAAGCCAAAATAAAACACTGACAGCTCTAAGATGAAGACAGTATCTGTCAGTTCGGCTCCAGAGACACTATAAAAGCTTCTACCATTACAGTAAAACACATCTGTGCAAGGATGACCTGAGCAGATTACAGGCCATAATAAATTCCACCTTGTATCACTTCCTGAGGCACATGTTTCTTCGACCGGCATCCTTCACATACCCACAAAGCAACAGAGATCTTTCTAAAGCAGATGTCCTAACAAAACATCTCCCATAACAAGCCTCCTGAAGAGTGGGGAGTAAAGGAAGGAAAATAAATTTAAGTACTCAAAGGTAAAAAAACCTGAACAAGAACAATACAAAAACCACAAACAATACCCCCAAGATCCAGACAACAACAACAAAATCACAAACCAAAGAACCCAAAAAAACAAAACCCCTTCATATTGTTTAAATCTCTTGAAGCAAGATGTAGGAGTTTAGCTGTAGGTGCCCAGTACTTCAGGAAATCAGGCCCCAAATTGTCCCTAACAGGTATCCCACAGAAGCTGCAGATTCAGATTAGCTGTTGACCCAGAGGTCTACAGGCCTTTTAAATACCAAACACAATGAATATCACTCTCTTGTTCAGTAAATACGCTTCAAGTCACCTAATGTTTTATTGCACTATGGGATGTGACAAAACACAAGATGCTCTAGCAAACTGGTTACTGCACAAAGTCAGCATATCTCAATCAATACACTTCTCATCAATGCAATGTTCCAGGGAAAGCTGAACTCCCACCCCTTCCTGCTCAGGTATGAAATTATTGACCTAAAATCTCTGGCACACCTTTTTCTTCCACAGTGAATATTTCATTAGCCTGTAGCAAATAGCCTCTGTTCAAGCCACAGCAGTGACTCATTTCAAGATACATTTCCCATCCATACCAGCTCTCCTGGTGTTCTAAGCAACATCAGTAAAGGACTTGGAAGAGTCAGCAGCACATAGTGGATAGACCAGGAGATGTATATTGACAGACATTTAATGATGACAATTATGGGGCTGCTTGAACAGAGTGGAGAATCCCAGCATCTGGGCTTCCATTCCAGCCAAGAGATTGACAAATATTGCTATGAAGGGCTTGAATACAAAAGATAATTGCTTGAACACAACTAACTACTGTCTTTGACATAGGTAAGTAAAATAGAATAGAATAGAATAAACCAAGTTGGAAGAGACCTTCAAGATCATAGCGTCCAACCCATCAACCAATCCAACCCACCTAAACAGCTAACCCATGGCACCAAGCACCCCATCAAGTCTCCTCCTGAAAACCTCCAATGACAGCAACTCCACCACCTCCCCAGGCAGCCCATTCCAATGGGCAATCACTCTCTCTGTATAGAACTTCTTCCTAACATCCAACCTAAACCTCCCCTGGCGCAGCCTGAGACTGTGTCCTCTTGTTCTGGTACTGGCTGCCTGGGAGAAAAGACCATCATCCGCCTGTCTACAACCTACCCCCTGGAGCCAGTTCACATGCAGGAACAACCTTAACAGAGGGTCAGAGGTGATACTTCTCCCAGACAACCAGCACCAGAACAAGAGGACACAGTCTCAAGCTGCACCAGGGGAAGTTTAGCCTCGAGGTGAGGAGAAAGTTCTCCACCGAGAGAGTCATTGGTCATTGGAATGTGCTGCCCAGGGAGGTGGTGGAGTCACCATCACTGGAGGTGTTCAAGAGGGAACTGGATGTGGCTCTTGGTGCCACAGTCTAGTCAGGAGGTCTGTGGTGATAGGCTGGACTCGATGATCTTTGAGGTCCCTTCCAACCTTGGTGATACTAACATACTAATCCCCCTCTTTCCAACACATCACCTGGACCACAAAAGGAAAATTTGCCAATAAAAGAAAACAGGCATGCACCACACAGCCAATGCCAAGCAACTTCCCCCCCATCAAGTTTCCAAATGAGTATAATGTGTAGATTCTTCCCCTTAACACACATCCTCTTTACACTGTAACTTGTTCAGAGCGCAACACAGCACAGCCATCACATATGCGCTCCAGTGGCAACCTGCACACACTCAAGCTCCCAGTACCTCTGCCCATGTGAACCTCACAGAAGAAGGAGTCACCACCAGCAAGGGCCATTCCTTTCGGTAGTAGGCAGCAATGCAGATTGCCTGGATGGTCTTGCCCAAGCCCATGTCATCCGCGAGAAGTAAACGTCCATTTCTTAAAATTGCAAAACTGGGGGAAACAGAGAATGGAAATAAGTAAAGAGTGGTTACTATCTGTTCTGACAGCCAAGATGAGCACAACTCATCACCAAACCGATAACATGGATCACTTGGAAGTGATCTGGATTCTGCAGTAAACCTTGAACTTCTCCCTTAGTCTTAACACAAGTGAGCACTACTCACAAATCTCTCAATGCCTCGAACCTCCTGAACAGAGTGGTTCAGCCCAGTCCTTAGGGACTGATTTCATATGAGGAGTAGTGCCAATACTGTAGCTTGTAGACAGGCAGAGGTTGGTCTCTTCTCCCAGGCAACCAGCACCAGAACAAGAGGACACAGTCTCAAGCTGCACCAGGGGAGCTTTAGGCTGGAGGTTAGGAAGAAGTTCTACACAGAAAGAGTGATTGCCCCTTGGAATGGGCTGCCTGGGGAGGTGGTGGAGTCACCATCATTGGAGGTGTTCAGGAGGAGACTTGATGGGATGCTTGGTTGCATGGTTTAGTTGAGTAGGTGGGTTGGATGATAGGTTGGATGCGATGATCTTGAAGGTCTCTTCCAACCTGGTCTGGTCTGGTCTGGTCTGGTCTGGTCTATTCTATTCTATTCTATTCTATTCTATTCTATTCTATTCTATTCTATTCTATTCTATTCTATTCTATTCTGTCTTATGATTACTTAAAGCACATTCTTTCCATGATCACATGCTGTCCCAGGCATTCATCTTGGCTGGGCTAAGAAAGTATTACTTAAAAACAATGTCACTTTAATACCACTAACTAGAGAGATCCCTGGATTGCACCTTGAAGTCAACAACTAACAACCATGGGGACAGTGCCATTTTTAAGTTGATGTATAATTAATAATTTTCAAGTCTTTCAGGGCACAGATCCCATTCCCTGGAGCTTTCCCATGTGTAGCTAATATTTTAAAAACAACAACAACAAAACAGATCTACTTAGGGAGGAAAAGAATATGACCTTACAAAATAAAAAAAATCATATGACAATGTGGCACTTACTGAATCACAAGAGGCAGATCAGAGATGCATCATTTGAACAGTTTTATGAGACCAGCAAAATGCTACTTTCCTTCTGACTCATGATGAGGAATTCTAGCTAGAAACAGATGTGTCACTCAAAGAAAAACACCCTCCCACCCCCAAAAGAATGCAGCCTGGGCATCAATATAAAGTACACAATTCCAGTCGAGGACTAGCTCTTAACGGCATGCAAAAAGGACATACTTCACACCTTCCCGCTGAAAAGGCATAAGGCTTGACACAATTTTGGAGTCCACAACTGAAAGGTCAGCATCAGGAGTGTCTGTCTGTGACGCAGATCTCTGTATTTGAGCAGCAAAGGTTTGAATTACTGCCTCAGGCAGCGGCTCTACTTCTACTGACACAAGGCTCTGTAACATTTCCACTGCAAAGAACAGAGTAATTTATTATCAGAAGGGGCAACATACACACAACTTACACTATGGGCATCAAGCCCTAACCCTTGGCCTCATCAACAATATTATTTCCTATCCTGAAACAGCTCAAGAAATCACTCCCTCGTGCACAGGTGTTGGCCTGGCCTTTTTCCTCAAGTCTATTTCAGAATCATATGATGAACCACAACCCCTCCCCTCATATTCAGACTCGGTTATAAAAACCTGAATGCCCGGCGCCTTCACTCTGAGATGATTGCTACTAATGCACCACAAGCAGCAAAGCATCAGAGCAACTGTCCTGCTAGACAGTCTCATCTCAGTTCCTTCCTGCAGCATCTCTATCCCACCCCCAAAAAAGATAAAAGTGGAGTGTTTCTTTTTAATCCAACAGTAAATTTCTATGAAAACAAGTACCAGTTCAAAGCATACAGTGGGCTGGGATCAGAAAAACATGCTTAATCATCAAAACCAGAAGATACCACTGTACTATGAACACAAATGCTTGTGCACAGATTCTTATTGCAGGAAGCAGCTTTTTATTTTTATTTTTTGAATTATTTAGTAGCTGTTTTGTTTATGAAGTCAGGAAGATACACACCAACTCCACCATCACCGGAGGTGTTTAGGAAGAAACTTGATGGGGCACTTGGTGCCATGGGTTAGTTGATTAGATAGTGTTGGATGACAGGTTGGACTCGATGATCTCAAAGGTCTCTTCCAATCTGGTCTATTCTATTCTATTCTATTCTATTCTATTCTATTCTATTCTATTCTATTCTATTCTATTCTACTCTACTCTACTCTACTCTACTCTATTCTAACTCTGTTTGCAAAAGAGCTGAAGTAGGAATTCACTCTACCAGCAGTAAACCCATCTCCAGAATTCAGTTAGGCATTTATATTTCAGTTATCTCCAAGAGGAAAGCAGCAGGATGGACCCCTGCCACATGAAGGGGAAAAGCCATTCCAAGAAATATACATATGAAAAGATTTCCATTTGTGGTTGGGTAATCACCAAACTTTTTTCAAACTCTGCAGCTTTAATTTATACTTCTTCAGTCACAGGAACTCTCTCCACCCAAAGTACAGCACAAGCTTGTTATTACACTCGCAGACAGAGTTATGTGTTAGTATAATTGCTACAATTTGCTCACTGATAATTCTGTTGCTATTGTTCTTTACATGAGCTGGGAGAGTTGATTAAGATATATCTGCCACCGGCATGATTCATCCAAGAGACATCTTTTACTGAAGTGACCTTTATACAAAGATGACTGAGCAGCTAGGCAAAGAGATATTAACCTCCACAAACAGTTCCCAGCTAACGGGTATCTCTGCTGGAAATGGCAAGCAGCCTGTTGAAATGCTTTTTGTCTTTCCTATTTTGACGTAGGTAGATGAGCAGGCACAAAACAAACGGTCCTCTTCGAAAAGGCACGTGCTAGAAGCCTTAAATGCCCTCATAAATTACACTCTGAAAGACAATTTATGGAATTCCCCTCCCCCTCCCCACCCTTAAATCTATCATACTCTGATACTTCATGTGATGTACACAACTGCCCACCAGCACAGCCGAGAGACTGACATAAATCGTGTTTGTGCAGACTGCCCAGCACTTGCTACAGGGTCAGGCCCTTTGCAACATATGAAATGGCCTTTCAGCAAGTTGTGAAAGACCATCACCAAAATTCAGCCCTGTCAACATCCCAAGCCCATGGTTTCACAATAGTCGCCACCGAGACATGCAAGCTTGTTTTCAAGATCTGGCATTTCTACAAGGCCACATGCCTTTCAGCCCTACAACCATTACCAATGTTATTAAGACATGTAACATCAGAGACAATCCATTAAATGTGCTTTCTGGATGAGGGTATTGAGTCCATCATCATTAAGTTTGCAGATGTCACCAAGCTGGAGGCAGGTGTTGATCTGTTAGAGGGTAGGAGAGCTCTGCAGAGGGACCTTGACAGGCTGGACAGAGTCCAACAGCATGAGATTTAACACATCTAGAGTGCCAGGTTCTACAGGTTGGTCACAACAACCCCATGCAGTGCTACAGGCTGGGGTCAGAGTGGCTGGAGAGCAGCCAGGCAGAAAGCAACGTAGGGGTGCTGGCTGACAGTAGGCTGAACATGAGCCAGCAGTGTGCCCAGGAGGCCAAGAGGGCCAATGGCATCCTGGCCTGTATCAGGAACAGTGTGCTCAGCAGGAACAGGGAGGTCATTCTGACCCTGTACTCAGCACTGGTTAGGCCACACCTCGAGTACTGTGTCCAGTTCTTGGCCTCTCAGTTTAGGAAAGATGTTGACTTGCTGGAATGTGTCCAGAGAAGGGCAACAAATCTGGGGAGGGGTTTGGAGCACAAGCCCTGTGAGGAGAGGCTGAGGGAGCTGGGGTTGATTAGCCTGGAGAAGAGGAGGCTCAGAGGAGACATTATTGCTGTCTACAACTACCTGAGGGGAGGTTGTAGTCAGGCTGGGGTTGGTTTCTTCTCCCAGGCAACCAGCACCAGAACAAGAGGACACAGTCTCAAGATGCACCAGGGGAAGTTTAGGCTAGATGTTAGGAAGAAATTCTTAATAGAAAGAGTGATTGGCCATTGGAATGGGCTGCCCAGGGAGGTGGTGGAGTCACCATCACTGGAGGTGTTTAGAAAGTGAGTGGATGGGGTGCTTGGTGCCATGGTTTAGTTGATTAGATGGTGTTGGTTGATAGGTTGGACTCAATGATCTCAAAGGTCTCTTCCAACCTGGTTTATTCTATTCTATTCCATTCCATTCCTTTGGTAACCTGTGGAAGCAGGAGGCCGTGCTGAAGAAAAAGTACTCTGAACAACAGCATTTCAGCTCTGAAACAGTCACACTTCCTGAAGACATATGTAGAGCACCTTACTATCTTTCTGAAGCTTACTCCAATCAAACCCCACAGCTACACACCCTCACATCAAACACATCAGGCCAACAGGGATGATAAATAATTATTATAATGCTTAGGACTTGCATAGTGATATTCATCTCAAAGCACTCCATAAACTTAACTAACATGAACAACTAATAAGTAGGTGTACTAGGAGCACGCTGCTGAGACTAGATTATTCTGTAGAGGGACAGTCACTTTTTAAGAAATACAAAACAAACCACAGTTCCACATTTCACTTCAGTGAGTCAGTTTCAATAGCATTATTGATACATCAAGACAAGAGTCTACTGGTCAACTTCTACAAAGAAATCAACATTGTAGCAACACCGTGTGTTTAGATTCCACTTGCAAGTGAAAATATGATGCCATATTCTGAAGATTTTTTGCTAAGCTCTCCTTTAAGCATCCATCAGCACCGAAGCATTTTAGTAAAGTATGAATGCCTCTGCTACAAGCAGATCTACAAACTTCTTGTAGAGAAACAAGCAACTCTTTTTGCCTCAAAATTGATCCAGCTATGGAGGCAGTCTGAATAGTAACATATGAGACTGATAAAAATCATCTACATAGCACCCAGGCTGTTATTGTGGCTGAACTGGTTGTTACAAAAATCATCAACTGACTTGAAAAACTAGTGTTCTGACTTGCACACCAAAGTTTGCTGGGTGTGAAAAGGAACAGCACAATACTGTGCACACTACTTACAATGCTGGAAGTCAAACAGCCTAGTATATGTTTGATTTCTAAACAAGAAGTGATTGCTTATGAATTGATATAGACACCAAGGGGGGCAAGGTGGACTGGCACTGAGGGTAAGAGAGCACAACGCTCAGGACAGGATTTTTGTAAAGACAGGAAGCTCTGGCAGCCACTATGCCAACATCTTCAAATTCACCAAGTGGGAACAGAGGAATCCATTCTCCCACAACTCCTTCCTTCAAGTAGCACTGCTGGAAGTTATAAGCAATAAAACAACTTTGTGATAGTAAATACAGCCATGTGCTCTAGGCAATGGCACAGAAACTCAGTGCAGAACCTGACACAATAGAATCACTCTCCTGTTAAGCCCACAAAGAACTGCCATGAAAATTGCACGTGTATACAGTTGAGTCTGGGCAAACAGTGCAAATGTCTGACAAAAGAGGAAGACACCTGCTTCATGGTTCATTAGCAGCTTATCTGCCCAGAATGAGAAGGCTTAGCCTGAGAAATGAAAATAGAATTCATTTGCCTCCTAGAAAACAGGAAAACAGAGCTACTTACTTAGTTTGGGATAGTCCTCCAGAAGGAAATTCCACTTTCTGGTGTTCTTATCTGCAACAGTTGAAAAAGAAACTTATGACAGTGTTCATTAGGAGACCGAAATCTGTCTATAAGGATATGGCTATCCAGCCACATCCTCTGCATTTCAGAAGTGCTTTATAAGAATTCTTACTTTGTTCAGTTTTCCTCTATTTGCTTTCATCTTAAGGAAACAGTTTGAAGGAGACTTAAAAGTATAAGCACACATACAGAAGTTGTGAAAGCACCAGAGCAAGACAAGGTCAGCTCCCCTAGTGACCCATTATAAGGAACCCAGTTGTCCCAGGATTTTGGCAACCACCTTCTCTTCACTGCAAGAACAGTTGAAGAATGTGCATGAAGGCTCCTATTTGTTAACCAAAAAAACTCTGACTTCAGTCAGTAACACAACAGCTTTAAGATGTCCCTCTATACCCTACAGATACACTCAGGAAGGTACAGAGGAAATTCCTCAGTCCCAAAATGTAGCATGAATACCAGAACTTGTCTGTCAGGTTTCTCCATGGGAAGCATCTATCTACAATGTCCATGGAAAGCAGAGTCAATTCACAGTCAGCTGAAGACACAATGAGCCAGGTGGAATCCTGCCCAAAGAACAAGAGCTCCAGGATTTGTTCCCCATGTGGCCACTGGCCTGCTGTGACAATGCACAGGTCACCTCATCACTCTGTGCCTCATTTTCTCACATGTAATGTGAGAAAATGTGATATTCCCCATTGAAATCTTAATGCCAACTTAGGAAGTGCTCTATAGTCCCACTTGCCTCAAAAACATCAGTAGAGCTGCTAGTAAACTCAATCTACTCAGGCAGTTGCAGCCATTATACACCACAATAAAGCAGAAGAAATATGAGAATGCCCAGCTGTATTTGATAAAGACTTATGCGTGTTCTCCATACTGCTGGAAAATTATCAGCACATCCCATCTCCACAGTAAATGTAATCATGCTGAGACCTGAAATATCACCTTGGCTAACAGCCCAGAAGACATGCTCCAGCACAGAATAAAGTGCAGAACACAGATACAACGCTGTACCAAACTACAGAAGCTCTCAATACCTTCTCCAAAGCACATCCTCTCATGCTTTTTCAGCAGGATGTAGCTTCACAATCTCTCTCCTCTGAAGCATTCACAGCACTCCAAGAGCAGCCCCAACAACATCATTAGAATAAAGCAGAAACAACCAGAGACTCACCATAATTTCTGGAATTCATCTGTTTGAACATTCCAATCACTTCTGCAGAATACCCAATATCAACCTCAAACCGCAAGCGAGAGATCAGTACACACTTCCCTTTGACAAGGGCTGAGGGTTTCTTCCAGTCCTTACACATCTTCAAGAGGGAATTCACATCAGCCCTTCTGCCAACACAAAGAGAGGCTGATGCCAAGCCAACTGCATTTTCCCCTTCCAGCGGTGCCAGAATTACTGACGGAAGTCGATTTGCTGCTTCCACTAAGGAGAAAAGCATAAGATACAGAGGAAAGAATTAAAACCAAAGAATATAGCTATGGAAGATGCATGTGATGCTTTGGGAAGAGAAAGGACAAGAGGATGACAAGCAAGCCATGTACCTTGAAGTTTAACAGGAAAGATGATTCCCTGCTTTCACTCACAGGGACAAATAATACAGAAACTGATGGCCTGGAGGAGCAGGCTGGTGGGATTTTCCACAAAAAATACAGCAGGGGCAGAGGGAACATGTCACAATAGGTGAACAAGGGCCTGTCCAGCATTGTCACTGCATTAGGCTCCCTGTCAGCAATCCCAAAATATGGCTCACTAGACAAGGGGAAGCAATCTGCAGAACCCACATTCAGCAGTAAATTGCACCCATGCAGCGTTGTCATTTCTAAACTCAGAGGGACAGGGGCACGGCGATCAACAGCATGTGCCTGTAGAGACAGGAAGGTGCTTCTGCAAACAGCAAGGGAGAAAGATCTAAAAATTCATGCCTTGTGCCTCACATCAATGTCTAATATGCAATCTAACCTAGGGGGAGTGCTGTATAGTCACAGGACTGTAAGAATGATATCAGGAATGAGTTTAGTCCAAAACTCTAAATCCCCTTTGTTACTATTTAAATCCATTCTCCTTAATTCTGCTGTGTCTTACTGTTAGATTTGTACTTCCCCCGAGCCATCGGTATTACTCTCTTACTAATCACTAGCAAGCACCTCTGTCATGATGCCACAGCATGGGGAGTGAAGGGACATAGAATTTTACAGCTGTTAGCCTGAGACCACAGCTATCCACCCTAATAATGACTGACTTTTCCTTGTGCCCCTCTGCCAATCTACATCCATGTATTTTCTTTATTATTATAGCTGAAGTGTGATGGTTAAGGAACAAGAACCATTTTTTCTTGTATTTATTCATCACCAAAATAGTGATGATCTTCCCCAAGACTCCAACTCATAAGTAGAGTAACACTAAGATTCATAAACATCTTCAGAGTCCAACAGACCCAAGAGCAGGGAAACTCTAAGCATATTCTGCATCCATGTATTTGGAGAGAGAGGCAAGCTCCCCTATCCAGTGCCTGTTTAGACTAAATTCAAGGGAATATACTCCTCTGAGCATCAAGTTGCACATCATTCAGTATTCAGTATCACTAAGGTTGGAAGAGACCTCAAAGATCATCGTGACCCACTATGATTCTTTTTCACAGTATCACAGTATTGCCAAGGTTGGAAGGACCTCGAGGATCATCGAGTCCAACCTGTCACCACAGACCCATGACTAGACCATGGCACCAAGTGCCACGTCCAATCTCCTCTTGAACACCTCCATGGATGGTGACTCCACCACCTCCCCAGGCAGCACATTCCAATGATGAATGACTCTCTCTGTGAAGAACTTTCTCCTCACCTCGAGCCTAAACTTTCCCTGGCACAGCTTGAGACTGTGTCCTCTTGTTCTGGTGCTGGTTGCCTGGGAGAAGAGACCAAGCCCTTCCTGGCTACAACCACCTTTCAGGAAGTTGTAGAGGGCAATGAGGTCACCCCTGAGCCTCCTCTTCTCCAGGCTAAGCAATCCCAGCTCCCTCAGCCCCTCCTCATAGGGCTTGTGCTCAAGGCCTCTCACCAGCCTTGTTGTCCTTCTCTGGACACGCTCAAGTGTCTCAATGTCCTTCCTAAATTGAGGGGCCCAGAACTGGACACAGTACTCAAGGTGTGGCCTAACCAATGCAGAGCACAGGGGCACAATGACCTCCCTGCTCCTGCCGGCCACAATATACCTAATACAAGCCAGGATGCTATTGGCCTTCTTGGCCACCTGGGCACACTGCTGGCTCATATTCAGGTGGCTGTCGATCAGCATCCCCAGGTCCCTCTCCGTTTGGCAGCTCTCCAGCCACTCTGACCCCAACCTGTAGCTCTGCATGGGGTTGCTGTGGCCAAATTGCAGCACTCAGCACTTGGGTGCCGGCACTACTTTTTAAGTAGTCTAATTAACTGTTACGCAAAAAAACTACATACACAACGTAAGGTCGGTAGTTATGACTTGAAAAGGCAAGAAAAGGGAGGGAAAAAAAAAATCAGGCACTTTCTTCCTAACCAGTTAATAAATAAGCCATTTGGTTTTCATCCAACTTTATTTTAAAGTGACTTCCAGAATAAACCCAAGCACCTGAGGTTTCTACGCCAAAGTTCAAAAGCATCGAGTGAAAGTAATTTGTAAAGATTTCAGGTTGGAAGGGACCCCAAAGATTGAGTCCAACCTGTCACCACAGACCTCATGACTAGAGTAGGGAGGACACTACAACCCACTGCATGCTTGCCACCACAAACCTCATGACTAGAGTAGGGAAGACACTACTGCCCACTGCATGCTTGAACTCAAGACCTTCCCATTAAGGGTCTGATGCGCTACCAACTGAGCCACCTGAGTTGTTCCCAAAAGGAATGCGCCCAACGTGGGGCTCGAACCCACGACCCTGGGATTAAGAGTCCCATGCTCTACCGACTGAGCTAGCCGGGCGCTGTGAAGACTAAAGCAGAACAACCAATTTAGGCACCAATCAAGGGGTTTTTTAGATGCTACTGGTTTAGCCCTGCCCAGTTACATCTCACCTCCACAAATAATACTGAAAGTGGGGAAGGAAAACCCACAAATACTTTACTATTTTATTTCCATATCTGTTTCTAGGCTTGACTGTGTGTTGAATTTATAGTATAGGGGAAAAAATGTAACACAGGACAAGATTCCTTGGAACTTCAAAATTAACTGTGTGAAGTTTTAAAATCATTATTTTACACTTAGAAAACTTCAAACTAAGGCACTTTAAAGTCAGTTCCCACTTCTCAGGATATTCCTTCCTTTGATACTATTGTCCAGTGTTGATCACATATTGTCTTCACTTGTCAACAGGTATTTTACACAGAGAACTCGTGTATTTGATAGTTTTAAGAGGAAAAAAATATCTGATTTCTAAAAACTATCCTCTTCATTTGCAAGCTCCTTGGTGCAGAGACTCTGCTCTTATCTGTTCTTGATACACTTCAAGAAAACCAGCAGCATTTAAATTATAGATGTGTGGCAACCCACATGGGAAGCTAAAATACCAGCACTCAACTGTGGGTTTTTCAAAGTGCTCAACACAGGCCTAATTCTGTTCCCACTGAAATCAATAGTGATTTATCACTTGCCTCAACACAACATGCTTTTGAAAAGCTTACCTGAAGCATTTGCTTCTATCATCTCTCAATCTTTCCAGAATAGAATGACAGGGGAAAAAAAAAATAAGTAAGTATAAAAATCATCCTTCTTATTTCACCAAAAAGAAAAACAAAAAAGGTAGATCCATTTTCAGTCTTTCAGGCTTATTCAAAGCCCTAGAGAATCATTCTTTTTCCCTTTCTGATCAAATTAAAGAAAGAGAAGTTGTTCATAAAAGAAAATGCATGATCAGACATAGAAATTAAGCATTAGCCAGTGGAACACACTCTGTTCTCAGTCCAGATTTATGTGAATTACCTGCAGAGCAGGTATTTTTCCTGTGATCAGGCTTGCTCATTGCTGAAAAAAAATCAGCAACAGCAGAAAAAGTTAAACCTGTGCTTAGCATTTAGACCACGTGAAAGATTAAGTTATTTATAATTAGCTAATTAATTAAAAAAATATGAGCTAGATATAGAAAAGAGTGTGGCCAGCAGGTCAAGGGAGGTGATCCTCCCCCTCTACTCAGCTCTGGTGAGACCCCACCTGGAGTACTGCGTTCAGTTCTGGAGACCCTATTACAAGAGGGTTATGGACGTGCTGGAACGTGTCCAGAGAAGGGCCACAGGGATGATCAGAGGGCTGGAGCACCTCTCCTGTGAGCACAGACTGAAGGAGTTGGGGCTGTTCAGGCTGGAGAAGAGAAGGCTCTGAGGTGACCTAATTGTGGCCTTCCAGTATCTGAAGGGGGCCTACAGGAAGGCTGGGGAAGGCACAGGTTATCAGGTAGTGATAGGACTAGGGGGAATGGAATGAAGCTGGAGGTGGGGAGATTCAGGCTGGATGTGAGGAGGAGGTTCTTCACCACGAGAGTGGTGAAGCCCTGGAATGGGTTGTCCAGGGAGGTGGTTGAGGCCTCATCCCTGGAGGTGTTTAAGACCAGGCTGGATGAGGCTCTGGCCAGCCTGATCTAGTGTGGGGTGTCCCTGCCCATGGCAGGGTGGTTGGAACTAGATGATCCTTGTGGTCCCTTCCAACCCTGACTGATACTATGATACTATGAATGTCTGAGTAGCACTACTTTTATTACTCCAGTCAATAACAAAGCTCAATAACAATGATGGAAAGCAGGGGAACGGGGGTAAAAATTTGGAATCTATTTTATCATTCAATAATCCATTTACTTACTGAAACAGCTGTAGTCTTCCAGTCTGAAATTCCATTTTTTCAGAGTAGGATCTAGAACAGGGCAGAAATGAATCATTTGGGGTAGAAACAAGCACTGCCATGACATGTTCATACAAGGTAGAAGAAAATGTAACCTACTCATGCAAACTGTTTGATATGCATCTGAAAAATAGAATGCCCAAGTTCACAGCTACACGACAACCAAAAAAGCCATAGGGCACATCACTGCTACAAGCAGAGTAATTCAGCAGGCATTCATAGAGCACAGCAACTCATGGAGGGGAAAGAAAAGTAGAACGTAACAAATAAAGGCAGAGAGAAAATATCAGAAACAAGGTGCAAGACAGAGATTCCACTGCTCTGTTAACTCAGTTTACAGAATCAGCTCATCAACTCCAAATTATAGCTGAAGTGACCCATTTTCCCACACCTGTTTATGAATAACTTCTCTTCCTTCACTCCCAAAAGACACCAACAGCTGCCATCACTAAACTTTGCAAATCACTGCTCATAAAGCAGGGCTTCTGATTCCTTGGCTAAATCCAAGTTCACACTCTTTATGCCCAGAATTTCTTTGGGCTGTCTTTACTTTTCCAATCCCCCATTAGTATCACATATTCCCACCACAGCAAAAGCTGCACTTCTAAAAGCACAGAGCAACATTTCCAGTAGATGCTGAAACTTTGATCCAACATAAAATACAGATCTGAGCAAACAATTAATTCTTACCATAGCTTTTGCTTGGTATTGTCTTAAACACAGCTATGAGGTCAGCATTATACCCTATTTCAACCTGGAATCGGTCTTCCCCGTACTTCACACATTTTCCTTTCGTAATGCTATTTGCTTTCTTGCAAGAGGCAGCTTCAAAGGTAGAGCCCAAACCAGGAGAGCTGATCAGCTTCTGAATCCTACCAGTGGCCTGAGAGGCACCAGCTCCCCCTTCTCTGTCAGTTGCCCTGCTTGAGTTTATCAGCGTTTCCAAATTGCTTGGCGTTGCACTGCTTGGTGGCAAAACACATTTTACAGCAGATTCGTTCTGACTTTGTAAATCTTTATTACCATCAGGGTGCCTGTTATCAATTAATCTAGGATAAGTTTGCTCTGTAGGCTTTTTGAAAGCAGAGTAGCTTTTGGGCTGCTGGAATGTACCAAGATTAATTAAAGCTTGTCCGTGTTCCTGACCACCAGCATCCAAGTGTTTATGGGAATAGCTTAGAGAATTTGAGATGTTTGTAGGGAACTGCTTAATGCCACTTGCTTGTTCCGAGACCTCTGAACAATTCTTTTGCTGCTCTCCATGTGAGCCAGCCATCTGTTGGTTTGCAGTGTAATGACTATAATCCTTCTGAAGACAGCTCTTCTGCTCCACAAGACTGTTTGGATTCTTTTGATGCTGCCTAACGAACCGGACATGATCATTTTCTTCCTTCAAGTTTCTCTGATGGCCTGAACTCTGTTCCTTCACCCCCACCTGCCCACCTCTCTGGGCTGCTACCCTTTCTGCTCTCCTAGCCAAGGCTTTCTGGCGGTTCTCTTCGATTCTTTTCTTTTGTTCCTCTGTAAGGCCCGAAGACATCTTCAGCAATTCCAATCGTAAATCTGAATCAAAACGGCATTGGGAATTAATCACAGAGGCCCTTGCTTCTTTGCAGGAATCGAGGCTAATCTACAAAAAACCCACAAAACAACAAAACAAACAGTAGTTTAAGCTCTGTTCCCCCTTAAAGTCATATTAATAACTCACTATTATTAGTGACTACATATTATGATAACTGATCCTACACAAAAACCTGGTGGTACAGCAAAGCTGTCAGACCGCTACTGAGCTATTATCAGCAAGCATATGCTGATAACTACTGCTGGGGCCTCACAAGCCACTCCCACATAGCTAAAACATACGGAGAAAAGAGAAAACTCCTGTTCTGCTACAGTGCTAAGCACTGTTCTCTGCAAATCCCAGCAGAACTTATAAAACCACCATCTCACCTTTCCTGATCACCTTCCAGTTCTCGGGCATCTCACGGCATACAGCAGATACGTACTGAACCCCAACAGGCAGCGCCAGCTCCTGCCTTGAGAAAGGTGCACTCGCAGGTCAAGGCCCTCGTGAAAATGCCAGGACCTGACGCCCAGTGTACCTCCCAGAAGCTGGCCTCACTCCACCTACTCCCTGCTCCACGCCTCGGGGGCGACCGGCCTCATCCAGCACTCAGACCTAGTTTCCTCACCACCCTGTAAGAAATGAGGCTCATCTTTCGTCCTGCTCCTCTCTCATGCACCAGGCTCCCCAGTCCCCAAATCCACTGAGGTGCTGGCCCCTACCTTGCAGGCTGTAGCTTCCCCACCGTCCTCCAGGGCCACTCGCCGGCCCGCAGAGGCCCACCACCACGCCGCATTGGGCCCCAAGGCCTACGCCGCAAGCCGCGGTCCCTCCCCACCTCCCGGAGGCTTCACTACAGTCCTCCCGGAGCTCAGCCGCAGCCCAGCCACCTCTTTCCCCCGAGCAGGCCTGCACACGCACCGGCTGGCGGAAACCAGGAACGCCGCCACTGGGTGCGGAGCCGCGCAGACTACAAATCCCAGCAGGCCGCGCCGTGCAGTCCGGCGGCGCCAAGCGGTGCCGGGAATAGCGGCACGTTAGCACTCGGCACGCTGGGAAATGTAGTCTGCACCTTATGGTGCCATCTTAAGGGTGTTCAGAGCTGCGCGATCTCGCCGTAGGAATCGTGGGGCTGAAGGCTGTCCTCGCATCCCCCTCGCCGCAGTTCTAAGGCGCACCATGCTGCCGGCAGCGGGCGTGCCCCAGAGAGCACCCAGTGCTGCTCGGCTGAGACAGGGCTCCTGATCGAGTTCATCTGATTAAAGATGTCCCTGCTCTGCTGCAGGGGAGTTCACTAGATTGCCTTTAAAGGTCCCTTCCCTTTTTATGCCTTTATTGTGCTTTTTATTCCTTATTCCTGAGGTAAGGCATGACAAAGGATGAAAACACTGTTGTCAGCAGTGAGGAAGGAATTCACCCGAGTGTGTTAAGAGCAGTGGCTGGCAGTGGTGTGAGACTGTTACCTTCGAAAAGTGGTGGAGGTGAAGGGATGTCCCTGATGAATGGAAGATGGTAAATATTTGAGCTCTTTACAAGAAGAGCACAAAAGAGGATGCAGGAAGCTGCAGGCCCAACAGTTTTAGCCCAGACCCTGAGAAAATACTAGAACGAGTCTTCCCAGAAACCCTCACAAACCAAATTAAGCGGGTGACTGGGGAAAGCCAGCATGGGTTTACCAAAGGCAAGTTATCCCAGACAAACCTGATTACCTTCTACAATAAAAGTAACTTTTTTTCTCTCTATGCGGGGAGAGCAGTGGATGTTTACCTCCACTTCAGCAAAGCTGTTTTCCACCACCTCTTCCTCGATGATCTGTCCAGATGCAGACTGGAGTGGTAGTCCATGAGTTAAGTAGGAAATTATTTCACAATTCACATGCAGAAGGCAACGATCAATGGATTTTATTCAGGCTGGCAGCCTGTAACAATTGGAGTCACTCAGGAATTGATACTGGGTCTCACACTGTTCAACAAGTTACATTGGAATAGGTTTCATCTTAATATAACAAAGAAATCTTTCACATTGGGAATGATCAATCACTGAACAATTTCCCCAGGGACATGACGGGGTTTCCATTTCCGGACATGGTGCTTGATAATCTCAAGTAGGCTCCCTTTCCCACAAAATATTGTACCAGGTGATCTTTTGAGGTCCCTTCCAACCTGGGCTGTTCTATGATTCTGTGAAACACTTTAATATTAAAGTAGTTACTCATATTTCCATCAAAGTTCTGAATAAAAGTGTCTCCCAAGGTTTTAATTAGAAGTGGGGCTTGATTATAGAAATCAAGCTACCCTTCCTGGAGAGTTACAGTATCACAGTATCGCTAAGGTTGGAAGAGACCTCAAGGATCATCGAGTCCAACCTGTCACCACAGACCTCATGACTAGACCACAGCACCAAGTGCCACATCCAATCTCCTCTTGAACACCTGATCCTATGTGCATAACCAGAGTGGTATCTGGGCACAAAGCAGGGAAAAGGTCATGAGGAGCACCACAACTTCCTCTCATGTCTGACTTTCCACTACTCTGTCCAGGGGCAAGTCTGGAGCCACCATTGCTGTTCCAGGTGTCATTTTCTTGCAACTGACAGACCCTTTGGCTGTTAGCCAGTTAGCTATTTCACAGTTTATTTCTTATTCTCTCTGCTGGTTAATTAGCAAAGGTTATCCTTAAATTGCTTCCTCATTAAGCAGCAGTGACTGCCGTTAGTCAGGATCTTGTCAGCCCTAGAAAACAGCAAGGCAAGCAGCAAGAACAAGGTGCGACTCACACAACCCTGGGAGCACTGCTACTCACCTGGGAACTGCACACACACACATATGTGAGCACACCACCTCCAGACAGGCTCTCACAAACATGCCATTTTTAAAGAAACCCACAGGGCTGGGTTGAGATCCAGGTTCAGGATTTTGTCCCAGCTTGCCTTAAGAAGGAGAGTAAAAGTTGAACATTTTTTCCAGATTCCAGGTCCCCTCATTGCAGAGGAGGTTTGCTAGGACAGCATGCTCAGCTCTATTGTCTCCATTCAGATCTTGTGCTATTGCCCTTTCTTTCCTTGCAAGCCAGCAAACTCTTGCTGGCTACACAGCAGGGAGAGAAAGAACAGATGAGAGACACTTTTTTCCTTGTTCTTGTCACACTTTGAACTGCCCAAAGCTAAGTCAGATCCCAGTGTCACATATGGGGGAGACAGAACATGCAGAGTATAACCCTGCAATCGCTTCCAGCCACCTTCTCCCCAGCAGCAGCTATCCAGTTCCAGGTTCCCGGTGATGCCTCCTTATGCTTTGAGAGATAAGGGAGAGAAAAACACAACCTGGGAAGAGTGGAGAAAAGCCCATATTGGAGACGGTCCCCAACTCATGAAAATGATGATTGCAGAGCATTGTTTGCAGAAAGCTTTTGGGTTGCACGGTCAGGCAGACACACAGACAGACGTTGAAGCATTTGCTCCATATGGCACAACTTCAGCAAGGCACAAGGAACAGCCCAGCCATGCAGAGAACAGACCTACAAAATGAGAGGCCGTTTGTGAGCAGTTTGCTGGTAGCACTCCAGGTGTCCTTTCAGTCAGAACATGCTTCCAGCAGTGACTTGGACATTCACCCTCCACATACTGGGTCAGGGAGCAGAGATGCAATATGAAAACCTGGGAGGACTGGAAGGGTTAGCACACCCCAGCTCTGATGCAGAGGAAATGGTTCACCCATTTCCATGTAAGGAAATGGGGTTCTCTATGCTGCTCTTACTTTACAATCTTCCCATCACTTGGATCGTGCTCTAAACATCCCCTCATGGGCTGAGCTGGCTAGTCCTGACTGCTGGCTCCCAAATGAGGACTGAACTGCCTGTGTTGTACATCTTGTATGAGCAGCAGCTAACATCTGAAATATGAGTGACCCAAGACCCCAGAGCTATTTTGGAATTTTGTGGATTGTCCTCTGAGTTTGTCAAGTGACTTTTAAGAGATCATACTGCTGTCATATTAGATGTATTCATCCCACCTTGCCAACACACCTGTAGTGTTTCTCCACATGGACAAAGATGGCCACCTTTTTCCTGAAGGCATGTCCAGCCTGGACTCTCTGCTGGGGCTAAACTGCATGCAGAGCTGCTCTGTGCAGCAAAGCCATCCAGCAGACAACTGGAAATCAGCCCAGGCTAACAGCCCTCAAGTGCCCCTGCTTGTTAGAGGGTTTTGATAGCCAGCACTGAGTTCAGAGACACCGTTATGAGTACCCAAATATGTCAATCTTTTACCAGCTGTGGAAAACTTGTAGTTTGGCCTTCTAAAATCATTTCGTCCCATGCTCATCAGCCTCATCAGTTCCTTTCCAGATAAAACCAGTCAAGAGGCTGGATTGAGAACATGCAGGTTAACTCTTCAGAAAAGGTCTCAGGGCAGAAGAGTGAAAAAAAGGCCTCTGGACTGGCAGAACTTCTTTTGGTTGCAGAAACCCTTACTAGTGGGCTAGGGTCTGATCTGTGGTCTGCTAGGGTCTGAAGTGAATAATTTTTACAGCACCTGTCCTCTGTAAGCTGCAGGGTTGTGCTTCTTTTGCTGCAGTTTAGGGTCCTCAGTGAAGTCTGAAATTCCTAAGGGGGAGCCAAAGCCCCAAGGGCCAGGGGCTGCTTGGGTTTAGGGGAATGCTGACCCTGCATCTCTCCTCATACCAGTTCTCCCTGGATTTCTTTTCTTAGACAGCTGTAAATTCTCTCTACTTTCTCTCTAACAAGCCATGTCTAGGACTATGGCCATCTGGTCTCATTTGATAGCCCAGCTACTACCACAAATTGACTCTGAATCAACCTGACCCTTTCCTCAAGCTTCTTTGTAGTACCAAATAAAAAAATCGGAATTTGCTGAATCCAGCTGCCCTTGAAACTGATGAAAGAGGACCTGCAGAGGCTTTTTTTGTGAGCTTTTCTAGTTTGAGAAGATTGCTCTCCTCCTCTGACTGCCAGCTCAGTGAAGACCACTTCTTTCTCCCTGCTCATTGGCTCCCTGGTTCAAGGAAAATCAGTCACCCTGCACTCTTGAAGCAGCCTCTTTTATCTACACAGCTTGTCCTTTCCTGGCACACTGAAGCCTTCCTGCTCTTGTTTATAGTACAACCCCTCCAACATATTGCAGGGTCTCTTTTCTGCCTTCTGTCCTTCTTGGCTGGATTTCTCTCCACAGCTTCAGTCCAGAGCACAGCACATGGCCTCCACTTTGCTGCCAGGCTGCTGCTGCAGTCAGAGGGCTGCTGCTGCAGTCAGAGGGCTGCTGCAAAGCTGATCTGGCTCTTGATCTTTTAGGGTGGGGGAAACAGTCCAGCAGCTCAGGTGTGAGGGTACAGTTATTGGCACCCAGAACAAAGATTCAAAAGTGAAGAAAGCCCCACACATCCTACACTGAGATGCAAACAGTATTTCCAAAACTTCCTATTTGACAGCATTTACCACAACTGTGATCCAGCTGGGATGAGGGCACTAGCAATGTGGACTGTCCAGTGTCTTATAATATGCTTCCAGTCAGGGCAGAACACATCACTCTGCTCTACACAGCTGGATTTTTTATCCAGATGCTGAACAGAACTTTATCTTGGTGAAACATAGTTGAACTGGCAGAAGGGCAAAAGTTAGGAGAGAATGTAACTGCATTCCTTAGGTGACCAGGTTAAACTAACCAAAGTGCCTGTGTGGTGCTTAGTTGCTAGCTGGGGTTAAACCACGACACATTCTCAGTTCTATTCTGGAACTTAAATTACAGGCCTGGCTCTCAAGCTCAGAACAAGCAGCTAATCCTATGGGTTTGGTATTGATGCAAAGCCAACTTTTGAGATCCTGTTTGCTTAAGCTGCCCACAGTTCTCTGCTCTTTGTCTTCCAGCTGCATAACAGGCCCTGAGATACAGGGAAATACTTTAAGCATCAGCGATCACTGATGTTAAGTAATTAACCACCAACATAATGGTCCTTGCACATGAGCAGCATCTCTCCTTGAAGGATCTGAAGGTGTACTCCAGACCAAGAGGATTGGTGGAGCAGCTATGGACTTCTGTGGAATGTAAATTGTGATGCCAAGGGGGTGTCTGAGAGACAGACCCAGAGCTGTGGCATGTCCAAGACCTTCCTAAGAGCCTTGAGCTTACAGTGAGTTCTGATGCAACTTAGATAAGAGTGCTTAGATAAGAGTGCTGTAAGACCACTGCTTTAATTAGGAATGTAGTCTCAACTTGGGACTCTCTTCTGCCACAGTCTTTACTTAACCAATGATGAGGAAAGTTGCTCTCATTCTTAGAAACCTTGGTGACTGCAGCACATGGAAAGTGATCCAGAATCTGGCCTTGGCAAACAGCACGCTTAAGCTTGTGCTTAACTTGAAGTGTGTGCTTAAGCTTGTTAAGCCTCCTCCTTCAACAGTGATGATTTTCCTTTATGTTGGGAGTCTCCTCTGCTACAGAAGCAGGGAGTATCAAGACAATTTGTTTATTTTGTACAGCAGCCTGATCTAGAAAACACTTGCTGTCAGCTGCAGTATTTTGCTACCAGCTTGTCTCAGTGACTTCCACTGGGCTCCTTGGGATAGCAGTTATTCCACAAAAGGGAGTGCTCTTGAAGTGTCAGGACAGTGAGCTTGCAAGGCACTGCTGCAGTCCGCCTGAGCAGTGCTATATGTCTCTCAGAAATAACAAAGGTCAGAAACAGTGGGAACAGAGGTGCTTTAATTTAGGGCAGGGGTGCCCCCATTTTGATCACAGTAAAAGTTACGATAGCCAGATCCTAAGAAACAGCTACAAAGGTTCCGTGTAAAAGAATGTGTCTACAGAAAACAGATGCTCATCAAGTTAAATAAGGAATTTAATTAGCCTGCATTTTATCTTGTTTTCAGCAATATGATGATAAATCGCATCTTAATAAAATAACATTAGGGAGCCGCGTAATTCCAGCGCTTCAGGAAATGAGAAGCAGTATAAGTTATAGGCCTGTTCCCACCAAAGAAGTCATTGTCATTCAGAAATCTGACAAGACGTTAAGATGGATAATGCTTTAGCAAAACGGTCCTGTGGCATTTAGCAAGATTTACAGGCAATTTCGGCTTTGAAAGGTTTAATATGGGGGGTGGGGAAGGAGAGGAGAAGGAAGGAGGAGAGGGGAGGAGAGGAGAAGCAACCCCATGCAGTGCTACAGACCGGGGTCAGAGTGGCTGGAGAGCAGCCAGGCAGAGAGGGACCTGGGGGTACTGGTTGATGGTAGGCTGAACATGAGCCTGCAGTGTGCCCAGGCAGTCAAGAGGGCCAATGGCATCCTGGCCTGCATCAGGAACAGTGTGGCCAGCAGGAGCAGGGAGGTCATTCTGCCCCTGTACACTGCACTGGTTAGGCCACACTTTGAGTACTGTGTCCAGTTCTGGGCCCCTCAGTTTAGGAAAGATGTTGAGTTGCTGGAACGTGTCCAGACAAGGACAACAAATCTGGGGAGGGGTTTGGAACACAAGCCCTATGAAGAGAGGGTGAAGGAGCTGGGGGTGATTAGAGGAGGAGACTCAGGGGAGATCTTATTGCTCTCTACAACTACCTGAAAGGGAGGTTGTAGACAGGCGGGGGCTGGTCTCTTCTTCCAGGCAACCAGCACCAGAACAAGAGGACACAGTCTTAAGCTGCACCAGGGGAGGTTCAGACTGGATGTTAGGAAGAAATTCTTCACAGAGAGAGTGATTGCCCATTTGAATGTGCTGCCCAGGGAGGTGGTGGAGTCACCATCATTGGAGGTGTTCAGGAGGAGACTTGATAGCATGCTTGGTTGCATGGGTTAGTTGATTAGGTGGTGTTGGATGATGGGTTGGACACAGTGATCTTGAAGGTCTCTTCCAACCTGGTATATTCTACTCTACTCTACTCTACTCTACTCTACTCTACTCTACTCTATCCAGTTCTAAGTGGCATGCAGAGCTCAGTGGACTGGTAGTGTAATTAATAGTTTTTTATTCCTATGGTGAAGACAGGTATGCAGGGTTCTTTACAGGTAAATAAAAAGAATTGTCCTCTCCCCAGCTGAACATAGACATTACACATAGTACCACAAACAGTGGATTTAGTGTTCATCATGCAGCCAAATATGTCCTGATCGATTACAAAGTCACAGTTGATCTGAGAAATCAGTTTTGTGTAACATCATGAAGACAGGTCATGCTTCACCCTGAGAGAGTTTCATGAAGGATCCACAGAAAGTTTGCTCATGTCATGGTTTGAGGGCTGCAAAAGTTTGTCTAAGGTCAGCTCTATCTTCTGAGGCTCAAGAAACTAGCATAATTTGGAATGTTTCTGTCTAGTAAAAAGATCTACAAAACACAAGAATCAGAGCAATAAAAGATTATGAGACTTCACAGAATCGCTGAATACATCCATTTGGAAGAGACCTCGAAGATCATCAAGTCCAACCCTCAACCCACCACTGAAGAGCCAACACTAAACCATGTCCCTAAGTGCCAGGTTCACACAGCACTTGAACACCTCCAGGGATTTAGCTTACAAGAATAAAGAAACTACCTATCCCATTCAGCGTGGTTATCCACTGAATCCTTTCTTCTCTCTCTTCCAGGGAGCAGATCGATTGATGTTTTAGGTCATAGATCATGGAATTATCACATGGCTGTCCATTATAAAAAGCACAGTTTCATCTGGAGTGATACCTCAAGGCAATATATTTCATTTGCTGATCATATATTGTAGCAACAGTTATTATTGGTGCTCTGTTTGACATTTTCTGGATTTGTGATTTAATGTATTAATTGGAGGTTGTGCTTCTATTGCTGAGGACAGAAACGCTTCAGAAGTCTTTGATGAATTGAGAGTCTTCTGTTAGTAACTTCTTGGCCTGCCTTTAGTTTAGTTGATGAGGGCTAAAGGCTGTTGCTCTTTGACAGCTGGTGTATGTGAAATGAGGTTATGGTTCTTGATCCAGGTCCTAGAAAACAGATGTCTATGCTACAAAACTATCCTTTGCTATTTGGACCCTCACACCATCTAGAGCAGTGGTGATCTCATTGCTATGAGATAGCCTTGGATCAAAAGACAGTGCAGAAGCATGGGTTGGGAATGGGTCTCCTCTTTTAACAGGCAACAATTCCTTCTAAAATTACCTTGCAGGAGACAGGTTTAAAACTGTGGAAGAGTGAGGTTTTCTTCTTCCTTCTGTTGGTGGAAAAAAGTCTGAAATGTATTGACCTGGAAAATCCAAGCTCAGAAGCAGCAGCTGGCTTTTCAGGAAGTCCCATGTTTCTTTCTCTGTTGTCCATCTGGATTCACTGTAAAACAATGAAATCAAACATCCCCTCTAAGGTCAGGTAAAATTAAGAAATGACCACCACTTCCTTAACAATTTTTCCAGGGTGAGTGGTGCTGCCCCGTGCTTCAAGAATACTGTTTGCTGGATGTGAAGGGCTCAGGTCTGTAAGAGGTGATGGGGATGACTTTTCTCGTTTGCAGAGCTGTTTGCAGAACTGTGTCCTGAGCCCTTCTGGAGTGAATTGTGAAGCAATGCACAAACTGGATCAAGATGCTGACTGTGACTGCATCATGGCAAACTATCATGCTGACAGAATTTGAGGCTAAAAGCAGTGACATTCATGTCCAGTGATGTCTAATACATCATATGTTTGTAAAGTGACAACTGAGTCCTGAGGGCAAAGACTAACCCCTGTGTGCCCTGCAAATATTTTCCAGTCCACAGACAAGCTAAAGACCAGGTCTCAAAAATCATTTAATGCAGTGCCTGAACTTGATCTCCTAACAGCAGAACAGGTAGGTCTCTGAATTTGCACATGCTGTCAAGTTTTATTCATGCTCATGACAACTTGCAGTATTAATGTTCCCTGTGGATGCAACCATTTATTTATTTATTTATTTTAATAGATTTCCCAGGATTTCATTAATTACTTAATTGGTGCACAGTAATATATGAAACAAAATGTATTCCTACAGGGCAGTCATACTTCAGACAGACACCAAACTATTTGCAAGCAGAATCAAATGGGAGAAACAGTTTCAACCATCCCTGCTTCATCCCCAGTTTCAGCAAAAAAACTGATATATTGCCAGGTACTGATCCCACTACCTGGGATTTGTCCAGGTTGAGTATTTATCAGTCTCTATTCAAGGAAAGAGAGAAAGAGCATGGCTTGTATGAAACAGAGTAAAGCAGTGACAACTCCTAAGCAAAGCTCACTATGTGATAATATCACTTCTATGAAAGAAGAAATGCCTTTTGAATACGTGCTGTTTTGCAAATACCTGGTGGGTCATGAGGTCTTGAGGCTTAGTTTTTAGAAGAGAAAACAGGATTGCTGGAAAAATTAAATACTTTAGATGGAGATTATCTAAATGATTTAGTAGGTGAGAGACTTAACAGCCACTGGACCTTGTTTTGCCTGGTTGATGTATCTTGGGTCAGAGTAGATACAAACTAAATTTAAAAATCAGGGTCTTGACCTGGGCCAAGTGAGCACAGAACTTCACTGTGTGCTGTAATTAACCTTGGCTTGCACATTCACCAGGGAGGGCATGGTTATATCTGGAGGAATAAACTCTTGTCTCTCCTCTCAGTGTGGTTGCTGGATGTCAGCACCATGAAATATTAAGAGTGTGTGTGTATCTCTGTGTGTGTGTGTGTGTGTTGGAGGCAATGTGGGATGACCAGTGGAGGGACAGATAGCTGAGTAGTAGGAAGGAAAGGGAAGAGCTGTGCTTGCAAACAAAGAGATCTTCAGTGGCTCTACCAGCATTGCATCACCTTTCCCCATACTTCTTTCACACACACAAGGGCAGTTGACCATTAAGATCACACAACCAACAGACTTAGCACTGACCTGGAAAATTTATACCACTGAACATAAAAATGAATTGAAAGGAAAATGTAGAAAGAAAGTGGTCAGGAAAGAGAATGAAAGATTATTTTCCTGTGTACATCAGGATTTAGATGGGACAGCACTTTTCTGGAAGCATGTAGTGACAGTGCCACCACAAGAGCAGCTCTGCCTCACAGACCGGGTGTGCAGGTTCCTGTGCTGAGATCTCTCATATTTTGCCCACTCTGCCTTTTGCCTGGATGACCAGTACTCCAGCCATAGGCTTTATTCAAGATATGTCAGTGGTAGGTCCTCATTGTCATAATGTACATAAGCACAGTCATTCCTGCAGCCCTGCCAGCTTGTGATCTTCCTCTGGGTCTCATCAGATGACCCAGGCCTGTTGCCAGAGTTACCATGGGTACCACAACAACATGCTCTGCAGGTGGCAATAGCTGGTTCTGCACTGGTCTAAGCCAGCCTCACCCCGTGCACCTTCTGTGCAGAGGCAGAGACCTGCAACATGGCCACTCTGCTGGGGTAGAGTGGTGGTTGAGACCAGGGGAAACAAAGGCCACCAACTTCTCAAGCGGGGCCATGGCATATTTGAATGCCCATCCCTGCTCCTCCAGGGGTAGATGGAGAGGAGCATGGACCATGATCAGGACCATGATGCCAGCTCTTCTGGCCTCCATGCTTGGCATGAAACCCTTACCTAGGATGATAGGCAGATTCAAGTGTTAGGTGAGGTTCAAACTTTGCTTCTGTCTTATGTATAGAAACCTTTGTTTTTTAGAATGTTGGAAACCTTTTTCCTTAGGCACTATCTATACTCTAGGGCATCCTTTCCTCCTCATTGCTAGTTTCTACACAAATGCAGGATCTTTGGTGCTTAGTCACTCTACCATTCCTGCTGTTTATTGCTTCCAACAGGCATAATTCTCTGCTTGGGAGACCTTTGCGAGTTGCTGTGGAGGAGCCGTGGGCTGTTGTCATCCTGTTTCCAGGGGGCAATAAACAGCAGCAGTCAAACTTCCATGGAACAAAGATTGTGTGATTATTCAGTCACAAAGAGAGGGAAGAAAAACACATATATATTGTGTGTGTGCTTATTTGCACATCACACAATGATGTGCAAATTGTTCTCAGAAGGGAGTCTCACTATGAGGTAAAACAGGTCCCTATGTAGTGCTTCACTGCTGACTCAAATTAGGGAATTCTCCTGTCTGTGCCTCGGTTTCCCTATGAAAAGTAAAGGGGCTTGTAGCTCTTCTTACCTATCTTCAGTGCTTTCAGGGCCAGGAGTTTGTTCATGACCTTTCATGGCAGATCAGGAAGGCAGGGATGTGATTTTGGGGGTAATATAGGAGAGGGAAGTGTTTCCTGGGATTAACAGCATTTCCCCTTCTTCATCAATGAGATCAAGTGTTTGTCTGGGAGGAAGGTCCAGAGAAACCACATTAGTCTTAAGTTGGAAAAGCCAGGTATTAGACTCAGCCTGTCACCACAGTCACCTGCATTTGACCTGAGGGTTAAAAGAAACCACCAGAAAGAGCTAAAGTCCATTAGGAAGAGAATGCCCCTTCAACAGCAGAGAATTGCTGTGTGCATGCATGGATTGCCCCAGAAGCAAGTGCTTTTGAGGGTTTCCTTTCTAAGGGCGGTGAGACTGAATACTTTAGTGTAGTGGGACCAAGTCATTAAAAGCTGCATGACCCCCAAGACCAGAGGTGGTTTCCAGCTCAAGAGCAGCAAGGGTACAGTCCCCTGGGAAACACAGGTGCTCAGCATCTTCATGGAGGTGTTCAGTGTCTGGCATCCCTAAAATCCTCCCCTCCTAAAGTGTAGTTACAAAACCCTTTAACAGCATAAACTTTTAAATCAATTAATTCTCTTGGTAAGAAATGTTTATGGTTTTGAAATCTCCCTTTAATTAACATAAACTCTGATAGGAAGTGATAGGTCTAGGCTATCACTTGGACGTAACACTCCTTCACTTCACATGCTCCTGAGGCCCTGGGAATGTGTCTCATTCAAATGCTGTCTGGGCCACATGCAAGGCCAAGACCTCCCTTTCAGGACAAGACTTCCATTCTGATGTACTATTGGAAGACCCTCCTTAGAAGTGCAATGGTCAAAAATCAACTCCTGTTTCCACTAGTGTAGATCCATTAATTTTTCCCACACACTGCTCTTCTATTTCTCTCTGTTTTCATCACTGGCAGCACTCCATCTCCAACAACCCTGCCTTTACATCTCCACTTATCCTATTATCTGTCTTATCTCTTCCTGGTGGAGCCCTCAGTTCTTTCATCAGCAGACACTGTGCTTGTCCTTTGTGCAAAGGTGCAGGAAGAAGTCAACAAGAACTGTGATATCTGCCAGTGAAGTCTTTGCGCACTCATTAGTGACATTTGTGAGCTTTCCTGTATTTCTGATGTGCATTGGAGAATATTCAGGTCCAGAGAGAGGAAACAGGGGATCTTAACAAGCTGAAGGTTAGACAGGTGTTTTGTATCTGATGTTTCCAGGAAGATCTGGAAAACTGCTGACTGCTCCTGCTGTGAAAATGATGTGGAGCTGGTGTGTGTGATGGGTGCTTCTTCATCACAGGCAGAAACTAGGATGCCGTCCTACAATGTTCTTCACCATGTGTCTTTCTCTGATTTCCAGTATCTCCTCTCTTCTGAAGACCCACTACATGCAATGAGGGTCACTTACAGAATCATAGAATGCACTGGTTTGGAAGGGACACCAAGAGGTCATCTAGTCCAAACCCCTTGCAGTAAGCAGGGATGTCACCAACTAGATCAGGTTGCTGAGAGCCCCATCAAGCCTGACCTTGAATGTCTACAGGGATGGGTCCTCCACAACTCCCCTGAACAGCCTGTTCCAGTGTTCCACAACCCTCATAGTAAAGAACTTCTTCCTAATGTCTAATATAAATCTACCACTTCTCCAGTTTGTCCAAGTCTTTCTGGATGGCATCCCATCCCTCTGTCCTGTCAACTGCACCACTCAGCTTTGTGCAGACTTGCTGAGGGTGCACTCAATCCCACTGTCTTACTAAACAGCACTGGTCCCAGTGTAGACCCCTGAGGGACAGCCCTTGTCATCCACCTCCATCTGGACATTGAGCCACTGACCACTACCCTCTGCATGCAACTATCCAGACAATTTCTTATCCACTGAACAGTCCACCCATCTAATTTATATTCTCCATCTTAGAGAGAAGGTTGTTGTGGGGGGACTGTGTCAAAGGCCTTGCAGAAGTCTAGATAGAAGACACACCTTCCCTTGTCCATTGATATAGTCACTCCATTGTAGAAAGCCACTAGATTGTCGAGGCAGGACTTGCCCCTAGTAAAGTCATGATGGTTGTCTTGAGTCATGTCCCTGTCCTCCACGTGCCTTATCAGAACTTCTAGGATCTGTTCCCTGATCTTCACATGCACAGAGGTGAGGCTGACAGGTCAGTAGTACCTGGGGTCCTCCTTTCTACCCTTTTAAAAAATGGCTGTAATGTTTCCCTTCTTCCAGTCACCAGGGCCTTCATCCAACTGCCATGACTTCAAGGATGGAGAGTGGCTTGGCAACTGCATCAGCCAATTCACTCAGGACTCTGGGATGCATCTCATCAGATCACATGTATATTCATGTTCCTCACTTTCAGTGGGAAGTATTTTGTCCCCCTGTTACCTGTCTTGTGGTCCTTCAACTCAGGAGGCAGGAGGAGAGAAGATGCCGTGAAGACGGAGGCAAAAAAGCTGTTGACAGCCTCATGCTTCTCCTTTTCTGTTGCTACTACCTCACCATTCTTGCTCATCAGAGCAGTACATTTTGTGTAACTTGTCTTTTCTCAACATACCTTTAGAAGCCTTGTTATTCTTTGCATCCCTTTCCAAGTTCAGCTCCATTGTGCCCTGGCCTTCCTGACCTTATCCCTACATAACCAGGCATCATTCCTATTCTCTTTCCAAGATACCTGTCTTTTCTTGAACTGTCTGTGCCATTCCTTCTTTCCCTTTAGTCTGACCAGCAGGTCTCAACTCAGCCATGCTGGTCTCTTCCCTTATGTGTCTAATTTCTTACACCCGTGCATTGAGAGCTCTTCTGCTCTATGGAAAGTGTCCTTAAAGACCTGCCAGCTCTGTTCTGCTCCCTTGTCCCTGAGGATCATTTCTCAGGGGGGGTGGGGTGTCCCTTTTACTAATTTTCTGAAGAGCCAGAAGTTTGCTTTTCTAAAATTCAGGGCCCTGACAATGCTCCTTGCCTGTCATGTATCCCTTAGGACTGTGAACTCCAACAGTGTGTGATCACTGCAGTTCAGGATGCCTCCAGTCTTGACATCCCTGTTGATCCCTGTGTTGGTGACCATCAAATCCAGTATTGCATCTCCTTGGGTAGGGCTGTCTATTTTGTGTTTTAAGAAGTTATCATCGAGGCACTCCAGGAAGCTCCAGGATTGCCTGCAGCGTGCCATGTTACTTTTCCAGCAGGTGTTGGGGTGGTTGAAATCCCCCAGCAGGACAAGAGAAAATTTAGGATTAAATGTTATTTCAGTGACACACAACAGCCCTAGAACTAGCTCTCACTTGTCTGACATGGGATTTAGAGACAAAACAGCATTGTTAAGCAACACTTTGGAGAAAACTAAAATGGTCTTCTCATTATATCAGGACCTTGGTCTCTGCCAACATGAAAACTCATCTACTACTGATGAAACTAAGAAGATTATCTGGCTCATAAGTGACTTCAGTGTCTGCATTGTGTTTATGCAGGATGTGTGTAATTGCCTGCTGATCCAGAAACAAGCTGCTGTAACCAAAGGAGTTATCTGGGTAGCCTAAGATGTTAAATCCTAAGATATGTATTTGTAATAATTTGGGGAAACAGTCTCAAATATTCAAGATGCTTATTATACTGAAAAGGAGTTGTAGATGAAGAAGGATCTCAGCTCAGTAGAGGATACACAGGATTCATCTTCTGGACATCCTGGCATAGTGTGACCACCCATCACTTCCCATAAGATGTTGCACAGTGTTACTCTGTCTGATCATGAATCCTTATAGCTAAGGAAATGCCTGATGACATGCTAGATCCTCTCGGTTCACATTTGCTTTGAGAGCACAGCATATCTCTCAGAATCAGTCCCTAATGGGCTTCCTTAATACTGTTGTTTTTTTCCCCTAAATGCCATGTCAGAGAATTGAGAGCTACTTCTAGGACTGTTGCATGTCACTAAAATAACATGCATCTGAGAATGCAATTAGAGATTTGAAACAAATTTGACTTAGGAGAGCAGTGGAGATATCCAAGGCACTTGTGGTTATATACTTAATCTTTTATTCTTAATGTCTAAATTCCAAGTCCATTTAAGTTTGGGATTTCATGACAATGCTACATTCCTGGATAGCTAAATCCACTCAGTATGTGGCTAAATGCCTTCCAAAGATATCCTGAAATGCACCATTTATTGCAGCTGCTCTGTTCAAGTCACAGTTCTGACTAGTCACCCAAGGGGAAAAGGAATTCCTTTTGTAGGAGTTAGTGTAGGACTTGTTAGCAGGAAAGCTCTGTGTTTGGGGTTGTCTAGCCTTAAAGAGAAGTGCTGCAGCTTTGCAAGTTTGAATTTGAAATCCATATCCTAAAGGAGGAAAGGTGGGGGCTGTCCTCATCAGCAATTGTGTCATCTCTCTCACATACTCCTGCACATTTACTGGCCTCAAGATTGCTAGCAGGAAAAGCTTAATAAAACAAAGAGCTGGATTTCTCCCTAAACCCAAGGAAAAGGATGTGCAGTTGTATGTCTTTGCTTGGGCTCCTGTTGTGGGGCATGCCTGATTTTTCAAAAAAGAATAATTCCTTCTTTTCCCTTAGCAGACAGCAAACTGCCATGGAAGTAGAAAAATTTGCACTGTATCAGCTCAGAGGGAGACCATGATCCTTGCAGCAAGACAGTGAGTGGAAGTTCAGTCCTTGCTTGGGAAGAAAGCAATAAGACAAAGACTCCCTGCGTGCAGAATATTGTGGGGGCCTTGCTGCGGCCTAAGGCAGCAGACATGCCAAGGCACTCCAGAATTTTTTTCTGATCTCCTTTGAGAAGATCATTCCAATAAATACATGGATTATTTTTGCATGTTTGGAGGATGGATAAGCCCCACCTGCTGAGCCTGGCTTCCAAACAGCAGCATGCTTTGCTTCAGCACATTTGCAACTGCCCAGAAAAGAAGACCAAAGTAAAGGTGACAGAGCTCCCTCCAGCCTCTGAGTGTGTCTGCCTACAAGCTTTGTCAACTGAGTTATGGTAATTATATCACCTGAGATTTATTTAATATCTCCATCCAGGAAAAAGAATCAGAAGGTCTGGCTGTGACAAGCAATCAGAGGGTACTCAGCTGATGAACAGCTCCCCATCACTGAGAGATCAGTAGGAACCTTCAATGGATTGGACTTAAGTAGTGGTTTGCCAGAGGGATGGGGCCCACGTCATGGCAATCAAAGCTCTTCTGCACCATTAAAAAGCTGTAAGTGGAGCAGGAGGCGCAGTGCAGCTATCGACAGAGTAGGTGGGCATGAAAATGGGTTTAGGTAACTGTTTACTTCCTGAGAGATGGAAAACACAAAGGGATTTCTCTCTGGCAGCTTTCTGGCTCTCTGATCCTGCCTGTCCACATCAGCATTTATATTGTCTGTCTCTCATATAATCGTGCACAATGACCAATGCTGTGTTCAAGCTGTTCAGCTGCAGTCCATGCAGAGCTTTCTTGCTGCATTTGCCCTCTCACTGTCTCAGCCATTTTTTTAGAACTCTGAAATAATAACATTACAAAATCCCACCAAAACTGCAACAAACAAAAAAACCCACAACAAACAAAACAAAACAACCCACTGTCCCAAACCCCAGATTTCTGATATGATTTTATGTCAGACTGCCAAGGATCAGGTATTGCTGCAGCTCTAGCCACCTACTTCCTTCCTCCACCCCCTCTGTACTGAACTTGTAAAGAGAGGTGAAGAGGAGGCACATAAACAGCAATACTTGTTTATCCCTTGTTGAGGTGGTAGCTAAGGGCCAATGGGCCCACATTCTGCTCTAGAAAACCAGAATTAGAATAACTGTCATGAGACAGATCTGCAGCCTAACACCTGAATCCATCCTGATGCAAGATCTATAACAAACAGGCATGCAGGACAGCAGTCAGATCCCTGGCATCTCTTCCAGTTTCCCAGGCAGTAGCTCATATGTATCCAATCAAGAGAAATCGGTTCTCCACTCTCAGCTGATGGATCCATGGGTTTGTTTTTTTTGCTCTTTCTGTACCTCTTTCTGTGGAGGGCAGGGGTAGTGTGTACCAGTGCTGATGCCTGCTGTATGTTTCCTCCCTATGTTAACTTCATGACCATTAGTGGGCTCAAGACAAACACCATCAAAACTCTCAGAGAGCACCCTTCTGCAGAAGGATAAGGTGTTGCCCATCATTTCCTGCATATTACTTCCTGTGGAGCTGTTATGGGTTGAATTAGATCCTCCTAATAACTTATTTTTTGCAAGTCTGCTCCGGAGTGCAAATCTCGCCACACTCAGAAGTTGGAAGTAAAAATGGAATTGTATTTACAAAAGAAACTAAATATAACAGTAGAATTATAACAGTAGAATAAGCTATAAACATGTAAAGAGTGTATTTATATATATATATACATATACATATATACACATATGCATATATAAATCATAACAACAGCACAATACCCCCCTGTACCTTTGATTCAGCTCTTTGTCCCCTCTTGGGGAAAAAGGGCCCCAAGACAGCTGTACAAACCACACAGTCCCCCTCACCCCCACCCCATACCTTTAGAGAAGTAAAATAAAGAAGCCCAAGGTCAGAGGGAGGATAGCACAGCCCGAATCCCAGAAGTGGAGCAGCAAAGAGTGAGTGGGCAAAGAGAACAAACAAACTCTGCTGCAAGATATAAGCTATTCTTCAGGCCAATTGAATTAGATGGACTTATCATTATTATAATGTGAACTCTGAGGAGTCCACCCTTCTCAAACTGTCTGAAGCCTCAGGAAAATTTTATTTACAACTAAATTTTAGTTCCAAACTGTAACAGGAGCAAAGGTGGGATGGCTGCATTGGCTTCCTGATGGCTCCTTGCTCTTACTGGGATCTCACCAGTGTCTTGGGCCAGCTCTTTTCAGTGCAAGAATTTTAAGCAAGGCACCTTGGTCCATACCAAGAGACCTAGACACAGCATCCAAGTGTGAAAACATTGGCTGCTGTCCCATTTGACAAAGAGGAATAATAGTACCCACTTACCTCTGGGAAGCGTGTGGAACACCTCCGATTTATGATTTGGTTTATTTATTTTGTCATGTTTATCAGCCAATCAACTCTCTGGGCACACAGCCCGTACATTAAAACCCAGAGTATAACACAAAGATCTCCTCTACCCTGAGCATACCCTTTCTGTAAAACCAGGCATGGGCAGGACTGAAGAATGAAAGATGCTTTACACAAGCAAAGGATGACAGCAATGTATTTTTCTCCCAATTCTGTTATTGATGGAATCATTCTAAAAATGTTGTCATCAAGACAAGAAGATAAGGGCAATAAAAAGCGGGGGAGGTGGAAAGCTGTCCTAGAACATGGGCACAGAGACTCAACCTCTAGCCAGCCTGTCTCATGCTCAGGAAGTCCCTCAAATGCTCTTTCCATTATTATTTCTCTAATGACTCCATTAGACATGTGAAATTCTCAGAAGCCTTACATATGTTGCAGAGTCACGTGGCAAATCTCCCCAGCTTCTCTGAGAAATGGCAGGCTGAAGAGATGAATGTTTTAGGTTTAGAGCATCCCAGTGTGTCATTTGTTTGCTGGAAATTAATTTTATGTGCAGATTTCAATTTTCTGTAGCGAATACTCAGTTTCACTCCCGTTTTAATTAGGTAACAACACAGATTCCTCTGCTGATCCTGGCACAGTGGTTACCACATGCTATGTCTTCTTATAAGGGAGACAATTTCAAATCATCCTCTAAGGCCAAACACAGTTTGGAGTGACATTAGATTGTGTATCAGCTGTAATTCTGGAGTCACTGCCAGTGAAGACACCAGACACAAGATCAGCTGGACAGCCCAGCCTGGGCATTGGTGTGTGCTATATCCTACTGAAGCAGGAGTCTGATGAAACCCTATGGACAAAGCAAATTAATGACCCTGAAATTTCAATGGCACTGACATGAAGTCATATCCAGGCCCAGCTCTGTGCCACCACAAGGTGCATCCTATCTGGCAGGTGCCATCTGGTCCTTGATCCGAGACATTACACTGACATTAGGCAGATTGCATGGACTAGAAGCCTTCATAACTGTAAATACTTCTGGCCCATAACAAACCCAGCACCTTTTTCAGCTGTTCCAGCTGCAGTGGCAAAGACAAGATCCCAATGGAGAGACAATTTTCCCCATGTATTTGGAAGCTGAACAGGGCAGCATAGACACACATAGCAGGGCAATGTGGAGAAAGACACTACTGCTGATGCTTGCAGAGAAAAGCTAATGGACTCCAACAACTGCTACTTAAAACTGTCAGGCTGAAGAGAGTAAAAACTATCAGTTTTGGCTGCCCTTGGTTATTTTCAGCAAGTCTTTAATCAAGCATTAGTGTTCAGTCATATTTACCCTTCACTGGGCTACATGGAACGATATTTCTACTGAAATATATGCTAATGAAACAAAACAAATCTATCAGCAAGCAAACGCTGCTGGAGATGAAAAAAATATTGATTATCATAGCTATTAAACCATGAAATTCTCTGCAACTAATTAATCTGCTAGGGGAAAAGTTTGTTAGTGGGATTTCGGCTTCCTGCTGGGAACCTGTGAAGCAGGCATCATTGCCCGAGAGACGACTGAACACTCGATCGCTGCCACCTGCCCCGGGAAGTTCCCGTATTCCATCGGTCCCCGCGACGGGCGGCGGCAGGTGAAAGCCGGCCTCAGAGCACGTTGGAGCGCAGAAGTCTCGCGTTCGGCAGCTTGCGGAGCCTCGCTGCTGCCTTCCGGCTCCTGCTAAGCGGCGAGGCCCGCTCAACAGGGCCGGCAGTGGGGCTCCCGGGGGTAGCGGGGGACGGCTGGCGGGGGCGCGCAGCGCAGAGCGGATCAGCGCGGAGCCGCCGCGCCCCGCCCGCTGGAGCTGTCCGCCGCTCCTGGTGCTGAAGCCGCAGCGGCCGCCCAGCCCCTTCCCCCGCCCCTCCTCCCGTCCTCCCCGGCGTGGGCTCTTGCAGGCAACCGGCAGCCCGGGGCATCAAAGCTTGGGGAGGGCCCCATTTCTCCCTTCGATTTCCCCCCCTTCCCTCCCCCCCCTACCTCTCCACCCTGCCTTTTTGCTTTTTGCCTTTTTTTTTTTTGAAAGCGGGGGAGGGAGGAGAGTGCGGCCACGTTACACCCTCCCTTCCTGCAAATCCTCGCTTGCACTGCAAACGATTTGCCTTCCCCATTGCATCCAAGGGAGATAGCAACAGCAACATCATCACGGCAAGCCGGATGGGAGAGCACAGAGGAGCCTGCTGCTGAGAGAGAAAGGCACACACGCACACACCAGCTCGATGTTGCCAAAGCGGCAGGAGCCGCACGAAAAATAAGCCATGCTGCCCCGTGTGTCTGGCGCATTGTGCTCCATCAGAGCCTTTTAGGAGGAAGAAGAGAATTATCTGTTCCGATTTCTTTTTTCATTTCTGCTAGCGAGAGTGCGACAGACTTGCGATGGTTGAATGTCAATGCCTGTGAGAGAGAACAACAGTCAGAGGAGGAGGACAGAAGGGGAGGAAAATGAAGGTGGGGACGGTGGTGGAGAGAAAGAAGCTGCCTCGTCCAATGCATCAAAAGGAGGTCCCTGCAATTGCTGATAGAGCCCTGGCCGCCTCGCCATCCACAATGGTCTGTACAAGCTGCCAATGCGTTTGATGACGTTCCTGTTTTGTGAAAGGAGGAAAAGAAACGTGACCATGTAAGATCCACGTTTCCCCGGTCAATTACATGCGAAGAATAGATCCTATTTCGATGGGTTTTTTTTGGTCCAGGATGGTAACAGCTTAGGGAATAATACAGCCACCTCCCCTCACCAATTTCGCTTTGATTTTTGCTTTTTTTTTTTTTTTTTTTTGGTGTGGTCCAGACAGCTGTTGGAATAGAGGAGGTCAGAATATATAAACATATATTAAAATATATATGATATATATTATATATATTATATATATAAAAATATATTTATCTCAGTGCATCTGGGATTAAGCTCATTGAATGCTAGTGATTTCATTCAGGACTTTTAATATTTACAGTGAAATCTTTTAAAGGCAACGGGAAAATCTGAAGCCACCTGGGAAGACAGTGTTGGAAACGTAGGGTGTTTTCCCACAAACAATGTGAAGGTCTTTTTTTTGTCAAAGAGGCAATTTTGATAACAACAACAGCTACCAATTTTGCATTTTGATAACCAGACCGGCTGCTGTTTTGTCTGGGTGCACACGGGGTCTCGTGTGATCGGGTTTTATTTTTTAATTGAAAGAAAAAAAAAATATTTTAAAAACATCGAAGAAAAAGGAAAATTACTTGAGATGCCAAATACTGTCGAGAGAACCATATTCTCCCTTCTCCCCACACCCACCGGAGACGTGGACCCTTCTTTTTTACAGGCTTAGGAGTTGGGAGAGCCGACCAGGGCTTTCTGCCGAGCCCGCCGCCCGCGCCCCCGGACCCTCGGGCGTGGGAGATTTATTTCCTCCTCCCGCCGATTTCTAAACAAACTTGTGGAGGGGGGTTGAGAATCCCCCAGGAGCGCAGAGGCGGGGGAGTTTGGCGTTTTAGGTTTGGGGTTTGGATTTTTTTTTTATTTTTTATTTTTTTTTCCAGTTGTCATCCTCGCCGGATTCCAGCGGGCTGTCGGGGGTTTAAACCCCTCGCCCCTCGGCTTTGCTTTTGTCCTTTCCCCGCCAGCCAGCGCAGCAGCCCCCCATCCCAGGCACTGAGGCCGCAGCAGAGCCCCCCCGGCCGCGGGCCGCCCGGCTCCTGCTCTTTTCTTTCCCAGCCCGTCCCCGCCTGCCAAGGAAAGGCACATGTTAATACCACCCGGCGCGGGCATTTTCTGCTACTGCTGCTGCGGGCTCCTCCGTCCGAGACAGATGTTGCGAAACCAAGGCCTCCTCAAGTGCCGCTGCCGCATGCTCTTCAATGACCTGAAGGTCTTCCTGCTGCGGAGACCCCCCGCCCCGCCGCCGCCCTCCCCGCCGCCGCCGCTCCCCATGCCCGGCGGAGCTGAGGCGGCGGCAGGCGGCCCGGGGGGGGCCGCACCGCCCGGGGGGCGCGGGCCCGGCTGGCGGGCGGCAGCGGGCGGCGGCGGAGTGGGCAGCCCGGGCGCCGAGGAGTGGGGCAGCCCTGCTGGGGAGCCGCCCGCCTCCCTGCCCAGCAGCACCTCCTCGGATGACTTCGGCAAGGGCAAGGCGGAGGACCGTTACTCGCTGGGCAGCAGCGTCGACAGCGGCATCCGCACCCCGCTCTGCAGGATCTGCTTCCAGGGGCCCGAGCAGGTGAGCCCGCGGAGGGTGCCGGGCACCGGGGCGGGGGCACGGCGACAGGCCGCGGCAGGAGCCCGGTTCGCCCGCTAGCAGTGATGCTTCGCCCTGCAGGAACCGATGCTGCTGCGCTCGGAGGTCTCCCCATTGCCCGGAGCAGGACCTCAAACCCAGAGGGGCTCGCCCTCTGCCCGGGCCTTGGAGGTTCAGGATTCTGCACCTCGGCGGTGTTTCCCAGGGAAATGCGAGGTGGAGGCCTGCTCTGCCCCTTTCTGCTCCCTGCCAGCCTTACCCCAGGTGCCCATGCTCAGCCTCAGAGCCATGCCTTTGTGGTATGATAAACCTGTGGCAGGAGGCAGCCTCACCTCATCAGTGCTTCCCAGGGGATAGCTAGCAGGAGCTCTGCAGTTTTGCCACTGTTCCCATGCTCCCCGTTGCACTAGTTGGAGGAGAAAAACTGCTGGCTGCAGTTGTGCATGCTGAAGCTGCAGGCTTGAGATGGTACTTGGTACAGGCTGAGATTAGGCCAGTGAAGTTTCCCTCCACCACACAGGAGAATTAAACAAATGCAACCTCACTAGAACATAAGGTGCCACCCTTGGACATTATTTTCCCTATTTAATGACAATTAAAAGTTAACATATTTTCAGGCTGGCAACTTCCATTCAATGATGGAACACCAGTATGTAACAACATTTGTATTTAACATGACACGGCTGCCGACAGCAAGGAAGGCTACAGACCTCTGCTTGTGCAAATAACCATTTTAACTCAGGATGGTCCTGTTACAGTAAGATCAGTGCATAAGAATGAGTTGTGAGGTTGGAGTTGGCTGATGCTCATTTCCGTTTTAGGCACAGATCCTGGCACATAAGGTGATATGGTGAAATCTTGAGAAAAACAGGGTTTGTTTAATTTCTTCATTCCCCTTCATGGACCTGTGTAGTCTCCTAAGGAAAGTCAGTGCTTATCTGAGTGGCCACACTCTGTCATACATTCTGCCTGTCCCAAGGCTGCCCACATCTGTAATGCAGTAATTATGCCTTCCTTTGTGTCAGTCCAAGGATGATGGTGATAGGGAGTGGGGAGGTGGGGAATGGGTTCCTATTCTTTTATGGGAATTGCAGGGTCTGCCACCAACTCATCTGAATATCCACATATCCTCAGCCCTGCTGGATGTGTCATACCAAGGGCCCTGTAGATCAGAGCTCAATGAACTGTAGCCTTCTCTAACAGTTTAGGCAGTTGACTGATAGCTATGAGATACAGTTTTCACCATAGGCTTTTAGATGGGGGTGGTGGAAATCATTATTTTCTGGAGATGCTCTATGCCATCCTCACTTGACTGTCTCCTCCCCTTCTCTTCTAAGAAAAGTTGGAAGCCATGCAACTCACTCCCTGGGAATTTACATTATTCCACATTTCTAGTACTCTTCTCTGGCTTGCTATTCTGCCTGTGTACACGAGACGTAGCACCTGCAAGATTGGCTTACATGTCTGAGCAAATAGAACCTGAGCAGGATTAAAATAGAGGTAACTCACTTCCTTGGAGAACATTAGTGCTTGAAAATAATTGGATGCTAATTTTCATACTGAAAACCTGTGTAGGTTGCATTGTAAAAGTGAGACTATTTGCTGACCATCTGTCAGCTTACCTGAGTGAGAAGCAGAGCAGACGTGACTGGCATCTAATAGAGTTTCACCAGGATTTCTCTTGTTTGCTTCTCACAGTTTCTGACCAGTATAATAAGACACTTACAGCTGGATTCTGCCACTTGTCCTTGAGCAGTATCTAATTCTGCAAGCATTTTTTTCTTCACCAGCATGGTTTGAGGAGTATCTGAAACTCTTTGCCCTGCAGCAGCTGGGAAACACAAGTCATTATGGAGGCCCGAATCATGAGGTCTTAAAGCACAGCCAGATAGTGACACAGCCTCCTAGAAGTACAATCCTGAATAACTGGGAGATGAATCAGTGCAGCTGATGTCAAGTCCTGCTATTTGGTTTATTTGGCCCTTACTGAAATAAAGCTTTGGTAGGGCTAAATCCCAAATTCCTTGTTCTTTTTTTATTATAGTGATTATTACCAGTTTAGCCTTTAATTCCCATTCATTTTCCAACTCAACGGCTGAGCAAAGACACTTTGAGTTTTGGGCCCTCACAACTGTAAATGTCATAGATGCACATTATTCCGTACTACCCCTGCCAAGATCAGGAAAGTTTATCCACTTGGAAACAAAATATAATTGCTAGTTCTTTACTCTACAGATTAATAACAATGGCAGATATAATCAGTGTTTTATTTACCTGTCAAAAATATCTGAAACTGCTGCAGCTGTGGGCAAATTTGCAGGGCTGCATCACAGTACCAAGAACAAAAGCCCTCATTATGAATTGACTGTTAGGCGCTCCAAGCTTATTTACTCAGATAAAATGACAGTGAGTCTCCAAAAGATATTTTAATCCTTTTTGATTAAAAAAAACAAACACCCAAATAACGAAACAAAACAAGCTACCACAATAGTCAAAAAGGTTTCTTACTAATCTGGCTTCACAAGTAGGTTTCATTTAATATCTAATGCAAAACAAAATCAGTAGGGATTTTCACTTTTAATTTATGATTGCCCAACACTCATGGTATGTTAGGCTACTGAATTGCTTGTATCTTAAGCTCCTCATGTTTGTCTGTGGTTATTATGGGTAAGCTGATTCTTTAATTTAAAAATGTGCTGGGGTCCATAGGAAGGACCAAAGCTCACTGTTGTCAAACTGTTCTGTTTGTTGCGTGTTACTTGGGAGAAACCAGAGATTCAGACAAAGAATGGATTTGATGACCAGGTGATCACAGCATCTGGACTCCCATTTGGAGGCCACGGAGAGCAAGCTCTTCTCAGGACTGGTAGTTGAAAGAGGCAATTGCCTTTATTGGAAAAGAGAGCTTAACAGAATGAAAGCTGATGGTCTGAACTCTGTACTTGGTAATAGCATTGCCTTTCAAGGACTTGCTCGGCATTTTCAAAGATTTCACTGACTGAAGGTCCTGCACCACTGTGTCAGCTAATTCTGAGACCCTGGAATGAACAGCAAGGCTCTGGGAAGGAAGTGAGAAAGCAAGATGCAAGATGCTGGAGTATTTTTTTTTCTGTTCTAGTTACTGCTCGGTGTTTACAGATTTTTGTCTGTTTTCCTGGATTTCTGACAATGTTCTGCAAGAGAAAGAAGCTAAGATGAGCTCTGCTCTCACAAATGTTTCACAGCATTTGGTATGGTTCCAAGTTGAAGGCAAGTCAGAGAGAGTAGCAGGAAAAGACGTGGGGGAGAAGTCCTTTCACGTCAGCAGATAAGCTATTTGCCCATGTCACAAGGAGTTAGCAGCACTGTAGAGTTTAGGATCTCAGAGGCGGTGCTAACTGTGCTGAAAATAAATAGAAAAGTGTTCCTAAATGAAACTGAGATAATTTGGAAATCCGTGTGTCTCAAGGAGTGCTTGTTGGGTTGTCAGCGTGCCTGTACATCTTCTCTTACCTGTCAGTTCCTGTCTGCATTTCTCTGTGTCTCTGTTCTGGGGAAAAAGTGCTGCAAAAATGGATATTTGAAAAGTCAGTGCAGATAGGATTGGTTGGCTAAGGAGGATCAGAGAGAATAGACTGCACACTCTTCTTCCTTCAGGTTGCTAGCTTGGACTTAGCATGGTATTCAGTAGACATGTTTGGAAATATGCTGTCATTCCCACCAAGTCCCTCCAGCCTTCAGGGGCATCAGCTCATGAATCTGAGACCATGAAGACCTTTAAGGAAATTGGGAGGGAAGGCAGCTTATAATGGATATTAGGACATGCATGTTAGCCATTGGAATGGGCTGCCCAGGGAGGTGGTGGAGTTGCCATCCCTGGAGGTATTCAAGAGGAGATTGGACGTGGCACTTGGTGCCATGGTTTAGTCATGAGGTCTGTGTTGACAGGTTGGACTTGGTGATCTTTGAGGTCTCTTCCAACCTTGGTGATTCTGTGATTCTGTGATTCTATGCACTAGGTACTAGCCCTACAACTCAGTAGCTCTTTGTAAAGGGCCAGTGAAGTCCATCTCTCTTCAGGTGTGTGTCTGGATTTCAAGCATGTACGATGTAGTATCTTCACCATGTAGGCACTTGGCGTACACAGGACCTCTCTAGAGCTAAGGTGACTTTTATTCAGTCTGGATTAACATGCCATCCTTGAGATCCCTGTGTAGGATCAGTGAATGATTAGTACCATCAAATGTCTGGTTATTAGCGTGCCTTGCTTGAAATAACTTGTGAGAATCTCAGCCTCATTCCTGTTACAAATATAGGCACAGGCAAAAGCCATCATTAGCCTCCTGCCTCGTAGTGTCGGCAGAGAAGGCATGAACTAAGCCAGGAAATACTGCCACCCTACAGACTCAGCAGCACAGATGAGTGGAGGAAATCTCTTGGATGCTTGATTTCTGATTTACAATGTTGTAAGAATGACGAGACTTAGGTATTTCTTTTCTGGAGTGGGACAAAGAGAAAAGGTAACCTGTAAGAGAATTCAGAGCTTGAGTGTGATAATTAATGAGTGGAAGAAGAAACAGCTGTGCAGCTAGCATCACAAGCACATCCAAAGCCAAGGAAATTCAGAAAGGGAAATACTGGTGTTTGGTGGGGTCTGTCCAAACCAGATACACCATCAGGACATTGTTTTCAAACATGTTGAATCATGTAATCATGGTGCAGGCTTCCCATCCATGTCCTTTTCACAGATGTGTTCCCACAGGATTCATTTACTTAGTATTAGAAGGAGATTCATTCGCTGGAAAACAGCCAGTCCTGTTAAAACTGAAGGCTAAGAGATGCCAGGATGCAGCCTTTAAGACTTCAATCTGTATATTGTAATTTATGACAGAAAGGAAGGGAAGATGCTTCCCGTGACATTCCGTCCACCTCTCTGTCCCAGGATCAAATTTGTACTGTGCAGGCAGAACATTTTTGGCTTTGCCAAAAGCTCTGCTTGAGGCATCAACTGAATGGAGTCCAGGATGTCATCTATTTTAGATTTAGACTCTGTTGCCACAGAGTTGATTGGCAAAGCTCCCATTAACTTCAACAGCAAAAGGGTAGGCATCCAGTAGCAGGCACTTGACCCCTGTATTTCAATAATGTTGTGCACACAGCAGGGTTTCTATAAATAATAGTGAAGGCCACTAATCCCATTGACTTTTAATTGCTCCAGGAAACAGAGTTTTCACCTTTTGTGCCTGCTGAAATTCTGATGCCTGACCCATTTATTTCAGTGCCACTAGCTAGCCTGAGGAGCAGTTTTTCTTTTCTTTCCTTTCCCTTTTTCCTGTATAAAAGGATTCATGAAGAAACTTATCTGTGTTTGTGTCACTGTTTCTTAAATATACATTTCATGCCATGATTAACAGTGGCTGGTGTCAGTTAGTGACAGAACAAGCAATGCAAAAGCATGTTGCTCCATTGTTTGCATCTGTAGAGTCACTGTTATTTCCAAAGGCAATACTTGCTCCTGGAAGGGCTCTGTTCATACAAAATTGAATTGCATTCAGGTTGTCTTTCAAGCAAAAATCCTTTCACAGCAAGGGCCTCCTCTGTGGCAGTCTTTTACTCATGTTGGTATTTTTCCATTCAACATTGGCCCAGTCCAGAAGTCAGAAATATGTTTGTGCCAAAAATCTGCAATGCTGTGTGTCGTATGTTTCTGCTGCACGTTATCATCGCTCACAGGACTGGAGTAAAATAATAAGGTAGACTGTAAGCCCTGTTGGTCCATATCTGTGGACACTCCATCCCTTTTATTAGCTGATTGCTAAAGGAATAAAGCCGTGCAGTGTTCATCAGCCCTTCTCTAAGTCTAGTGGCTAATTTCAGCTAGATTTGGCAGAGTAGAGACCTGGAAGGCGTTATACTCCTAGAAGTTTCATGAAAGCTAGTTGCATGAAGAAGAGGAAACCTAAAAACATCCTATAAACCTAGAAATGTTGTGGACGGGACAATAGCATTGGCTGTGCTGTACACTGTAGGTAGAATCCATGCAGGACAGAGCAAACCAAACCAAACCAAACAAAATAGGAAGGAAACCAGACTCAAGTAATACTCACAGAATAGCTTCTTAACTTTGTCTTTCTTCTTTTCCTCTGTTAGTCAGGGTTACTTACCTAAAATTAATTGCTTGATGCTGAAGACTTTCTTAGCTTCCCCCATCTTTTCACGACTGACCTTTTATCCTTTTCAGATGTATCCCTGGTTACAGTGGAACAGATTACATTGTTTGCAGTGGAGAGTGATGAGTGATGACTTTCTTCTGGTGAGGAAAAATCCAGCAAGACCTGGAATTTTGTGTGGATAATAAATGGGCTATCCCCATATCCCTCTGTAAAAAGTGATGAGCTAAGGTAAAATGTTGGTGGGCAGACTGGTTCAAGTTATAGGGCTTGGATCCTGAAACCCTCATGCATCTTTTCTTCTGTTGTGTCATTTCTTCTTTTTTTCTCTCTTTGGTGGTTTTCTTTCACCTCCTCTTCTTGGCCAAAAACCAATTGACACATCAGACCTTGGTGCCACCCATCCTATCTGTCACTACTCTGTGCATGTTCTCCCATGGTCTATGTACTACCTTATCCAAGCACCCTCTGCTTGCAGCTTGAACAGTGGTGTCATCATTCACAACAGTCACACAAGTTTAACCTGCTTCCCTGGACGGGAGTGAGGGAAGGAATGGTGCAGAATGGGAGACTGATAAGCAAAAATAGGCTTTATGTGTTGTTTCCTGTATCTAATGCCATGAGTCTCTTGGAGAAAATCAGGCTGTGCTGGGGAAAAACTGGGTAAGCTCCATGGAAGATGAAGTAGTTTAGCCTTGAACAGATTTCTGAGAAAGTTTTGTAAGGAAGTTCCATTATGGTTGGAGAACAGGACTATCAGCCATATTGTTTACCATGGAGTCACAGAGGTTTTAGACCAGCAGGTTCACATACAAAACAACTTTGCAGACCAGGAGAGAGGAAAAAACCCTTGATATTCTACCAGTTTAGAGGCCAAAGACTGCAACTGTCTTTGCAATGTCCCATTGTGCCATGTCACTCTCAGCAGAAGTGTAGCAAGGATTGCTTGATTGTCAGTGTGTTTACATGTAAGATAAGGCCATGAGATCATCTTTTCCATGCAAAAAAGTATGTATCATTAGGTAAGAGATCCCTGTAAGAAGCACCTTGAAAGTTTGTAGTGCACTGAGCACTTGGAGGTATTTACCCTCACTGGATGCAGATGTTCCTGTAGCTGCAGCCTGTGAAGTCATTTGTGGTGACTACCATTGTAGCTTCTGGTACTGTGTGGGCTTAGCTTCATCCACTTAATTCATTCACCTGGGCAGCAGTACACGAGATCAGTTAGTCCACCCATCAAAAATGGTGACAAAGACTGATCTAACCAGTTATTAAGGGTGATCATCTTTCTTACTGCAACCTATTTCTTCTTGCCCTGCCCATTAGGAGGACAACAGATTATTTTTGCTGTGTCTCTTTTTTCAAGCAGTAAATAATTTAAGATATTATCCAGTAGTTGCATGCAAATAGAGTACAAGTTCCTCCTCTGAGGTCTTTATGAGTTCAAGTGACAACTAAAGCCCTATTCATCTTTAGGCCAAGCAATCCCAACTCTACCTTTGCTCTCAGGGCATGTTTTCTAGACCTCTAATCATCCTTGATGTTATCCTCTGGACTCTCACCAAATGGTCCATAGTTTGCTTTAAATGTGCAATCTAAAGTTGGAAACAGCTCTCCAGCAGAGTCGTTGTCAATGCTGAGCAGTGCAGAAACGTTTTGAATCCTTTAACAGATAACATATGCAATACATTCCAGGGTGATGTTTGCCCTCTTTATTTATTTATTCATTCATTTATTTGTGAAACAGTAGAACATTATTGATTGTTACTCAACTCATGATCCCGTATAATCTCCAGGTCCTTCAGAATGGCTTCCTGGCCAGTTCTCCTCCGTCCTGGCTCTGTGCAGTTGGCATTGTTATGCAGTTGGCCTTGGTGGAGGAGCTGTACTTGGCCCTACAGGGTTGCATCTTCTTTTTTTCCACAGTCCTCTCCTCTGCAGTAGCAGCTTCTTTCAGGTGGGCCTGCAGATGCAGTAAGCATTAACTTTATTGAACCTTGTCATTAATGACTTGAGCACTTCTGCCTCGACTCCTGAGGAGAGTTGGGAGAAAAAGGCTGGAGGAGCAGCTGTGCTTCTCTTTGAGGATCCCTTGGCTGCTAGAGTTGAGACTTACAGCTGGGGCTGTTCCTGTCACTGCTCACTTATAGCCATGTGGAGGAGAAGAGAACTGATCCTGGTTACTCCAATTCAGGTGTCTGCTCTCTACTTCAAATTGAAGCTACTCTCAGTAAGGCTGACCTTTCCTGACAGTTGCATGCCTCTTGCTGGTCCTGTCTGAAATGTTGGCTCCATCACCCATTTCTCTTCTTCTTCTACAGCCCCTTTATCATTGATAGGGTGGCTCATATTTCCTCCACAATCCCTATATAGGGTCCCACAAAGCTCCTTTGTTCTTGTCCTTCCTATCTTTTTCCAGCCCATCCGCTTCCTTCATTATATCAGTCAGCCCTTAAGTCTAGCTCTGCAGGATTGATTTGCTTCAGTCCAACCCCAGGTCTCCTCTGTCTCCTGAACATCTGTTATTGAATGCTCTGGCATTAGCTTAGATTTCAGGTATCCAGCATTTTTCTCCATGTCTGCCTTTTATCTGCCTTCCTCTTGTGCTAGCACTGACACTTGGGGCATTAACTCTACCTTCAGCTTGAGCTTCTTTCCTCTCACTTTCCAGCTGTGCTCAGATCTTCATTTACTTTCTTTGAGGCTGCACAGACACTTGCTCAGATCATCATTTCTTGCTTTCATTTTGGTGATCTCTTCTTCTCCAGCTTCCCAGCACAGGCATTGCCCTGCTCCAGCTGAGTCAAAACCAAGATGTGAAGATCACTTCTTTGGCTTTTGATGGAAGTGGTTTCCCTGAGAACTTCTACATCATCTTGCCTCCCATCAGTGTTTCCTGTCCTTAGACAGATATACCTTGTATAGAATTTTACTCCAATTCTCAGTCTTTTGGAGAACAAAGAATGCCCTGTGGATGAATCTGATAAAGATAAAACATACAACATTCAGGAATCCTTCTGACGCTTCACCCATATCACATTGGCACCTACTATGGCAATTTCATGCAGGCTCAGAGGATGGTTTGCACTTTCTTTAAGTACAGGACGATGGGCTAAACCTGTCCCTCCAAACACCTCAGCACTTTTAGCTGTGTCAGGTAATCTTCTCAGTCTGATATCTTGCATGACTTTGCCTGATGAATGAGTTACTTTCCAGTTCCTCTTGTTAAGCACACTTGGACCTTTCAGGATGAAAGGTGCTGGAGAAGCACAAGCAGATTGTTATCCCATTCCAAGTGATATTAATAGAACATTAAGATGAATCAGATGAGCATTCAGGAAAAGTAGGTAATAATAAAATACTATATCAGAGAGAAATAGCAGTTAAGTAATTAAAGAGAGGGTTTGCACAAGAGGCAGAAATAAAGTTATGGGTGCTTCTGGCCTCTAGACCATTAATTTTAATACAGTGGTAACCTTTAGAGGATGTCAGTATGTCAAGCATTCACTAAGAAGTGAAGCAAATGCATTTCTTGCCCCAAAGAGTTCACATTTTAGCATATAAAAAAGAGCAACATTTCCTTAACATTGAAGAAAGGTGAATTCTTACAAAATTTAAGGCCAGAGGGGGTTATTGGGCTAGTCTACTCTGAACTTCTCTGTAATAACAGAAATGAGTTCCCTCGATGAAATTCTCACTTGAAAGTTAATAGCTGTGCAAGAACTGGAGAAGAAATAGCCCATCTTGATTTTTAAATCTCCAACAATGGGAAATTATTGCAGTGCCCAAGGAGAAAATCTGGGGAAACAGAAAACTGAAACTATCTTTGCATACAAACTTTTGTCTTTTCTGTCACAGAAAGGACTATGTGCTGTGCATATCCTTAGAAACCAGCTTCAGAAACCCTTGGGCTTTCTGACAGAGAAGATAACCCTCATGTAAAAAGTTCTGTGTTTGAAGGCAATTTTATTCCACATCAGATTAAAAGAAAGAAACTCTGCCTGGGAAAACATGCATAGGATTCAGCTAGATGGGAAAAACCAGTTCATAGCCTCCTCTGACATATGAGAGTAGAAGTGCTGTCACCTACATTTAACCCACATTTGGAAATTTTTCTTTATAGACAGGATAGCTACATAATTTCTAAGAAAAAAACCCCAAACCATTTCTACAGCTCCCATAGCCTGCAGTGAGGACTTCTACGTAAAATCCAGTTTGCTAAACTGCCATGACCAGGCCTAGCTACCACCATTGTTCTCTTCCCTAGTCCTTATGGATTTATTTATTGCCCTTCTTGCTGACATGCAAAAATCTGCAGGAGAGACACTCACCTTACTATCCTGCAGCTATTCAAGAGATTCTTCTCACACCTTTTTCTTGGAGGTGTGCTGAGGCATGTGGTGCAAATGTCAGGTGAAGCTGACAATCCCGAGTGCTTTAGTTCAGATCAAACAAATCACACAATCACAGAATAATTTAGGATGCAGGGACCTCTGGAGGCTATTTTGTCCAACCTCTTTCTCAAGCAGATCCAACTCGATCAGGTTGCTCTGGACCTTGTCCAGCTGAGAGCTGGGTATCTACAAGGACAGTTATTCTACTCACCTCCCTGGACCCTTGGTCCAATATTTAACCTCCTCATGGTAAAAATGTGGGGTTTTTTTCTGATTTCTAATCAGAATTTCTTGTGTTCCAAATTGCTTCTTGTCTTAGAATCTTAGACTCTTTGAGAAGAGTCTATCTCTTTGCTGTACGTTTCCATGAGGTGGCTGAGGACAGCAATAAGACCTCCCCTTAGCCTTGACAGTGATTTTAGGTGGAGCTGTGCAAACAATAGGGTAGAATATCTACTCTGGCTCCCCAGGGTGCATCTGGACAGGGGCTGAGATTTTTGTAAAGGTAGTCTGTTAAATACCAAGGGAAAAGAGCTGTCCAGACATAGACTGAAGAATGAGAATAAACATCTCTGATAATAGGAAAGGCTCAGACATTTCTGTTTGTAATCCCCAAGACATTTCTTGATCGAATAATCACAAAACCTCCAAGAGGTGATACTATATTGGGTCTGAGTTGTAGAAAAGCTTGATTGAGCAAGAACTGTTTCTGGCTAAATTGAACAGGAGGATAAGCAAAAAGAGATCTGTAACTAAGGTGCTCAACTATGCAAAAGCATATTTTGAAAAAATTAGGAATCTTTAAAAATAAGCAATATAGCAGAAATTTATTATGGGTTCCATAATGACTACCAAAACAGTAATTAGTCTCTTTATAATAAACACAAGCTTTCTGGAAACTCAGTTACTCTTCCTTCTACAGGCTATTTTTGCTTTCTACCTTCAATTAATTTGTCTGGAAAGCTGTTCAAAACCTGTCCCAAGATGTATTTTAATAAAGCTGAAAGATATCCTTCTTTCTAGCTTGCTTCCCTAAGCATCAGTAATTACCTGTGTAAGCTCTGTTTATAAGTCCATGAGATGCACTCTGTGACATTTAAACTTCATTGCCAAATTCAACTGTGTTTGATAAATAAAGACTGCATAACTCTTGAGCTTTTAGGGATTGCATGAAAATATGTGTCCAAGTGGGGCATACCACATAGGGTATGTGATGCCCTGGAAGGAAACTGACATTAAGAGGTCCACCCCCACCGGGCATCAAAAAAGCCACCTTACTCCCAGGTATATTTCAGGAGGAACCTACACTTTGTTTGGCTTTGAGAACTTAAGGTTTTGCTGTTGTGTTTCTTCTCCCTTCTGTAAAAAAAAAAAGGGTGGGGGGAGGAGGCAAGAAAAATAGCCATCTGCCAGCAGAAGCTGAGCCTAGCAAGACTGAATGCAGCATTAGAGTATTTCAGCATTGTAAAAGTTTTAGAGTCTTCTCCACTGGTTCCAGTCCAGAATCTGTTATTTCAATTGGTCCCTTTCAAGGTCACTTCACAACAGGGCAGTCACACCCATGGTGTTTGTTCTTTAAGCAGCACAGGCGTGGAGGAGGTTCATGTAGGACGGCCTGAAAGCCTGAACCAGTCACTATCCCATGCATCAATTGCTATAGCAAACCAACTGGAGTGGAGAGCCTGTGGTTGTAGATCTGTTAAGTGAGCATGAATGGCAGGAAAAATATCAGGAATAATTCTGTGCAACTTAGTAAGAAGAGGAGCTTCGACCAGAAGCCTGTGTCTGCCGTGCATGTCAGTGGGAAAGCAAACTAAGCTGCTGGGACTCTTCAGGAGTTGTTATTGTTGTGGTAATCCAAGAGGGATGCAGGGAAGGCTACAAGCTTGTGGATTTCCCCAGAGCAGTCTGAGAGGCTCTACATCAGAAATCATTTGCAAACACAAAGTGTACAAATGCGTGTGTGCATGTAACTGAGCTGCTCTGTGTGTGTTTAGGAGGATCAGAAACCTACAGAGCAAATACTGCAATCTCCCCTGAAGCTGGCAGGAGGTTTGCTACCATAGCATGGCTCCATTTTCTGTTTGGGTTGGATCCAGCTATTTTCCTGTGTAATGGATGTGAGTAGGCCACTGATACTGGGTTTCTCTGATGGAGTAGAAAGTGCAGGGGGATGATCTCAGGAAAGAAAAGGCTATAAAACACATGCTCTGCTTCTCTGACCAGCTCTAGGTTACGTTGCACCTAATGGAGCCTTGCTTCTTCATTCCCACTGCCATAAAAAGAGCCCAATAACATTCACCTTCTCCTTGCTTCTTTGTGTCACTTCAAGTTCTGCCTTTCCCCAGTTGTGTATCTCCTTCCATAGGTTTTATAACTTCTTCCCTCTCCAGGTGATGTCTCTCCAACTGGGCATAATCATCTGCCCCTAAGCACTTTGATTGGAGCAGCAATACCAGCCTTCCCAGGCTACAGGGGAGATTTTAATGTTCTCTAACTACATCCCGAGTGTTCCCAGTTTTTCAGCATTCTTTGCATTCTGGCCTGATTAGGTTATTTGTTCTGTTGTATTGCAGGGACAAGAAGTGGTGCTTAGGCACCAGAGAATATGTTCTCTCTGTATCCTATGAAATAAGAGAAAATTTGCTCAGCTGGAAATGAAACAACCTGGAGTTCAAAACTCTACTGACAGCTGGTTTGCATTTTTGTAGATTCACCATCCATCAGTACTGGCCAAGGTCTCTAGCCTTAGGTAAATGCCCCTAAGGCTCTTAAGCTATGTGCATGCTGGAGATACTGATGAGTCAAAATAAGGCTGCACAAACACACGGGCTTTAGGAAAACCATCCAGATTCCTGCCATTTGGCTTGCCTGAACCATGTCTGGGACAAATATACATTCCCTGAGTCCTCTTTCACAGACTGCCCTGTGGTATATGCATCCCAGGGGTGAGATAAAGCCCACGAGTCTTCCTGATGTACACTGTTTGGTAACCTTCTGACACAGCTTTGGATGTAATGAGTGGACTGCAGGATGAATAATAGCCTTTCCCATGATTTATAACCTTTCAGAGGGGAGAGAGGGATTTTTGCCAGATATTTATCTACCTATAAATGTGTATGGCATAACTGCTGGGACACAGATGCACTCACGTGTGTCTTTAATCTGTTTCCTACTAAATCACTGTGTCTACATTGCCCTGAGCATTTTTTCTTCCCTCCTGAAATGTGCACAGCATCACTGGAGCTAGGTATTTTCCATGCATTGCTCCACTCTGGAATGCACACCCTTTGGGACTTTCATGAAGTGTTGGAGTACCATGGAGGTCAGAGCCCTGGGCTATCACTAACACCCTGCCTGGCTGCTCTGCCTTTGGAGGCTCAGCATGATTGCCAAGCAGCAGCCAGCCAGCCTGTGCTGCCACAGTGTGCACTGGTCCCAGTGCTCACTGTTAGGCAAGAGCTGGCTGTGTGCCTGTTTGTGGCAGCACGATGGAAGGCAGATGCCACGTGGCTGAATCAAATTGGATAAAGGAGATTAAATGGTCACTTGTGGGTCAACATTTCCTGCAGAGGGCAGCTTGGTGCCATGGTGCACATCTGGGCTGTTAAGCGGATGCAGCAGAGTTTCAGGTTGCTGCAAGGCACTTTCCTGGAGATCTCTGCTGAGCTCCACTACAGGGCTGGAAGCACAATACACTGACCAAGAGCTTCCCCAGCCTGGGATGTTCCTGTGCCAGAAGTGGCCCTTTGGAGTGTGACTACTCTGCTGTTACTGGTATGTTTGTACTCATAGACCAGCACTTTGGCTGTTTCTCCCTTAGCATGTGCATGGTACATCCAGTGCAGCCTGGTGGTTTGCAGTGTTTGACAACTGGGCTGAATCACAGCGGCCTATGGATTAGACTTGTGTGTCTTTTGTTGGTGTTTTTAGTCCCAAGAGCAGTACTCCATGTCTGACCACTGAAAAAATCTTTCCATCCAGCTGGTCAGCTATGAGGTTCACCAACTCATGACAGCAGCCTGGCCTGGAAAGATCATAGAATCATTGAATGGCTTAGGTTAGAAGGGACCTTAAAGATCAGCCATTCCAACCTCACTGTCATGGGCAGGGACACCTCTCAACTAGACACAGCTGCTCCAGGCCTCATTCACCCTGGCCTTGAACACCCCCCAGGGAGGAGGCACCCACAACCTCCCTGGGCAGCCTATTCCAGAGTCTCACCATCCTCTTCCTAAGATCCAGTCTAAATCTACTCTCCCTCAGCTTAAAACCATCCCTCCTCTTCCTATTGCTAGACACCCTTATGAAAATTCCCTCTCTAGACTTCCTGTAGGATCCCTTCACATATTGGAAGGCAGGTCTGAGGTCCTCCCTGGAGTTTTCTCTTTCCTAGGCTGAACAACCCCAGTTCCCACAGCCTGTCCTCATAGCAGAGGTGTTCCAACCCTTGGATCATCTTTGTGGCCCTCCTCTGGACTCGCTCCAACAGCACTGTGTCCTTCTTATGATGGAGACACCAGAACTTGACACAGTATTCAAGGTGGGGTCTCAAAAGAGTAGGGTAAAGGGGAAGAATTACCTCTCAACCCGCTGTCCACACTCCTCTTGATGCAGCCTAGGACATGATTTGCCTTTTGGGCTTGGCTTAGACTTTCTAACTGGGATATCAGGGCTCTGGCTGTGGAGCAGCAGTGAATCCTTGCTAGCCAATACAGGTGGTAAAGAAAACTTCCCTGTTAAGGAGGTACATAAGCCATAGAGGAGTTAGTACTCCTCTAGGCAAATAGAGCAAACAGCACCCTGTAGTATGGAGTATATGCCTAACCTCCGTGAGTGCCTACAGTGGGACACCTCTGCTTTCTGCAGAGCCAGGGTTTGCCTTCCTGCTAGAGGAAAGGAAATAGACTGAAGGGTCCAGCAAACAGGCCTCTCAGATGAGAGTTACCCTAGAGGTCAGTATTAGAAAACTCCACACTTTAGAGTTAAGGTGGCAGCTCAGTCACTGGGTAACAAACAAGTCTCAACCCTGGTTGAGAGGGCTACTTGCTGGCTCAGAGAGTATTTGGAGTATTTGGTGACAGCTTGACTAGAGGAATTTCCTCTTCCAGTTCAAGTGGATAAAGGAGGATGAGCAGCAAACCAGGGATCTCAGCTTCTCCCCAGAGCTTTGTAAACAAGCTGTGATCCTGGGCACATCACTGAGGTGGCACGCAGCTCTGGATTGCAGACACCTCAATGTGAGTGTTGCGACGTAGGTGTCTGCATGTGGACTGGGTGTCTAGGTAGTGAAAAATCAAGAGCTTGACTCATGCCCACACAATGATTTCTTAGTGGAAAACATCTCAAGGTAGGTAATCGTGCCCCTAGTCAATACAGTCAGTGAAGCTGGAGAGCTAGACACCTACATTTGCTCAGCTGACTCACTCTCAGAGCTCTGCTGTCAACATTGACTAGACCTCCATTGATTATGCTGGAACACAGATACCCAGTGCTCATGTAGCCACTACATCTAGATATAGGCTGACTCAACCTAGATTCACCTGCAGTGATATGAATGGCCTTTTCACGCCACTGTAAAGCAGGACTAGAAATTTTCTCTTCCTCCTAGGAAAGCTGTAAGGGATCCTTGCTCAACTACAAAGCACCTAAACCTCTTCAGAGCTAGGTGTAGCTCTGTAAATGCTGAGTGTTTGCATTATTATCAGTAAGCAGCCATTCAGCAATGCGTGCACAACACTGAGGCGTAGTAAACAGATGGGAGAAGTTGCCAAGCAAGGCCACGCGGAAGCAGTGAGCAAAAATAAGTGTTAGAGGCAGTCTGACATTTTTATAGCGAGACAGACGCAAGCAGGATTGGAAGCATACAGCAAATAGCAATGAAAACGGGGTCAAGGAGGTGAGGTGCCTTTTCTTGGCAAGGGCCTCCTCCTGTTGGGCAGTCCCTTCTGTCCTCAGACAGCAAGCATTCTTCATTGCTGGCCTGGCTGGAAGGTTTCAAGATAATCATGGTGCAGCACAGCTCTCTCAGACAAGGCAGGAAAAGAGATACTGTTTATAATGAGCTGATGTGTGGGAGAAGAGAGATTTTAAACATAGCCTTGAAGTCACTGGGTTACACCAGCACTGGGCTGAGTTGAACTGACAACTGCTAATTACTGAGAGAAAAATGATTAACTGAAACCCAATAATAATTGTCATATGTCTAATTAAAATGGATGATTTACAGCCAGATAGAAGACTACAGCCTTGGCACGGGGGACATGCAGAATGTGATGGACAGCCTGGAGTCTTGCATGTCTTTTACAGAAACAGAGTTCAAAAGTTGTTCAAAAGCCAAACTGTATTTTAATTAACTGAAGGCGAGAAAAGCTGCTCTGAAAACCTAGACAGAAGCTGCATGAGAACGTGGTTCTCCTGGCAAAACACTGAATGTCCAGTTTGATGCTGCTAACAGCAAAACCCCTCTGGCTTCTGCAGAGTCCTTATCCAGTCCTTATCCTTTCCCTTATCCAGTATGTAGCTGGAATTTGGATAACTTTCCTCTTTTTGTCAGTGACTTCAGTGACCTGAAGTCTGCTGGAAATCTGAGCTGGTGTTGATGCTCTCATCATTTGGATGTAAACAGTTCCACCATGCTTCTTGGGCATCAGAGCTCAGGGCATCTCTGGATCGCAGCTCACTCATGAACCTTCATCAGGTCGTTTCCAATCTCTCTTTTGGGAGGGCTATCTCAGCAGACCTTGGCTCTGAATTTTCAGCTGCTGGACCTACTCAGCAGATGGAGATTTCTGCTGAGGAAGAAGGTACTCAGCATCTCTGGAAATGACACTTACTTTTTAAGAAGAAGTCGGCTTTGTTGGCTTTATGTTTCTGCTAACGTCCCACATGTGCTGAAAGTGCCACATTGTTTGGTCATTTCTCTTTGTAAAGCACTTTGAGTATAGCTCAACACTGGTGTGGGACATGCTCTTCCCTAAGACGGTGGTGGCCTCCTGTTCACCTCCCCTTGCCTTTTTCTCTTGCCTCTTTCAATTGCTTGAAAGTTCCCTTGAGCCCTTGCTTAGCTGGTTCACCCTGGCCTCAAAATAGTAACAGCCTTAATCCAGGGGACCTCTTTAATCCTAGGCTCAGAGTGGGAGGCATGAGTGATGGCTCTGCGCAGCAAACCCATTTATGCAAAATGTTTTGCTCTCTGAGCAGCATCGTTGAAGAAGGATGAGATTAGAAGGATATCACTGGCAAAGTGACTAAGAGATTTATCTTATTCACAGGCTTGGCTTGTACTTAAGGAATTTACATTATTGGGATTTTTCAAAATCTGAGCTGGTTGAATTTATCCTTCTTCCAGCAGTGTCATAGATATTGAAGGCTTCTTGTTTCCTTTCTAGTTCTTACCTTCCAGCATCAAGACATGACTCCCATTGCTTTCTCTGTGGCTTTTCCACTCATGTTTTCAAATGCCAGGAGTAATACAGCCTCCTCTAAGTCCCTAAGAGGTTATCATAAAGCAATTCACTGTCAAGATATATTCCCAGATACTCAGCCTGGTTTTTCTTTTGCTTAATTAATTTCTTCCTGATTTGTCTAGTTAATGCTGTTGGGAAGGCTTAAGAGGGATGCATCTCCCTCTGACACTGACATGTCTGGATATTTATAATAAAGAAGAGTTAGACCTCCTTGAAACTTCTGGCTCAGAGAGCCCCTTTAGAGAGAGAGCTGGGCCAGGCTGTGTTAGGGTGAGAGACATTTCTGTGCTTTGGTCCTGAGAAAGCCCTCTTCTGCTAATGAAGACTGACACCTTGATAGGGGCTTTGGGGAGGTGACAGAGCTGGGTTGGATGAGGAGTGGGGATGGCTGGGCTGGCACACGTGAGTTGCTCTGGGGAAAGAAAGGCTGTGTGGAATAGGACATGCTGTGCTGGAAGGCAAGACATCCATGGTGAGTAAAGTCAGGCTAAAATGAGTTCAGAAGCTGTGTCCTACCATCAGGATGTCTCCCTGCTCAGCAGCTGAGCCAGGAGCAGCAGGGACATTCCCAAGGGGGAAAAAAAAAGGTGTTACTGAAGTTGAAGGCAAGGACATGGCTGTCATTGGAAAAATCGTAGAATGGCTTGAGTTGGAAAGGATCGTAAAGATCATCTGGTTCCAACTCCCCTGATGAGGGCAGGGACACTAGAACAGGCTGCTCAAAGCCTCATCCAGCCTGATCTGAACACTTCTAGGCACAAGGTGTCCACAACATCTCTGGCCAACCCATTTCTGTGCCTCACCACCCTCATAGTAAAGAACTTCTTAATATCTAATCTAAATCTACTCTGCTCTAGTTTAAAACCATTGCCCCTTGTCTTATCACCACATGTCCTTAGAAAAAGTCCCTGTCCAGCTTTCCTGTAGGCTCCTCTCAGCTTCAGGTACTGGAAGGCTGCTCTATGGTCTCCACAGAGCCTTCTCTTCTGCAGGCTGAACAGACCCAACTTCCTCAGCCCATCCTCACAGGAGAGGTGCTCCAGCCCTCTGATCATCTTTGTGGCCCTCCTCTTGACCCTCTCCAACAGATCCATTCTTGTGTTGGGGGCTCTAGAGCTGGGCACAGTACTCCAGGTGAGACCTGGAGTATTGAAGCAGTGAGACCTGGAGACCTAAGGAAGGTCTACAGACCTTTCCTTAGCATAAGGATTACTTTCCTGTCTCTTGGTCGTGTGTATTCATAAGCAAGCTGAGCCAATGTAAGCCCATGCAGCTGTAGTGAGCAGCAGCCTCAGCTTTGCATTTGCACACTTTCTGAGCTCTAGCACTAGTGACCATGCAGCCAGGGACTCGTTCCAACAAGAATTAGCATTATACATGAATGTTAACTTCTACAGCTGCCAAGTTTGTTGCTTGGAATTGCATCTGGCCACCTGGTCACCAACGCAGCACCAGTGAAGGGGCAAGGCAGTACACCTGGGAGGGCAAGGGGAAGGGGAAGATGGCAACACAGACTTAGGCATAAACTGTGTGTGGAACTGAATCCTGAATCCAACAATTCAGAAACTCTTTTATAGCAACAATGAAGTATAAGGCATTTGAAGATATAATGTCTCATTTTCCAAGGGATTATTCTAAATACAGATCAGTGAAATGAAGCATACTTTGGGCTCATCTCTTTTAAGAAAACAAGCTCCTTCCCTGACCTGACCTCTGAATATCTATCCCAGGAGGAAGTTATTTTTACCTCTCTGAAAGGATAAAGGGAAACTAGGCATGGAGCCATGCCATTTTCATTCTCATATACTTTGCATTTCTGTCCCAAATGATAATGAAGTTGTTTGCAGATCAGGGAGGCAATGGCCAACCTGGGAAGAAGGGCTATAATAAGACTGTATGGGATTTCTTTCTCAGTACCCAAGTATTTCCCAGTATAAAAGTGTGATTGATAGTGTAGGCTAGTCCAGTGGGAGCTGCTGAAATGGTGCAGGGGCAGAAGAACATTATGTGTGAGGAAGAAGAAAGGGAGTTGGACTCATTTTGTCTGGCAACAACAAGAAGAGGGGAAACCTGATGCCTTCTGCTACTTAAAGTCAAATTATGGAGACCACAGAGCCAGAGTGGCACAAAAAGAACAAGAGGCACAAACTGCAGTAAGGGAAATGCTTGTTGGATATACAGAAACAAAATTCCACAGTGAGATTGGTGCAGCCCTGAGATTGGTGCAGCCCTGGGGATATTGTAGGTCCTTAGTCCTCAGATATCTCTCTGGTTCAGCAAACAATGCTCTGAGCAACACTGGAACTAGTCCTGGTTTGAGGAGGAGGTTGGACTACAGAAATACAGACATCTTTCCTAATCTTAATTCTCTAACCCTATGAAAACCACAGGGTGAGGGCACTGAGAAGTGGTTGCAATGTCACTATTCATAGGATTTAGACTTCTTGTTCTGGGGAAGGGTGTTGGTGGGAGGGGGAAAAGGTTTTACACATGCAGAGATGTGCACCCACCCACTGCCTGCCTTCAGACACAAATATGCCTGCAGCCATCTCAGTGGGGTCCCAACTTCTGTCTTACTGACCTTTAAAACAGCTGAGCTGGCCCATCATGAAAGCCTGCCCTAATGAGCACACTAAAGCCATGGCCTCTTGAACTGGTGACAGCAGTCAGTGCATCACTGTTGCACAAGAGGTGTCTGTGCCTAACTTCCCACTCGTGTTGGGAGGGTTGCTATGGTCATCTTTTGCCTGCTGCACTTTCAAGATCAGTTTAATGTAGAACCAGTGAAAACTGGAGCTGGAAAGGGCTGGATAGGCCTGCAGTATGCCCACCACCTGCCTTACCTGTACCTCTAATGTGACCCCTGCTCTATCTCCTGCATAACCCTCAATTTCCCGTATCATCCTGCTTTTCTACATACTATAGCTCCCAGTTGATTCCACACTACTCACTTTTCTCTTGTTTCCAATCATGACTCTCCTGCCTTTTCCCTCCTTTCTCCCTTTGAGCTGGCATTTTGACAGAAGCTCCCTTCTGTCCTCCTTGGGGACAGCAGCAGAGTGGAACTGATGATGGAACCACACTCCAAAGTCTGCTTAGCTCCCATGGTGAGATCACCTTCTGGTTAGCATGAGGCTGGGTTTGGTGCCTTTGTCTCCTGATCTCCTCCCTCCCAGCAGAGATTATAATAGTTTCCAAGCCTGTCTCACTTACGAGACCCTGGAGTACATGGACAAACTGTGTGCCCATGCTCGTGCCAGCACTGCTGCTGCTCTTTTTCCTTCAGGGAGCAAGGAGGGGAAAGTAGTCAGGAGCCAGAAAGATTTCTTTGACCAACCTGGTTTATTGCAGTTTACTACCCAGGTCCCTGCAATGTAATGTCAGACCCTTGCTCCCCGGGTCATCAAGCTCTTTCAGTATTATTCCCCAGCCCATCTTGCTGGAGCATCCCAGTATTCCATCCCCAGTGACTGTCACCTCAGAGCCACACTTAGCAGCATCCCTCTTACACCCCCATTTTCCAGAGCCCTTCCAAGCTCAGTATTGCCAGCTTAGCACATTTGTGGCTGTCCTCAGTGCAGCCCTCTTTCCTCTCTGGCACATCCCCATGGTGCACATCCCTGCCCCTCTCCTAGCAGCTCTCACGGCCCAGCCTCCAGAAATGGTCCTTCTGTATGCCCTCCCTTCATCTTCACCTTCCTCCCTGGCAGGAGCGTGGGAGGAGAAGGCAGGAAAAACCTCTCCCTGCCGAGTGGGCGTGCTTAATTCGGTGTTTGTTTTCAGTGCCGCCTGCTCAGTCACTGCTTAATGGAGTTCATTTGTGACGTTCAAAGCAAGGAAAAAAGAGCTATATCCCTGCCTCGCTGCAGCACCTTCAAACACCTTCCGTGTTTACTTGCGGATGCTGGTTTCTGCCAGTGAAGTTCAGCTACCCAAAGGCTTGAGTGTGGCCACCTGAAGCATGCTTTGAAATGCTGCTTATTTTTCTCTCTCAAGGGAGCAGGTGAAAGGTTTTTAATCTGATTCTGTTCTGCAAAGGGAGAAAGCGATGCCAAATGCACTGTGCCCCAATGGAAGAGAAGGAAAGGCAGCGTGGCTCACTCAGAAGGGCCCAGCCATCACAGGCTATCCTGTATCTCCTGAGCATATCCAACATCAGCAGATGGGGAGTTTCTTTCTCACTGCTTTTGATGGAGACAGACCCTGAACATCCCTGCACTGGGGATGATCAGGAAACCTTGACTGATTTCTAGCCTTCCTGCAAGTCCAGGATACTTGAGACTCAGTTAGGTTTGTGCCCACAAAGTCCTTTATTTAACCAAAGTCTGGCCCTCAGCCTCCAAAAGTGCAAACTAGTTGATCTACATTCCTTTAAATTGCTATTAATTTCCTCTTTTAAAATTTACCTCAGATTCTTCTACACTATCTATTAGGTGGCACAACCAGGCTGTGACCCTGGACAGGGGCAGCTTTCCCATCCTCCAGGTGGGGTTTGTTATCAGCAGGCTGGTTTGCAGAGGAACTATTTTCCTGATTGTGGCATGGGTTTTGACTCTTGCTCAAGCTGCTGGGAAAGGAGAGGCATTAGGGAATGGCTATGTGGTCTCCAGAGAGGCAGACCCAAGCAGAAGTGTGAAATGCCTTTCTGCTGGCAGGTGAGAAGGAAGAAAGTGTGTTAATGCTTTTGAGAAGCACAGTCAGGCTGCAGACTTAGTTTCTCAGCCATGCACCTCGCAGCTCTATTTGGCAAACCACAAATAGTAACACCTCCCTCCATCCCTCCATCTCCCCTGGGAACTGGGAAGCAAAATTAACTTTCACAAAGCCCGCTGGGCACATGAAATGAAGAGTCCAAAGGGTCTGTGTAAAAGCCTTTCCACAATGTAAATTCTCACTCATGATGTATTTTAGTCTATTCATAGAATTGAAGATAAAGTGAGACAAGCACTTAGAGCTGGGCATGTGTGCAAAGCGGATTTTGGCTCAAAGCAGGCAGTGCTCTCCACAGCGCAAGTGACTTGACGAGCAAGCCCAGCCTCGCATTGTGCTTTTAGCACAAAAGGATGGATTTCGAGCTTACTGCAAAGGAGTAGCCCTGCCTTCCCCTGCCACCATGCTCCCACCTTCGCTACAGCAGAGTGTGCTGCCGGGAGCAATTAGGCAGAACAAGTTTTGTTCACTCCAAGAGCAAGAGCTGTCTTGCAGAAAGGTTGCTCCTCACTGCTGGAACATGGCATAGCTCAGGAATTTGCCATGGTTTTTGAAGGGGTGTTGCCATCAAGGTAGGACCAACAGGTTTCATTAGAAAGAGGATGAATGCAAAGCTAGGGAGGGACATGCAGGCTGGTTAAAGTAAGGAAAGGTGGTGCTGAGGTGAAACCTTGTGTGGTACTTGCAAGCCAGTGATGTAAATCCCTGCTCTGCCAGGGATCTCCCATGTGTTCTCCAGGGAGTCTGTTGCCCACACACCAGCTCCCGTTTGGGCACTGGGGACACCATGCTGTCCCTTCTCCCTGGGTAGACCATCAGGGTAAAGGCACAGCCCTCAGACATTATGAAGAAAGGAGACCCACATGCACATGCCCAAGATAGCCGCTATTAACCATGCCTCCTTTTACATGTTTTTACAGCTGCTGCACATGTCTCCTTGTCTCCCTTGAGGGATGTTAGGTACTTACAGCCCTTCCAGCTCAGATAGAGCTGCCTAGAGGAGCTGACAGCTTTGGCCCCAGCTCTGCAAGGCTCACTCCTTGTGGGCAGGCTGATTGAAGTCGGTCGAATCATTCCTGCCCTGAAAGGGACTTGTCTGCAAGAGTGCGCCTAGGTTTCGGCAGCTAGGGCAGTGCTGGCAGACACTCACCCAGATCTAATTGCAAGCTCAGGACGTAAATAAGACAAAGGATAAATATAAAAGGATGTGCTGGGAAGCCCCACAAGAGGAAATAAGGATATTATTATTGATTAATAATGGTAATAACAGTAGTAGTTATCGACTGGATCTTGCAGCATCAGGCACACCAGCCATGTTGTGCTAATGCAGGAGAAGCGAGAGGTGCAGCAACCCCTGCATGCCAGTCACGCAGTTCATTTGCTCTCACTGAGCTAACCAGAGAGAGCGTGTTTGTAAAATGTAGCTTGAATATCATAAGCTAAAATGACATGTAGGATTTGCCTACTACAGTTACCTGGGGAGTTGTTGGCAGCAGTAGTCCAGAAATATTTTTCTGTGGCATCAGCCAAAAGGGTGATGGCCTTGCTGGGAAATGTGCTGAACTTGGGGAGCTTTGGAGATGGCTGGAAGACTCCTGCAGAAGATGGAGAAGAATAGGGATTTAGTGTCAGGGCAGTGCTAGCTCCCATGCTCAGTAGAAAGCTAGTCTGCCCCTTTAAGCCCCCCTTAAGGGACTACTGGGTACAGAAAGACCCATTGCCCCCCATCTTGGTGAGCTCTGCACATATTCATGGGATGAAAGAAAACATATGTGATTTCCACTTGTGTAGCCATCTCTGCTATGACACAAAGTGATTACTTTCTTCCTGTCAAATATTATTTTCCCCATTCCTTCCTAGCTGCCTGCTTCTTGAGGGCTGTCCCTCTTCAGCACACAGCTTGGCTTTGAGTGGAGACTCGAAGCATCCAGGAGTGGGATACCCTGACAGACAGATCTGTCCTCACTTTCTCTGCTCTCCATCTCCTGCATGGTCCCAGCACACGCTAGACTTTCTGCTCTGCCTCCCCAATGCCAGTAGCTACATGAAGATCCCCTTGCAAAGGGGTATTTCTCAGCTTCTGGACATGATTAATAGGGCAGGTTTGCCTGCCAAAGAGCCAGTATCCCTGGCACATTACCATTTCTGCAGTTTCCAGCTGCTCCCTTTGCCCTCCTTGTGTCTCGTTTCCCCCATGTATGAAATTCAAATAAGAGTAGCCAGTTCTGTTTGGTACTAAGAGGCTTAACATATTAAAGATTTCATGGCACCTGGAGAGCCTTGGGTGAAAGCACATGGCAATGGTTCCATGTTTTCATTACATGCATTTTTTACCATTCAGTCATTCTGTGCTGCCTCCCCAAAGCCACCATTTCTCCTACGGATGAGGCAGAAATCTGACACTAAGCAGCTGAGCCAGCTACATGGACCTACTGGTGGCAGAACCATCCCTGAATGCATTGTAGGTGCTCAGGCTCAGGGCTTTGGCCAAGTCATTACATTATCTTTGTTCTGTACTTTAGATACACAGAATACAGAATACAGAATTAACCAGGTTGGAAAAGATCTTCGAGATCATCAAGTCCAGCTTATCACCCAACACCATCTAATCAGCTAAACCATGGCACTAAGTGCCTCATCCAGTCTTATTTTAAACATTTCCAGTGATGGTGACTCCACCACCTCCCTGGGCACAGCCATCCCTGGAAATGCTGCATGGTGGGACATCTCCCCCCAACTTTGGCTCAGCAGGGACAGACAGAGCCTCAAGGGTCCTCAGAGCAAGGGATGCTTTTCACAGAGTTAAACACTAAACATACTTGCTGTACTGTGGCCCCAGCCACTTCTCCATCTGGCCCTCTTTGCAAGGCAGGTAGATTTCAATTGGGAAGGAACAACCAGAATGCTGAAGTGGCTGCTGGCTTGGAAAACGACTACAAATGGCCTGAGTGAGCAAACACAGAACTCAGGGGCTGTGGGTTGGATGTAGCTCTGACCTAGGTAAGAGGCTTATGTGTGTTATGGCAAGTGTGTGTTGCTCTGCACAGGAGCAGCTCATGTTTGTCTTGTATTCTCACCCCCTAAATCTGATTTAGGGTGGTCTGCTCTGTGAGGAAACCTGCTTATTTCCCATTCCTCCAGCCTGATTCAAAACAGCTCTTTGGCCACCCTGCTAGTGCACGGATGTGTGTGTGTGTAGAGGGGCGTTAAGCTCTTTAGAGCATGAAATGTGATAGCTCTCCCTGCACGTGGTGAACTTGGGCTGCAAAGGGAGTTGGAATTAATAGCACCAGCAGCAGAAGTTGATTGACAGTCAGCATCATGGCGCTTGCATGGTGAGCCTGCAAAGGGGTGAGCTTTATCTAAAAGCTGGGAATCAGCTTAATCAAGAGGGCTTTTCTTCATCTGGTAGATGGGCAGAAAACATCTTTGTTGACATTAGTGCCTAGAGGCACCCACTGGCTTGGAGTTGGGTGGGGGGAGGCACAGCAGCTGCTTGGATGCCAGCCTGAGCTCCCCAAGGGTGTAGAGAAGGGCTCAGGGATGTGTGTGTGTGTGGTGAGGAGAGAGAGCATCTGGGATGTGCTATGTCAGAAACCTGGTTTGATGTGACCATAGGAAAGGAGGCACAGACAAATCCCTGGGATACAGTCTGTGTGTAAGAGCTTGAGATCAAGCCAGATTTGTACCAGATTTAAGAGTGAATTTTGGGCAGCAATTTTCAGAGAGAATAGCTGTCCCTGACAATGGAGTTGGAGGAAAAGGGACATTTAGCTGCTTGTCCTGCATGATTTTCAGCCTGCCATTTTTTGTCCCAGAGCATGGAGCTACTGTGAGCCCACTCTGCCAGGACAGGGTAAAAGCACAGTGCCATAGATAACACTGACAGCAGCTTTCCAACCCCCTAGTTCACTGTGGAAAACTTTATTAATGATCTTCACAACCCCCAAACCACTTTGTACAATATACCGATTCAAGGGCCCCACTAGGGCCAGATGCTTAGTGACTCCATCTTGGTATCTTTCCCTCCTTGGTGCCACAGAGAGGTTTTATTGCATGCCTCGGAGATGTGACCACCCAGGCTGATCGGACCAAGGCTGATAGTCACCATAATGACAAATTACCCCATGGCTCTGCCTTTTGTTACAGGGCTATTGCCACCATGTCCGTGACATACCGATGAATCATTCTGCCCAGCGGTAACACACAGCCTCCTCCAGAATGGCTGCTGGTTACTCATGCACATCAGCAATATGTGCTGCTCCAGGAGTGTCATCTCCAGTTGCCACTGCAAAATCCAAGAAGGGGGTGGTTTAGACCTGCCCCATGCTGTAGCTGAGTGGGTCTGAGCTCCCAGGCAAATTGTCCCTGTCCCTCTTTAGAGAGCTGAGTTGCTCATGGTCTCTACTGAGCGTAAGTAAGAACCAGGATTTCCACCTTTGCATAAAGCCATTTGAGGTGATCTCAGTGGCAGGAGGCAGCACTGGACAGCAGGGCCCCATAATTTGGCTCATGGCTGATTTACTGCCTGACACAGGAAAATGAACCAGGGTTTGTCTGCACCAGAGAATTTCACACACCCCATCCCTCCCTCCCCCTCTTGCACTAATCTGGTCTGGCAGGGGAGGCAGAGTGAAGTGCCAAAATGCTCTTTTCTTTTTTTTTCCCTTTTCATCCTCTTTTTAAATAGCAGTTCAGCTGATGGGCAAAACATGATCTAGAGTAGCATTTCAGGCAGCAGAAAATTAGTTCAGCTTTTACCCTCATTAGCTGATTGCCAATAATTAACATTTTGTCATTAACTACAGATGTTTATGTCCTGGAAGAGAAGTTTGGGTGTCTCTACATTAACTCTCAGAAATGCACTGATTATCTCTCCATTTAACTGTCTGCCTATGCCTCAGTTTCCTTATCTGCCAAGGGGGGAAAAAAGATTACAATGATTCACTCCCATCCTCTAATTTACATCTCAGCCTGTAAGGGCTGTCAAAGAAGTATGTGCTGTCTTCTGGAAGTTCAGCTTCAGGAAATGCAGTTTTTCACTCTCTCTAGCTTGCCAGCCCTTCCCTTTAATGAGCCTCATTGTCCAATAGATCATAATCTCTTTGGCATTTAGTGACTTTTCATTGTGTTCCTGCAGTGTTACTCAACTAAGCATAGATGCTCACAAGTTCATTCATGCCTGTTTTTCGGTGGCACTTGTTTCTTTTGCTTCTGGTTACTCTATGATGTTCTAAAGAACAATAGCTAGGGCCCAGGTGGACCATCCCACTCTAGAGACCCTGCTCCTGGTCTGAAAAAGCAAACATAGCCCAGCACTTGGGTCCTAAACCTAGTGGCAACTGGGGATGGCTAACACTCATTCAAGTCATTCATCCTCATGCTTTCTCTCTCTTTGACAAGCTTCTATATCTCCCTGGGTTTCAGAACTAATCCTTCCATACTGCTTGTTTTCTCATTGAATACATGCATTTATGTAGCAGCCTCTTCTGGAGGAGTAAACCCACAGCAGCAAATTTGTGTGTGGAGTTTGGCATTTCAGAGCAATGGTGTAATGGGAAGCAAAGCCATCTGGAGTTTCACTAAGAAAACTAAAGGAGAGCTCCATCTCCCCTATCCCTACTCCTCGTGCCTGGGGCACTAATCACGGTTGTGACTTTCCTTCCCACTATCTCCACTGCTGTAGTGGTGGCCCCAGAAAACACAAAAGGTATCAGCTCTTGGTGCAAAAATGTATTTTCAGGAGGCTGCTGTGTCACTGAGTGAACAGGGAGCCTGGGCATGTAGGGAGAACTGGATAATCATGCACAGTACCCTGCTAGTTTCCCTTTGAAAGTCATTCCTGTTTATCTCTCAGGCACACATCTCTCCCATTCCTCCCTTTGCTGCTGCAAACTCAGTGCTCTCTGCTTGCCTGACGTTCCTCCTTCTTTGCCAACATAGCAATTGCCACATTTTGATGCTCTTTCTTCAAGCAGGAGGATGCAGAGTGGAGATTGTCAACAGAGTTCAGAGGTCCTGGGGATCAGTGCTGCTTTCTTGCTGCTGCAGTAGCTCTGAGTGTATTTCTGGTAATTCCATGTACAGAGTTGTGCACCATTACTTCTCCCAGGTGTAGCTGCAGCCTCTGTAAACTGAGACAAAGGCTCTGGCTGTATCCAGAGATAGTAGCTGTCTTCAATAGCAAGGAATATAGGTTTTCAGCAGAGCTAAAGGCAGCTGGGTGTTTTCTGGCCCACACAGCAGATTCAAAGCTCAGCTTCTCTCTACATGAGCAGAGTGAGTTTGCATGTGCCAGCAAAATGCACATCGATGCAGGCCATGCACCAGCCTCTCCAGCACAGCTGCTCAGCTTCTGATGCACTCCCTGCTGTATTTCTGTCCCAGCAGGGCTCGAGCCACACTCTTTGTAGGTGTCAGCATCAGCACAAGCAGATTTGGTGGTCCCCAGGGAGAGCTCACCTGAAGGATAGGGACAAGAGAGCATTGCAATATCCATGAACGGGCTACTCAAGCACAGTATTGGTGCTGGAATCCAGGGCCAGTCCACTCTGCAGAGGGCAGGAAACAGGAGAAATGAGGTTTGTACAGTAATAGTCACTGCTTGCATTTTCTCAGCCTCTCACCTGTTTAGTTTCCTCTCCCATGAAGACGTCACCCGCTGAGTCTTCAGCTTTGCTTTCCTGTGTGCCATACCCTGGCTTTGTGCAGATTTAACTTAAGTGTGGCTGAAAACCCCTGAGGCAGTACTGGGAAAATGTGACAGCACAGGGAGCATCATCCCAAGAAAAGGGAATTACTGGGTATCCAGATAAACCCAAGGAGGAGTCCAAGGGTACGCTTCAAGGGGAGGTAGTGCATGGCCAAAAGCCATGTCACAGCCACATGTAATGCCAGGTCATTATGCAGGAACAGGACCCCAGTGGCTGTCCAAATTGAGCAAAGCACGTTTGCATGCAGTGGGAGCATGTCACTCTGCTCACTGTATCCTGCTCAGGCTGAGGTGTGGTAGAGTCACACCAGATCTCTTGTCAGAGCAATGCCCCCCCACCCCGCATTGTGATGACTTGTTAACCCCAGTGGTTTTATTAGGTCTTGCTGGATGCATTGATCAGCTCTCCAGCTTTGCCCTTCAAACATTGTCCCACTGGTGTGACTTTGCTCAAGGCAGGAAATCCTTGGATTTCCTTCTGCTCTTGGCAGACGGGCTTTCCTCATGTAGTGAAAATTAAAAATACCTCTGGGATCCCTGTGGAGTGAAAACTCCCAGCTGCTTTTGTGGTGGTCTCTGCTTTCCCTGCTCCTCAGCTCCACGTCAAGTCACCTGGGGTGACATAGCTGCTTTGCAGACAGAGAGAACTCCAGAGGAGCCTGGAAAATGTGTTCTTGCTTGTTAGATGTCTTCAAGATGAGAGTATCCTCCACCAGCAGTCCCAGTGCTGGCACACTGGTTCTAGCTCCATGGTTTCCAGGATGCAAAGACCGTGAGTCTTCAGTGGAGGTCTTGAAGAAAAGGCTGATCAAGACAGCTTTCCTCTGTGCCTTGCAGTCATATTTCCTTGTGCTTAGTCATGCAAAATTAATCAATTTTCAGAATACCAGGGCATATCTGACACTTCTTTCTTTGTTCTCTCCATCTTGTTTAGAGACTCCACTCTAGAGTCCAATGAGGAGTATAACTATCTCCATGAATTTGTCTACATTGTCATTTCTAATAAGGCTTCTTGCTTCTATGCATTCCCATATTTTCAACAAACATGAGAAAACTATCTTGGAGCCCTCCAATCTTTGCAAAATTTGATTAGAAGTGCCAAATGACTTAAAAATTAGTTACTGGGTGGTATACACAGACCCACATTATCAGTGCATCTCATAAGTCCCATTTTCATTATAAACCAAGCTAAAAAGGGGAAGAACAAGATCTGGTGGGGTGCTGGCATATCTGATGAGGTGAGCAATGTCACAACAGAGGAAGATGCAACACTATAGAGATGGCAGTGATGACAGAGTAGAGTGGGGTAGCCCTGACTGTAGGAGAGAAGGAAGAGTTAAATTCAGCAGTGCTCAAGGGTGTCTACAACATGGATGGAGGGAGACTGTTTACAAAAGCCTGTAGTGATAGAATGAGAGGCAATGGTTTTAAACTAGAGAAGAGTAGATTTAGGTTGAACTTGTTAGGAACAAGTTCTTTACCAAGAGGGTAGTGGAACAGGTTACCTAGAGAGGTAGTTGAGGCCCCATCCCAGGTAATACTCAAGGTCAGGCTTGACAAGGGTCTGGGTGACCTGATCTAGTGGAGGATGTCACTGTTGACTGCAGGGGGGTTATACTAGATGACCTTTGGAGGTGACTTCCAACCCAAACCATTCTATGATTCTATGAAAAGACTGCAGTTCTGGCCAAAGGTTGATACTTCAGGTGTGATTAAGGATTGGTCTGAATGCTAAGATGTTATGAATTTCCCAGAATTTGAGCTAGGTAACTGGTCAGACTGGTGATTACTGGGAAAATTGGGGCTGGGCAGGAACTGGTGCACACATTTCTGCCCATTTTAGTGCATTGTGCCCTGTGGAACAGCTTGAGGGCTGGAGTGCCAAAGTATCTCAAAAGGTTTGAACAAGAATGTCTCTGACAGGTGCTCAGTGTGCCAAGAAGAATGAGCCACTGTCTTTGTGATGACTGTAGTAACTAGGAGAGAAAGTCCTTGATTCTCTTGAACACCCATATGGACCTTTGGTCAAGGGTTGGATGCCAGAAAGACCATTTTGTTTGTGGGTACTTTTTCAGTTACTCTGTGTAACAGCTTGGCCTAAACAACTGCTTTCAGGTAAGAGCTGGAGAGTCATCTGAGACTCAGTATGAGTCTGAACAGCATAGAGATCCTCCTCATGCCTCAGCAAGCATGAAAACAGGGAGGAATGTATTCCAAACTGGGAGGCAGATGTTCTGGCTGGTCTGAGATTAATTTGCAGCCTCTGGACAAATCCAGGGGAAAGGAAGGGAGTGTCTGTGCCTGAGAGATGCACAGAGAAAACTGTGTGAGAAGAAAGCATAGGTCTGGGCTGAAAGAGAAGGCAGGTTATTCTGATCATGTGTAGGTGTGGAACAGAGGTCATGATTACCACAGGGCTCTTGAAAACTGAGGCAGGAGAGGAGAGCTACATGCAGGTGCTTAATAGCCTGATAATGTTCTCCAATGGAGAATAAGTGTAACTGTATGATGCACAACTCATGACTGGAAGGCAACAGCTATTAAACAGACATTCAGAAGCCTTTACGAAGAAAAGGTAAATCTGTGGGTTGTTTTAAGTGAGTTTTTCAGAAACCAGCTGTCCTGGTTTTTCTGTGGTGTAAAATTCATTTCAGACCAAGTGACACCTATTATTTCATATGTAAACAGGATTTGTTCAAGACTTCAGGAGTTGGGGGACCTAGTTCATCAAGGTTCTTTAATGGCTAATTGTTTCCCCCCCAAAATGCACTTTATTTCAAGACTGTATCTGCCTGCCTTCGTCTTCCATCCACTGGATCTCATTCTGCCTGTCTACCAGATTAAAAAGCCCTTCACCGTTACAAGCCTTCTCCCAATGGTAGTACTTAACAGACTACAGTCATGTCATGTCTGTAACTTCTCTTCATTAAGCTAAGCAGATTAAGCTTCTCTTTCTGCTCATCAGAGAGGCAGGTTTTCCCAAATGTGGATTCACACGTCTGCTTTTCACCTCTGAAATTATATGAGAGTTATGGGGAGTCAGGGTACACTCCAGATGGTCTGAATGACCAGACTAACCTCAGGATACAAGGATAAGGTGCAGGCTGTGTTTGAGAGGCTAAACACACTGTCTGAGATTCTGATCTGTCAGACTGTGGTTCACGGTGATGAAGTATAATGAAGTACGGTCTTGGTGACCTTTCTTTTCCACTCTATCCTCTTCCAAGATATATTTAGAGGAGTTTGAGCTGTAAGAATGTTTCTTGACTTTCCCACTTTATAGTGGCTTCTCTCTCCATCTGGAAGTCTTTGGGTTAATTTTGCATCTGAAAGGTTACTGGTCTGCAGAAATCTCCTGTTTGTTTCCCCTATACACTTTGCTAATGATGGGCTCATATGTACTGTCCTGCAGAGGATTGGCACAAGTGAACGGTGCCATCTACGGCCTGAACATACTTGGCATCCTTGCTTTTGGCAGAGACCATGGAGCTAGTTTTAAAGAAGAAGGAAGAGCTGTAAGATGCTGTCAACTCTTCTTTCCTAACAGGCTTATTAGAAAGTATGTTGTGAGAATCTGCTCAGCATTTTTATGATTTGATCAAAAGTACCCACGAGGGATGAGTGAAGCAATCTGGGAGGAATAAGAATTGATCCAAAGCTCAGCCTAAAACTTATTGGAAGTTTGTGAGTTTGAGCAGCTTCATACAACTGTTCCCACTGCTACTTTCTCGATCTTCTACCTTGCTAACACTGGGGCCAGCAAACGGCTCTCAAATCAGGATGTTTCCAGCCTGATTAGATATGCCAAGTATTTAAGAGGATCTCTGCCTCTGAAATTCTGGCCAAGCCACACTTCTCGATCAGATTCTATAGGAACTGTGTAAATGCACAGTTTCTACAGAATCATAGAATTTTTTTGGTTGGAAAATTTATTGCAGATTATCAAGTCCAGCTGCCACCCTAACACCACCATGGTCATTAGGACTATGTCCCAAAGTGCCATGTCCACATGTTTCCTGGGTACCCCCAGGGACAATGACTCCACCACCTTCCTGGGCAACCTACTCCAAGGCCTGACTATCTCTTTCAGTGAAGAAAATTTTTCCTAGCATCCAATCTAAACTAACTGAAGACATGCTGCCATTGCTGCCACTTGAGAGGAGAAGGTGGGATAGGCCTCTGATTTGGGGACTGAAACATGTTTGTGATGTTGTCTGTGAAATTTTAATCTCTTACTACCTGATTTGGTTTAATGCTCTCAGGTAATTTTGCGATAGATCCCCAAAGCCTTTCCCATCCTCTTCTGTCTGGTTTGTCCAGAGTCAGGAAAGGGACGTCTAGCTGACTAAACCATGATGAGGACTGAAGAGTCCTCAAGACACAGAAATCATAGAATCACAGAATCATATAATGGCCTAGCTTGGAAGGGACCTCAGAGGTCATCTACTCCAACCTCCCTGCTGTGGGCAGGGGTGATTCTCGGCTATACTTGGCTGCTTATGAAGCCTGGCCTTGAACAGCCTCAGGGAGGAGGCATCCACAACCTCCTCAGGCAGCCAATTCCAGAGTCATCATCCTGATACTGAAGAACTTCTTCCTAAAATCCAGTCTAAATCTACTTTCTCTCTCAACGTAAAACCATTCCCTCTTGTCCTGTCACTTTTCTTGTGAAAAGTCCCTCTCTGACTTCCTATAGCATCTCTAAGGTCCCCCTGGAGTCTTCTCTTTTCTAGGCTGAACAACCCCAGCTCCCTCAGCCTGTCCTCATAGCAGAGGTGTTCCAACCCTTGGATCATCTTTGTGGCCCTCCTTTGGACTTGCTCCATCATCTCTGTGTCCTTCTTATGATGGAGACACCAGAACTGGACACAGCATTTGAGCTGACATCTCACAAGAGTGGAGTAAAGGGGAAGAACCACCTCTGTTGACCTCCTGGACACACTCATTGATGTAGCCTAGGATACAATTTGCATGAGTGCACACAGAAAGATTTGGTGAGAAAGAAGACTTGCAGAAAACAGCTCTAATGTGGGGCACTCTATAGGCTGGGGAAAACTCTACTCCTGAAGTCTGCCTAGATCTCTCCCTACAGTTATTAAATTGTGGTAGGTCTTCCAGCACTGGGTAGATGAGAGTAGATTTTGTATGGTAAAAATTTTGCTACAGTACTTTTGGTGGCAGTCTACTGCCTCCCTTGAAGCAGACCTGATGGGGTGCTTGGTGCCATGGTTTAGTTGAATAGATGGTGTTGGATGATGGGTTGGACGCAATGATCTTGAAGGTCTCTTCCAACCTGGTCTGGTCTATTCCATTCCATTCCATTCCATTCCATTCCATTCCATTCCATTCCATTCCATTCCATTCTATTCTATTCTATTCTATTCTATTCTATTCTATTCTATTCTATTCTATTCTATTCTATTCTATTCTATTCCCTGTTGCCCTATGACATATGTACACCTCCTCTCCATGTGTCAAGTAGACAAGCTGGGCATTGTACAGTAAATGTGATGCCTTTAGGTGACCATGGACTGTCCAGAGCAACTATTTTTTTCCATGGGAAGAATCAGCTTTCCCAGAAGGTGGTGGTTGGGTGACAGCCCAGGCAATGCCTCTGGTGTGACACACCGTGTGATGGAGAAGTGGTTGTGGGATTTGATGCCTAGCACATGAAGCTTAGCAGCTACAAGTGCACATTAATTACGGAGTTGTGCAAATACTATGTGCACAGCAGGGACTCAGTTCCCTTACCGTCCTGTTAACACAGCAGAAGTGAAAGGTCTCAGGTAGCAGATGTGCTTGGTTCCCAGGTTCAGACTAAGAATGATTAATTCTTACAAATGCTAAGAAAGAGTTCAAGGAGCTGCCTGCCTGTTAGGTTATAAATCCCAACTAAATGTGTTTACCATAGGCAGTCAAACTTGTAACTTAACGCTTGACAAAATTTCATAGTAAGGAGATTATTAGGTGTCTGTGCAGGAAAAATGGATCAGAGCGCCAATCCTTAGAAGTCAGTGCCCCTGTGGTGGTTAAAATATCCACTCTGTGCCCTGCTGAGCTTCCACAAAACATACAGGATAGGATGTTTGACCACATGCATTTAAGGTAGAAGGTGGTAACTTCAAGCCTGCAGCGACCTGTGATCACTAAGCCCACTATGACTACAGAGGGCATTGCTCAGCACTGAGGAAATCACAGTATCACAGTATCGCCAAGGTTGGAAGAGACATCAAAGATCATCGAGTCCAACCTGTCACCACAGACCTCATGACTAGACCATGGCACCAAGTGCCACGTCCAATCCCCTCTTGAACACCTCCATGGATGGTGACTCCACCACCTCCCTGGGCAGCACATTCCAATGACCAATGACTCTCTCCGTGAAGAACATTCTCCTCACCTCGAGCCTAAACTTCCCCTGGTGCAGCTTGAGACTGTGTCCCCATGTTCTGGTGCTGGTTGCTAGAGAGAAGAGACCAACCCCTTCCTGGCTACAACCACCTTTCAAGTAGTTGTAGAGAGCAATGAGGTCACCCCTGAGCCTCCTCTTCTCTAGGCTAAACAATCCCAGCTCCCTCAGCCTCTCCTCATAGGGCTTGTGTTCAAGGCCTCTCACCAGCCTTGTTGCCCTTCTCTGGACACGTTCAAGTGTCTCGATGTCCTTCCTAAATTGAGGGTCCCAGAACTGGACACAGTACTCAAGGTGTGGACTAACCAGTGCAGTGTACAGGGGCAGAATGACCTCCCTGCTCCTGCTGGCCACACTATTCCTAATGCAGGCCAGGATGCCATTGGCCCTCTTGGCCACCTGGGCACACTGCTGGCTCATGTTTAGGCAGCTGTCAACCAGCACCCCCAGGTCCCTCTCTGTTTGGCAGCTCACACAAAGATCTTTTTCCATGCAGCAATCATAGGTGTTGACAGTATATACATGTATGGATTCACATTCCTTTTTGCACCTTAAAGAACATGAGAAGGTTGGAAAAACACAAATTGTAAAAATTCAAGGTAAGAAAAAGAGGAAAAGAAAACAAAATTATACATAACAGAGAGAGAGAGTTGTAATCTCTCCAATTTTTTTACATCTCTGGACACTTCCAGATTTATCATCAGAACTGCAGTCCTTGCACTGCTAGCTGAACACTAGCCCTGGCTGCTGGCTTAGTTAGGTTTTGCTTATCATGTTTTGTGAGGGGCAAGGAAAACCTGATTGAAGGACAGAGTGGACTATTACAGGAATGTGCTAATGAAATTTGCTGATGATATAAAGTTCAAGACATTGGCCATGGAGAGGTGAATGAGAGTCTCAGTTCTGGATTACTCTGGGTAATAGAAATGGCATGAAATGGAGTAGGGCTACAAGGAATAACAGCCTGGATGTCTGGTGTTGCAGCTGGAAAGGGCAATGCACCTTGCAGGCAAAGTGTTTCCTGCAGAGGCAGGAAAATCATGACCGTGGCATTGGCAAGCCCTCCTAGGGAAGCCTGGGCAGAAGAGAATTTCTGGGATGGCCACAAACTTGGAGATGCCATCGGATGAAAGGAAGACGCCAGCCATGTGGAAAGCAAAGTCTGAAGGAGAAGTGCTGACCTGTTCTAGCTCTGCTGTAGGTGAGAGACCACAGCATTAAAGAGCAATGTGCATTAGCAGTCAGCACTGGTTCTCAAAGGAGAGAAATTCAGAAGCAGGCTATAAATAGAAATAACAACAAGAAGAAAATTACTTTTAAGTGGAACCTGAGTCCTTTGTTTGGGATTGAGGCTTGCCTTGGAGTCATGGAACCTGATCTACCCAGGTTTCAAGTCTCCCCTATAACAACCATAAGTTCAGAACAGTCTCACACAATTGCCCTCCGTTTTATGTCCCAGAATGTGTAACTCTGCTGTTCTTCACATACTCAGCACGCATTTGCCAAAAATAATAAGGTGGCTACAGATAAGAAGAAGGTGGTATGAAGTTTTAGCTGGGAGATGAAGACTTGAATCATACAATTCTATCTGTACAGCTGGTTAATCCCAGCTGGATTTGTTTGTTTTAGTCATTTGAGACTCATCCCCTAGCAAAAATAAAAACATCTTCAGACTTATGACTATTTCATCATCTCTGTTTATTCTTCCTGAACAGAAACTAGAGCTATAAATCAGGCAATCTACATCTAGTTAAAGAAATGTTATCCTAGATCTAACTGAGAGTAAACCCTCCTTTGAACACAGAATATTAAATTTGGGAAAGGTCTAGATGTCCACACACACTCCTCATCCCACCTAAGCAGCCAACTTTGCTGTCAGGAGGCACAGAAAGGAGCTTTGCCTTGGTCCAGCTCCTACAAAAAGGGCACAACAAGCGGCAACACCAAGACCTTGTCTTGTCTTTGTCTTGGCTGTCATGGCTTTGTAGAGAGACAAGAGATAAGATGCAAATCGTTCAGGTCAGTATTTAAACTCCCACTGTTGTTCAACTGATCAGTTGTTCAACTGATGGTCTGTCAAGACATTATCTGAGGACAATCTCAAATGATCAGCAGGCAACTGGATTTGGCATTAGCTGTAGCTAATTACCTGTAACTAGTGCAGGCTCTTCAGAGGTAGCCTCTGGTGACAGTCCCATTGTACCTTAGCCATCTGTGCAAGGCAGTGTAGTACCTCCAGCACCTGAAGTTATCAACATACCTAATAGTTTCTGCTAGGGAAAAACTCAAACACTACCAGGAATTGCAGTTGAGAATCAAGCTCCATTCCTGAGCCTGACCAAGGGACAGCAGAGTCTCCAGTTGGTGTTCAAAGGACTTCTAGAAACGGTATTTTTCTACTGAAAAATTGCAAATTCAACTTCAAATATGTAGCTTCACCTTTCCTGAGATCTCATGAAAACATGGAAAGTACAAGCTGAGACAGTCATTGGTTGGTGTGGCTGGTCTCTGTGGGAAGCAGTCTTCTGCTGCCCCACACAGTGTGGGAGACAATTCTGAGTAGAAGTATCTCTGGGCATTTCACAGCCTTACAAATCAGAGTCCAGAAAATGTGGCAGGAGGACATCTGAACAAGCATAAGTCTGGACATGCTTGCTGGTCCATCCCAGAATGACCACTTTGCATTTCTCCTTCACTCAGACGAGGTTGCTGGCCTTCATCAGCCCCAAAGCAAACTCTGTATATATTTATTCTTTCAGCCTTCACACATGGTAGGAGATCACGCAGACTCTTCAAATGCCCCTCATTCAGTGTTATTCTGTAGTATCCTTTCTCCTGGTCCTATTTACACCCTGATTATAAGTCTCCTAGGTCCTTTTGGGGGTCTCCAGCCTTGCTTCTGCACTGGCGCTGCTGGCCCTGGCATCCTGGCGCATGGCAGACATGCAGCACGGGCTGTTTAGTTCGCTATAGAAAACTAGTTCCCAATTTGCTTTGCAATGGCCCCAGGCAGGTAGAGACAGCCCCCTCCAGCCCAAGTGGGCCTGGGAAAGAGCCTTTTGTTCTTTACAGCTAAAAATGTGGTGGGTTTGAACAAACTCTCCCTGAACAGCCTGCCCTGAGACCGTGCTGTGGAGAGGCATAAATTACCAGCTCCTGCCAACTGCATGGAGAGCATTAAATGACTCACCAGGCTTTTCTGCCAATTTAATGTGATTTGAAAAAAAAAATTATTTAGCCTCCAAACACATTTTTTTATGTCCTCTCATCTGCTTTTAATGGAATGCATTTGCCTTTTTGTTGTTTTTTTTTTAACCCAAGATTAAGGCATGGTTTTCTGTTTCTAAACCTGGGCTGGTCATTATCTCTGTCAAAGTTTTCGGAATGTCTAGGGATTCTTTTCCATGTGTGTGTAAAGGGAGAGCAGGACTTGAAGCAAGAGTAGACATCCTGCGTTTTTTCATTGTGCCTGCCATAAAAGCCATTCCTGTTTGAGATGAAGTCTTGTTATCTCAAAGATGCCTCTTACTTCTGTGGTGGCAGCTGCCAGAGAAAATGTGTTAGCCTTCCAGCTTATGCAGGGAGGTTGTGGCTGCGTGTGTAGGAAGGAAGGAGTGGTTTTTCTGGAAGGACCCTTTTACCCTTGTGCAAATGCCTTTCCAGCACAAAACTCTTGCTCCTGGGATGAGGGGCACCAGGAGAGGAGAAGATGGAGTTTGCCCCACAGGAAAACATGGGAAGAGCAGTTGAATGGTGTGAGTGTGTTGCATTTTTAGGCAGTCCCTGCTGTTGCTTGGCTCTGGTGAAGGCTAACATGCTTTTCTGGTGGAGCAGAGGGCCTCCAAGAGGAGCAGCACAGCCCTCACTGGCCACCTACACAACAGCACATCGAGGTCTCAATCCCAGCCTTTCCTGAAGCTTCACCAGCCCTGAAGGTGGAGGCGTGTGTGGATGAGATGGGCGCTTCTCAGAGCAGCTATCCAGATTACATCATTGAAGAAAAACAAGGACTACAAGCAGGGTACAGGGAAGAGGGAGAGCAGCAAACTGGAAGGGTGGACCCAAAAGCAGGCAGGGGGAAAGGGAACAGCAGGATCCCAGAAGCAGAGGCAAAAAAAGAGCTCAATGCTGTCATCAACCTGGGAGGATCAGGCAAGGAGCATGGGCGTCCTGAGGACTCTGTGTGGCTCTGCTGGGATGTGTGGGTGTATTTGCTATCTGACAGAGACTGCTCAGCATCTTCATCATCCCTATCTAATATATTGATTGTGATTAATGCTATTACATGGCGTATCCGATTAATTAAGAATGGCTCCCCACTTGTGACTGCTTGCAGCCCAGCAAGTGCATCAGCTCTTGCCTGGCAGATGCTGGCACTGGTATTGCTGACAGTGGAACTCTGCTGCCCACTGTGGGAGCGTGGTGGCCAGGGCACTAACAACAGGACTGGAGGATACATGCAAAAGTATCACATTGTTTGCAAACCAAGCTTTGTCATATGAAGAGCAGGGTGACTCCTTGTGCCAGCAGAAATTATACCAAAGTGGGACATGTTCATCTGCTCAGATGGAGCAGGAGCCTTGGTGAAGTCAGATTTACTGCTATGCAGGGCCTTCATCTTCCTCCCAGCCCTAGTGTCTTCATCCTCCCCATAGTGCCAGATCCAAATCACCAGGCTGTAGACTTTGATCTGCCTCCAAACGGAGGTCTCAGCACTGTTTGGACAGGAGAACTTAAGACTTTTCATTGCCTTACATCACCTCCTTCTTTGTCATCTGTTGTTTTTTCTTGACCATGAAGTTTTCTAACCTTGCCTGACCTCCATAACAAGGGAAACTGGGAGCCTGCACATCTGCATCTCCTCTCTTCTGTGCACAAAAAGAACCTGCATGAGAACTGAATGAGAGTGGTAGAGTTTTGCAGCCTCTTCTACCTGGAGGACAGGTCTCCCTCTGCCTTCCCCTTCACCCAGGGGCAAAGCCATCCATTGGCATCCCCTTTACTGTTGTTTGTCCAGCCTCCTCCTGCCCCAGGTGCCGTCTCTCCTTGTGATATCTTTTATTGTGGATGTTTTTTGATAGCTGTTAATCCATTACCATGACAACCAGCCTCTGTTTTGACATTGGTCTTGAAACAAGCCCAGAATGATGATTTTCAAAGTACCCTCATGTCTCAAATGGTCAGAGGCTGCTTTTGTGCCCTCTCTTCATCCCCAGCATGCCTCTGAGGCTGAAAGAAGAAGGGTGAAATTTCCCTCTAATGAAAGCAGTCAGTGCCTGGCTACATTTTTATGTATTAGTGAACCAGAGAGAGATTAAAGGGAAGAGACTTCACTAAAGGATTAGCAGATTTGGATATTCAACTATCTCTTTAAATTATTATCCCTAATTATGAGTATGATGAAAGTCCACGTGGTGAGGGATAAGAAAAGAGTCAGATGCAGCTCTTGGGGCTCTTGTGCTAGTGCCTGGCTCTGGGGAAGAGCTCCACATTGTGCTTTTGTGTGCTCCATTCTGCTCTTTCTTGTTCGGGTGGAGAACAATTCACTTAAAAGTGCTTCTGAGGTCCTGGTAGTCCTTTTCCTCCCCTGTGAACCCAGTGAGATGTATCATGTAGGAGAAACCAAAGCTGAGGAGGACCTCCATCACCTTCCTGGCTACTCACGTTCCCCCTTTGCATCCTTTTCTGGCTGGGCATGCTTTTCTTTGTCTTCCCACATCATGACCAGTAGTGTGGCCAGCAGCAGCAGGGAGGTCATTCTGCCCGTCAGTACTGCTTAGGCCACACCTTGAGTCCTGTGTCCAGTTCTGGGCCCCTCAGTTTAGGAAAGATGTTGACTTGCTGGAATGTGTCCAGAGAAGGGCAACAAAGCTGGGCAGAGGTTTGGAGCACAAGCCTTGTGAGGAGCAGCTGAGGGAGCTGGAGTTGCTTAGCCTGGAGAAGAGGAGGCTCAGGGGAGACATTATTGCTCTCTGCAACTACCTGAAGGGAGGTTGTAGCCAGGTGGGGGTTCTCCCAGGCAACCAGCACCAGAACAAGAGGACACAGTCTCAAGCTGCACCAGGGGAGGTTTAGGCTGGATGTTAGGAAGTTCTTCCCAGAAAGAGTGATTGGGCATTGGAATGTGCTGCCTGGGGAGGTGGTGGAGTCACCATCACTGGAGGTGTTTAGGAAGAGACTTGATGGTGCTTGGTGCCATGGTTTAGTTGATTAGATAGTGTTGGATGATAGGTTGGACTTGATGATCTTGAAGGTCTTTTCCAACCTGGTTAATTCTATTCTATTCTATTCTATTCTATTCTATTCTATTCTATTCTATTCTATTCTATTCTATTCTATTCTATTCTATTCTATGATCAGAGCCTCAGCATCATTTGCAGAACCCTTTGGGGTCCTCACATATGCCCCAGACAGAAGAATGATTAGTATTTAAATTCCACTCAGTCTTTACTACATATATACATCTTTCACATCTGCTGCATTATTTTCAACTTAAAGGGCTACAAAGTGGTTTGCAAGGGCAAGACTTGAGTTCCTGCTGCTGACAGAACTTATGATAGGAGAAGAAGAAGGTGACTCTCATCAGTGAGAGAAAAACTCAACTCATATAGGGCCCAACATTGGAAGTGCTTGGGAAACGGGTGAGCTGAAGGATAGAGGCTTCTTCCAAGGAAGAATGCTGACATTCAGCCAGGAGATAGGGTCTAATCCACATATGCCTGCAGAGTGCACGCACACAGGCTTTAGGTTATTTGGGGCATCATTCTGGGGATGTTGAACCCCCCTCTTTCTGGCAAGCTAGCACACTCCTTCTTGGCAGCCTGTGGGGGCCAGAGCAAGAGTCAGCCACAATACGGAGCTGAGCACTGGGGTCCTGAAAGGGGTTTAAGCTCAGGGTGGGCAGGACTGGGGAGGGGGAGAAGCAGCTGACATCTCTGAGTCTGGGTTTAGTCAGAGCCTTGGTGGTCTTAATCCCTTGTGAAGAGCAGATCTTGCTGGAAGCTGGGAGAAGGACCCTACAGCCCCATGTGAACTGTGCCTTGGGGCAGCTTTGAGAGCCCCAAACCTTGCTGCAGCATCCTGGGCTCTCTTGTGGCTGTGGTGTCGCACTACAGATTTGACTGAATAATTTTGGTTTTGGGTGTTGGGTGTTTGGAGGTGGGGGAAGGGAGGGTAAATCACTGGCAAGAATTCGAAACACAGCAATTAATAGGATTAGTGTGTCATGTTTTACAGGACTGTGTACACAATTTACAATAATGGGAGTTGTAATTATAAGTTCTCCCAACTGACAGGGAAGGCACAGCTTGGCAAGTCAGAGTGCCTTATCCAGCAGAACACAGCAGCTCTTTGGGATGGGGAAGAACAGAGCAGCAGTGCTTGGGAATGGCATCATTTTGGGGGATGAGTTGAAATATAGGCTCTAGAGGAAACTTGAGTAGTCCCAGGAGGGGAATGGAAACCACATCCAAACCAAACATCATCATCACTAGCAAGGCTGCAGAGCTCCAAGTTACATCCTGGCAACCACAGCAGTATTGCCCCCAGACAGTGATAACCATGGCTTTCCTGAGCTTCTTGCTGAGAAGAAGGGAGGAGGAGATCAGAGAGGAGGTGAGAAACCACATTTTGATCGCTGTGACTCAGCAGAGACATGCTCTGCTGAGTGATGACCTTAGGATTGAGCATCTGGTGGAATATGACTGAGTGATGTACAGGGATCTCTACACAGAGGCTGTGTGGTGAATTGAAAGGGTTCCTTGTGCAGGGCTCGGGCCACTGCTCCAGATACCTCCCTGCCTCTGTCACTGTCCTGCCTGCAAGGCATGGTGGCTTCATGGTCCATGTCTCAGAGGAAAGGTCTTTGGGGTGTGCTGAATGTGAGTGATTAGTAACATCATAATCATGAGCCAAGAGGTGTCAATAATTGGACTTTGCTACTTCATTTAACCTGCAGCACATAATTTTGGGGGTTCCCAGCACAGAGAGATTGGTGCCAAGCAATGCTGGACTTTTTAATGGTTTCCATATTGGGGCCCTCCCTGAAGTTGGCTTCAACATGAACTTTACTTGGGCATCTGCATTAATCTGGCACCCATAACTGGTTCTTCTGAACTCCCATGGCCATAGACTCAGCTGTTTCCCATCTCTGCATCATTACGTGGGTCAATGGCACATCCAGGCAACAGTGCATTGTCTTCAGCCTGGCTGATGTGGGAAGAGCCAGTAGATAAACTAAGAACCTTGAGAGGGGTGGTCTGACCACTCTGTCTACCAACTTCATCTCACACCATTAACAACAGAAGCTGAATGCTACCTGTTAGTTTGCAGTCCTGGGGTTGGTTATGTGGTGCTGTCATGTGGTGACAGGTTCAGATTCAGCTGGGCTGACTGAACCAAGCCCCTGTGCTCTGCAGCATCACAGTGATTTGGACTAGCTCCAATGTCAGCTTTGTGGGACCAAGCACATTGCCACTTTTCTTTGCCAGAAAACAGTGAAGCTTCCCATAAGTGGTTCCCTCACTACCACGTAAGTATAGTCCAATAAGGTCTCACTTTTCCGGGAGAGATGCCAGGATTAGGTTGGCCTTGACCTCACCAGGTCTCCAGTTGAAAACAGAGTTAAGTCAGTCTCTATACTGTCCAGTACACCAGAGCCTTGACCTCTGGATCAGTAAATCCCAAATTAGGGCTCTTCTTAGCTAATGGGGTTACAAACACCTTGAAAATACATTCCTAGAAATAGGGCTATGGAATGAACCCAGCAGAGCTCTAGGAAATGGGTAATCCCTGAGAATGTCTGGATATTACAGGGCTAGAGATTGCCACCACAAAGACAGATGAGATTGTCACTAAAGGGAAACAGGTCCCAGTGGCAAGGCAAGTGGCACAATATCCATTTGATTTCTGTGGGAGATACCCACTGGAGCAAAAGATTTGTCCTTCACCTGACACTAATCAGCAGTCACCAGGATCTTTATGTAAAGATCTGCATAAAGTTATTGCAGTATTTGGGGGAGGCCAAGGGCAGGGGGTGGGCTAGATTTACTCAAATCCAATTTAGAAGGCATTTTTATGTGTGTTGACTTTGAAATTCACAGCAAGGACAGAACAAAGTTCATGCAACACAGAGGCCTCACAGTACAAAAAAAAAAAAAAGAGAAAAGAAATTGGTCACAGCTCAAGGGGGGAAGGGTTAATTCCCTATTGTCAAGGAAAGCTGGAAAGCAGACCTCCTCCAGCTTGTGATGTGCCCATCTTCCTGCCATGCCAATCTGTAAAAATCTCTGTCCACAGCCAAGATTCCTCCTAGCCTTGTGCGGTTGTTGCTCTTGCACCATTTCAACCTAGACCACTTATGTCATGTTTACAAAGTGCTAGTGGAAATCGAATTGAGTCAAATAGAATAGAATTAACCAGGTCGGAAAAGACCTTCAAGATCATCAAGTCCAACCCATCACCCAACACCACCTAATCAACTAAACCATGCAACCAAGTACCCCATCCAGTCTCCTCCTAAACACCTCCAGGGATAGCGACTCCACCACCTCCCTGGGCAGCCCATTCCAATGGGCAATCACTCTCTCTATGAGGAAATTCTTCCTGACATCCAGTCTAAACCTCCCCTGGCACTCGTGCTGGTTGCGTGGGAGAAGAGACCAGCCCCCACCTGTCTACAACCTCCCAGGTGTTGGCTGAAGAGCAAGAGTTATGAGCAAATGGGGCCTTGGATGAGATCAGATGGGGAGGTATTGTGTGGGTTTTTTTCAGATAGATTTATACTCCTGTCCAGCCCTGCTCCGTGCCTGGGGGTTACTGATGCAAATAATTAATAAATAAGTGAGAAGGGCTGTGATTTCTGCATTTGAGCACAAAGTCCCTTTTGGGCTAGTTTTCTGATGGCTGGCAAGGGAAAGAACAACTCCAAACTCCCTGTCCCTTTTGCTGAAGGCTTTTGCTGAATGTTTCAGAAGCAGCATTCAAAATCACGCTCTAGCTGATTTAAATATTTCACAGCTTGCAGGGCCTTAAATGACTCGTGTATTATGAACAATAAATTACATCACAGCATGTGCAGGTGGGTTCAGCCTAAACATGAAACACCTTTTCCTGAGTCAGTGACTTCCCAGATCAGTTTTAAGGCCATTGGTGTTTAAATGGCACCTGTGCAGAGGACCTACAACCTGTCTTTTTGCATGCTGAGGTCAGTAACAGCCTAGTGAATGCCATCAAGAGCAATATGTATTTTAGCTATCCACACTCCTTTTGTCAGGGAGATTATTGCTTTGTTCACAGAAGTTGTGTGTGATTGGGAGTATTACAGGGGATTCCAATATCATAGAAACATCATACAATCATAGAACAGCTCGAGTTGTAAGGGACCTTAAAGATCATCTAGTTCCAACCCCCCTGCCATGGGCAGGGACGTATCCCAATAGCCCAGGTGCTCAAACCCTCATCAAGCCTGATCTTAAACGCTTTCAGAGTTGTGGTGTCCACAGCTTCCTCGGGCAACCTGCTCCAGTGTCTCATCACCCTCATAGTAAACATTTGTGTAACTTATTCCTAATATCCAGGAAGAAGTTCTTTAAATATGCCAGAAGACTGCAGTGTTTTATGGCTGGAGCTCTGTACTTGGTTTTGACTCCTGCATTTGACTCTTTATTACATAGTCCTCTGAGGTGTCTGCCATTCCCCTATCTCAGTTTCCCCAGCAGTCGATGGCAGGCTGAATATGAGCCTGCAGTGTGCCCAGGCAGCCAAGAGGGCCAATGGCATCCTGGCCTGCATCAGGAACAGTGTGGCCAGCAGGAGCAGGGAGGTCATTCTGCCCCTGTACTCTGCACTGGTTAGGCCACACCTCGAGTACTGTGTCCAGTTCTGGGCCCCTCAGTTTAGGAAGGATGTTGACTTGCTGGAACATTTCCAGAGAAGGGCAACAAAGTTGGTGAGGGGTTTGGAAAACAAGCCCTATGAGGAGAGGCTGAGGGAGCTGGGGTTGCTCAGCCTGGAGAAGAGGAGACTCAGGGGTGACCTTAACTACCTGAAGTTGTAGACAGGCGGATGATGGTCTCTTCTCCCAGGCAGCCAGTACCAGAACAAGAGGACACAGTCTCAGGCTGCGCCAGGGGAGGTTCAGGTTGGATATTAGGAAGAAGTTCTATACAGAGAGAGTGATTGCCCATTGGAATGGGCTGCCTGGGGAGGTGGTGTAGTCGCCGTCATTGGAGGTGTTCAGGAGGAGACTTGATGGGGTGCTTGGTGCCATGGGTTAGCTGTTTGGGTGGGTTGGATTGGTTGATGGGTTGGACACGATGATCTTGAAGGTCTCTTCCAACCTGGTTTGGTTTATTCTAAATAAAGGTTTATTCTAAACTGGAGACAGTGGTTCCCCCTCCCTATAAAGTGCTAGGACTCATATGAGAGTGCTTATATTTTCAATACAGCATTAACAAATACTACAATACAAATAATTTGGTAGCCTTACATGTAATTGTAAACCTCCTTTAATTATTGAACAGATGCTTTAATAAAATATGTGGCAAATAATTCACAATCTATTTAAGGAGGGAAAAAAAATGTGCAAAAAAAATAAAAATCTTCCTGTAAATATATGCAAAAATTAATGTGTGTATTATTTAAAAATCAGAGCAGGCCTTTGCTCTATCTGTGGAGAATAATTGAATAGAAAAATATTGAAATTAGTGAACAGCAAATTAATAATTCACATGGTATTTATAGTCACAGCGCACCATGTTTGCCATCAAGTGGAGGTTCCCTTTTCACCAGTTGACTGAGGAGATGCTGCATTCTAAGGCACTTGTGCCTGGACTCTTTTGTGAGCCATTTTGTGACTGAAGGATGCTGCTGTGAATCTTGTCAAGTTATCCACCTGCCACTGGGGCCAATGAAATCCTGCCAAGACAGAAAGTCATCCCCTGACTAGAAGTCTGCAGTATCTCAGCCGCAGTGTCCAGAGCGTTGTACAACCCCTGCTACATGTGAGGACTGATTTGCGTGCTCTGCATCCTAGTTTGGTTATCACAGGCTGAATCTAGTTTGTAGCACACAAAGAAATTGATTTTAATTTATTTTCCTTGCTCCGAGCTCTGCAATGGTCAGTTTTGGAGGTGATTGTCCTATGCTAACATTTATTCTTCTCTGAAATGGTCTGAAAATCTATTGCTTTGCCTGTAGCAAAATCTGTGTTTCTCAGGAGAAGTAAGAAGTTGTTCAGGGCTCTCCTTTAATGAGGAAATGGGAGTAGAGAACAAGTTTTGTCACAGACCTCCTGTGGGATCTTGATGAATTGCTCAGAGACAATCTGAAACCATCACTACAGTGTGCAAATCTGGGGGGAAAAAAGGAACAATTTAGATTGCCTGCTCTTCTGAGTCCTTCTGCTTTAGCCCTGGGGGCAGTGCCAAGAGGTGTGCACCCTCAGTACCCAGAAATTGGGTGCTCAGGGCACCTCAGTGTTGAATCAGCACTGTTATGGGGGTGGCTTGAAAGCAATGACTCATTGTGGACACATGAGGTCGTCTCTCCAGAGCAGCTTCCAAAGGCAGTCCCATCCAGCAGTGGGGGCATCCCCTCTCTCTCCCTGTCCCCAGCCATGAAGTGTCCTCTCACCTGCACACAGCAATGCAGGAGGAGACGTTGCAAGGGCAGTGCGGGGCCAGCCTCCGTAGGCAGCAGTGACTCAGCTGACAGACAGCAGGGAAAACTCTTTCACAACAGTTGCTGTGGGAGGGTGGATTTAACAGGGATGTCTGCATCTGCCTGCAACATCCCCGTTAAATCCACCCTCCCACAGAAACTCTTGGGAAAGAGTTTTCTGTGGATCAGACCTCTGCTCCTGTCCCTAAAAGAGGCTGAAGCCCAGCAGTTAGATTTCATGCAGGCAGCCCTCATGGGAGGGAGTCAGACCTGAATGCAGCAGCTTTTGGGCCACTTCGGTTCCAGTTGACAAAGCTTCCACTTTTCTAATGACACTGCTCAGGGCATGTCTCTAGATTCCAGCATATTAAAAGTTTTGAGTTTTTTTGGTGCTAAACCATGGGGGAGAAAGCCTTTTCCTAGGCTCTTTGAACAGGTTTTTCTAAGATCTAGATCTATGTTTTGTCCCTTTCCTTTCTTCAGATCTGAAAATTAACTGCTGCCTGACTTCTTCAGGAGTTTAGCCCCAGAGCAGTCAAATGTTGTTTCTTTTCTAAAAACCCAGAGCATTCACAGCATCTGTGAGTTCAGCTGCCTGGAACTGGGGAAAAGAAATGTTTTTCCTTCCTACCTCACTGGCCTAAATCCTGGTCAGTGAACGTCCACCTGGAGTGGTCCTGTCAAGAGAAGAGCTGAACCTTGTTTCTTGTCCCTAAGTCCTGGAGAAGAGGAGGGTCAGAGGAGACCTTATTGCTGTCTACAACTACCTGAAGGGAGGTTGTAGCCAGGTGGGGGTTCGTCTCTTCTCCCAGGCAACCAGCACCAGAACAAGAGGACACAGTCTCAAACTGCGCCAAGGAAGGTTTAGGCTGGATGTTAGGAAGAAGTTCTTCCCAGAAAGAGTGATTGGGCATTGGAATGGCCTGTCCAGGGAGGTGGCGGAGTCACCATCACTGGAGGTGTTTAAGAAGAGACTGGATGGGGTGCTTGGTGCCATGGTTTAGTTTATTAGATAGTGTTGGGTGATAGGTTGGACTCAATGATCTTGAAGGTCTTTTCCAACCTCATTAATTCTATTCTATTCTATTCTATTCTATTCTATTCTATTCTATTCTATTCTATTCTATTCTATTCTATTCTATTCTATTCTATTCTATTCTATTCTATTCTATTCTATTCCTACAGTGTCAAAGGAGCAAGATGCCAAGACATGCTTACAGATAGGTGTTAGTGGGGCTAGGATAGAGTCAGGGAGCTTTTCAGGGAATCAAGGACTTTGGTGAAAAGGAAGCAAATGGTAGGTTGCTCTCTAGCAAGGGCCACCACTCAGGAGAGGCCAGGAGCAATAAAACAAGCCTTCACCCAGGAGTTAGGAGTGCTAAACTGAAAAGGGTAGAGGTGTCTGCTGAGCAGGGAGATAAGGGGCTGTGTCCTTTTTTGCATCATTCACACATCAGCCCTTAGGGATGTGTCTGAATCTGCTGATAAGGGTGGTGAGGGAAGTCACCAGAGATCTGGATTGGGGGTTATTTTCTCAATGAGGTTCCTCTTGCATTTTCCACTGGGAACCCCTAAGTGACAGCTCTCCATCAGGGGCTTGTACAGCATGGTCAGTCGGTCATTACTGACATAGATGTTATGTGCTGACCACAGAGACAAAGAGGGGATGAGGGTTACCTGAGAGACAGGAGGTACTTTTTACTCCATCTGTAATATCCTTTCCTTTTCTGGGCTCACAAGACATCGTAAGTGACAAAGACAGGGGTATTATCTTCAGCTCTGTGACCAGACTTTAACGAGGCAATTCTTCTATTTCTGCTTTACATTCATTGAATGTCTGGATGCAGAGAGGAGGCCTTGCACAATGATTAAGCCATTGTCAAACCTGTAAGCAGTGGCAAGCTGTTATTCATGCTTCTGGTCCCAAATCTTCTGCAGAGGTTTTCAAAGCTGCCTTGCCCCAACCCAGTCAGGACCTTGAGCAGCGATGGTCAGGCACTTTGGGGAGGAAGTTGCTCATGAAAGCCAACATCTTACCCCTCAGGGTTAAGAGTGCAAGACCATGGAGCACAAAAACCAAACGTGAGTTTCACAAATGTTACTTTGCCATCCCATCAGAATGGTCTGGGTACAGGTTACAGCAGGAGAGTCCACTTGTGCTTGTACATGGTGAGGGCTGGTAGGGCTGAGTGGTTCAGCACCACTGAGTGAGGACCGACCCTAGACTGCCTCTAGACTGCCTTGGACACTCACAACCATGTTAGGGAAAGCAGAGGAAAGCAAGATGATGTGATCCACATGGCAACACCATGTCCATTTTCTCCCACATTTTTTGATTCCTATCATCTATAACTGTCTGCTTGTGTGAAGTCCTCAGTCACAATCTTGCCTTGATCACAGGGCAATGCCTGGAGAGAGGTGCTGCAGGATTTTGTCCTACCTTGGCAGGATTATAAAGTTGGGGGCTGGCTGTTCCTGGCAGTGGTATCTTTTCTACCATCTAGGTGGGACCTTGGCTTTTCTCAAGGGGAAATTACTCCATTGTGTGTTCATCACTGGAGATAGATCCCATTGCTGCCATGAGTAAGGACCTTTTTCTGAGCAAGCTCCATGTTAAGGCTGCTGTTTCTTTTGTTCATGAGAACACCAAAAGAAGAACCAAAGAGAGACTCAGATGATTTTCTGTGTTCTCCTCAAAATACAGAAGGCATTATTCACACTAAAGACATCTTTTACATCACAAAATCCTGGCTCCCTCTCTATACACATATAATGTAATTTCAACTTCAGTTCAAAAATGAGGAAAGTTATCCTTACATAAGTTAATTATACTCAAAGACAATTAGTGTAAATGAGATGTCAACTGATCAAAAATATTTTTGCATTTATAAAAAATTAAATTCTAGTCAGCCTGATTGTGCAGGAAAAAAAGCCTAAAAATATCACATCTCAGATTCCTTGAGACAGAATTTCTGCCATTGAAATCAGAGGGGAACTTCCAGGTGTGCAGGAGTAAGTAAGCATACTGCACCCCATATACCTCCAGAAAAATCTAGAAACCAGGCAGTGTCCCCATGGGTTAATAATGGGTGCTACTACAAGACAGTCTCAAGACCATCTCACTGGTTGTGGCTGGCTAACAGTTAATCCTGTGGCTCCCATCCTGAGAGGCTTACTTAACTAGTTGTTTCTACCACATCAAAAAGCAGGTGTCCACATCTGCTTCAGCCTCTGTTAGAGACAAGAGGTTGTAAGACAGGTATCATCTCATCCAAAATAAGCCAAACAAGCCCTGCCCTCTCTCACTGGCCCCTAAACCAATAGCCCAGTGAGAAAACCTCAGATGTAGATGTCTTCATGGGAGCACTGTGATCAATCCCGCTCTTCAGTGTCTCTCAGGCAAAGTGTTTCTTGTGCTGTCAGTGCCCTTCTCAGTTTTCCTCTCCAGGTTTTAAAAAAAGGCTGATGTTGCTGCTATCTATAGGTTATGCAAATCAAACCACTTTTTCCCCAAAAAATACACCACTTTTGCCACATTTCTAAATATGAAGAAGATAAATAACTAACTCACGTGGGCTTCACAAGGGAATGATGATGGAGAATCTATAATATCCAGAATGAAGTGGAAGACAAGAAAAGGGAACAATTAATTATTGACCGCTTCTTCCAATCCAGGAAGCAAAGGGTGCCCAGTTACCACATATTGGGTTGAAAGGCAGCAAAAGGAAGGTGTGCCCATACAAAGCATCAGTTGGGCAGCTTATTTCCTTGGAGAGTTACAAGAAGAAAAAGAATAAAACACCTGGAAAGGTCATTAAGAGTTATTAAATAGAGTGGTCTGGAAGTGACCTCTTCCAGTGAAATCATGGTCTGACACTGTTAGGAAGACTGCTGGTGTGAAACATTAACCCCAACCACTGTTGCAAACCCAAGAGGAATACTAATTAAAATACAGTTGTCCAGTCCAGGACAGACAGTGCCCATTGACAATGGGAGGAAATCCAGCACATATTGGTGGCTCTAGAGGCAATATCATCTTCTGTCAAAAAGCAAAGGAGTCCACCTGGACTTTAAGAAATGGGAAGCTGATCTGCTGCATGGCCTCAGGCAAACCATTTCCTTGGTATTGCTCCTGACCCTCTTCTGTCTCACTAACACAATGGCCACCCCTGGAAGGCAAGAGGAATCTTTTACTATTTGCCTGTTCAGTTCTTAAGCGAAATCAGCCCATCTTTCAGACAGTGTCTCTCATGGTGCTTGCAATAGAGACCAAAATTGGCAATAATTATGTGTATTATGGAAATAAAAATAAATAATTCTATTCCACTGTGTATTTTACTCTGTATATTTGAAGCTATTCCATTTACAGACACTCTCCATGTGTCGCTCCTCTTATGGACTCTGGTGCAGATGGTGCAATTATTTATTAATCTGGTTTTAAAATATCTTCAGAGTGTTTCAGCAGGAGAAACTTCCTTTACAGTCCCAGTTTCAGAGGAGTCAATAAGAATTTTGCCTTTGAATTTGCTGGAGAGCAGGATTGAGGCTTCTTTTGTCCTTTCTGACCTTCCCTTTCACATACTGCCAACAGCTTTAAGACCTGAGAGAGGCAGTTCCTCTTGTGGTGCATTCATATTTTTAAAGTGTCTGAAATTGAAGGAATTACATCTTAAATCTTTGCCTGAATCCCTGGAGTGTTTTCATACTCTCACAAGCCATAGCAACATGGATAAGAAAAAGCTTAAAAAATTCTTGAATTAAGTGTTAGAGTTGGGTTTTGGGTAGATTTTTTTTTTCTTTCTGACACATATCCCAGAAGATTCAGGATGCCTGGGACGTTGGCTGCAGGCCTGAATCAACTGTTTTTAGCATCAGCTCATTGGATTTTGCCCTCCCCACCTTACACATATGTAAAGTTGACCAGGTGGTTCATGCAGTTCAGGCACCACAGCTGAACTGGGCATGCCTGTGACTCTGGCTTTTCCCTTGCTGCGCCATGGACGATGTCTCTGTGCAGAATAAGCATGTTTAGCCAATCATCAGTAGCCAGCCACTGGGCTAGCCACTAGCCACATGCATGGGCTGGGACATGTGCTGTGCTGAAACCCAAAGACCAAATTCACCCAAAATGTGGGAGACTTCCAACAGCAGCTTGGGAGTTGTGTCCTTTCTTAGTGAAAACAGGAAGTGCCAGGAAACCCATTGACCATCTTGTTGCTTTTACAGAACCAGTAACTGAGCACCATTGCTGATATGCTCATGGAGCGTGATGCAGGTCAGAAAGCACTCCTGCAGCCTTCCGCTGGCTTCACAGGATGAGGCCTGAAGATAACCATAACCACCAAAAGATCACAGCAGAAAATACACACCAGACTTTCCTCATGTGCATGTTGCGAACCTGAGGTTGTGGCAGTACGTCATTGGAATGGGCTGCCCAGGGAGGTGGTGGAATCATTGTCCCTGGAGGTGTTCAAGAGGGGATTGGATGTGGCACTTGGTGCCATGGTCTAGTCATGAGGTCTGTGGTGACAGGTTGGACTTGATGATCTTTGAGGTCTCTTCCAACCTTGGTGATACTGTGATACACTGCTATTGCCACAGCCAGCCTGAGCATACCTGAGAGAAGGGCTGCCTTGTATTGAATGACATCAAGTTTATTTTGGAGGTCTGAACCTCTGCCTCTAGTTCATTGCTCTGCCCCACATGCAGAAACAGTAGGAGAAGCACAGAGCAACAGGGCAGCAGATTTCCCCAGGATGGGCCAAATAAGGCCTTATATGATGACATGCCTTTCAGAAGTACCTGTCATTTAAATCCCATCATTGCAAGGTTGAGCTCCCTCTTGTTGCACCATGTCAATTTAGAAACAGTTAATTAATCAGTACACTTGTCTTATGTCCATTAAATTATGGTGCAGCAAAAATGTTTTCCCAGGAAGAGACAGTTGTTTATGGAAACTGAAAGAAGCTGTTTCAGTTAATTCCCTTTTTTCATTAATTGTTTGGACAAGACAACACTGAAACTGATGAGCAGGAAACAAAGGAATTCTGCCATTAAAGAGAAGTGGAACTCTTTCCAGTGCTGGGTAATCCTCCTCCTAGCTCCATAGCTTAGAGAATCACTGTGTGAAAGTGCTTGCTCTGCCCTGAGTCTCAGAGAGAAACACAGACAAGAGGGACACTGAGGGCTTCTGCTTTGCTTAAGGAAATCTTCAGCTCACCTGGGCTTTTTCTGCTGTGCCTCTTCAGGCTTTTCCTTCATATTTTTTGCCTTTTTTTAGCTAGGGGTTTCTCTTGGGATTTAGGAGTGGCTTGGATCCTTACCCTGCCATGAAAGCAGACAGGATGTGAGGGAGTGATGCAGGGCTTAGTCCCAGAGAAGGCTTGAGCAGGTCTGGAGCTGATCTAGTGTGGAGCAATGCCAGAAGGGGGGAATCCTCTTGTAAAATTTCTCAGTCCCTAATGCACAAATGTTAGAAATTTGATAAACTTGTGAGGCTTCCACCTCTAATAGGCTAGTCTCACAAGGCTCCAATGTGCTCCATCTCATACAAATAGTATTTCTACACTTGATCCTGTAAGGTCCTGCACACATCAGAAACAAGAGGATGCATGTTTTCTTGTGTCTGACATGTCCACCCCTGGGAAAAAAAGCATGAATAACAGAGAGAAGGTAACTGAGCTTGTTGAGCGAACCTCGTATTGTGCATTGATAATATGGAGAAAGATCTTAGTGTTGTTCTTGAACATAAGGTGATTTTGAATGACCAGGATGCTTCTGGGCTGAAGAAAAGACAAGCAGGATTCTGCACCACTGAGGAAAACAGTCTCCCTACCAGCTGTCGTGCAATATTGATACCTCTGTCTGTCTGCAGGAAGGGCTGGGTTAGGATTGCATGAGGAGCAGATTGCCCATGCTTAAAGGCTTTCAAGTCAGAAGCAGTGGGGTCTGGCTACAGACATAACCACAGTGACACCATCTCATGAGAAGCTCAGAAGCTCAGGAGCCCAGGAAAAGGAAACAGCTGACATGGGACTTGGTTTGTCCCTGTGATACGCAAGAGAAAGTGAACTCAGGGGAACGAAAGAAAGCTGTTCTAACACCCACAATTATTTTACATTAGGAATATGTAATATAGACAGAGCAGGAATGAATTTAAAGTCAAAATCATAAACAAGTTTCTAAGTAACCAAGTAGGGTGGTTTTGGAGAAGCTTACTAGAAAGAGTTGGAGCATTAAATCGAACTGATATTATAATGGGGTAGAGCACATCTGTGAGTAAATTTATCTGATGTGCAATATCAGAAGGCTAGAGCTGGCTGCTGAAGTAATCTCTTCAATCTTCTATCTGTCTGTTCAAAGCAGGCTCAATTTCTTAATATAAATGCATTTACCTCAGTTAGCAAGGGAAGATGTGTGTCTGGACACCGGCCCCTGGGCCTCTCCCTGTAGCTCAGATCTGCTTTCTACCATGGTCTGTTCTCTGGGGTTGGGCTGGAGGCTCACAGTTAGTGGTCTAAGGAAATACCATCAACCTACAGCACAAGGCAACAAAAACTTCTACACCAAAGAAACATCTTCCTCTGAAGTAAAACCCAGTTGCACTCTTTCTGGAAGAGCCTCTCTTGAATGCTTTGAAGTTTTTATTCTCTGGCTACAAGGATAAGAGTATGTTACTCCTAATACAGAAGCAATCTGGAAAAGGCATCCACAGAATAGTGGAAATATCATGTCTCATGACACATGAAGACTACAACAGATTCAGTACAAGGGGAAGCCCAGGTGGAAGAATTTTTGCTCACTTTCTCCCATTGCCTTTCCTTTAACTTTGATGAACAAATTCTCCCTCCCTAATCTTGCAGCTTTCAGCAGACCATATGCACAAGGAGGTTACCTGTCCCTTTCCAGCCTTTTTGCTGACTTCTAGCATGGGTGTTTCCCTGTGCTAAACCCCCTCTGGGTTTTGTGAATCTGAATCAGGACAAGGAATCCTCAGATCAGCTATGGTCATTGAAAGGAACCAGCTCCAAACTCTCTCACACACAGTGAGGGAACAAGCAAATCTCAGACTGGTAAACAGCTTACTGCTCATTTAATATTATCTCTCAGCAAAGCTCCCAGTTTGCTAATACGTACGGGTGGTCTTGTTACAATTGCTGTTGAACTGCAGAGGAGCATCCTCCAGAATAGTTCCAGGTAGATCTCATTTGCCTGGCAAATAGTTCTGATTATCTTCCAAGTGAAATAAGTACTGCTTCCACCTGAGTAGGATCTAATGAGCCATGCAGTGGAGCAGAGAAAAAAGAAAAAAATAATAATATTTGCTGTGAGGAAAAGTATCCCAAAGAACTCAACAGCCTCTGCAGCCTGCTGCTGCCAGTGCTTGTCTCTCAGGCTAAGATGGCTTTCTCAAAGTGTAAAGGAAAATACATAATTAGGTGGAGGAAGTGGTGGTCTTTGGGGTACAGATATTATAATTGTTTCCCACAGTCTTGGTCTTTCACCATATCTTATCCTGTCACACTTGCAAAAAATATCATTAAAGATGGATTGTGGTGGTTTCAGAGACTGCTCCCCATGTTTTCAGAGAGCCCAAGGCAACAGGTCAGAGCTGAACGATGGCTCATCACAGGTTCACAATAGTGCAAGCAGCAGCTTCAGTGCTGCATGCAACTCCCAAAATGCACAGAATTACAGCATAATCACAGACAAAAAGTGAATGCCTGCTTGCCCTTGAAGGGCTGCTGAATTGCAGTGCATGTTTCTGTGAGTCTAAAGGTAGGTTAGGGAGATGTTCTCCATGCAGTGCCATAGTTCCCAGCTAGGTTTGCAAAGAGCAGTAATGGCTTTCATCAGCTGAGCTGATACAGGCTGAAAGATATCCTAAGCCACAGAAAAACCCATGTCAAGTACAGGCCAGATACAGTAGGTCTGGATTCAATCTGGTTGTACAGAAAGAGGTGAGGGTGAGCAGCCCCAGGAGATGCTAAAGATAGGAGACAAAGGTTGCAAGCCCCAAATGAAGAGAGGAAAGGATGTTGAGCACCAACCAAAATCAGGAGTAAGCAACCCCATTGTTGTGGGCCTTAAACTTGAGAGAAACAGTGGTTCATGGCCAGAAAACTGATGAGGTAGATTAGACACAACATACCATGCTTTCTATCTGAGGTAGTCCAGTTTTCTAGTCCTGCACTATGCAGTCTCCTCTAGGGACTGGAGAACTGTGAGGGGTCTCTGAATGACAGAAACGTAAAGATAAAATGTGTTTAGCTTCAGGTTAGAAAGCTGATGCCAACCCTCTATTCACATTCAGCCATTAACCTGCTCTTGAGACATTTTGTACCTGAGAGGCATGCAGAGTAAAAGTGGATGCAGGAGGAATCCCAGCCAGATCAGTTCAGAGCTCATGTTTCCTTATGCACCTGGCTGTATTGTGGACCCAGACTGACCAATCTGTCCCCAAGGGTTCCAAAGTGACCCCTGGGGTTGCCCAGCCTGCAGTGGCAGGGAGACAAATTCCTTCATGAGAATTTGGGGTTAGGTGTTTTCTGGTCACTGCAGACTGCTAGGTGACTTCTTTTTCTTCCCCGTGACAGTAGCTGTGATTTAGGAATAAAGTAAGTTCATATGTTGTTATTAAACACTATAAATACATGGCAAGAATGAGCTCACAGAGCACATGCAGGCACTGCATGCCCACTCTAGACAAGCAGAGGAGACAGGGGAAGGGGGGGCTGAGAAAAATCAGTAGTAACTGCTTTCCAGGTGACCACAAGACTGGCAAGCCAGTCCTCCTCAGAGGGAAGGGCAGGTTAACATTGTCATTCTACCTACCTACCTATGTATCTCTCTCCCTCTCTCTCTTTCCTGGCCCACCAAAGACTTAGTTTTTTCCCCACGTTGGTTTTCAGGCAAGTGCACAGCCACTAAAGTGCCAGCAGGAGCACCAGTCAGCAAAAACTTTCCAGATGCCTGTATGACCATAGCAAACCCAGCAACCTCTCTGTTTATTAAAACAGGCTTTAAAAGTACTTCCTCAGAGCTGCTCTAAGAAGCAATGCACCTGTGGAGGCTCTACTTCTGGAGAGCCTGGGATTGTTCCTGGGCAGGTAGCCTGAGACTCCCCAAGAGAAGATCCTGCTGCCTCATCCAAACCTTAAACCAGCCTGGCTTTCTACTCTTGAAGGGTGTACATGGGGTGCTCAAGTGTGTCTGATAATGAGGGACAGGACTATGATGATGAGCCTAATGGCTCTAAAACACAAGTTAAAGGGAATGCTTGGGCAAGAGAATTCCTGAGATGCTTTTTGGAGACGTGCAGTGCTGCAGCAGTGGGTGTGTGTTCCTTGCTGAGGATGTCTGAGCCACAGAAGCCTCAGGTTCTCCCTGGACATTTTTTTAGGAAGTTTGGCTCCTGGAAATGTTTTCTACTTAAGCCAAGATGCTTTTAGTCTTAATTCAATATTAATGCTTAAAAAGAAAGGTCTGTTCCGTGTTCCAGGGCACTTAGCATCTTCCTTCCACTGCCCAGTAGGAACATGGAAGCTTTTTGCTGTGTGACACTCTCCATAGTTGAGTGTCAGTGTGCAGAAAGCCTGGGTACTCACATCAATGATAGTTTCCCTTGCAGGCCCTGTGTCTGTCCCCAGATATTGCCCCATCATCTTTCACAGCTGTACCATGTGATGTTTCTCCTGAGTGAACACTGCCAGGTAGACATGACACAGTGGAAGCAGCCATCTATTGCTATCTCCCCCTGACAGTCTGGGATGAAAAAGGATGTAGAGAGGTCATGTAAAGAGCAGACAGGGGGGGAAAAGAAAGGTTATAGCAGCATCAGGAAGGCAGGTTTGAGGGACCACCTTTGCATATTTGAGCTTGTTTGATAGTGCAGGGAAAACAGCATACAAGGCTCTGTACAAAGCTGGTGACAGTGCACAGCCCTGCCCTGAAGGGCTTGTTCCCCAGGATGATGGGCAGGTGATCAACTTTGAAGTCACCCTGCCTCAAACCCCAAGGCCCAAAGCAGACAGGCAAGGCAGGACTTGACCTCCTGGCAGTCTGGAGGCAATGTGACTTTAACATGTTCAGTCCTAGAAGCAGTTTAGCCCTGTCTCCTAGGGAAAGGCAAATAACAAGTCTCCTTGGGTTGCCGCCCCACTGCCCCCTCAGCAGAGCCGGTGCCTCTATCGAATGCAGCCTGCCTGTAGGCTATAGCGGGCAGGGCTTGGTAGGTGCACTGCCAGCCCCTGTTTACTCCTCACACCATAACTCTTTGCTCTCAGTTTCCTTTGCACTTTCACACCTCCTTGCCTGTCATCACATTATGCTGAGGTGACCACTTCCACTCTGCCTTCCCTTTGGTGAGCTCCAGCCCTAGCCCTGAGTGCTGCCTTCACAGGCCTGAGTTACCTGCAGGCTGTGCAAATAAAATCACCCCTGCGGTGGCAAACCCCAAATACATTTGCCAATGTATTGTACAAGGTATTGATGGCTTACCTTGGGGAAACTTTCACTCAGCTCATGTTCCTGTTTCCTTGCAGTCTAATCAGGGAAGGGAGGAGGAAAAACCTTAACTATGTGTAGAACTAATAGTCACAGGTTATATGATTTTATATTTTTTTTATCCTATTAATTAATGTAAGCAGAAAACAAGCTGGTCAGGAGTGACCTGGCTACCCTGCTCTCTGTTTGTGAGCCAGCCAGCCCTGAAACACATGGCAGTGCAGCAGAGCAAGCTTCAAGACCTGCCTTCTGTGTGCTCAAAGTTCATCAGTGCTGTTACCAGGCAGACTTTCATCTCTGACATCTCCCCAGAAATGAAAGAATATAAATCAAATTAAAAATTCAAAGACTGTGGCTCTCCTTCCAGTAGCAGGAAGGCAAAAATGATGAAGATCCTGGGCAGTGAAGCCCAGGGTGCAGGTCCCACGTGAAGATCCCACTTAGCTTCCTCGGCTGGTTGCTGGCAAAGCCCAGGGATGGTGACCAAGCACAAGGAGGGGAGCGGAAGGACACAGAAGGAGCATTTCCACCTGCCAGGTCCTGGAGCTGTCAGAAGTCCTCCAACTTCTCAGGATGATTGGAAGTGCTCTTGCCAGCAGGCACTACCAGTTTCATTTCCCATTTGCTGCCCCCCAAAAATAATCTCTGAGTGAATTTATCACCTGTGGAAATGTGTGGATATGAGAGTTGAAGGCAGATGTGGCTTGGGCAGAAGCCATGGATGCAGGCATGGTACCCTGACCATGCTCTGCTCTCCCTGGAGTCAGGGGCCACACCAGCACTTCACAGAAGCTGGAGGTACTCATTTTGGAAATTAAATTTTACAGTACCATCTCCCATTGCCCATTCCTTTCACCAAGGACACAGAAGTCAGGCTGAGGATTTGTGTGTAGACATAAGAGATGGACGTGCAGTAGTAGGATAATTTCCTTTCCCTCAAAGGCTCAGTTTACTTACATAAACACCCCTGCAGCTGGATAGGGTTCTGGCAAGGGGTGGGACCTTCCTGCAGAGCTGATGTGTGCTGCCCCAGTACACAAGACTGGGACATGCTCTGCCAGAGTGACCATCAGTGCCCATGCAAACTGCTGACCAGCCATGTTTAACCACATGCTCTTCAACAGCCTTGTCTTAAAACCCTTGGCAAATGCAGATAACATGAAGTCTCAGGTTGGCCATCTGTGATGGATAGGGGTCATTACCCTGGTACACAGAGCAAGGATCCTGATGTGGAGATTGCCCCACACTCTGAACAGCATGTCATCAGTGGAGCTGCAGGAGGGAGAGCCATTACTGGGACTTATTCTGCTTATGCTGACCTCAGACATGTGAGCTTCCCAGCACAATGCAGCCCATGAGGAGCATCCACAGCTGCTGCAGATATTTCCCATTCCTGGAGCATCGCAGTGAAGGGTGATGGCTGGATAATGAGTTTCTTTAGTCTTGCCTGAGTGCTTTCAGCTCTGCAGACACAAATTGTCAGTGTTCAGCACCAAAGATCAGATGAGTAGCTGATTATGCACTACCCTGCCCTGAACACAACACTCAACAATTAATGGGACTTCTTCCAGGTAATACACATCTGTGAATAGTGATAATTTCTGTGCTCATCTCTCTGCCAACCCCAGTTCTGCAAAAGGCAAGAATAAAATACAGGAGCTTTCAAAAACCTCTTAAAATCTTCCTGACATCTCAAAACCTCAGGAACAGCACACTGAAAGGTCTCACCTCTTGAGACTTCTAGTCCTGGCCACTTTGCACAATTGACATCCCAGGGCAGAGCAGTGAGAATAGCATCCCTCTTTTCTCTTCTGTCTCTGGTGGACCAGCTGATGACTCTCTTGCATCCCAGCCGCTTGCAGCATGAACAATAGTGAAGGAGTAATTACTCCTACAAGAATACAGAAGGTCATCCAGGATGTGGGCTGGTCAAGCATCACGTTTCCATGTTTGGTGCACCAAGAAACAGACTGGAGCAGCTGGGTGGATGTAAGGGACAATCCCATCCTAAAATCTGACTGCAGATTAGAAAGATAATAAAATATCTGTCTCTGTGCAGTTTGAGTGGCTGAAGCTCACAGTTGGCACACACCAACTTTTCATTCCAAACACTGCCCAGGAGCAGGTAGAGCACTAGTTTTGTTGCTTGACCTTTGGTTTCTTCACCAGGGCAAAACAAAGGCTGGCCAGGAACATGCACTTGACCCTTCCTGTGCAGAGGCACACCTTAATAAGATAACTGCAGGTTGTTGCAGAGAAAGAATATGTGTTGCTTCAGAGAAAGGCAGCCTACCCCCTAGCTAAAGGAGGGTGCTGGAAGGCCTGTCACAAACCTGTCTGACAGGACATAGTTCACCAAGTTCAGTAACCTAAACCAGGTGCAGTAAGAGGAACCTCACATGACAGAAATAGGTTTTGGATCTGATACAGCAAAATCCCATGGGGAGGGAGCAGGAGATGCAATTTGACAAAGCACAGTAAAGATGGAGAGGGTAATAATTCATATTTCAATAGGGCATCTTTTGTGCTGAAGGATACAAATGATTTGGCCTCTGTTTGGGATTCAGCCACCTCTGGAGTGGAACATAGCCATGCATAACATTTGACATTGCCTCAGTGTTGATGTATTGGTTAATATGCAAATTGCCAATCAGTGTACCTTCAAAAGGTTATTGGAGAGTCAGATAATAAATCAGCCCTGTGTAGTGCTTGATATTTTCACACTGACAGTGCTGAAAGCTCAGAGCCCTGGCACTATTTATATGTACACATCTGTGTGTGTGAGTGAGTAACACAGAGTAAACCTGATCCTGTTCTTGTGCAAAAGGAAGACTGCAAGAGGAAACAGAAAATGGCCTCTGTATGGCTGTTCTTACATTTATTTCTACCTTTTCTCCTCTCTGTTTTATACTCTGCCTGTGAAAGGGAAAGCTGGATTCCCCAGCTGAAGTAGCAAAACACAACAAGGCTTTCCACCAGGAGGTATATGCAGGCAAAGACTGCAACACATGGATTCACACAGTTTCTCATACAGGAGGCCTTTGGCCAGGGCAGCATTGAAAAAAATCAGAATTAATGTTGTGCAGCTTCCCCGGGGACAGTGTGGCCAGCACCGTTGGTACCTTCAGCTCTATCCTCTTGAGCTGCTCTTGGTAGGAAAGCTGTCACGCAAGGCAAAGGGATTTGGGGATTAAGCTGCCTGTTCTCCTTTCCCATGGTTTATTTTTGCTGTAGTTCAACTAAGTATGCCTATGGGTTTATGAGCTCTGGACCACGCTCCTGCAGTGGGGGCAGAGGAAGATGCTGAGGAGAGTCAGCAAGAGCATGTTTGCCTGCCTCCTAATCTCAGCTTTTCCCCAGGGAACTTCACCTACTTTTCCAGCAGCCAGAATGCATTTAAACTGGAGAGCAAGTGAAGGGGCAATGTGACAACTCTTGACATGACCAGGTGGTTTGAGACTCTTTGGTTTTATCCCTCCCTTATCCCACGTGGAGCAGCTTTGGCTGCTGCACACTGCTGCTTGCTCTCCCATCTAATGTGCAGCCCCCTGGCTCCCCCAGGGCGTGACCCTGAGCTGCCAGCCCTGCAGACACTGCCTACCTCAACTCTGTGGGTCTTCCCTGGATCCTATTGGAGAGGTATTATCAGGAGTGGTTGGTTTGGCCTGTCGGGGTTCCTGAGTGGCATCCATCATCACTGCATGAGTGCATCCTGCAGGCAGCTGCTCTGCAGCCACTCCACCCGCCAGCTCAGCAGATACGTGCTGAAGGAACACTTTATATTTATGGCTGGATTTTAGCTCTCTGCCAGTAAAGGCAGTTCAGCCTCACCCTGTAACTGCATCATTTCCAAAGGAGGTGCCTCTGCCTCAAGCACATGTTTGTGCCAGCAAGCATTTTGACTTTCTGCCAAACATTTAAGTGACCTTATGGAATGATTGGAAAGCAAGGCTCTGGAGCTCTGCTACCCGCAGTCTCTGAGGGCCTTTATTCTTCCCTCTGTGGCCTCCTTCACATATTTTTGTTCAGCATCTCTGTTCACAGGGTTCCCTGTTAAAAATAAATGCCTTCCCCCCTAAGTCTGTAGTAATAAGGAACTTGATCTCACATAAATTGGGATGTTCTGAGAACCATTTTAATTTCTGCTAATCGGCAGATGAAAAATGAATTACTTCAGATGTCATGTACTAACGTGACAGAGTTACCCAGTAATTGAAGGGCTCTACATGAGTGAACTTTGTAATTGCATATTCTTCTCCTTGAGTCCAGGAGGCAGAAGGGAAAAGCAGATCAGGCCATGTCTTAATGAAACAGCTCAGTCCTGCAGTGCTGCTGGAGCTAAAAGTAAACAAATTGAGCTCATTATTTTATGTCGCAGCTCCCCAACTGCTGCAGCAGCCCTGTGTATGATGTGCTCTCTCCTGCTTCACTATCCCTCCACTGCTTCTGCTTTCAACCCTGCAGCAGCCCACTCTTGGCCCCAGTGGCAGCCTTCACCCCAGGTGCACCTGAGACCAACATCTGCTGAAGTCCCAGCACAACCCCACAAAGCAGGAGACACAGACATAGCTTTGGAGTTTTTCCATTTCTGAGATGCCAGTCCTGACCAGCTGCACAGCTGGAGCAGGAAAAGCTCCTACATAACCATCCCCATCCAAAGCTGTTGGGCCCACCTCTCTTGCCAAATCCCCATCTCTACTCCCAGCTGGGAAACACTGCCTTTGAGTACTGGAGACATGCTCTGCATGTCTGTCTGCAGCTTTTTTACTGGCTTCCATTTATTGAATGTGCACACAGCTTTCCCACATCCACACCCCTCTGCCCTCAGTCCTGGATGAGGGTCACTTGAGGGCGCTACAGCAAATGGGAACCCCCAAATCCTGTAGTAGAGTCATTTTCCACTCCTCTTTGTTAATGAACTGTAGGTACCTGCACAAAGCATCTCTTGAGCAGTTGCTGCACATGTGGAAGGAACTTGTTGAAGGATGTTGACTTGCTGGAACGAGTCCAGAGAAGGGCAACAAATTTGGTGAGGGGTTTGGAACACAAGCCCTATGAGGAGAGGCTGAGGGAGCTGGGGTTGCTTAGGCTGGAGAGGAGGAGACTCAGGGGTGACCTTGTTGGTCTCTACAACTACCTGAAGGGAGTTTGTAGACAGGCGGATGTTGGTCTCTTCTCCCAGGCAGTCAGTACCAGAACAAGAGGACACAGTCTCAGGCTGTGCCAGGGGAGGTTTAGGTTGGATGTTAGGAAGAAGTTCTACACAGAGAGAGTGATTGCCCATTGGAATGTGCTGCCCAGGGAGGTGGTGGAGTCACCATCATTGGAAGTGTTCAGAAGGAGACTTGCTGGGGTGCTTGGTGCCATGGTTTAGTTGTTTAGGTGGGTTGGATTGGCTGATGGGTTGGACGCGATGATCTTGAAGGCCTCTTCCAACCTGGTTGTTGATGATGATGATGATTATTATTATTCTATTCTATTCTATTCTATTCTACTCTACTCTACTCTATTCTATTCTATTCTATTCTACTCTATTCTATTCTATTCTATTCTATTCTATTCTATTCTATTCTATTCTATTCTATTCTATCTCACTGCCGTAAGGCTGCCAACAACACCTGGCCATTTTTCTCATTCATGAAAAAAGTTGGAATGTGAGGCAAATATTATAAAACAAATATTTTCTTAGCTATTACCTTGAAGGATTTTTCAGTTTTCTTGTGGGGAAAAAGGAAAAAAGGGGGGCAAAAAAAAAGTCTATTGCTTTGTTTGGTTTGGGATCTATCATCTGGATGGTTAGATGTGGATTTTCCATGGCTGCTCCTCAGCAGCTGATGGCATAATGTTTTCTGAAATGGCCATTAGCTGAGGATCTTTATGAAGAGCTTCCCAGGGAAGTAGCTGCAAAGTTCAATTTGTTGCATTACGAGCACATCCCTGATAAGAATTGCATTACATGGCACTCACATGCTGAAAGCATTAACTTCCTACTTCCTACTTTGAACTTCTAATTGATGGATCTGGTGAGGAGTGAAGAAGTAGGAAGGTGAAGGTCCCCAAAGATAAGAAATAATAACGAATAATTGCTGTATTTTTTAATCCAGGAATAAAGAAGCAGTCTGTTTAGAAGATCTCTATGTAGCTGAGGCTTTTTCACTAGACAAAACCATTTGTACCAAAAAAAAAAAAAAAGGGGGGGGGGAAAAAAGGAAAACCTCTTTAATTGGTTGAAAATTTATTACAACAAGCCATAACTTAAGGGCACTTGATTTTGTTCTGAAGAGCTTTTGGATTCATGGAGCCGCATCAGATTTACCACAGCATCTCAGGGAGCAAAATTGAGCTCAAGTCTCTACCTCACACAGAATAAATCTAAGTATTGTCTGAAATACTTTTAGTTTTTAATTAAGAAGAACCAAAGTGAAACAACAGTGAATTTCTCTTTCAGAGGCTAGATTGTTCTAGCTCACAAAGTCATCTGCAGTAAATCTCCAGAAGTTTAAAGCCTCGGTACTTTGAGTGAAAGCCCAGGAGTTACAGGCTAGGACACTTCTTTGCTGGAATGCTGGCCCAGCTCTGCTCTGTATTCAGGACAAATCTGGAGCTGAGCTGGATCTAACACACAAGTGCTCAGGAGTGCTCAGGTTATCTTGATTTCTCTGCGCTGTAGGCTCTTCATTTAATTGGTGCTATGATCACACCTGATGAGGCCCAGCAGGTGATATTTGAGATGTTTGCCTTTTGATTCCTTGCAACTGAGCAACATTTAGTAAGAATTACTTGAATCAGCTAATCAAAAACATGTTCAATGACATTAGGGAGAAGTGGACTCTAGAACACCTAAGTAATGTTATTCTTCTTGTGGAAATCCTTCTGTAGAGAGAAAAGCAAATAAATCCCAATGCATTTTATCTAAGTTCTCTGCTCCTTGGGCTATTAGTAAGTAATTCCTGAAAATCCTTTGTTATTCTGTATTTCAGGCAGGGTTCAGTTTGTTCTGGTTTTCCACTTATATTTTGGTGGTGTAGCTGAGACTAGCCAAGAGTCTATGATAGCTGCTGGAGCAAGAGCACAAACAATTGACTCCTATATATCAAAGTAAAGTAATGCAAGAGTCTAGTTTAAGGTATAACTGGACTGCCTATCTTAAACCAGTCTACAGTCTCTCTACAACTACCTGAAGGGAGGTTGTAGACAACTGGGTGTTGGTCTCTTCTCCTAGGCAACCAGCACCAGAACAAGAGGACACAGTCTCAAACTGCACCAGGGGAAGTTTAGGCTCGAGGTGAGGAGAAAATTCTTCACAGAGAGAAGTTGTTAGCCCTTGGAATATGCTGCCCAGGGAGGTGATGGAGTCACCATTCCTGGAGGTGTTCAAAAAGGGATTGGACATGGCACTTGAAGCCATGGTTCAGTAGTCACGAGGTCTTGGGTGACAGGTTGGACTTGATGATGTTTGAGGTCCTTTCCAACCTTATTGATTCTATGATTCTTTACCTTCATTTGTTTCTAGACCACCCTCCTGCCCTGCAGAGATCTTTAAGGTTTTAGCAATTAAAGGGGAAAGAAACCCCATCATTTCTTGTGCTCCCTGGTGGGACCAAGAGCTGATCTGTGTGCAGAGGAAATCTGTCCCTGCTCCTGCCTGAGTCTGTTGCAGCATTGGGTGTTGTTTATGCTGTGGAGTATGGAGGTTGCCTCAGGGTTTTTCAGTGTGGTACCCATCCCTGTTAATGAGCAGTGGGGATCGCACACATGGGCAGCCCTATGGGGCTCTTGTTTTTGAGCATCCCACTCTGAGATGGCAGAGGAGAAGCAGGGCAATTTGATAAAGGGGGCATCCAATGCTGCAGTGCAGTTCAGGGCTCTTTGGGAGTTCTCCTGTGCTCTACCAACTCGGGCGTAATGATGGGATGCAAACTAGCCAGATGCCTCTGCCTCAAATCTCTGCACAGGGTTTTACCTGCTGTCTGCCTCCAACATAGCTGAGCCTTCTGAGGCATCCACTTATAAATCCCTATCAAACATCCTTTGGTCTAAAATACAGGGGAGCTTTGCTGATGGCTGGCAAGCCAGATATGGTGATGGGCCCTTAGCTCTGTCAGCAAGAAAGAGTCACCATGAGGATCAGTAAAGCTTAGAGAAAAGAAAGTTTTCTTCCTTCCCCCTTCTCCATCCCACTCCCAAATTCTGAGCTGCCATCTCTGGTGCTGTCTGTCACAGTGGCAGTGACAGGCACAAAATACTGGAGATGGGAAAGAGCAGAGGTCATTTAAAATTCCCCTTGGCTGTGGTGAAGCTGAAGGCCATGGGCAGCAGTTGCTCAGCTGGAAAATCACATTGCCTGTGGTAGTGGTGGGAGTTTTACTGTAGAAAGAGGCTCCGGAGCCAGTCCCTCCCTGCCCTCCATGCAGCTGTGTCTGCAGCCTCTCATATTTTCATCAGAGAGGTGCAGAAAAAGCCTGAGCAGAACAGTGTGGCAGCCTTGGTGCTCCTTGCAGGTGTGGTGATAGCAGCCTCTGTGGGTGGAAAGGTGATTAGTGATGTTTTGTGGGGGATTGGGAGCTCTGCAGACTTGATGGCTTTTCAGACATGACTCACTCTGGAACAAACACTGGGGCTCAGCTTAGGACTGTGTGAGATACATCCTTATCATGACCAGCACCCATGTTTCCAGACACCACCAAAATGCATGGGATGGTCCTGGAGGGGTGTGTGGTGGTTTTGCTGGGTACATTAAAACTGAGCAGCCTTCCTGCCAGCCTGTAGGCAGAGGGATGTCTGTGTGTTGTTGGATGATAGGTTGGACTCAATGCTATCAAAGGTCTTTTCCAACCTGATCTATTCTATTCTATTCTATTCTATTCTATTCTATTCTATTCTATTCTATTCTATTCTATTCTATTCTATTCTATTCTATTCTTCATCCCCCTATTGGGAGATAAGTGGCCCGTTCACAGGACTGCCAGAACTGCTAACATCCATTGAAAACTGCAGGGAAAAAAAGCCATGCAAAACAGCAGATCTGCCCCATACTCCCATCACAGGGCCCCCACGGGGCTGTACCCAGCTGTGGCTGCTCACTGCTGTGAGGATGAGGAGCCCCAGAGAGGAGCCCACACACCTCTACCATGCTGAAGCGTCACAGAGATGTGGTCCTGCCATTGGGAAGCTACCAGGCAAAGGTTCCACAATAAAACTTCATCCAGGCAGCCACAGGCTTGAAGCCACAGCAGAACAAAAGAAAGAATTATCCAGAGCTGGATTTTCCTCTACTCCTGTTATGGAGCCGCATTTTCTCTTGCCGCTGGGCTCGGGGATACCCATTGCAGTCCAAGGCACATGGCTCTTGCCTGGTATGGGGTAACACTGCCTCTGCCTGCCATAGGGATGCCAGGTCTTGCAAGGCGAGTAGTGGGATGAGCCAGTCCTGATCACAGAGGTGACATGGCAGTACTGGTGGCACCTAAGAATGGGAAGGGAGCTGCAAGGAGTCTGGGTGTTTTCATTTATTAATCACTCACATAGATTATCCTGTAAATCCCTCAGGTTTCAGGGAGCTGACCAATCAGAGGATTCCCTCCCAAGCCGAGTCTCTCAGCACATGACTGCTGAGATGGAGATTCAGGTCAGCACCCAGCACTGCCAGGACACCTAAAGGAGATGACAGCCCACCACAGACCCCTGTACATAACCATGTCCTATTCTGTCCTGACACCACAGGAAATACAAACCCACTCTTCTTTGGGTCTGCAGCCTGAATCAGTCTCCCACAATGCTCTGTAATTTCATACAATACACACATATATGTATTCTCAGGTATTTATTTCACATCCCTTATTGTCTGTTGCTGGGTGGCACAGTGCTTCCATGGGGGAAGGTATTCATGGGAAGTATCCAAGATATTGACTGTAACATGCATGTCTAGTTTAAAAGGATGGAGGGGCAGTTCTTCTAAGTGTGTGTGAAGGCAGAGTGATCATTAGTACATGTTTATTGAAGTTTACCAGCTCTGTACCAGCTCAGGGCTTCTCTTTGCCATCAAGCTTAATTCCTCTGTAATTACGTTCCTAAACTAGAAATCATTTGGCATTTATTTGCCATAATAAAACTTCTCATTGCATTTAAATTCAATGTGAAGATTTAAGTGTATTTAGGAGACTCATCTGAAGACCTGAAATCAAATATTCCTGGTTTCCTTTTCCAAACAAGACAAATTCAGATAAATGATAGCAGTCAGATCCGTGCGTGCAGCCACTCCTGTGAGTGGTGGCAGCTGCAGGTGCATACCCTCAGAGAGAGATGGTAGCACTTGGGATGTGCACAGCTTTTTCAGCTTCTTCTCACTGCCCTGCTCTGATCCAGAGCCCTGGTTATATCTGTGGTGCTGATGACTGAAGCTGCTTTGTACACCTGAGCAGGGAAAACACATGGCTGATGAAAAACTGCAGGTGTTAAGATCACCGTCAGCCACCCCTGTTTGCTGTACAGCTTGCACTGGTTTTCAAACTGTTTGCTTTAATAGTTGGGTAGCAGGATGTTGTTACTGTGGCTCTTTCCAGCTGACCTGGCTGACTGCTCAGGAGCTGAGAGCCCAGAGGACAATGTCCCAGCCCAATGACACCACTGTCACCAGCCCTGCTGTGTTCAGAGGAGACCAGGTGGGCAGATTCACTTTACTTCGTTTATAGGTAAAAGAACAGGCCTGGGAAATGCTTGCTGTGGCTGCCTGCTGGTGGGTGAGCAGCTGCAGCTTTGGTAGTGATGTGTGGATGGGCTCTCAGCACTGATAAATGACAGATAAAACAGCCAGGCGAAACACTGACACCAGCTCACTACAGGGATGACACTGCTCCTGACGTCCTTATTTTCTCCCCAGATATACTGAGCATCAGAAGTAATAATTGTTTTCCCCATCCCTTCTCAGAACTCCTCCCAGTAGGCTTAAAATAGCAGGGCCCAGATAATCATTAACTGCTTTGACGTATTGCAACAGGCACAGAATGGGAATTTATAAGGAGAGGACAGAGCTGGAGCAGACCCACACTCCCAGTTTGTCTCCAGCTGTATCATCCTCTTCAGGGTAAAGCAAATCAGCCTGCTGCATCTAGAGACAAGCTCCCATCACAGCCAGAAATAAGGAAGAATATTATATATAATTAAATAGAATAGAATTAACCAGGTTGGAAAAGACCTTCAAGATCATCAAGTCTATCACCCAACAGCATCTAATCAACTAAATCATGGCATCCAGTCCCCTGTTAAACACTTCCAGCGATGGTGACTCCACCACCTCCCTGGGCAGCCCATTCCAATGGCCAATCACTCTTTCTGGGAAGAACTTCTTTCTAACATCCAGCCTAAACCTCCCCTGGCGCAGCTTGAGACTGTGTCCTCTTGTTCTGGTGCTGGTTGCCTGGGAGAAGAGACCAACCCCCAGCTGTCTACAACCTCCCTTCAGGGAGTTATAGAGAGCAATAAAGTCTCTGAGCCAGGCTTCTGCAGGCTAAGCAACCCCAGCTCCCTCAGCCTCTCCTCACAGGGCTGTGCTCCAAACCCCTCCCCAGTTTGTTGCCCTTCTCTGGACACGTTCTAGCAACTCAACATATTTCCTAAACTGAAGGGCCCGGAACTGGACACAGTACTCAAGGTGTGGCCTAACCAGTGCTGAGTACAGGGGCAATCGCTCAATATATTACTCTTCCTAAAAGCAGGAAAGAGCAATAAACAGGGCAGAGTTGAGTTCCTATGTGGAGAGAGTTGTGGCTGAAGCCAGAGCACCCTCCCTTCCTTTTTTTGGTTAACTGTGGTTTTCTACTTTTGACGTGAACCCTAATTTAGACTTGGATAAGAATTAAGAAAAGGCAGGTGCCCTGAGTGCAAAGCACACTTGATTGCTTCAGAGGAACAAGATGGTCCTAAGCAATCTGAGGATGAAGCTTGCAGCCAGAGAGCATTTCACCACTAGCTGCTGGCGAAGCGGAATACTGCTTAGGCTGGTCTGAGTAATGGAGTGTAACTCTACAAAGGAAAATTGCAAAAATAAGTGTTGGGAAGTAAACCCTTGAAAGGGTCTTTGGAGAGCAGTCCCCAAAGGGAATTGGTGGAGAATGCTGTTGTTTAAAGCACTGGAGAATATGTTGTGTAGAGCTATTTTCTATAAGCCTGCAGAAGTGGGTGTGGGAATTTACTATCTGTCTCTAATTGCTGTGATCTGCACCTCATTTTGGGTTTGCTTTTGTGTGCATGTGGTGTTTAACAGAGGTCCTGCACAGCAAATTCTTCATGTGTATATCAGCCTGATATATCAGACTGTTCCTGAGCTGGCTGTACAGCCAGCAGTGAGACTCCTTCCCATTGCTGTACAAAAGATTTACTCCCTTAATATGCCCGTGGTGTTTATTTTTCTGCTGGTACATGTGCATGTGTGTGCCTGTGTGCATGTGGCAGTGCTTTACAAATGCCTGCTGAGGATAGAATTGGTCTTCACAGTATGCAAAGCTAGCCATGCACCACACACACAGATACAATACTTCACATGGGTGGCGAAAAGGTGATAAATCAAGTTACTGCTAGGTTTGCAGAAATCAAGAAATTAGGGGATTCATGTCCACAGCTGAAGCCTGAGGTATTGCAGGAGCTGGCAGGACTAGGCAGGGTTGGATTGTTCCAATTAGGGAAGGGACATTGGGTCCCCATGGCAGTGTAGGATGTCTGTGAACATCTCTAGGCTCTGAAGAGACAAGCTTAGATTTTGTAGACTAGTTTATTAGGAAGCCCAAGAAGCCAATGTGAATCCAGGCTGCAGCCTCAGCTTTCCTCCTCTTGCCTTTGCCTGGAGGTTGTTGTTCCTAGATCCTGCTCTGTTCTTCCCCTTTCCTGATCCCGCAGCATGGGTGCCTTCAGCTGCTCATTAGACAAAGCCCAGGGACCTCATTTGCCATTTTGAGCCCTTGTGTGCAGTGAGGTGGAAAAGCAAGGATGCTGTAGAGCTGGAAGTTTTCTGTTACCTGCTTGGTGCTGGGATCACAGTTGTGTGCTGGGGAGTCAGGCTGTTGAGAAAATAAAACAGCAGGGACTGAGATGAGGAGGACATACCAGAGGCAGAGGAACAGAACAGTGGTCTTTGTACCAAGCTAGCTCTTACTGGGGAAGAGGTTTGGCAAGCCTGGGGGCAGAGGAGGTGTGCTAAGCCCCAATTGCTCCCGTTTTGCATCCTGGCTGGCAGTAAATGGTCATGCAGGTTGTTTATTGCACTTGTATTTGCCCACCTCTGTCCCAGCAAGGGCACAAACATGAACAGCCCTGAGCACCTAAAACTGCACCTCACCTGGGGAGTCTGAATGCCAAATGTCAGTGCTCCTTCCCCCACACACACCTTGCTTCCATCTAATCCTTCCATGCTTCCCTTCTTCTGGCTACACAAGTCCTGTCCTACAAGTCTCCATGCCCCTGCCTCCCTTTGCATCTGCACCAGTGTGCAGTGAAACCCAGTGACAGGCAGAGCCCAGCTTGGTTTTGTAACATAAACAGTTATTTACAGTTTTGCTAAAATTTCATGGAAGATGACATTTTCAGGTCACCAAGCTGAAGCAAATGAAATGATTAACATATTTGCATTGAGTTTTTGCAAAATAAGTATCACTCTTGCCCAGCATGGTACTCAGTTCCTCAGGTCCCAAGACCTGAGGTACTCTGAAAGCTCAGGCAGTTTCCCACTAGGGTTAGCAAAAGCAAGATCTCATTTTCTAATCCAAGGCAACAGGGATGGACATCTCTTACTGTGTCCAGCAGCCTCAGACACCAGGGTCCATTATCCTGGCGCTCCATCAATGGTAATAATGAGGCTGATCTAGGCCTGTAAGAGGAAATATCCTCTCCCCAACACTGAAAGTATGGTGCCAGCTTTCCCCATACTGTAGATATCCTAATTCTGCCTTTAAAAGCTTTTAAGTCTTAGAGCACAGCTAAATACACTATTGGGGTCTATACTACAGTTTTTAAACACCAAGAGGTGGGGAGTAAAATGTAATAGCTCTGTTCTTCCCTAAACAAGTGATAGTAAATAACTGTAAAATGAGCTCTGTGTGCAGAGAGGAATTTATTCTTTTGGTGAACAGGGTGATAGCAGACAGATCAGAATAATATTGGGTTTTCCTGGATACCCTGCTTGAAGCTACACCAGAAACAATGGGGTGATTCAGGAGGTTCAGTGTTTTGTCCACCACTCCTAAATGCCTCTGCATAACAAGCCAGGACACAATTTATTCTCCATCTTTCTTGCTTCTAGAGTGGATATAGCCAGCTGTACAGGTTATGCATCAGTATGAGTCACTTCCAGCACAGTGTCTGGGGAAAGTGTATGTGTTGTGAAATTTGAGGACCTTTTTCCCTGCTGAGCTATGGGTACACAAAGACCAGAACCCAAGGCACATGCCTGTCACCCAGTCAGTCATCCTTCCCAGTCCAGGAGCACTAGGAAGGAGAGTACTCTGTCTAGACCTGCAGATACCCACTGCCTGGTGGTACTGAGTGGTTCTGGGCTCAGTCCAGCGCCCAGTGAAGAGCGTCACCTCCATGACTGGTGTGATTTAGCATGTGCAGAAAGTCCAAGGGCCACCACATCTGTGCTCCCCTTTCTGCCCAAATGGGCTGGAGGGAGCCACCCTAGTCCAAGGACATCAGCCTACAGCAGAGGTTGTCTTGAACCTATCTATCACCAGCCTTGGTTTATGAAATAGGTAGCAGATATACAGAAACCTGAGCAGTGAAACAGTAGCACCTGTCAACAGAGCTGTGTCCTCTGGTTATGCTATAGCATGGTTCCTCTAGTAAGAGTTCAGCAGTGAAGTTGGGCATCTCATACTTAATTATCTACCCCAAAAAACTAGTAGGACCCAAGTATTTGAGACTGTTACCTCCCTGTGTCAAGCTCTGTTCACATCAGGTGAGAATTATTAGAGGGCAAATGGATGGACGCAGCAGGATGATGGGTTGGACTCGATGATCTCAAAGGTCTTTTCCAACGTGATTAATTCTGTATTCTGTATTGTCTAAGCTGAGGCAGGTAAAAAGGAATGAAAGGGGAGGCTCACCAATGCTGTCTCTTTTCCAGGGGGAGCTGCTGAGCCCGTGTCGATGCGATGGATCGGTGAAGTGCACGCACCAGCCATGCCTGATCAAATGGATTAGCGAGAGAGGCTGCTGGAGCTGTGAGCTGTGTTACTACAAGTATCACGTCATTGCCATAAGCACAAAGAACCCTCTGCAGGTAAAGGTACTAGAGACATTTCAAAGCCTATTTATTTTTCAGTTTTTGTTTCTGGGGTCAAGTGAATTTCACCTGTGTGGGTTTTCCTTCCCTGGGCACAGTGTATCTGAGACATTTAAAAAGGATGGTTGGGCGCTGGTCCACAGTGGCCCCATGTTCTCCTTGGTGGTACCAGGGACATCGGTTGGGAGTCTGCTCTTTCTGGCCTGTGACAGTTCCCACATTCACTTACCTTCTGTTGAAAATGCCTGGGTGACAGTAGCTCTGTAACAGCTCTCAGCCCTTCAAATGTGTTCATCTGCTGGAGACCACAGGTATGCCACTGTCCCCAGGGGCAGATGGGGACAGAGCAGACTGTGACAGAGCCGCATCTTGTGACTCCACATGTCTATAATTGTGCCATTAACCTTGATTTCCTCCTGCTGAGTCTTCTCTACATTGGCATGGAGGAGGCGGATGGAGAGCTCTTACAACTCTCCTTTCTTGATACTGCCATCCTTCTCAGTTTACTGTTTCCTCATGATCAGGTACATCCTGGAATGGCACAAGGGTGTTGGCTCTGATGCTTGGTTTTCTCCAAGCTGATTCTTGGTGGACATTTGCAGATGTGCACACTACAGGTAAAGCACATCTTGATGTAAGTGGCTGTGAAAGGCATCAGAGGACTCACCTTTCTTTTCTGAGTTCAAAGGCACTGTGATTTAATAAGCCCCACTGCAGGCTGGTAATTTAAAATAGATTCAGAGTGGGGAGAACTGTGTAATTGTTTAAAATGGGGTAAATTATTCTTAATAGAGGTTGATTTATTGGGGGGGTAACACCTGAAGGTGGACTAATTGCTGCTTACCTTTGCTGAGCATCATTAGGGCTTCAGCTGTAAGAAAGCACATTATATCTAGGCACTATTGCTTCATTAGCATCATCTGGATTGGAAAGATACAACAGTAGCATGCTGTGTTTTAGAGTCTGGGGTGGTATCTGTAACAATGTTGGCTTGTCATACACGTGGTGGATGATTTGTCTCTTTGCTGATTGTTCTGCTAACAGAAGGCAAGGGCTTTGCTAGTAGTGGTGCCCAGTTGTATGGAGGCGGTGAGGAATACAAACTTCTTCACTCTCCTCTTAACTGCAGCCTCTGTGTCTTTTTCCAGGCCTGATGTCACTAACAACAGTGAGGAAACAGAGACAGCCCCTTTAGGGCTCCAGACTTAAATGAAGTAATTAAATTAGTGGGGTATTATGGGGAGATTTTGCTGAGGGGCACTAGGGATAGAAGGAAAAAGACTGCCTGCTGTCTGCAAGTCCCTACAGCTTCTGATTCAGGTTTCCATGTGCCATGGGCTGGAGAGATCAGCAGTTTCATCCCAAGCATGAGACCCTGGGTTTTTTAATTTCTTGGCTGTAGTAACTCAAAGCAGACTGAAGCACAGGAGGGGACATATGGACAAAGCAGCATTTGTTTGTTTCTGGAAAGATGGTCCATGGGTGCCCTAATGCTTCCTGTGTCTCAGATCAGGTGTGTGATGCTGAGCAGCACTGAAGGTTTGTGCGTGCAGATTTAGGAGCTTGTTTGTAGCCAGCGCTGCCTTTGATGAGTGACCTCCAAATGGTCTACACCTTCAGGTGGCTCAGGGCAAGGGTCCTGCTCTTCACTCAGCTAAAATTTGTTGGGGGTGTTGACAAACAGCTCCCCTCTCATACATGTTTCAAAAGCCTTTGCAAAACATTGATCCCCCTGGGCTTCTTCATTGTATGGTGGCCTTTATTGTGAACACAAAAACTGAGTGGCAGAAGCAGCTGAGTTACAGAGCTCAGCTCTGGGAGTGAGGGTCCCAGGGGACCATGCAGAAGCTGGGCTTAGAGGCTTCACATGGCTGGCTTAGATGTCACAGCACTTCTCACAGAATCACTGGGAGATTTGGAGGCTAGGAAGAAGCAACTGGAGTGAAAATCCATTTGGTCTGGAATCAAAGCAGCATGTGTGGAGTTCCAGCTGTGTGCCCAGGCACCCCATCTGGTGCCAGCACAAAGGCATTTCTAGGAAGCAGATGAGACACTAGCACTAATATGTGAAATCCCATCGGAAGTGGCTGATGTACCAGGCCTGGAACTCCCATGAGGACTAAGGGCTCGGGCCCCTGTAACCCATCACCAAGCATGCTTTGCTCCTCAATGGCTCTCACCATCTTCTGCAGCTTGGAAAGGGAGGCAGAGAAAACCCAGGAGCTGCAGTACCCTGACTCTATGTCCCATAACAACATCTCCCAGCTTCTGCAAGTGGGAAGAGCATCCTTTCTGTCTTCACCCTACACATGGGTAATAGGGGCCACCTGGACATACAAGTATGACTTCAAGTAAAGCAATAGTCCCTAGCCTTTTTTTTCAGGGTCTGCTGGAATTCTGCCCACTGATTTTTAATTTTTTTTTTCACTAGAAAGCTCTGAATTTCTCAAGCACAGATTTTGAAGGGCAAATGCTGTAGAAAGTCGTGGTCATCTGTTTATTTCAGATCAACTGTAATACAGGCAAGGACCACACAAACATCATCTGCTTGTCTAATGAAACTTGTTTGGGTGATGCTCTGGGCCTGGCTAGATTTTAACCAGCAACGTGGCCTACCTATCCTCTTCATCCTCTCATGTGACATGGGAAAGCTAAATCCAGGCATCTGGCAGGCCTTGGGCTCCTTGAAACATGTCCAGTTGGT